>NW_003315865.1:0-626667 GCF_000151355.1 Fusarium vanettenii 77-13-4 | reverse complement strand
AAGCCACAAATGGCACATGAGATTTTGAACCGGCAATCGCAAACAAACACACGATCTCATTATTTCATCCCACTCTCTGACGTGGGTTTGTCAAGTTTACCATGTACATGACCGGCTCTTTTCGCTCCCGTGGCTAAAGTTCCAGGGACCTGCGAGGAGCAACCATGTCACCGCACCCTGCATCCAAGGATATATCGACCTTTTTCACTCGGTTTTACTCGGATCTAAGTCAATACTGCCCATCTAAACACTATGTCACGAAATTGATCGTCGATTTCCCCACTAATACAAAACGTCGTCTCAATGATCGACGCTACACGAAGCAACACAGCTCAAGTATGCCTGTCGCCGCATTGCAACAAGAACAGACCGCTTCCACTATTGATGACTCGATACATCGTGTACTCGCACAAATCTGGTTCATCGTGAACTTTTGACGAAGCGTGAAGTGTTTCTGGTTGCCGATATTCCGAAAAGCGTGGGGAGGGCTGCTCCTTGCAGCATTATGGTCAACTCGTCAAGTTGCGATATCGCCTTCAGTCCGGGACTGGCATCACAAAGACCCCTACACATCGGAACCATCGGACCATGATCGCGCCAAAGCCGCCCTTAACGTTAGCACCATCGTCGGCTTTAACAAACGGGAGCTTGTGTGTGTGTGTGACTTGACATGGGCTCGAGAACCCCTGTAGGCTAGGACTGTTCAAGTTCACCGTTTCCCTTTCCAAGAGCTAAGCCTCTTAAGATCAGGTGTTCTGTTTGTAGAGGCATTTTACCATCAACTTCAAATGTAGGAAGCACTTGCCTTTAGTCTACTAGAATCAAGCAGCGCCAACAGTAGGAAGGCGGAGAGACTGACGTGTTGCGCAGGACACCTTTGAAATTCTTGGTTCTAACAAACAGCAACTGATACAACTACCCACGACTCGAGATTCCTTCATTATTGTGAGAGGCCTCAGGAGTCGGCCGAGCAGTAACCAACTCAGGCCAAGAATACCAAGCAGAACAACAACCCCACGATCCAAGACCAGGCTAAGCTAACTCCGAGATCAATTACGGGCCGTCTAATCGGATCATCGGATGAGTTAAACGCCAGTGCCTGTCACTGACCCTTGACTCTTGGATTACCTAGTAGGGACGATCGTTTCTTCTAGGTTCCGGTGACTCCTTGACACAGCCGCACATGTGAATGAACGTGACTCTTTGCCAATACCACTTGGCTTGCCTGAATGCGCCAAGATCTTGTTCAGACTTGGGCAGTTTTAAACAATTCGCGCTGTTGGCGTGGCCGCATGGTACGCAGGAAAATAGATATCTCGGAAAGCGCCTTGGGCTATAAGATCCGTTCACGATCCATCGTAATCGTTCATTTGCCTTGCCTGCTATAGAACACGTGAAAGAGCTCTGAATCTCACCCTGTGGGCCCCCTGCAGTTCAACTCGACCTGAGTGATCAGGGATATCGAAATGGTCACCCAGTGACATCCACCGGCGAAATCGCAACTTGACCCCCATATTCGGCCGGTGTGGCAATAAGCTTTCCGCACTTTAGCACTCGTTAGCCAGGGGTGCACCGGACCCTTGGCTCTTGGGGATTAGCCCGATGCTCCGCTCCGGGTCCGTTCCCTTGACAGAAAACCGCGCCATTAACCGGGGCTCGTTCTCAGCGGTAGCGGGAAAAGAAAAATTGAACGTGTTGGTTCTGCCCCTGCAGGATAGATCAATCAGATAAGATAAGTTCCATCGTGAGTTCTTTCCTCGTGACGGGCTTGCCAAGTCAGTAAACTCGTATGCCGAGATGGGGGAGGGATCTGGAGTGCTCTCGGGGGCCGGGCTGTCCGCTCTGTGCGGTTGCGGGATGGATGTTGGGAATGGGGACTCCACCTCGTTTGGAGAGTGATGGGATATGATGATCTTGGGAAGATGCCGAACGACCGAGTTGTTAGAAAATACGAAGCTTGAAAGAGCAAACGGTTTGACTACGAAATACTTGATACTCAGACTTACATTGTCGTATGGTCGGGTGCGTGGTTGAGACCAACGATGGACACATGGGAAATTGGTAATGCGCATGGCAGAAACACCAAAAACCATCTTACAAAGCATACAAGTTTACCGACGTCGGCGAACTCAAAGCCCCATAATCATATACGGCAGCTCGGCTAGATGAAGACCCAGGAGTGCCTGGATCCATCTTAAATATCCTGTCTACCTGCTCGCATCCATTCCAGCATTGACGGGATCCATCGGCGAGAAGATTTACCGAGTCTTGGCTATTGGAGGGTAATTCTGAGTAAACGGTCATCCTGCCAAAACTCGTCTTTTTCAAACCGCGACTCATATGCTGTGGTCATGTCCTGCTCAGCCAAAGACTACTCTTGTCAATGGGTTCACCGACACCATGCCATGAAGCACTGTGGGCCGTGACGGTGGAGGTTTGCTGCTCGAGTACCGAAACCCTTTGAACAATGACGATTTAGCATTGCTGACACAGTCAAGACGAAACGTGACCAAAACGAGGCGAAAAAACGAGGCGAGAGATGAGCGGTAACGGCGGTTATGCGACTCTGCTGCAAGCAAGTCCACGCTGCATCGGATTGACTGGCCAGCGACGCTTGAGCCTGTGGTTTGCAGTCGTGCCGTCCGTTCAAAAAGCTTCTTTCTCCAAGTGCGTGCATCTCGTTTCGTCATTAATGAGATGAAAAGACGGACCCTTCGGCGACAAGACCGAGTGCAACTGCAACTGCAAAAGTGCCGCAATGCAATCGGTGAGGTCTGCAGGTGGCATCATCCCTGCACCGCGTGTGGTGTTTTGGCGTGTCTGTCGTTGAGATTGCAGCACCACGTGGAGATTGGCCCAGGAGTTAATAAAGCTCCCTCAAGCTCCTGAAGTTCTAGATCCTCATCCATGGTCCTGGATCACCTCTAAAAGGGCGTGTAATGCATCGAATGCATCCTCGAATTTCTGCATCAAAAAGGGAAAAAAGACAGCCTTACAGAGGCAGATCCCCAGCGACAATGTTGATCCTTTCAAGGTCCCCATCAAATTCCCCTTCAATTCCACGCACCGCCGATTTCAACGGCTGCGATTGGACTCTGGTGGGCGCACGTGACGCAAAATGAAATTCCCGGCAGCCCAGGTGACCTCTTTTTTGGTCCCCACTCACCGCCCGGCCGAGTCCCGACTGGGCGATTGGATGGATCCAGGGAAATCCCATTGCCAAGTGCCAGTGAGAGCGACAGACTCCAGAGAAGCATTCGCTTCGGCTTCAGCCTCGTTCCTGTCACGGGGACATATCTCGTCATCCATTGTTTTTTGTGGCTTGGTTTTTTGTTCCCTCTCTGTCGAAAGTCTCCCAAGACGACTCGACTTGACTCAGTCGCCCTTGATACGACGCCTCCTTCGCTTCAATCGCTCCTCCCATGTCCGAAGACGACGGCGATGTTGTGCTCGGCCCCGACGGCCAAGCACCTACCCGAGTAGACCGAGATCGAAGAGCTCCGCGCTTTAGTTGGACTCCTGCCTACGAAGCTACCTTTTTCCGAAGCCTCTGCGAGAGTGTTCAGCTGGGCCTTCGCGAGAACTCTTCCTTCAAAGCTGAAGCTTGGGAGCGTGCCGCCCAGGCCCTGCAGGAGAGTCACGGCGCCTATCCAACAAAGAGCCACCTGATCAATAAAAGCGACAATGCTAGGAAGCGTTTTCGATTATGGAGAGGCCTTCGCGAGGATGCCGACTTCTTGTATAACCCAGTGACGAGAACAGTTACTGCCACCGAAGAGGCGTGGACCGCACACATCGAGGTAAACATTCCTTTGACGATATCGGACGAGGCTGCGATCACGCAAGTGCCGAGGCTTCACCGCTACGGTCAACCACACGAACAGCGATCCCAGGTGTAGGCGCGAGATCCCAGACAGCATTGCTAATTCGCACCAGAGGGAACCTCTGTCCAGGGCGCTCCGCGGCAGACCCTTTGATCACGAAGACTACATGGAGATCCTATACCCCGACGTTATCGGCTCGGGAGGTGCTCCTAAGCGAATCATGAAGCCTCGACGACGAACCGACGGTCCTATCGCTGAAGACCCTGAGATGCCTGGCACAGGGATTTTGAACCTCCAGAGCGAGCCCCCTCCCCGGCCTCCCGGCTTAGAGAGTCCCAATTCTCGGCCTGTTTTGACACAGACCCCGACCACCTCCTCGACGGGCTCGACCCAGCAACGGCCGACGTCTACTACAATCCCTCCTCGCGGCCCGCCGACCGTTAATGCCAGCGCGCTGACCCCGCCGGACGAGACCATGACCCAGAGCCGCAAGCGCCAGCTTCCCACGACGAGCACCCCCGCTACCTTTGATTCGCCCCCAGCTTCGAACATGCCCTTGGGTCAAGCTCCCGAATCGCCTGGCAAGCGGCGCCGGACTTCCTCTAACGATGGCTCCCGTGCGCTGACCTCTGCTGTGCTCAACTCGTCCATGCTACCTCTCGCGGTTCGGGACGGCCCCAGTGTCGCATCTCCTTCGCAGACCGAAAGCCAGCTCCCGTCGCATGCGCCTGCGATCGAGGAACTCGTGGAAGCAGTGCGTTCGCGAACTAGCCTGCGCTGGCAAGAGGAAGCTCTCGACGTCTTCTTCCGCGACTTTGCAGATGAAGACCTCGATTTGCAGGTCAAGATTTCCGAGAGTGTGCTCATCAACGAGTGCAAGGCCATGGTATTCTGCAAGATGCCGGGCCGTGTACGTCAGCACTGGGTGAGGAGGTTTAAGGAGTCGCTCTACAGACAGTGACTGTCGGCGGTGACCAGACGCATGCAAAGAGGAGGATGAAGTGATTGATATGGCCATGACGATTTCAGCAACAACGATAAAAAATCTCTCCTAACAAATCTAGCAAAACTAACAAAACGAAGGCGACGTTCAAAGATAAAATCTGAACTGAGCGCGGGGGATCCAAAGAGGTATTGGCTTGGCGCGTTTTTGGTCGTGTTGAAGATACCAAGGGTTATGGACATTGAAGCGGCATGGCGTTTGGCAGAAAAATTTCGCGACACTTGACATTTATACCGCATTTATTTGCTTGTTTATTTACGTTTTATATTTTGCATTTAGCGATAGCGAGGATTCAAAGGGCCGCTGGGAACTGGATAAGGGGGGGTTCAAGGAATGGGTGTTGTGTGTTGGATTATGTGGATTGGATGGAGCGTTGGGAGGAGTGATGTGCGTGCGTGATGCATGGAGGCTTGACCTGATACCTAATACATTTAATTCTCATCTCTGGCTTGAACAATAACTGTCCATGCCTGCGTTGCATTGGTACTTATGTTTCTTGGTCCCTCGACAATAGCGACCGGCGTTGATGGGCGGCCTAGGGTAAGAGCAACAATCTTGAAGCTGGTTCGTGTTGGCTCTCCCTGCTAAACCAACAACAACATCTAGCCTTCAGGTGATGAAACACTTTAGCTTAAAGTCCCTAAGGAGATCTCTCAATTTATAGGATAATGAGATGCATACTGTCACCCTGCTGTCACCTTGGCACGTGGCCGCCTCCTTGTTGCTGACCACACTGTTGATCTGACCCTCTCCACTTTGAATGCAATGCGCAAGACTCATGCAGCAATTTCCCAACCGCTGTTAATGTTCAGATTTAATAGAGGTATCGAAATCCCCTCTTTTCATAGTCAGTCAAGTCTCCAAATTGTTCATCCGCCCCTACAGAGACATTGATCCCCTCCTTTCGATCTCGCTGCCTGTTCTCAATGAAGCAACCCACTGCATACGCCATGATGCAGCAGATGGCAGCAACCTCGAATCCCAACAAAGTATTGTACCCTGTTGGGTAGTTGGGCGCTTCGTGGATGAAAAAGACTTGGGGGCCTATCATATTTGCAGCGCAATATGCAAC
The DNA here is from genome assembly GCF_000151355.1 of Fusarium vanettenii 77-13-4. Lineage (NCBI taxonomy): Eukaryota > Fungi > Ascomycota > Sordariomycetes > Hypocreales > Nectriaceae > Fusarium > Fusarium vanettenii. Next base: position 620,768 of record NW_003315865.1, on the reverse strand, counting down.
GAAAATGCTGGCGTTGACCGTTAGCTTTTGGTGTGCCCGGATACGTTGCCCATCGGCAGCGAGATGGCTACCAAGAAGGTCAGCTTGGGAGCGATAATGTTTGTAATGGTATCTACCTGTCGCGTATGGACCCCAGAAGAAGTAAAAGAAGTAGTACGCCAGCAGTCGGCCGACCTTGTTCTCACGAGGTAGATCTAGAAGCTAGTTAGTACTCGAAACAACCATCATGCAAGCCCTGCACGCTCACGTTGCAGCAATGGACAGCAAACGACAGGGACTATGCAGCAAAGGCCCATTGCCAGGCATCTTTTATTCTTGAACCATAGCTGGGGAACCGCCACCATGAAACTTGACAGGGTCAGCGTCGCCCCTGTTGGTATACTGAGGAGCATGGTCTCGAGCGTGCTGAAGCCGAGACCAGATACGATCTGTGCTCCAAAGGCGACGACGCCGCCTGTTGGCACATGGATGCTAAGGACAAAGAGGACGAGGAGGTATGTCTTGTAATCGGTAAAGGCTTCGCGGACTTGATACCACTTTAGTTCCTGAAAGCAACGGTGGTTAGTTCAGACCCAGGCCGTTCTTGGGTACGCAGTCACCTTGTTCTCGATTCCAATCATGTTTTCTCGGACCCTGTCGAGAGCAATGTACTTGTCCTTTCCACTCAGAAAGTTGTCTTTTAATGGAGAATCAGGTAGCCAGATATAGAGCACCAGACCCCAGAGAAGCTGGAAGGCTCCCATTACCAAGAACAGGAGCTTCCAAGGGGCGATGGCAGTATGCAGGTTCCCAATTCCATACGAAACACCACCCGCGATCAACTTGTACTCGTTAGCGACATCCTAGGATGGAAAGGAGAGGGACCATTACACTCGCGAAGCCCGCAAGTGCCAAGGCCATTCGAAGCGGCTGCTCAGCCTTTTTGTACCACATGGTATTGATGATGGTGAAAGCCGGGTAAGAGGGAGCCTCCAAGACACCCAGGAGGAATCTGAGGACAAGGAGACCGGCCGCGTTCTCTGCTGCCCCGAGACACATTACGACGGCGCCCCAGCCAAAGACGGTAATTCCGACAGTCTTTCCGACGGGAAATTTTTGGAGTATGGCGTTGGCGGGATACTCGGCGACGAGCCATCCGAGGTAAAAGATTGAAATCACTGGTAAGATGGGTTAGTTAGTAGGAGTATCGAGGATGTGTAAGGACGACTCACCCCAGTTGTACTGTTGTCCGACGAGGTGAGTGTCTTCAATCATTCCATACAAGGCGGCGTTGGAGACGATGATTTTCTACAGTTTGATTGACAACTCTTCTTGATATATATAGTTCTCTGTATAGGTAGGCAGCTTACATCGACAGCACCAATGGTGTTTGTGACGACCATGAGCGGCATGATGCGCCAGTCAATCTTTTTGCGAACCTTTTTTGCTTCAAGATGGTCGTAGTCGGCCCATTCTGGGTGATCTCTGAGGTATTGTGTCGCGGGATCGATTTCATGTCTGGAGCTTTTGTCTTCGTCGACCGATGTTGTTGCTCCAAGGCTTGGAGAGTGTGAGTTGTGTCCTGCCTGGGATTTATCTTCAAACATGACTATTTAGTAAAAAGTAGCTGTAAAATTGACTAGTCGAGAGAATGATATAGCAAGAATGAACGTTTTCCCAACTTTGAAGCTGATGCGGATACTTCGTCTTTAATAAGGCATGTTGATACCCAAGGCAGCACCAAACAGTTGTGCACTCCCTGAGTAACCTTACATGTGACTTTCAATTCCAAGACTTGCCACGACACATTATCTCATTGTCTCATATCTGTGCGGCGGTCCGATTGTGGCGGTCTGTTGTCCGACAGGGACGGGACGATCACCATCCGGGGATTCCTCGTTGTGGGAGGACCAATCGGCAAACGGAATTTGACATCAATCTTTGCTTGCGGACTAGATTTCTCAGAAGTTGTCTTCTTGTCTGCTATTGCTGAATTTGCGTGTCCTTTTCTGTGAACTGCCTCGATCCTGATGGTATGCACTTCACTCCAATGTCCCCAACTTGGATTAGATGCTACTAAGCAAAAGAAAAAAAAAAGTGAAGAGTAGAATAGACGGTGGCTGATGAGGAGGGATTACCGACACTGCGTAGTCTATGTGATTCGCTTGGGAGGACAACATGTTGATCACAGGAAACCTCAAACCTATTGGTACCAGGATGCACAACGAGGTTCAACAGCTATGGGCCTGTTGAAGAGCACAGCAGGAAATAAAACTTGGAAAGATTTATAACTGATAGCTTACAGCAGGGAAAGAGTATCTGGATCCCAGTATTTAGCCTGTCATGATAAAGATTGAGGGGGTCACAGCTGATCGACATGGACATTATAAGACACAACTGAACTGCCGACATAGATATGAATGCTGACGGAAACTACCCCGCGATCGACAAATGTAAGATTGATTTTGCATATTGCCTCCTAGTGGCGGATCTACCCGGTTCTCACCCGCCCTTTGCGCAGGGTCCAAGGGGGGGAAGGATATCGACTGCAGGTATGCCTCTGCATTTTCGGAATGGGCTTTTGTTGCGACAGTGGAGAAACGGCATGGGATTTGAAAAGTCGTATCTTGGTTTGACGAGATAGCCTTGATATTGATTTGCGCTTTGCTTCAAGGGCACATGTCTTGTTGCGACCCCTTAAACATCTTGACAAGATAGGACACTCCCCATATCGAGGCGTACGTAAAGGACGTTGGTGCGTTGTCAACATGCTCACCTTCCAGGCGCCCATTTCCTAGAATTCTCACTAGCACCTCTTTGGAGCGAATTGGCAATTGTCCCTGCCATTGCGAAGGCCGAGGTGCGCTAGTTCTTAGATCTCGGGTTCGGGCTCTAGACTTGGAGGCCGACGGGTCCAAGAACGGGTAACTAGGTCATTTCAGCATCACTTCAGTCATGAAGGATGCGATAACAGGCAATGGACCAATTATGAGTAATAGCGCGCTGATCTACAATTGAGATCGGGGCTATTGTCTGCCTAACCCCGCGCATGTAGTCGGGTATAAGTCCCCTCGCAAGCCGGGTTGATTTTCGCTTTCATCTAGTTCTAGGACGAATTATTTTTATAACTCAAAAACTAAAACGATGCTGCAAGTTAACTGCTCTGGTACGCCTTATGAGGTAAGCATCCAGGGAAGAACCTTAACACAGCTTGGACGTTAACCGGCGGGCCTGTAGATCGGCCATCAACATGGCACCGCCGCAAAGGATAAAGCCGCAGGGTCTCTGGACTTTTACAAGTGGCTTTTCAAAACCACGTGTGATATGGACTGGCCTGCTGTTAGAATCGAGGCACAAAAGTACGTTGAGCCACTGCAGAAGCTATGCCCTCGCCATGTCGAAGAAATGCGCGGCGTCGCCGATGGCGCAGGAGTCGAGTTTATCGATATTATCGCTCTCAATGTCCGAACTGAAATCACCTTTGGTCTATTCACAGACAGCCCCAGCATACCTGTTCAGACCGATGGCTGCACCAGCCTCGCGTATCGACAACAGAACGGCAACATGCTCTTGGCACAGAACTGGGACTGGAGAGTCCAACAAACACCCAACCTTTTTGTCTGCCATATTACCCAGCCGGGCACAGACCTACCAGATATTTCATTTGTCACAGAAGGTGGTGTTATAGGCAAGATTGGATTCAACTCATCTGGTGTTGGAGTTTCTCTCAACGCTATCCGAGCTCGCGGCCTCGACACCACAAAGCTACCGATCCACCTTTCACTGAGAGCGGCCCTGGAGTCAAACTCTGCACGTGAGGCGGCGCAGAAGCTGCAAGAAACTGGAACAGCTGGAAGTGGTCACATCATGGTCTCAGATCCAAAGGAAGCGATAGGACTTGAATGCACGAGTGTGGGGATCAAGGAGATCGAACTGGACCAGGATGGGACCATCGTTCACGCGAACCATCTGATGCTCGACCACCCAGGGGTAGATGAGCGCCCACCGTATTTGGATTCTTTCGCTCGTGTCAAGCGTCTTTCTCAACTCGTCGCAGAAAAGGCAGCCTCGGAGACAATTGTATCTTCTTCACTATTCGAACTGTTCAAAGATGAACAAGGATTTCCGGGTTCTATCAATCGTTGTCAGGTTGGCGAGTCAGAGTCTCAGACTTTGTTCAACATTGTCATGGATCTTGCAGAACGGAAGGCTACGGTATACTTTGGGAGACCAACAAGCTGGACAGAGAGAGTTGAGCTGGCTAAATAGTTGATCACCAAAGCCATGTCAGAATTGACCTCGATTGGTCTCCTCCAGCTCTATAGCGAATGGGACTTTGATAGGGCCATCTTACATGTGTATCGTCACGGCCAATTTTCTTGGAAGATTAAACCCACCTTGATGGTCGAAGGAGCCTTGCCCCTGACAGACTGCGTTGTCAACGGTGGCTCGGGAACTTTTCGGCGTGTATCAATCTGGGTCCAATCCTTCCGGCGACATTTCAACCATCGCAGACATTTATAAGCCTTCAGCCGCAAGTATAAATATGATCACCCCAATAAACAAGCACGTTTAATCTACATCAAGCACTCAAAGGATAATCCTGTTTCTACATCATGTCGTCCATTACCGCCGACTCTAAGCTTACGCTCTTCCTTTGGCTGGAGGGGTTCTTCCCAAAGCAGATTGTCTACTTTCTCCTCCTCAAAGGCCTTGTCGACTCTCCCTCTCAACTCTACGTGGGCAAGACCAACGATCCTAGACTCAGCATCAAAGTTCTTTGTTTCAATGGTTCTGCCATTGTGGATGTCGACCCAAGCGACCCGAAGCCTGCCGGCAAGAGTACCCCTTGCTTGAGGATCACTGATCCTACTGGAAAGAATGAACTACGCTGGGTTCACGAGAGTTCCTCTATTCGTTTGCTTTTGGAGGAACTATACCCTGAGAAAACCCCCATGATCGGCCCCACGCCCCTCGAGAGAGCCCTCATGAACGACATCCACTCGACCATTCTACAATCGATCACGGACTCCAACTACTACATCAAGAATGCAGCGGCTGTCACGACGAGCTGGTCAGGTATGCGGGATGAAGACAGAAGCCTTGCGGTAGCCCGCCATGGAAAGGAGAACCATGTCCGGGCTCTTCTCAAGGCTCAAGAGTGGGCAGCCGAAAGTTTGGAAAAGGGTGGATGGCTGACTCCTGGCCTTGATCATCCTGGGTTGGTGGATGCTGCGCTTGCGGGTGGTGCGAGATATATGGAACTGAGTTATTCCTTTGATTTGTTTGAGGATGAGCGCTTGGGTTTGTTGAAGGAGTGGTATGCTAGGTTTAAGCAGGTTTCCTGGTGGTCTGAGCTAGAGGAGAGTGGCCGTCACCCAAAGGAGCTGTCATACCCAAGCAGCTGTCGAGAAGTCTAAAAAGGGGGCTGCTTCTTTCACACATTTCAACAATAGGTAGTTGTGCATAATAGGAACTTTCGGACTTATACTTGAACTTGAACTCAACATTGTCTAACCCTGTCTGGCCCGTCTTACAAAGCTCCGACACCAAAAGTTCTACCACATCTTTCCCTCCAATATGACTTCGTTAGTGATATGAACGGTATTCCAGCCGTCACCAACTGGTATTAAATTGTGTGTTTACAGGGAGTACCCGTTCTTCAGAGACATATCACACGGGTACTTAATCTGCATCCCATCCATCCCAGACCTGGTCGTCCAAATCCGCCTGATTTTCCGTCCACGTAACATTTTCAGTATGACTCCACTCCAATCCGCCCCAAAGCTCGAGTATCTGCCTTGTCTCTATTTTCATCCAACCCCAGTACCTCGACTCACCAAAGTCTTCGCCGCCTTCCAGTGGAGGGATATCCTCTCTCGGCTCCTCCTCGGCGTCGACTGCCTTGAGATGAAAGATGCTCTGGCTGACCTGAATGAGAATCTCTTCGTCGGAATAGAGAAAAACGTGGGGTTCTCGTGTAGGCATAGGCGGACCATCTATGCCATCGTTGTATATCTGAATGAGTCCACGTCGATCCACGCCTCTCAGTAAGGACGCGTCGGAGCGGGCATCGAGGCGCAAAAGGGACTTGAGCTTCTGTCCGGACTCATCATCACCCCACTTCAAGACCTCTTCCATTGTCTCCCCCTGGCAGTCATGAGTAACTTGTCCCAGTTCTCGTCGCTAGAAGGGCCATAGTAAGTGCGGTAAACTGTGAAGCCCAGTTCTTGGCATCGTTCAGATCTCCAGGCAGGGCTGGGCGTTTAGGGATTCCATCGAGCACACTAGAGAGTTTCGGCATTGCGCTTTACCGGCCTTTATGTTGATATGGCGGAAGGATTGCTGCGCGCTATGTCGAAGGTAAAAGATGAATAGTAGACAAGAAGCGAGGATTCGTATTGCCAAGCTACGCACAAGCATTTATAGCTTCATGGTTAATATTGCTTAGGACAATATTATGTAACTATCCAACGCGTAGAAGGCATTCAGGCCTGGTATCGGGACCCTGGAAGCTCGCTAAAAGACTCAAGAGCCAACAGACTCAATAACATGTTGGTTGTGTTCTCTATTATGATGCTTCCAGGGTCAAGCCAATGAGGAAGCTAGTTTCGATGGATGCTACAGCTATTGGAGCCTCGGATCATAATATACTAGCCATTTGACCTAAACCAGAGGCAGCGGTGTGGACGGTTATTGTGTCTTGAACGGTTAGTTGTGAGAGTCGTTGCTCTTCCCTATAACCAAGAGAGAGTATCGGGTACAGGAGCAGAGGATATATATATGTCGTACAGTAAAATAGAGCCAATTAGACCCCCTTATCGTCATGGGGGCCCCCTACCTTTTGGGTGGCCTAACGGCCTATTTTTCTGCATTACAAGATAGAAGTCGAATCTTCATTTACTATCAACCAAAGTGTGTAGGTATGCTTATTACAGAAGCCAAAGTATTGCTTGGGGTATCAGGGAATCCATGTCGCTCAAAGTCTATCCAATCAATATCCCTTCAATCATTCCTTTCGGCATAAGCCATAAGATCATCATCAAACCCCCACTCACCCCCCTCTGGCTTGGTACCATTCTTCAAGAAGCAGTTTGCGCCCAGCTTGCCTACCATCTCAGCCATCCGTCTATCAAAGACGACGCTCTTGCACTTGACCCCCGTCCCCCTATTTTCATCTCTATCGATCATGGCGGCACAGGCGTTTAGACAGTCTTCGAGAGTGTAAGCAATTATGGGTGCTACATCTTCCATGACGCCGCCGCCCTTGGCAGGGTCACCTGCTGGTACGTTTACGCCACAGTACCAGGAGAACTCATAGCCCTTGTTGGACTTGAAGACTGTTCTTTGTCGAAAGTCTGTGGGGCAGTTGAGTTCTAGTCGCTCCACGGCCGATGCTCGTCTTGGGACGTAGGGGTCTGTAATATTCTCCGAGGACGTGTTGTTGGGCTCGATGGACGGAGACGGACATGAAATGGTCTCGACTGGGGCCGCTTCGGAACACTCGGCGAATTCTGCATTGTTGCTTGGAAGAACCATCAATACGAGTTCATGGTAGCGTGCTCTTGAGCTTACCTAGAGCAATTTCCCAGCGCAGCAGCACATCCTCCACCAACTCCCGCACCAACAACGACAGCAGCCAAGACACCAATAAGGAGACCAAAAGTCCAGATTCCAAGACCAAACGGAACATGAATCTGTTTCCGCTGTGGACTCAACTCTGGCTCTGGTTCTGGTTGCTGGTACTCTGGCGGATTGTAGTACAGTTTGTGCTGGCCATAGAGGTGTGCTACCTCAGGGGCATTGGTCATGTCGACCTGAAGGCCTTCGCTATCAGAGTGCGACGGCATCTTGTCTTTGGGTGCAAAGTAAGAGATTGGGATGATGTCCGAGTCACCGTCGTCGGGCTTCTGTGCATCAAGGGCCATGTGAATTATGTTGCTCGGAATATCAGACCACGTAAAGACGAATGCGTAGTCAATGTGCTTTATTCTTAAATCCTCCCGGCTTTGACAACCCTATCTGGTTCTTGTAGGGCTTATAACCAATCATGGTATGCGAAAGCCACACTCATGTCCTCTTGTTGTCTCGTGTGGTGATATAAGCGCCCAGGTTCTCGGGACCGAAGGCTCGGGACCGAACTGGTGTGGCCAATGGTGGGTTGTCGCATAGTTGAAAGAGGTCAACCCCTGCATAGTCTGAAGCGCGATGGATGTTTCTTTATAGGTTGACGAAGTGATAATCGCCCTGCCAAGTTTCTTTCTCGCGTCTATTGTAACACTAGGTTACTTCAGCCCTGGAGGGTGGGCTCAAGGTGCAGGTGCTCCCGCCATTCTGGTTCACTCTCTGAGACTGACGCGAGGTTCTCAAGTTGTTTAAAGTATTCACCATTGATGCTTGTTTCATTTCAATCAGGATATGTTATCCCTCTATCTTTTATTCACCAGAGTACTTGAAGACCAGACAACTTTGCGGAATGCTGATCTTCGCAAGGATGGACGAACCCGTGGGGGCCAAACATCCATGTGAAACCCGATCCTACGGATACAATGGTCCTGAAAACGGTCGCCCGCATGCAACTCGGATCAAGCATATCCGATGCACTGGATCTTGATCCTGACCATCAGTATTTGCAGATGCGAGTCGGAAGGTTTCAGCTCCTGTTTCCGGTGCCCGTCGCCCCTTGCGGCATTCGCATTCTGGTATCAGTTAGAGACAAGCATGTCTCCAGCTTGGCCGGCCAAGCGTCAAAGCGTTAGTTTCATGAAACTCTCAAGGCTTTCGTCTGGTTTTCATCCAAGTTGAAGAATTTCTTTGCCGAGGGAGGCGCCATGACGGAAACTCACGAACCGGTATTCCATGGTCAGGTGAGACCGTCACGTAATCCTTGACGCGGAACTCGCCTCTATGGCGATACTGAGTCACGTTACTCTAGAGTGCATGATGATCAGACACATGCTTCACCAGAAGTGAATGCCTTGTCAGAGTTGATCATGTTGCTATGCATGTGCAGGTTCATAATTGCGGATAATCATGCACAAGACACGATCCAGGTGGTGGAGCCTTCATGCCTCAGGCATCCATATCCCAAATCATCCATGTAAAGTTCGACTCATCCAAGATCATGATTTTGATTGCCTATTTAGGAAATACCCCACTCGCCTTTGACTCAGTCATTCTTCGGCTGGAATGATGAGCCGCATGATAGTCCATCGATAAATAGCCTTCTATTTTCCCTTTGAATAGACTTGTTTTACATCAATCACTCGACAGTTCATTCTTCTACTATTTACTTCGAAACTATGCCACTAACAGCAACAACAACATTATCGTGCTCAACATGCCAGGTCTCATTTGAGACTGTGCAAGAGCAACGACAGCATGCAAAGAGCGAGTTACAGTCAGTATACTTGTGTCTCATTGAAACTGTTTATTCTAACCAACGGATTAGTGTCGAGAACTTGAGGCGAAAGGTGGCCGATCTGGGCATCAACACTTTACCCCCATCAGATACCTATCAACCCTCCAGCTCAATTCGTCGCTCGCAATCACCCAACGACAAGTCTTCAGAAAGCGACTCTGAGAGCGGCCGCGAAGTCGACCAAGATGACATGCCCGAGTTTGTGCCCGAAACTTGCATCTTTTGCTCCCACCGAGCCTCAGACGTCGACGGCAATCTCGCCCACATGAAGACCACACACAGCCTCACAATCCCTTTCCAGGACAACCTCGTCGTGGAACCCGCCACATTGATATGGTACCTCCACTTTGTCATCTTTGGATACCACGAGTGTACAGTGCTGGATAGACACGCGTGTTGTTTCATACAGTTTCATATGAAACTGAAACAGTCCCTGGACCCGGGTTCATATGAAACTGCAACTCTCCCAGTTTCATACGTTTCAGTCGGTTTCATATGTTTCATATACCCCTGATGAGTCCCAAATATCTTAGTACTTAACCAGGAAATTTTCCCAAACCAAATGCCTTCAACATAGCAAGAAGCTTGCCAACAGTAAATATGTCATCAGCTTCGCCCGCTCCCTTGTTATCGGAGCCTTCTGATGAGCTCTTGAGACCCGCTTCGCTTGACTCCCTCGTCCCCTCGAAGCGCGCTTTGGATAGCTCTCCCTCTGATCGGGCTGGCAAGCGCGCCAAAGGCCGTACAAACAAAAGCACTTGGGACGAGGCGCGTGACCCTTATGAAGAAAGAGGAGAGAAGGCTCGTGATACCTCATACCACGAAATTTGGTACTGCAAGCATTGCGACTCCACGAAAAAGCCTAATTCGGTAACGACGAACCTGAGCCGAGCCCGCAAGCACCTGCGGGACTTTCATGGCATCCGCGTTATAGAGCAGGCCGAAAAGTCGGATCTGAAAAAGCAGCAACATGGCACCATCACGGATTTGTTTGGAAGGCAGGAGGAGCGTCAAGCCAATCGAGATCTCAACGAGGAAAAATATTTGGCAAACGCTATTAATATTCCTGCATTCGAGGAAGCCCTCGCCAGGCTTCTTGCCGTTCGCAATATCGCCCACGCATTCATCGAGTACCCCGAGTTTCACGCTGTCATACTCTCCTGTAACTATATGGCCCGGGACGTCCTCCTACGCAGCCGCAGAGCGGTACCGAAGCTTCTCGAAAAGACTTTCGCTCAACACAAACAAGGCCTTGTCAACAAGCTTCATAATTCTCTCTCTTCTATGGTCCACTTCACCATTGACATGTGGACCTCATCGGAACAGAAAGCGGCATATCAGGCAATCGTGGCCCATTTTGTAGATGCGGAGACGAGAGAAGTCGCTCAAGCGTTATTGTCACTGCGCAAGTTCAAAGGAAGCCACAGTGGGAAATTGCAAGCCAAGGCTTTCCTAGAGGTTGTCAAAGAGTACGGCTTGAGCGGAAAGATTGGCTACTTCACGATGGATAATCACGATGCTAACGATACTATGCTTGACGATGTCGCAAAAGATATTGATGGTTTAGACCCGGTTGCCAGGCGACTACGCTGCAGTGGCCACATCATGAACCTCATCGTTCAAGCCTTCCTTTTTCGGAGTAAGGCAAAGAAGATCCAGGAGGATGAGCAAGAGGGCATTGATGAGGCGTATGAGCGACTGTGCAGACTATCCGAAAAAGAAGAAGGGGGCATTATTACGAAGGCGCAAGCTACCGAGGAATGGCGGGAGTTTAGTGTTCTGGGGAAGCTCCACAACTTGTGCATGTATTCAAGGAGCTCTACCAGCATTTACAACGACTTCAAGGCCAAGATTGGCAGGGCCTTGCCGAGGGACAACGACACACGTTGGAATTCATGGTATCGCCTTATTGATGTGGCAATTGAGAGGCGGGCAAAGTTCATGGACTGGATTCAAGAAAATCACGCCAAAATCGAGAAAGATGCACTGGACCACAACGACTGGAACGAGCTCCGAGATATCCATGCGTTTCTACAACCATTCCACCAGATCTCGGTACGCCAAGGCCGGGAGAATACACTCGATGAAGTTCTCTCCCATATGGATTTCCTCCATCATCACTTCACGCAGGTTAAAGACCAGGCTTTCAGTAACCCACGCTTCTACGCACGATTTCACGTGGCTTGGCTAAAGTTCGAGAAGTATTACCAGCTTACCGAACAAGCCCCCGTGTACGTGGCCGGTGTTCTCCTCCACCCAGCACTCCGAAAGAGCTATCTGAGTGAGCAGTGGAAGAGGAACCCAGCGTGGGTTAGCAATGCCGTGAAATCTGTAAGAAAGATTTGGTCGACAGAGTACAAGAGCTACCAGCTCCCAGATAAACAACAGGAGAAAGGGCAAGAACTCGATGAGTTTGATCGCTGGAGGCAGAAGGTGTACAGCACAGCGAGCGAAGTGAAGGATGAATTCGACCGCTTTATTTATGTAAGTAATTTTGAAGCCATCTAATGGCCAGGTTTTGACGATAGTTCGCAGGGTTCACAAGTTGGGATTGGACAACAAACGGCCTTACAGTGGTGGCTTGAACCGACCCAACGAGAGAATTTCCCGCTCCTCTGCCGTATGGCTATTGACATATTCTGCATTCCTCCGATGTCTACGGAAGCAGAGCGAATTTTCTCGGGCGCAAGACGGCAAGTTACATGGGATAGAAGTAGCATGTCTGCCAAAATGGTAGAGGCATGTGAGTGCATTAAAAGCTGGATAAGTGTTCCAAAGGGGAAAAGCAGGCCGGTTCTTGCAGGGGTGTTTAGGAGAGCGGAGGATATCGACGCAGCTGTAAGGATTCTCCAAGAAGATATAGAGATGGGCAGGGGGGAAGAAAGCGATTGTGAGGCTAGGGAATTGGTAGTATAGGCAGGCAGACAATGGCAAACATCTTTGGGGCGCCTAGTGGTAACTTGTATTCTTGTAAGGTGTAGGTATACCGGCTTCGAGCTTGCCAAAACGGGGAAAAAAAAAAAAAGAAATTCGATGTTGGTTGATATGAAACTGAAACCGGTTTCATATGAAACTGAAACTATACTGGCGTCCGGTTTCATGAAACTGAAACTCACCCCAGTTTCAGTTTCATAGCGTGTCTATCCAGCACTGCGAGTGTATCCTCTGCGGGACGAGGAGACGCACTGTTGAGGGTGTGCAGCAGCACATGCTTGACAAGGGACATTGTCGGTTTGAAATGTCGGATGAGATGATGGAGTTTTATGACGTCGAAGGTCTCAACAGCCATAGCACCCAAGACCTTGTTCGACCAGATGAGGATAGCATCCGATTACCCTCTGGCAAGATTCTCTCGCATCGATCCCAAACTGCTTCATCAAGCAGACCACGGATTACAAACCAGTCAACATCTACCGAAGAACCAGCTGCTATCCCTGGCGCACCTCCTTCAGATGCCCTCACAAATCGAGGACGCAAGGAAACAGCCATGGCAACACAGCTCTCTCGTCTAAGCGTCAGCGACCAGCAGAGCTTGATACATCTTTCAGCCCCTCAGCAGCGCAGTTTACTTGCGCAGAGGAAAAAGGAACTCGAGACTGCACGACGGTCAGAAAGGAGGATGCGGATTCGGATGGACAGACACAGCAACAAGGCTACAGTCGAACATGGTCGTCCCTGGCAATCGTACCTCTCTATTTGAATGAATTGTTTTCATTTTGTAGCTTGGTCGGCGTGCCTTTGGAAAAGCAGTTTGATTTGTGGCCTTTGATTTTTATAGACTAATAGGTTAATACTATTGCTCTTAAAGGTCGCCCCTTTTCTCTACACGCCATTTCTCCTTAAAGATATGCATCGACGGCTAACAACGAGCGAGAGCATTAATATCAAGATTTCTTGCCATTCTCTTTAAACCCAGTAGCCAGCAAGAGCCAACAATGAACTTTCATTACCTAGGCTCGGCAACTCCGTTGTTGTCTGATTAACCTACAGTGGGTCTCAAAAAGTAACGACACATTTTCCCATACCCCGCTTTCACTTCTACCTCCACCAAAATCATCACCAACTTCAATCATTCATCACGCAGTCAATTTACATCCAAATGGCCCCAAAAAGACATCATTCTCCTCATACGCGAACGAGGATTATTTGGAGATACAATTCGGGCGTGTCGGCCGCCCAGATCGCGCGGGAAGAGGGCGTCTCTCGACATGCAATTTACGGTATAGTACGAAGATATCGCGACCAAGAGAGTGCCGCGGACCAACCCAAGTCCGGCCGGCCGCGCATCATTAGAGAGAGGGAAAGAAAGAGAATTTTAAGGGTTATTGCCCAAGATCCTCATCTTCAGATACATAAATTAATTAAAGAAGCTAGGTTAAGCTACTATAGGGCGACTTTAATCTCATACCTACGAAAAGAAGGAATCATACATTATAAGTCTCTTCTTCGACCTTTCCTTAGTAAAGCCAACGCCAGAAAGCGTCTACGCTTTGCACGGCGGTATATTCATATAGCTAAGGACTTTTGGGAGAAATAGACCTTCTCTAATAAGGTTATCATCGCTCGAGGAGAGGGCCAGAGGCGTACGTAGGTCTTCTATAAACCGGTATATATTCTTCTCATAACTACGACTTTTCTAACTATTTCTAGCACGAGAGACTCTTCAGACAGAATGTTCAGACACGCGTACGACCGACAAGGCACTCACAGATATTCTTCAGCGCTTTCAATCATCGCAGGCGCCTCCCGATAGTCCCCCTGGCCAGCGATCCAAAAAGCCCTCGCGGCGGAGTAACTACGCAGATTATCCTCGCATACTTACAGCGATACCTTCCCCGGATTATAACAAGGAATAATTACTTCCAACATAACAACGCCAGCACATTTACAGCCCACATCATACGAGACTAGATCTATAAGTAGTGTGAGAGTCAAAGGGCCGAGGTGGTAAACTGGCCGCCTTATAGCCCGGATCTCAACCCCATAGAAAACCTATAGGCAATCCTCAAAGAGAGGATTTGCAAGCGATATCCAGAGCTCACATATATGCCCAAGACCGACGAAGCAAAGCAGGCTCTTATTGCAGCTGCGATCGAGCTATGGGAAGAGATTAAGCCGGAAGTCATTAATAACCTAGTCAACTTAATAAAGCGAAGAATGCAGGCTATTGTGCGCGCCCACGGCTAGTATACTAAGTATTAGATACACCAAAAGATACAGCTCTCAATTATCTATAGATTAATATAGAATACGATGCAACTGGCCCTCATTTGGCTGCGCAATAAGGCGCTGAAGATGTAGTCTCATTTGGTGGTGGTACTAATACAGCGGGGAAACCCGGAATGTGTCGTTACTTTTTGAGACCCACTGTACATCGTTGCTGCGAGACTGAGCCGCAGTGGAGTTTGCTCCAGCCGAATCTTCAGGGGTCCCGAAAACAGCATCATTTTGCGCACCGATCCACAAGCCTTACAAAAGGGCGAGAAACACTCTTAAGCGATGCCAAGAAGCGTAGCCTGATTGGGTAGGCAGTTCAAAAAGTCCGGCGTATCCTGGCGTATTCAGGCGTATTCAACCCCAGGCGTGTTCCAGGCAACCTTTTAAAACAAACCTGCCCCCCTCGCCTCATTGTTTCGTTTACTACACGCCACAAATGATGCTCGCTTAGGCTTCCAGTATTTGCCATAAGCGCGAGCTTGCATTTATAATATGCCAAGAATATCGCCGCCCGGATCTCAAGGCATCCATTTTTGAACCTCAGCTACGGTAACATGATACAGGCATTTTTTTTCGCTGCCTACTCGTCTTGTGGATCCTCAACGCGTAAATCGTAACCACGCAATCCATTTCTAATCTTAAACATTGGCAGGCCATCACCAGCCTCCTGCGATGAGGTATGTGATAAAAGAGAGGCTCTTCAGGTTGTAGGGAAGATGCGAGGCCATAGTGTTGGCAAAATCAATCACTACTTTCTAAGCTCGACATCACCCCTGAGGAAACTGCCAACATCATCATGAGCCGCAGCAGTCAGCGAGAACTGATGTCTTCTGGAAGTCAAAACACTCATCAAGAACCCGAGATGCCTCAAGATGTGCCCGAGGTTCAACCTCCCCCCGACAAACCCAAGGCTGGTCGTGGATGGCGTTTCTGGGCTGTCTTCATTTCACTTTCTATTTCAGCATTTCTGAGCGCTCTCGAGGGCGCTGTTGTCTCGACAGCTTTACCTTCCATCTCGCGCGCTGTGAATGCAGGAGAAGACTACATTTGGATGGTCAATGTATTTTTTCTCACCAGGTAAGAACTCTTCTGGGCGAACTGGCCACTTCCCCTGAATCTAAGCTCACACATATTAGTGCGGCCGTGCAGCCCCTTTACAGCCAACTGGCCGATATCTGGGGTCGACGATGGCCCATGATCACAGCCCTAGGAATCTTCGCCCTGGGCAGTGGTATCTGCGGAGGAGCAACCTCAGCAAGCATGCTGATTGGCGGTCGAACCATCCAGGGGCTTGGGGCCGCGGGCATCAACGTCCTGGTCGAGATCATCATCTGCGACCTTCTTCCACTGCGAGAACGCGGACAGTTCATGGGGTTGATGTTTTTCTTCATCGTCCTTGGATCTGTGGCTGGTCCTTTCCTAGGTGGCATCTTGGTCGATCGAGCATCGTGGAGATGGGTCTTTTACATCAACCTCCCATTCTGCGGGCTCTGCTTGATGCTGTTGTTCCTGTTCCTCAACGTGCAACGACCGAAAAATAACGAGTCCACCAAAGAAAGTCTCAAAAAGATTGATTTCATCGGACTTTTCATCCTCTGCGGGTCAATCTCCTCGTTACTCTACGCCTTGACGTATGGAGGAACGCGATACGAGTGGTCAGCTCCCGCCATCATCGTCAGCTTCATCATCGGGATAATCGGCATCGTCGCCTTCTTCTTCTACCAAGTCTCGCCTCTCTGCAAGCATCCCGCTATGCCCAAAGCCCTGTTCGGAAATAGAACCTCGGTGGCAGCCTTCCTAGCGACATTTATGCAACTCATGCTCTCGTATGCTCCTCTCTATTTCCTTCCTGTCTACTTTCAGGCGGTGAAGCGTTCAACCCCTTCCCGCTCTGGAGTACAGATCATCCCGTTCTCTGTCACCTTTTGCGTCAGCGGCTTGATTGGTGGAATCGTGGTCAGCAAGCTTGGTCGCTTCAAGGCCGTTCACATCGCCAGCTTTGCCCTTCAGATAATCTCTGTTGGAACATTCACCCTCCTCGATCGCAACTCAAGCATGGCGGTTTGGGTCATTCTTCAACTTATCTTCGGATGGTCAATCGGCATGCCAAACCCTTCCCTCTTGACAGCCATTCAGGCCGACATTCCCGACAGCCTCAATGCCGCCAGCACAGGCGCCTTTGCCTTTGTTAGAAGCGTTGCCACCATCTTTGCCGTGAGCGTACCTGCTGCTGTTTTTGGAAACCGCTTCGATCAACTCCTTGCAACCACCGAGGCGGTAAACGACCCCGAGCTTCAAGCAGGGCTGGAGCGAGGTCAAGCATACGAGAAAGCATCGAAAGCCTTTATCAACTCTTTCCCAAGAGAGATTCAAGATGCCATTATTACTCTGTACGAGGAAAGCTTGAAGAGGGTCTGGTACGTCTCACTAGCCTTTGCTGGCGCTGGCTTTCTGTTTGTTCTGTTGGAGAAGAACTTGGTCACGCGAGAGGATAAGGACACCTCCGAGTTCGAACTTCTAGATAACCCAAATACTGCCGACGGAAACGGAGCCAAGGACACTCTCACCAAGACCGTCTAGAGCTTAACAGACAACTACCGCAGTTGGTCAATCAGGGATTGGCAAACAAACAAGACGACCTTGGACAAGAGCACAAGTCAAAGACATCATTCCATTTACCTTCGGGAAAAAGAAACAATTACCAGCTGGTTCTGGTGTACAATGCTTCATTTTATTACCGCTCTGTTATTATTCACATGCGTTAAGGATAGCCTTCCTGCTATTGTACTTTTACTTATAGACGGTCATAGGTAGACCTTGGAAAACTTCGATTCTTAGTCCAATTCGGCTTCACCATGCTATAATAGTGAATAATGTGTTTCGTACCATCTTGTTGGATGGTTTCTGAGATAATTCCAAAGCCCGCGCTCATTAGAACTTGTGCCTTCATAGAGGTACAGTTTAGTGCCACTGAAGAAGCACTTGTATAATAACATCATTATGCGCGAAAGTCCTGTTTGAAGTAGTCAAGTCTGTGTTTGGCAAAGTGAAAAGTTGCAAAAATGCTGCGAGATTACAAAACCCAAGGAATGAACCGCGCCGTTCTTTGATGCCATTGCTCCCATTCTTGGCCAAACGTGGCCTGAAGCATCCTTTCTTCCTCTTTCACCCTTGTCCAGATGCCAAACATAATCACTGACAGTCCAGCAGGAACTAACCCCCACATCAAACGACTCACGACACTATATCATGACCTTGGGATCCAGCAACTAAGGATACCATCTGTCCTCCCCAGCAACAACACGTTGCACACGGCTAGAACTGCGATTCCAGTGTAGCCCGGATGCTGCAGATAATGGTAGATTCCAGTTGTCTTTAGTTGATCCGGCTCGGTCAGGGCAAACGTGAAATTGTGACCCAGCGAAGCATAAGATGCGATGCGTAGAGGGATTCCAGCACAGAGGATGAGGGCCAGCGGTATCGAGGTTGCTTTTGACCACGTTATGAGATCCGTATCAAGTCCGTTGAAAATGTATGGGAGGATGGTCTCTGGTCGCGACTTGTGATACAATAATACCAAACTTGAGGTATGCAACCCCAACACAGCTAACGGGGCCAGGATGACCTTGGTGCTGTGCTTTTCTGTAAGACGCAGCCATCGCATCGAGTCGCCGGTTGAGGGTGCCGACTTTGTGACGGGTTTGGCCTGCAGGGGAGGAGAGAGGGCCATATAGGTTCCTGACAGAGAAAGGCACATGGTTGACGCCAGGGCGAATTGGGGGAGTGCAATTGGAAACGCCATATTCTCAAGCGTGTAGTTATCGCCTCTTGTAGTTGGTCCTTGTGGGCAAAAGTTGCATCGGGGAGGAGGAGGAACAGCCGGTCAGAGATGGAGTTGGGTTGTGGGTAGAGTTTGATTAGTGTCTCGATTCTTCACGTGACGTTGCAGTTCCCAGGGTTATCCCTCAATGTCTTGAATTCAGCTTGGCAAAGAAAGGCCAAGAGGCGGCAATAAAAAGTCCAGCTGGCACCTTGGTTTTGAAGGGCTGCATCTCAGACGTTGTCAAGAAGGCATAGTAAAAGTCTTGGCAAGTTGGTCAGATAGACATGGACATGCCCCTATGATCCCCTACACTGACCTAAGGTGCGATTTCCGTATTTGTGGAGCCTCTTTCCTACCTTATCAGGATACTTCTCTCGATTAGCTCACTATAATGATCTCACTGCTTAGCGCTGGAGATCTATTAAAGGTCTATTAAGCATCAAGTGGTAAGAGGTAGTGGGAGAAAAGCCGGTACTTGATTTATAGTGCTGAGAAAGTGGCTAAGAGTGTATCCTTTTTCTCGCCTCTTATGCTTGGTCATCATCCCTGTCGATGCCCGAATTGCACCTTGGGACAGCTGACTAGATAGGTGTCAATTCCACGGGTCAATTAACGTTAGTGCGTTACTGTACAAAGAACCTGGAATGCGCCAAGGCCGGAGGTCATGGGGCAATGGCCGCTGTGGCAACTTTCTTGAGAAGTTGATTGCGCGGACGGGGAGATCCAGGCTCTAAACAAGGAAAGAATCGAATGAGTCATGTTGTGAGATGCAGGGAACCTTTCAGACACACGTGTGCACTTTTTAGTGCGGCAACTTTTAAGCTGTTGCTAGTTGTCACTGATAACCAAGCGACATTAGCATGGGCCATTTTGTCTCACTTCTACCGAGAGACCTGGCCTCGAATAATGCTATATATTAAATACGGAGTAACTTGACCTGAGTTACCAGTAATGATCAAGTTATTAAAAGCCACCAGATCGGTCATGCAAGACTTGAATGCAAGCCCAGTTTCATCCATCACATGCTTTGGCTGCCTCCGTCCAACAAAGCCAAGGCTTTATCCACAACTTCAAAAACTCCCGAACCCAGCGGAGTGGTCCGAACCATCCATCGATTCCCTTTCCCCGTCACGCCCCTGGCGATCAGAAAGACCGTTTCCCGCCAATGACACATGGCGGTACCACCATGTACCAAAAACGAAACAGCAATCGCTCGTTAAAATACGCCATGCTGACGGGGGGACCTAGGCAAGCCCCGCCAAGGGTAGGCCGTGGGTGGCGACTGTTGCAGAATCGCCCGGTCTAGACCACGACGCGTCTCCAGAACAAAAGCAATCCCAGGGATCTCTCTTTTTTTTCCGTTGGGAGAGAGAGAGAGGGGGGCAAAATTGGAAATCCGATGCTGCATATCGTATGCTATTCTTGAGGGATTGAGAGCTTCTTTGTCCTGCCTCGAGGGCTGCTGTCGTAGCCGTCATCTCTACCTTGTCGTCTACCCATGTCACTCACAGCTTTGCGCTGCGAGGGTCTGAGTCGGTACAATGGCTGTGGTCGAGGGAGCAAGGGTCCCTAAGAGAACGCCCGTTTGCGAGGCCACTCGAGAGAGGGAGACCTTTAGGTGACACGGTCTTCTCCCCATTCACTTTCCTGCCTGCATGGCTAACCAAGCTTCTAGATACGACGACGCTTTATTCTCCAACGTCAAGTTCAACGACGATGGAGCTCCCATCCCGAGCTCTGAGCTCGTCACCTGCCCTGATGCTATCTTGACTGCTCTGGCTCGACTCGCCGCCAGCCAGACTGGCACGGCGCGGTCTCTTATCTCCCTGTTTGACCAGTCCTACCAATATATCGTTGCAGAAGCTACACCAACCATCTCTCTAATCCCCAGCTTATCCGAGAGTGCCCGCAATTATGAAACTCTCTGGTTATGCGGCACTGCAATCCCCCGTGTCCATGGTGTCTGCGAGCATACCCTCTGTGGCGACGAGTTCGGGTACTTCCTCGAGGGCAACACTGACGACGAGCTGCCCATCCTCGTGGTAGAGGACCTCGTCTCCGATCCACGCTTCGCCTCCAAGCCCTACTGCCAACCTGGCAGCCAAGCTAGGTTCTACGCCGCCGTGCCCATCCGCACAGATAGGGGTGTCAACATCGGCGTCCTCTGTGTCATGGACACGAGTCCTGGAGCTGCATGGAACGACCAACACTCACGGCTTCTTCAAGAACTGTCAAGGGCAGTCATGGGACACCTTGAAGCCACGAGTCTCCGAAAACCCCAGAGGCGGACCGAACGCATGAGCAGGGGCTTGCGAGATTTTGTCGAGAACAACTCGGCCTTTTCCGGGGAGCAGCCTGCAAGTACTCCGGACACGATCAAATCCCCTGGTCCCGTGGGGGAGCAACGGCCTATGGACTTGGGAAGTGCTGTGGAAGCAACAACTTTACAGGATACGCCTTCATCGAGTACTGAATTGCCCACGACTGTGACCAGTACATCACACACCACTAACCAGTCAGGTTCGAGGACGTCGCCAGTGAAGCAGGAGACGACACAGTACTCAAAACGATCTCTCAACACCACAAACGAGGTCTTTTCTAAAGCTGCAGACATCGTTCAGAGTGCCCTGGAGGCCGACGGATGCCTCTTCCTTAACGCTGACCTACTCGAGTTCTCGACCTCTCCTTCAGACCTAGCAGACGAGGATCTAGCAACTCGCCGACCGTCGACCTTTAGCTACAGCGGAAGCGAGAGCGCCCACACTGTCGTATCTTCCGAAGAACGCCCAATGTCTCCCTGTCAAATCCTCGGCACGTCGAACGTCAAGCCTCCAACACCAGACGACGCTGTCGAGGCCACACACGTACCGCTACCTCAAACTCTTCTCGCGCGCATGATTCAACGGTACCCAAAGGGTCATGTCTTTAACTTTGGAACCAACGGTGAGCTCCAACCAGATGATCTACCCGAAAACTCCAAGCAAGACTCCCCCCTCTCTCCATTCATCGGCCATGAGTCTGAGGCAGCTGTGATGCCCAAGTGGCAGCCCTTTGCAGCGAGCCAAGGGGAGAAACCACGATTACAGCCGAAAGAGGCCAGTGTTCTTCTCGAAACATTCCCAAACGCCCGTAGCGTCGCTTTCGTACCTATCTGGGACCCGCGAAAGGAGCGCTGGTCTGCCGGCGGCTTCCTCCACACGCTTGCGCCGAACCGTACCTTTACTCTCGGCCTCGACCTTACTTATCTCCGCGCCCTCGGCGTCTTGGCCGCATCCGAAGCATTTAGGATTGAAACCATGGCGTCGGACAAGGCCAAGTCTGATGCCCTGGGTTCACTCTCCCACGAGCTACGATCGCCTCTGCATGGCGCTGTCTTGAGCGTCGAGCTTTTGAACGACACTTGTCTTAGCATTCCGCAGCAAAACATAGTCCACACCATCGAGACTTGCTGCCGGACACTGTCCGACACTATCGACCACCTCCTCGAATACTCCAAAGTCAACAGCCTCGCCTCCCATGAAGACCCGCAGGGCACCAAGACCGAGGGACAGGGCCTTAACAGAGCTTCCTCATTCATGACCGCCATGAAGCCGCTCCGCAAGACAGTTCACCTAGACATCCTTGTCGAAGAGGTCATGGAGAGCGTATACGCGGGCTTCAACTTCCAGCACCTCTCCATCGCACAACTATCGAGACACCCCCCGAAGCGAGGCAGCCACCACGACATTGCTTCAATCCGCCGGCTCGATTCCATGCAGGCCATGGAAGAACTCGGCTCTTCAGCAACAACAGGGAATCCTCGAACGAGCTTTGGAGACGTCGCCGTGTTTCTGGCAGTCGATCCATCCTGCTCCTGGGCGTTCGACACGCATCCCGGCCCAATGCGTCGCATCGTCATGAACCTCTTTGGCAACTCGCTCAAGTACACCCACCGAGGCGTTATCAAAGTCTCACTCCAGCAAACAAGCATCCTGTCTCCCTCGAGCAAAGAGCGCTGGGTAACTCTCACGGTTGCCGACACAGGAGTGGGCATCGGGGAGGACTTTCTCCAGAACAGCATCTTCAAGCCGTTTGCGCAGGAAAACTACCTCTCGTCGGGCACGGGCGTCGGGTTGAGCTTTGTCAAGCAGATGACGACGCAGCTTGGCGGTCACATCTCTGTGAGCAGCCGGATAGGGGTTGGGACTACAGTGACCGTCTCGCTGCCCATGTCGCTGGAGGATTCTCGCCCTAGACCTGCCACTCCATCAGCAGAGGGCGGGGAGGAATTCAATAGTCAGCTGCGCAAACTTCGTGGTCTGCGCGTCAGAATGCTCGACTCTAGCAAACACGAGGTCACTGGGGATGGCTCCCCCTCAACCACGATGGAGACTCCAGATGTGCTGGTGCAAAACATATGTCGTGACTGGATGCACATGGAGGTAAACTCTGAGCTGGAGTCGAAGCAGTTGGTTCCAGATCTTATAATTTGGTCCGAGGATAGTCTTGAGCAACCAGTTTCTGCACAAGAGCTGCTGTCGGATGTCCCTGGCGTTGTTCTTTGCGCCAATGCTCAGACTGCGTATCAGTACGCCACAGGTACCAAGGCCACTCCCCGTCATGGGATATTTGAGTTCATCTCTCAACCGTAAGTTGCTCGTTGTACTTGTTTGTTTAGAATATCAACTAATATCTCTCTAGCCTTGGTCCCCGCAAGCTTGCAAGAGCCTTTTCTCTTGCCCTTCATCGATGGACAATCGCTCAAACAGGCGCAATGTCACCTACTACTACAACACAAACGACGACAGAACCCGAACTAAACAGGAGGGATAGTCTTCTAGCCCCTTTCGCTAGCCCCGGGACACCGTTCCCTCTCAGCTCCGAGGAGACGCCAAGTCCATCCCGGGATTACTTTACGGCGCCGGAATTCCTCCTTGTCGACGACAACGTCATCAATCTCAAAATTCTAACATCCTACATGAAGAAACTCAAGCAGCCTTATCAGACCGCGATAAACGGTCAAGAAGCCCTTTCGGCCTATGAAATGGATTCCGGACGCTACGTCTGCATTCTAATGGACATTTCAATGCCCATCATGGACGGCTTTGAAGCCACGCGGAGGATCAGAGCTTTCGAACAACGGCACGGTCTGAGACCTGCCCTTATACTGGCCCTAACAGGATTAGCTTCTGAAGAAGCACAACGGGAGGCGGTGGTGAGCGGTGTGGACTTGTTCCTGACGAAGCCGGTGAGACTCAAGGAACTTGGTCCGATATTGAGATCGAGAGGTGTGATAGCGGAAGAAAAATGAACCTGGTCCACCGTGATCTTTCTTTAACTTTGGCGTTTTGATCATGGACGCCTCGACTATGATGATATACGACGGAACGAGACTCATGGATAGTGTATAATAAATGAATCACATTCAACTGACGAAGCAAGGCTTGTTCTTGATCTCGACAGAATGTGTTGAAGAAAAAGTGCAATAAGATATCTCTTTCTAAGGACTCACATATCGCATTTAAAATAGCCATGAGAGGAAACTTGTCACACGCTCTCGAGTATATAAATACCATCTTAATACTCCATAACCCCATCATCACGATCCTGAAACTATTCAACGTACAGCCACGAACCATATTCACACTCACTTTTCCTCATTAACCATGATACAATCCAAACCACAAAAGCACCAGAAAGGCTAAGAGTTGGAGAATATTCAATCATCCTCCCATAAAACAACTCAATTGACTGAACCTGGTAAACACCTCAAACAGCGGCCCCATCGTTATCGAGCGTGTTTCCCGCGGCGAATCAAACACTTTACCGCGGTGAGTTAGTAATCGGCCCTACATCTAGACACCGCCAGCGTAAATACTTGACCCGTGGACTCCTCATCTTGAGGAACGCGACAATTCACGCATTCAATTATTCTTGTTCTTTATTTGTAGAACGTCAAGTTCCGAGCACGGAGGGCTTCTCTGTTCAAGCTGCGGCATATACAACCTCAACCCCCCTCCTTGGTCAACCCCACGTCCATAACAACCATCCTCCTCCTCCAACATACACAAACCTCAATCACGACTTCAATCATGGATCACTCACTCGAAAACTACAAATCTTACATCGGAAAGCCCATTTCTGAGCTCCCCACGCCATCCCTCGTCATCAATCTCCCCGTCCTCAAGCAAAATGTCGACACTCTACACCGCGACGTCGAGAAGCTCGGTATCGGCTTCAGACCTCATGTAAAAACGCTCAAGGTACGTTTCACAAGCAATTGATCGCTCCAGAAAGCTTACCGTTTCTGTAGTCCCTCGAGGTGACGAGGATGATGCTCGCGGGCGGCAAATACAGGGGTATCGTCGCCTCCACCATTCCCGAGATCAAGGGTGCCCTGCCCCTGGTGAAAGAGGGCATCCTGGACGAGGTAAGGATTCCCCGCAAAGTAGCAAGATTGAGGAGAAGCTGAGTGAGGACGCAGTGTCTGTACGGTCTTCCCGTCTACCCTAGCATTCTGCCAAGACTGGTTGAGCTCCGAAAATCGCTACGCATCCTCCTCATGGTGGACAATGAGCAGCAAATAGCGCTTCTTGAGCAGTCAGACTCGAGCAAGCAGCCCTGGGACATCTTTGTCAAGCTAGATGTCGGCTCGCACCGAGCGGGGGTGGAGACCAACAGCCAAGCCCTCAATAATCTGGTAGAGCGCGCTGAACAGTCATCGGCAGTTAGCATCTACGGATTTTACTGTCACGCCGGACACTCGTACGCGGGCAGGTCGCGAAACGAAGCTGAGGAGACCCTCAACGTTGAAGTATCCAGCGTGCTTTCAGCAGCCAAACTCCTCCCCTCAGACCGCAACATCGTCATCTCGGTGGGCAGCACACCAACAGCACACGTAGTGGAGAGCCTCAAAGCTTCAATGCCAGCCAACATCAAGCTCGAACTCCATGCAGGAAACTTCCCCAGCAACGACCTCCAGCAAGTATCAACGGGACTTGTAACCGAAGCCCAGCAAGCCGTCTCGGTGGCGGCCGAGGTGTGCAGCGTATACCCAGAGAGGAACGAGGCGCTCGTCAACGCGGGCGTGATTGCGCTGTCGCGCGAGGCGAGCGCCTTCACCGGATTCGGCCGCGTGGTGGGCAAGCAGGCGTGGGGCGTGGTGCGACTCTCGCAGGAACACGGCATCTTGGGCACCAGCGAGGACGGACGAAGGGTCGAGGACGACTTTGAGGTTGGGCAGCGGGTCGAATTGTGGTGCAATCACGCATGCATCACTGCGGCGGCGTTTTACGTGTATTATGTCGCTGATGAAGAAGGGATTGTTAGAGAGGCATGGATTCCTTGGAAGGGATGGTAAGAGATAGACACAGTCAATATGAGTCAGCACTCAATTGCTCAAAACCCGAGGTTAACAAAGACACAATTGGATTAAACCTCATCATGGCCATGGATTATCCAATTGCGTCTTTTAATTCGTCCCTTTTTCTTGTTCCTGGACTCCAATTGCGACTAAAAATCCTGCTTTGCCTATCTTCTCTTCCTCTCCAGACCAAGAGTGGGTCTCGAGCCGCATACGTCATCGCCTACCGCGGTAGCTTCAAAAGTGCGGGCGGTTCGTGATCAGCGTCACATGCGGCGCCATCTTCTCCTCCATCCATCCATCTTTCTTCCTCTCACCACTTTCTCGGCTTCATCTTCTGTCGGTCGAATCTGCTTCATTCCATAGTCTTTTGAGACAATACCACTCTCAGTAATCACCCTCAACACCTCTCCTCACATCACACAAGTCATCAGTAAGTTCCGACGTCATAGTTACATCCTCTCGGCCGAGAACAGTCACTAACTTCCCCTCCAGTGTCTTACGCCGACGTTGCTGCCAGCGGACCCAAGCAGTCCCCCCAGGACGTGAGTTTTACTTCAAAACCCTCAAATTTATAATCTCCAGCTAACCCCTCCAAGGCTGCTGCTCCTCAGCCTCCTGAGATCATCTCCACTGAGTCCGCCTCCACCGCTTCCCTCATCGACGTTGACCTGCCGTCTGTGCACACCGTCAACTCCGAGTTCCTCGACCAGCCCGTCAAGACCGAGACCCAAGCGGCTCGCATCGAGAGAGAAGAGGAGGCTCGTGAGGAGAAGCGAAAGCGTGACGCCGCTGCCGCCAAGGCCCGTAAAACCGACAACT
Organism: Fusarium vanettenii 77-13-4; assembly: GCF_000151355.1. Taxonomy (NCBI): domain Eukaryota; kingdom Fungi; phylum Ascomycota; class Sordariomycetes; order Hypocreales; family Nectriaceae; genus Fusarium; species Fusarium vanettenii. The sequence continues at coordinate 594,164 of NW_003315865.1, read as the reverse complement.
GGCTGATCCAACAATTTTCTCGTCTTTCCGACGGCAGCGCTACTGGTCTTGTTATTGCCAACTTTGCTACCGTTGTCGGCCTGAGTGCGTACCTGGGCTACAAGGGTTGGGGTCTGTACGAGAAGGGCAAGCTCGACTGGAAGGCCGTCGGTATTGGTGCCGGTATCCTCGCCAGCGTGAGCGCGGCCGAGGGTGTTCTTGGACGGTATCTGTACAAGGGCAAGAAGGGTGGTTCCTAGAGGGGTCCCAATGAAAACGACATAATAAAGCGAAGCGAGGAGTATATGAACCTCCTAGGTAGCCAGGGGACAAGGCTACTGTGCCTGGTGACGCGCATCTATTTCCCTGCCGAGGGGTGGAGCGAGGATGCGTGAATGTCCCAGTTTCTTGTTGCATTGTTTGGCACTGTTTGATAGTCTCTTGATACCGGCTTATTACCCATCTCAATCAATACACGCACAGGCACAATAATTGTATCAACTACCACACGTGTGAAAACGAACCTCGACGAACTCCGACTTGTACCCAAACATTGTCACTTCGCCAATAGAGAATGTGAGATGTGATCACGTCTATTACATATTCATGGCGTTTCTGTTCCGTCCTCTTCATGATACAGCGTTGGTACAGAGATGAGCGTCTATCCGCCCATGCCAAGATCCCAGATATCTTACAAAACGTACATCGCCAACACCCCACTCCATAATCTTTTTTACACCCTTTTTTTTACTTCTTCTGCTCAGCCTTCTTTCGTGCAGCCTCTTGCTCGAGAATCTTAATCTCTGCATTCGCAGCAGTTGCGTCGTGGGATTGCAGAGGCTCCGACTCCAAAGTCCTCCTGGACACTTCAACCTTGGGCTCTTCTTGCTTCTTCTCCACCTCGGGTTTCTTTTCTACGGGAACAGTCTCAGGCTGGGCCTTTGGTGACTCCTTCTGAGCCTCTTGGGGAGGAGGGGTTTGTGTGGATTGGGCGATGGGCTCGGCAGAAGTCTTTTGGGCATCGGGGGCGGGCTGCTCGTCGCCAAAGTCGGGGGTAGGAGCACCGTCTTCGTCGTCGGCTAGCTCAGCGCCGTAAATCTCGGGGTACTTCTTGAAGCACTCTTGCATGCCCCTATCAAATCATTAGCATACCTCAAGGTATATCCAATTAGCACTTGACATACTGGAACTTGTCGATGCAGTCCATTCCCTTGGGCTCCTCAGTTGAGAAGACGAAGCAGCTAAAGGCAGTCTTGAACTCCTCGCCGCAAGGTCCGTGAGCCATTCCACCCAGGCAAGGGCAGTCCCAGTTGATCTCTCCAGTCTCGGGGTTAAAGGCGCCCTGCTGGCCGGCCTCCTCCTCCAATGCAGCGGGTGATCCATCGGCGGCTGCTGTGCTCTGGGCACCGGTCTCGGGCTCGGGGGCCTTGTCGGGGCTCTGCTTCTTAATATGTTTCCGCTTCTCCTCGAGAACGGAGTCGACTGTGGGAAGATCATCGTCGGAAAAGGCAGCGGGTGCGGCAATCTTTTGTGCTGGCGCAAGGTCAGTCGCATGCCCTTGTACCAAACCAAACCATTGATACTCACAAACAGCCTCCTCAGCAAAGACCGGGCTGGTGTTGTAGTAGTACACGGCCGCAGCAGCCAGACCCAATCGCGCAACAGAGCTCTTCCATGTCCGGGACTTGTCGGCAGGAGCAGCAGTCGAAGCGAATCGTCTCGGAGCGGCGCGGAGTGTGCTTGAGCGCAGACTAGCAATTACAGGCCTCGAGGCCGATCGCAAGGTTGTACGATACATGGTGATAATATGTCTATAGGATGTGAAGAAGAATAGAAAAGAAAGGCGCAAAGCTCGAAATTCAAGACACGGAGGTGGAATTGGTCAGCACCCGGTGGAGCAATTCGAATTGATGGATGATGCTTGGAAATGTTCGCCGAGATTCCGGCTGAGGGAAAAAAAAATGTTGCCGTGATTTAGCCGCCGAGATTCTCCGATAAGATGTGATATCACAACAGCTGTTGAAGGTGATCATGAGGTTGCTTGTGAATGAATTGCACCATAATTTAGAGATATACATTTACCAAATGCTTTCTATTTAATAATAATCACTTCTTAGTAGCTCTTTTACTTTCCAACACCAACAATTACACCATCCCTCCCCGCTTCACCCTAGCTCTGCCTTTCACCCGTCTAGATCTTATCAGCCATCAAATACTCCCCCACATCTAAGCTTGGATGGCGTCCACTCATTTCTGATCATTTCCTCATTGCAACGCCTCAAGACAAAATAAAGGGAGCTTTTGGGGTAACCCGTGGCTTGATTTTTCTTGGCTGGAACCAGGTCGTTTGTGCCATCAAAGCTTAATTAGCACAAAAGTCAAGTCAGCTGCCCGTTGAGAAGCCAAAGAACAAGCTTGTCGCACAGGAAACGAGGGGAAGGGCCCTTCTGTTTGTCTCGCATTCACCCATCTTCTCCCTCTCATCACATTCACCAGCAGACGCAAAAAGCAAATACAGTCACGTTTTAGTGCCGACGAGTCGCTCATCAACGGGCATCATCAGACCACCTCGCTCTCACACCTCACGCCTCACACCATGGCATCTCAGACGTTCGAATGGCGGCCTGCGAAGCTGCTGCAGGATTACAACAGTCCTCAAGACTTTGCTCTACTCATCTTGAACCAGCCTTTGAAGAATGGAGTTAACCTGCGCAAGCTCTGGAAGAACTGTACGTAGCTTTATTCATCGCTCATCATGCGCTGCGTGGCTCTCATGTACCGTGCTAAGTGAATACAGCTTCGGTGAGAGTGGCAGCCGATGGCGGAGCCAACCGACTTCACCAACTCTCGTCCTTCCACGGCAAATACGTATGTATACTATGAAATGTGTGGCCCTTGAGACCCGAGCGTGGTATTAACTCCTCCCAGTCCAACTTGCAGCTCATCATCGGCGACCTTGACTCTCTCACCCCAACAGTTCGCGATTTCTACTCCTCCCAACCATCGCCTGCAACCGTTATCCACGACGCAGACCAAGAGTCAACCGACTTTGCCAAGGCCATCAACTGGATTCGAAAAGAGTACCCCAGTGGAATCGATATCGTCGCTCTTGGGGGCATCGGCGGTCGCGTTGACCAGGGCCTCTCGCAGCTTCACCACCTCTACCTCTTCCAGACAGACCCCAACTACGCTTCTGGCAAAGTTTACCTCCTCTCAGGCTCTAGCCTCACCTTCCTACTCAAGCCAGGCACGCATCATATCCAAGTCCGAGAGGACGGCGAGGAGGACGCCTTTGGCAAATACGTAGGCATCATCCCCCTCAAGGGGCCCGCCACCATCACGACGCACGGCTTCGAGTGGGACGTGACCGACTGGCACACTGAGATTGGCGGACGCCTCAGCACGAGCAACCACATCCTGCCCGACGTGCAGATCGTGCAGGTCACGACGGACAGGGATGTACTCTTTACGGTGGCGCTCAAAGAGGGTGAGGGAGAAGATCACGACTAGTAATGAATGCAATGCATAAACTGAAAGCTCAAATATTCTTGGCCCGGATGCAGTACTTGATACGCTTCAAGGTGTGGTATGACATGACCAAAACAAACTCGCCCAAAAAAGAACTCCTGAGCGCCAACGCTGATGCCTTGATGCTGTACAATGCCCGTAGACATGGACTCTCTCAACCCATCCCAGCACCGCCTTCCGTCATCATCGCAAGAAATGAAGCACCAGCCAGCAGAATAGGAAGAAGATGACCACTCCAGCAAAGAAGATCCATTTATCCTCTCGCGCACGTCGCTCAACCATGCGAATGGTATCTCCACTAACACCCAGAGTGTTGGCCACATTGTAAAGTCGCTTCTGTGTGTTCTTCATCATCTCACGCTGCTGGCCAAGGTCACCAAGAACTGCCTGCCCACGGGCTATGTAGTCATCCAGCGCCTGATTCGTGTTTGCAAAAAAGTTTTGCTCTCGGAACGCATGCGCCTCTCGCATCTCGTCGGGGGAGCCAGTCGTCAAGGGGCCGCTAGGATGGGACGAGTGTCGAGGTTGAAAAGTAGATTGCGTTGCCGTAGTAGCATTCGCATAAGGATTTTCTGGTGTCGCATTGTACGGCCTTCGCCCAAGTAATTCTGTGCGATTGGCCTGATGCTGTGCGTCTTCGCGGACCTTCTTTAGCGAATCGACTTGCGATCGAAAGTCGGACAGGTCCTCGCGGAACCTCTTTACTCGCTCGAATGCCTCATCCTTCTTTTTCGGTACAATCTCCTGACGTGCGAGGCTTTGGTACTCGTCGAGGGTCTTGGTAAAGGAGGCGATCGAGGCAGACACGTTGCCGATCTCAGCTGGGGAAGCTTGGGGTTTGGTGTTGAGGTTGGAGAGCTCCGCGCGGAGAGACTTGCTCTGCCGCAAGGCAGAATTATACGAGATATTCTAGAAACGCATATTAGCAAGGCGATGCCCTCAACGGAGCCAAATGCTCTATTTCTTACCATGATGAAACTTGTGTCGACATGGACAGCTTGCAAGTACACGATAGCTGACGACAGGGGCCTTCATCATGATTTCCACGTCTTCACATGATAAGGCCAGATCTCGCGGAAGCGGAACAACGCACTTTCCGCCTGAGCTGTCAAGTCGCTTACCCTACACACTTGGACTTTTCATGATCGAGGCCATTTTATAGCATTTCTCTTGCTGCTACTTTTCTCTTTAATAAGTTTTGATCTCTCGTCTTGTTACTGTTTTGAGAAGGCTCATTTGATGGGGTAGATTAAGTTTTAGTAAACTTAACGGTGGGATATACTAGAATCCCATCTTAAGCTACTTTGTAATAGCCTATTAACATCCATCACCATGGAAGTAATTGCAAGAATAATACCTGTGTGTAGAATTCTTATCTTTTTTATGAGAATATGAATTTTACTGCATAAATGTGTAAGTACTCTTATCCTTCCAGCCTTGGCAGACAATCTGCCCAAGACCCAACATGTTTAATACTCTTGGCTAAGTCGAAGCTCCGCCAATTGCACCATCTGAAGCGCAGACCAGATGCTGGGACAGTCTTCGCTCCATGGTTCTAGAAGATTTATCGTCCGATGCCAGAGGTCGTAAAAATCACTACCGATGAACTCGAGTAGCACGTCTGAACGTGCTGCAATAAAGAGCGTGAGGATGTTTGTCAGACAACTGCATTCTTAAGTCAACAACCTGCATATAAATTTATGCCAATGAGCTTTGGTTTTGAGAAACGTACCACTGAGCGACGCTGTAGGTGTACGGTGTTCGATGGGAGAGTATGTACTCTGCAGTCATGATGAAAAGCCGACTGGCGTTCAAGCAAACCCGACACATTTCCAACACTGAAGGAGGAACTTGATCAGCAACCTCGTCATCAATGGATGTGACGTGGATCACAAATGCTCGAAAGATGACTTGTTTTGCAGACCAGTAGCGCAGCCTCAAAAGAGATGAAAGTTTGTCACCACTTGGAGAACCCTCAAGGTTCGGCTTGATGATCTCGGGGAGTGAATTATACCAAGTCTCAAGTTGGTGGTCAAGTTCACTGCAGACTCTAACCAGTGATGCGTTTGGGTGCAGTATGGATGATTGACTTTGGCCAGAGGCATTCGGATTGCCTCTTGTGTAGATAGTCAGGTTATCCGTGAAGAAGAGGCTGTGGTGAATGCGGTTCAGCAATAATCTTGCCGAGATCTCGGCGAGGACGTAGAGATGGCTGGGGCAGGCAGGGCCTCCGTAGTTTGGGAACGGAAGTTTGTCCACTAGAAGTTCGATTCCGCTTCTAGGTTGGTTAAACTCGGCCAGAATGTCACTAGCAGGAGCATTAGTATTGATGTCTCATGATACCTCAGGGCATGTTCTACATACCTTTCCAAAATAAAGCATACCCAGCTCAGTCGCGTGAGGATTTCAACTTGTTTATCCTTCGATGAAAAGTCTTGACACCTTAGGTCTAGGGTTAGTGATATATCCCTAAAGACGTCCGCTCAGGTGGCTTAACTGGTTCAAAACTTGCTGGATACTCGTCGAAGCCATGTGAACGAGTCGCCAAGCCATCAGGGGGTCAACTGTGTAAGTAAAGTAAAGGGCACAAAGGAGCAATGCCTGAGACATTACGACGTCCCCACCGAATGATACCATCCAAGACGTAAACAAAATGCGCGAAGCCTTCTGTATGAGAATGGTCCCAATGGGGCTGCCTGTGTTACTGGACTCTGGGGAGGTTGATCTGGAAACATCCATCGGGGAGCTGTCACCTTGGCGAGGGGGCGCCCTGACTGGAGCTGAAACTGTCGAGCCCAAAGCCAATACAGCCATGACAAGAGCAGATTTGGGGTCAGAGCCGAAACCCTGACTTCTTACCTCCTCGCACTGGGCTCTTAGTTCATGGTCGTTGAGAAAAGGGTGAAATGGTTGAACTATGTCGAAAAAGACGTCGACATAAGAATCCCAAGAGGACTTGTCGATATTAAGATGCTCATCCGAGGAGTTTGTGGATCCTTCCAGCAGAAAATGTGCAGCGCTGGTACGTGGACGAGCATTCTCAAGCCCGAAAAAGTAGTCTTCCGGATAGTCACCAGCTAAACGTGCTATCTGGGGCAAGAGAAGAAGGTGGCTGGCACTCGTCCGATGTTTTGGTGGTATTGTGATGGGTGGGAGATTTTCATCTTGGTTGCTTGGAAACCCCGTCTCTGATGTCTTGCCCGTCAAGAAAGGGGCAATGTGAGATATGGCATCGCCAGAGGTGAGAGGAGACTCGTTATTCGACGTTGTACTTGCTGGCTCCGTTCTGGGGACCGAAACTGAGGTAGGTGATGTTTCAGATCTCCTTTCCAGAGCGGATATCGATGCCGAGTGCTGGCTGAGAAGAGCCTCGATGGCACTGAGACGCTGAAGCAGAGCCGACTGGGCCACGGGACCTTCTTCGCTGTTGAAAACTCGGTCATTTAATGTTCAAAGAAGCGGTGTTAAACTTGCATCCTTACTCTTGTGGCTCGGTCTCGGTATAAACACATTGTAGCCCCTTTTCACGGCACGCTTTGCATTGTGGTTGCCGACCATCACATCGCCTCTTTCTTTGATACAAGCACAGCATGTTAGGTATTGCCTCTCATACCAAAGAACCATCCTTGAACTCACCGTTGACGACAGAAGGTGCATGCAATTGCAGTCCGCCTCGTTGAAGGGGCCATCATCAAGGGGCTGCACGCTATTGCATCCAAGTGGGCGTGATCAGTTGTGGCAGCACAGCTATGATGCGGTTTGATGTTATTCCGGGTACATACGACCACAGCCTTTAGAGAACTCGGGATCCCGTCCGCTCTCCCATAGATAACCTGAAGAGCGCCCGAGTAGTAGTCAGGTCGGTGACGACTGGCGAATTCCGGGTGTTGTATGTTTCTTTTTGCCTCCATTTTTAGTCTCAGTCTGGTCAAATCCCCTCAAGTGGGCATTGCTCATTACTCAGCAACCAAGTTCGCCATTTGCTGGTGATTGTTCCTCAGCTGATTTCGGGTCATTACAACTGATCAATCTTTCAGATTTGAAACCAAATCTATGTTGCGTAGTACTATTTGAACTCAGATAGTAAAGAAAGCCAATTTCAAGTAAGAAAAAAAAAAAAAAATACAGGGGTCTCGCTAATTCATAGCACCTTCTATGATTATCCTTTAAGATCATATACGACCTTGTATCCAGAGATTTTACCATCCCTGTAAGCCTGAAAGCCCTCTGTGACCCCATCGAGTCCGCCGATAAGCCATGGAGTATTTGGACGGATTTTGTTGTCAGAAAGTAGGCGAGGAAGCTCTTCAAAGAATTCAGAAGCCAGCAGGTGATCCTCCTCAGACGCCTAAATGAGGAGTGTTAGGGCAAAGTCCAGTTATCATTCGAGAAAAAACTGACCGGAAAAAGAGTTGCGCCCATCTGGTGGTCCTTGAAAAACGAGGTAAACACAAGAACCGACGTCACCTTTGTCCGGGCTGTGACCTTTTCAGTGAACTCCTTACCAGGACGGACGGTGCATAAAACACCCCCTGAATCACTCATGGCTCGAGATGCCCTGATGGACGAGCTTTCAGTCCCGATGGTGTCAAAGATGTACTTGATGTCAGGAAGAGCTTTCCGGATCTTCTGAACAACGTCAGGATCTTTGTAATCGAAGATGTACTTGGCTCCATGAGAGTGAAGAAGTGGGGAATGTCGTGGACTGCACACTGTCGCAACTTGAAAACCGAATAGTGCTGCAATCTGAACAGCGTAGAGTCCAACACTGGCTGATACCTGAACGTCAACGAAATTCTGCAAATTCTGGAAAGTTACGTACTGCTTCCCGCCCAAATGAGCAATTGCACATTTGACCCTGCAGTTCGGTCAATGGCAAGGCTCTGGGACCGAAACAAGGCCAGCCAGGCTGTTGTAGCAGCCAACGGCACGGTGGCGGCCTGCTGGAGGGGGATATTATCGGGGACTTTGAAACAGATCTTGTCGTCGGCAAGCGTGTATTCACTGTAGGCCCCTTGACCCTCGATTTCGCCTAATTATGTTAGTGGAGCGACATCTATATCAAATAGCCAATACGTACCTCCCCAGATAAGGCCGGCGATGGTGTCTCCAACCTTCAAGCGTGCGACATTGCTTCCAAGGGCCTCGACCGTTCCGGTAAAGTCGCAGCCTAAAACAGCGCCATTACCGAAAATCCTATTATCGAAACATAGCACATCGGTTGGATTTTGCGCTGCGGTCAAGACCTTGACGAGTGCTTGGTTTGGAGCGGGCTGGAGCATGGGCAACTGCTCTTGAACCAGAGAGAGCTTCCCAGCGTACTCTCTGACTACCAAGGCTTTGCGGGTCTGCGTGGACATGTTGACAAAGCGAAGAGCTCGAGTTGGTCTCATAGTTGAGAGAGGAGGAGTTGTGTGAGGTGAAAGTTGACTCGTGGGCCATAGCTGCAGTTAAATAAACATGAAGGAGATCTCATGATTTGTAATATTGGAAGAGATTTGAGGGCCAGGAGCGCTTGAGAAGAGAAGAGTAGTGGGGTTCCAACTAGGTTGATGCCATCGTGGATAACCTCATGCATGAGCTCGGCGGGCGGGCGGGCGGGCCGCCCGCCTCGTTCCACCACGATGATCCACTTCGTATGCGATGAGTTCGAATAGGAAATCTGACACTGCTATTCTAGGCTGTCCACTCAGTATCTCCTTGCTTGCGCGAGGACTGCCAAGGTATACTCATCGCCACTATTAGAGCACTATCTAAACCTTTATAAAAATAATATAAGAATAGGTTAATCTCTTATCTTAATTTTAGTAAGCCTAGGAAGAGACTTATCATAATTAGTCTAGATCCCAGCTCAGTACATAATGGCAGTCTCTGCGCAAGCAAGGAGATGGACTCGTTGGTTACTATCTATAACGGTGTGTGGATCATGACCAAGGCACTGTTCCGCTGCTATGATCCCTCTGTTGGGCGAGTGGTTTCATGACCCGTTGCTGAACTTGGCCTGAACTCCCAGGGGGGCGCATATCTCTGTTTTCTCAAGTCTCCTAAACATGACATTATTAATCCGAGCTAGAGGTTCTATTTAGATTTTGGTCCCAGTAATTTGTCCGTCAACGCATGTTCCCAGAAACACGTTCAGTCATCATTCAGGTCTATCCTTCAACCTCAACTCCGGCCCCTCAGCCGCTTCCTCTAACTGAATTATCTTATCCTCGACATTCTGACCTGCTTTGCGAGTAACCCTCAAGTAGTCCCTCGACTTGGCATCAAACCCGTAAAGAAGCATCTCGAGGGGTTCAGACTTGAACGTCTCAAGCTCGATCCCTCGCGACTCCATCACAACCCAGCCGGAAAACAAAACCGTAGCTAACAACAGTACTACAGGACCGGAAATCAACGGCCAGCGCACCCTGATGTAGATTACCCATTCTCGCGTATAGCCTTGGACAGGGGATCCGTTCGTGTCGCGCATCTGGTACGACATGAGGTGGGCGACATTGTTGAATGTAGCGGTGATGTTGGTCGAGTTTGATAATGCTCTGTTGATGAAATCGATAGCCTCGTAGTCCAGACTACTCATCATGGTCGTTATTGATCTCTGAGTAATGTTGAATGTTCGTCGAATATCACGCGGTAACCAATTGTCCTGATCCAGAAGCCTCAGCTGGAGGTCACTTCTGGGTACCAGGCATTTCTTCTCCTCGTCCACCCCCGCGAGGGAGGTTCCGATGGTTCTTTCGATAGCTTCAAGGGCTGGACTATCCATGTCTTGACCATAGTCTGAACGTATGTTGTACAGAGTCGTTTTTCGTAAATGTTCGGTTGGCGAACAAGGCATGTCCTCCCCGGAAGCTTTTTGCACCCTAGAAGAAATGTCGGTACAAGAGCTGCATATTCCCAGGGTCTAAAACACCGGCCAGGTGCAATTTCCGGTCCTGAAGGATAGCCCGGGGGGCTGAACCGGTCTCAGAATAGATGCGTTGGCGAAGCCTATTTTGGCTGCCAGCGACAGGCCAATATCCGGCTGTATATTCACATAGCATCGGATACCAAATTTCCGGCCGGGGGTGTATGAGATTTCACCATACCATTCACCAACGTCCAGCCCATGGCTACGCATTATGGATGCGCTACGGTCAACCATGGAGGACATCTTGCCCACATATTGAACCAGTCCTTGAAGGAATGGGTCAATGGCAAGCAAGCCAATTGTGATGCCAGCTCCAAAGCATACCCAATTCCTAATTTCAATTAGCTTATAGCAGGCAAGAGGACGACTCTCAATGTATACATGCCTAAATTTTAGTTTCCATATCCGAGCTAGGCTCCCCAAAGGACCCCGGCCAGCTTCTTCGATGGCCACAAACGTAGACAGCGGACCTTTTCTTTTGGAAAACAAAGCCCATTTTCCCTGACCCAGACAGTATCCAACGACGAACGCGAGAGGTGTCTTGATGACTACTGACAGAAGGGACACCACGGTGTTGAGAGACAGTGGTAGAGTCCAGGTAGAGAGTTGTTGGCCATTCTGACGAGCAAGGATGATGAGCGCACAGAGAGAGACTGCGCTTGAAACCAAGGCAAAAAGCTCTGAACTCCAGTCTGAGATTAGATTTCGTAGACCTGGAGCATGTCGCACAGGATTCTTGGGCAAATTTTCAACGTCTTGTTCCTCAACCGAGGATGGACGCGCTCGAGGTGACAAAGAAGTCCCGCTCGAGCCACATCCCAGAGGATGCAAAGTAAACTCCTCAGGCCCATTGAAAAATGATCTGAAAAGATCTTGGTCATCGTCAGTTATAGGTGAAGCTGGTCGAGCCATCAGGCTATCAGTGCTGGCTGATTCGGACATGGTGGGCAGCTTAGGTGGGTAGAACACGTTGATAATGTCATGAGAGGAGTCTTGATATTTATAAGCGGTCTTCTTAACTCGCTGTTTCTCACATATACGAGTGTGACGGTACACCAAACGCTCCGCCCTGTCTTAGTGTATTGATTTGGTGAGGCTGAGGTGAGTGGCTCGGGTGCAAACGTACTGAGTATCACGTTACACCAGCCCAGATATGAGTGTGACATTAGTTACGGCGTTTTATAGCATTGGGTTCTGTTGAGCAGAATAAATGACCTAATTGCCTCTGCAAATAGAAGAAGGTATCTTCTACTTTTGTCGTATGGCATAGTGGTCATTGTGTTCTATAGGTTCTGATGCTGCTATGTGTTTATCAGCGTGTTCTTTGATCCTGTGTACGACGGAGACGTCATTGAAAAGTAGTAAAGTAAGAATAAGCGTGGCACGGCAGCTGTATCTCGGTAGGGTGACTGGGCTTGGAAGCGAATCCAAGTCGGGATCGAGCTACAATGGGGAGGCTCCACTCAGGTCGCGTGAGATAGGAGTCGGCCTTATGTGTACAGGCACACACCGTTGGTCTTCTCAACTCTACAACATCATTTGGTGAGCGATGTCTTGATTGTTTTAAATCCCTTCATTAAACATTTCAGTTCCGTCAAAAGTCCGCCTGCAGGTAAATATACTCGAAATGAACGTTTATCTGGGTAGGCCTTGGCTGAGCCTTGGGCCTTAGAAGGGGATCTGGAACGGGTACAGTAAAGCATCTTCAACCCATGGATAAACAAGTCCATTGCCAAGCGAAATTAACAAGGTACATCCTCAAGATGGTGTATGATCCTGTGTCCCGTGATCCTACCATTTGCTCTTCCATCAGCCTGACAAGGGCATGTATCAAAAGTCCGAGACGACGAGAGAATGCGCGTCATACGAGACGAGCGACAGCCCGATCAACGTATCAATCACCACTCAATCATATTAGTCTCGGAAATATCACATCTATCTCCATCGCCTACAGCCAATCCGACATCATTCAATGCTGCAAGTCGACCAGGCAGCGTGTGTTGATTTGTCCATGACTCCCCCATTTCGCCGACGTCGGTGCCGATGAGGTGTGAATTAACCCACTTATGACCCCCGTGAGGACGGACTTTCACCTTTTTCCTGAACACCGCCTTGTTATTTATTTGACTTGATCTCTTCTCTTTCGTTCTTAAATATTGAATGAGATGGTATGAATTAAGCATCTTGACTTTATTCTTGCATTCATCAGACCATGAGTGCTTCTTCGACATGTACCGATCGCCACCCTGGCGAAGACGAGGAGCAACCTCCCCTAATGACCCAAGATCTGGAAAAACAGCCTGAATCATCAACTGAAGATACACCTCCTGCCTATTCAATCTTTACAACATGGCAAAAACGCTTCATCGTGTTGGCAGCTGCCTCTACTGCCCTCTTCTCCCCCATGACGGCCCAGATCTACTTCCCAGCCTTGCCCGCCATCGCCAAAGACCTGGACGTGACCATATCGCAGGTCAACCTCAGCGTCACGACTTATATGATCTTTCAGGGTGTTACGCCCATGTTTATCGGATCTTTGGCTGATAGTGGAGGGAGAAGACCTGCATATGTTGTTTGCTTCACCCTCTACATTGCCGCCAATATTGGTCTGGCGCTTACACCGAGCTACGGTGCCCTCTTGGGTCTACGATGCCTTCAATCTGCTGGCTCCGCAAGCACGGTTACTCTCTGCTACGCTGTCGTCGCGGATGTCATCACCTCTGCAGAAAGAGGCCAATACATTGGTCTGACTGCTGTGCCCGTCGTCCTCGGTCCTGCTTTAGGCCCTGTCATCGGCGGCCTTCTCGCTCAGTACCTTGGCTGGAGATCCATCTTCTGGTTCCTCACAATCTTTGCCGGAGTAGCCATTGTCCTCGTCGTCATATTCTACCCAGAAACATGTCGCCGCATCGTGGGCGACGGCTCAATTCCTCCACCCCCTGTGTATCGGTCTTTGTGGCAGATACTTAAATCCCGACGGACTCGGATGTCAGCAGCCAAGTCCGACCTCAGCCGCCAAGCTTCTCACGGTTCCAAAAAAGAAAAGACGTTTAAATTCAAGGCGCCGAATGTCCTCGAGTCGGTTTTGATGCTGTTTGAGAAAGAGACGGGTCTGCTGCTTGGCTTCAGCAGTCTTTGCTTTGCTGGCTTTTACTGCATTGCTACAGCCATGCCCACTCTTTTCACGCGAATCTACGGCTTCAACGAGATCCAAAACGGTCTCATGTTTCTGCCAATAGCAGCTGGCTCTGTAATCGCATCATTCATTGTCGGTGCCTTTACCAATCGCAATTTCGAGCGTCACTGCATCAAGATGGGCATCCCCTACGAGAAGAGCCGTCAGCCAGACCTTTCAGGCTTTCCAATTGAGCGCGCTCGACTCGAGATTGGCTTCCCCCTCATGCTCATGTCAATCGTTATGCTCATCGGTTGGGGTTGGGCAGTTGACGCCAAGACGCATGTCGCTGTGCCCTGCGTGTTGAGCGGACTAATGGGAGTTGGTATCGTGGGCTTCAACAACACGACTAGCTCGCTACTAATTGACATTCACCCGGGAAAGCCAGGAACTGCCAGCGCTGCCAATAACCTGACTCGATGTCTAATTGGAGCAGGAGCTAGTGCTGCGATCGTTCCCATGGTTGATGCTTTGGGTACGGGTTGGGCGTTTACTCTGGTGGCAGGGATACTGTTGCTTGGGTGTCCAGCCATGATCCTCCTGATGGCCCGGGGGATCAAATGGCGAGAGGAGTTGAGGATCAAGAAGGAGAAGAAGAGGAAGGCGAAAGAGGAACAAGAGTGAATTAAACTGTTCTATAGACGACACCAGGTATAGAAGAGGCATAGGTTATAAGTCGATTGCATTGGAGGTGGGATCACTAGTATTTACTTGGGCAATCTGTTGGTGAAGGATGGCCCATGCCAATTGATTGGCAATAAAAGTCGGGTATGATACTATTAAATATTTCTAATTTGACCTTGAACACAGTTTCTCTTTGTAATAGTTCCCCCTTGAGTAAAGCTTGAAGTGTTCTTGTCATATGGCGGCTTATCCATCCCGTGAATGTGGGGTCGAAGCTCAACTTTTTCACACAGAATTTCCCTTGATCAACAACACCATCGTCTGAAGCACCAACGCGCTGTGATGCTCTGCTCGCTGATATCATGCCTTTCTCTTTTCTTTTCGCCTGGATGACGCTTCTATGCAGTCTCATAGCCCATGTACTTCTCAAGACCGTCTTCACACTCGTTGTGCTACTGGCTTCAATCGTCGTGTACCGATCGACATTTCACCCACTCGCACGTGTCCCCGGACCCAAGCTAGCAGCTATAACCAGCTTCTGGCACGCATACCATGCAAGAAATGGGCGCATGGCTTATTTAGGAAAGACTTTGCATTCTCGATACGGGCCTGTTGTGCGTGTAGGCCCAAATGAAGTGTGGTTCGATACCAAGGAGGCTTTTCAGGCCATTTACAGTATGTTGCACCAAAGTTCATGAGAGTTCCAACTGACACTTCAGTAGGCAGTGGCAGTGGATATGAAAAGTCGGACTTTTACTGTTTGTTCCAAATCATCTTTTTCATCAATCATGACTGATTCTCGCAGTGGCCACCAGTCTGAGCAAACCTCGCATCGACTGGAAGCTCAACCCTCACTTTCCCGACACACTCGATCTTCTCTCGGAACGGGATGTGAGGCGATACCGAATTCAGCGCCGAATAATCGGCCCTGTTTATCAGACGTCTAATCTCATTCAATACGAGGCTGCCATTGACGACGTCATTGAGCGAGCCATTGCCAAGCTCAAGAGCTTCAAAGGTGCTCCAGTCGAGTTGAATGAGTGGATGCACATCATCGCCGTGGAATGTCTTGGGTCCGTTGTCCTCTCTTGGTCACCCGGTATGCTCAAGAACGGCACTGATTGGGGATCGGGCTCGCATGCGTATCACGGCTGGAGACGAAAGAGTGTCTTTGGCCTCTTCCCTACAATTGTCAAACTCGAGTTCCTCTCCAAGACGGTCGGCCGGCTCTTCAGCTCAGCTTGGGGTGTCAATTTCAAGACACCCAAGAACTTCAAACCATTCTTTGTCGTGAGTTCATCGTTGTTGGCCTTTAGACTCAAACCTGATGGTTGGATAGGATGTTGGCAAGCGAGTCTCTCGACGTGTCAACGCAGCCAAAAGAGCAAGCCCGCCTAAGGACACCCGCCAAGATCTTCTCACAGATCTCATCCGGCTTCACAAAGTCAGACCTGACTTTACGGACAATTACCTGCGCAAAATGGCTGTTACAAACTTTGGTGCTGGGCATGAGACCATGGCGTCGACTCTGACCTCCATCATGGCCGTGCTAGGTTCTCTTCAAGATGTCCAGACTCAAGTTTCTCAAGAAGTCCTCTCCATGACAGATCCAAGTCGATACTCTACTGCAACCCGTCTCCCGATAATGCAGGCTCTCGTCAAGGAAGTCAAACGACTATACCCAGTCATCAGCATGTCCCTTCCACGAAAGGTTCCCAACGGTGGTCTTCACCTCCACGGCTTCTATTTCCCACCCGATACAACTGCAGGCTGTAACCCAGTAGCCTTGCACCGAAATCAAGACGTCTTTGGTCCCGATTCTCACCTCTTCAATATCGCTCGATGGCTTAACGCAGACCCCGACACGGCTCGCAACATGGAACGAGTCAGCCTTAGCTGGGGCGGCGGCTCAAGATCATGCCCTGGGCGTCATTTGGCTGAGCTCGTAGTGTTCAAAGTTGTCCCAGCTCTAGTGAAGGAGTTTAGGATCGAAGCTGTTCTGCCACCCGAAGACGATGGTCGCTCATATTTCTTATCCATGTTGACGGGAGTCAAGACACGATTTATCGAGCGACAAGCAGCGGAATCAACGACCGACACCCAAAAGCCAGTTTCTTGACCGAAGCCAGGGAAGGCGGGGCTTTTGACTGTCCATGGCGCTCCTCTGCGCCAAGAAAGATAGCAGCTACATCTCTAAGGACGCCCTTCACACGACACAATGTCCATTATTAATCCACTACTATAAATGCAGCCCCTCGCTCTGCCCCAAAAGACCAAACAAGCAATATTCCAAAGCATTTAATCATGGTTCAACCAATCGTCACTGAAAACGCCCTTATCAGAGGTAGCCGCATCGCCTATGGCGTCTACGGCACCGGCACTCCAGTCGTCCTCCTTCACGGAACGCCCTCTTCATCTCTTATCTGGCGCGACGTCGTCCCCAAGCTTGTCGAGAAAGGCTTCAAGGTGCACGTCTTTGATCTTCTCGGCTTCGGCCTCTCTGAGCGCCCCTGGGACTCTGCCGTGGACACGTCCATGACAGGACAGGTTCCCATCTTGGAAGGTCTTCTATCATTGTGGGGACTTGACAAGACTCACGTCATCGCTCATGACATTGGAGGCGGTATTGCTCAGCGACTTGCCGTATTCTCGCCAGAGAGGGTGCTATCCTTGACACTCATCGACGTGGTGTGCTTCGACAGCTACCCCTCGAAGCGGACCAAGCAACAGATGCAAAACGGCCTCGAGTCTCTCATCAAAGCGAGCGACAACGACCATCGCGCTCACTTTAGAGAGTGGCTGCTGTCCGCTGTCAAGAACCCAGCCAAGCTTGAACAATCGAGTTTGGACTCCTACTTGGAATACATATCTGGTCCCATCGGCCAGCCAAGCTTGTTTGAGCACCAAGTTCGACACTATGACCCCAAGCACACGCTGGAAGTGACACCACGCCTGGGTGAACTGGAGAAGCTGCCTGTGCAGTTGATTTGGGGGGCCGATGATGCCTGGCAGGTTGTTGACTGGGCTCATAAACTCCAAGAAGCGATCCCTGGATCTGAGCTTAACATTGTGGAGGATGCCGGACACTTTTCGCCGGAAGACCAACCAGAAAGGATTTCTGAGCTTCTTGTATCGTTTCTTAACAAGCACTGATTCTCGTGTTTCTTAAAAGAGCCTGTTTGACCAGCTGGACTCAATACGCTCGCGGCGATCCATGTTACTATCTTACATTGACTATGAATTAAAACTCCTTCATGGCATTAACTCTAGCCTCTGTCGCTCTCACGTGCCACTTTGTCCCAGGTCCAAGAAACTCAAACACATGTGGCACTCCGGGCCAGACGTGAAACTCAACCTCGACATTATCCGCCAGTAGTCTCCTGACAAACTCCATGTTCTCCTCTCGAAACACGTCCAACGTTCCGACGTCTACATACGTAGATGGTAGGCCCTTGTATGTCGCAGCTCTCGCTGGGGCAGCATACGGAGAAACATCCGCCTCGAGCTTCCCGGCCTTGTCCTCGCCGACGTATGCCGCCCATGCTAGTTCGTTGTGCTTGGGGCTCCATGTGGTAAACTTGAGAAACTCGGCGTCCTTGTCATGCCGTGGCCGGTCATCGAGCTCGGGATACGTAAGAAGCAGCTTCGCAATCGAAGGCTGAAGCTCCCTGTCCCTTGCCAAGAGGGCCAGCCCGACAGCAATGCCGCCACCAGCACTCTCTCCCTGAACGGCAACACGTTGGGGATCAATGTTGAGCTCCGCAGCGTGGTCCAGGAGGTATTTCAGAGCAGCGTAACTGTCCTCAACAGGGGCCGGGTGAGGATGCTCGGGTGCAAGACGGTAGCCAACAGCAAAGATGGGACGATCAGCCGCAAGAACCTTGTTGGCTACAAGTCCAGCACAAGCATCTACACTTCCTGAGATAAAACCACCGCCATGAATGGCGAGGATAGTAGGCAGAGGCTCCTTGACCGAGAGATGCTCGGGCTTGGCAAAGCGGCGGAGCAAGATGTTTGCACCATCATAACTCTGGATGGTGTAATCCGTCTGCTGAATGATGTCGGCTGAAGGCGCCTTGGGGAACATGTTTTTAAAGAGAGCATCATTGTTTCGGCGAATTTCCAAGGCAGTTTGAGGAGGGCCTGAGGGACGCTTGGATCTAAGAGGTTCCAATGCCTTGGCGAATTCGGGGTCGTATCTCAGAGTGGCCATTGTGTAGGATGTAAGTAAGTGATGAAAGCGAGTGATGAAAGTGAAGTTGGGATGAATTGTTGGATTGGTATCTGAGATGAGCAGGATCACCTTGGGCCATTATATAGACAATTAGGCTGCGTTGATAGAGGCGCGCATCAACTAGTAGCTGAACTAGTTGACGGATCAATCGCGAATCGTCCTGGCTCATACCGATCTCAATTCCCACAATTGCAGGGGCCTCTATTGGCGGGTTCGTTTGGACATTGAATAGCTGACAGGGGTCGACCTTCAAGACCGTGAACTTTAACGTTGTTAAGCTGTTTCCTAATTCACGCGGTGGCTCAAAGGCATTGAAATCACAGAGAGTTTGTTGATGGCGTCTCTGAAGGATTGATAATGGAGCAGCACTAAAAGATTATTCAGTGAAAACTCATTATGCTCAGTAAGCAAGCTCAAGTCTTGCGAAGCGAAGCCATTAACGTTCTCGCTTCGGGCATTGGCGAGATATCGCGAGGTGTTTGTGTAAGCGGAGGTCACTCCGTGATTCCGCCCCGCTCCGCTATCCATGTTGAACACTCGTCCGGGATTCCGGGGGCGGAATGTTCAAGAGACCAAAGTCCCCTTAGCTCAGCAAATTCAAACACACGCTAAAGAAATGTCATTATAAACCTCTCCTGAAAAGTCAGGTTGTTGGTGTCGTGTCTTTAGAAGACCATGGACACGTTTGGAAATATGGCGTGCGGCGTAGGAACAGATCAGATGGTGGACGGTGACATCCATTTAAATCACGTGATGATATCGGTGCATGGCAAGCTCCGAGAGGCCGGACCGCCCGTCTCCGCCATGAGAACGCATCGGCCAAAAAGTACAGATCGCGACTTGTGGCTTGGACTTGGGCTTGCACTCGACACGACAAATTGGCAGAGGCGGGCATCTTCCACCACCTCGCGGCGCGCCTCATTCGACTCGGCCATTCTTGGCTTCATCTAATCTATTCTCTTTTCTCACTTGATTGTTTGTCGTCTACTTAATACATCCCAGAAGAGAGGGATCCAACCGTCTCGTCAACTCCGCCCACGATGGCGCCCCTCGTCGACAACCCCCAGATAAAGCAGGCCGAGCTGTTGCGCCCGCTGTCCTTTCAGTTCCACGCCTACGTCTGGCCTTTCGCCATCGTCTGGCCCATCTTCCTGGCCTTCTACTTGTCTCCCGACCTCTACGAGAAGCACATTGGCGCAGAGGAATGGACCGTATTCTGGTGCGGTACCATCATCACCCTCCAAACCCTGACATGGCTCAGCACCCACTGGAGCGTCGGCCTTGAGGCCAGCTTCACGGCCTCCAAGGCCAAGGACATTGAGGATGCGCAGTTGATCAAGGTCATTCCCATCGCCAACGCCGGGTCTGCCGAGATTTGCAAGCTGGTTCGCGACAAGGTGGGGAGATTCTTCTAACCTCAATTTCCAAACTGTAACTAACATAGTCAACCCAGGCTGGCGGCAAACTCAACACCTCGTTCCTCTTCCAGAAGCGCCGCTTTCTCTACGACCCCGAGGCCAAGTCGTTTGGTACTCTCAAGTTCGACATCGACTCCGAGCCCAAGGCCTCCATCGGCCACTTCCAGACCGCCAAGGGTATCCAGACTCAAGTCGAGTTATCGCGCATCGAGCAGCACTATGGCCTCAACACCTTTGATATTCCCGTCCCTACCTTTACCGAGCTTTTCAAGGAGCACGCCGTCGCGCCCTTCTTCGTCTTCCAGATCTTCTGTGTTGGTCTTTGGATGCTCGATGAATACTGGTACTACTCGCTCTTCACTCTCTTCATGCTCGTCGCCTTCGAGAGCACTGTCGTCTGGCAGCGTCAGCGTACACTTAACGAGTTCCGCGGCATGAGCATCAAGCCCTATGATATGTGGGTGTTCCGCCTGGGCAAGTGGACCGAGATCCTGAGCGACCATCTTCTCCCAGGCGATCTTGTTTCTGTTGGCCGAACCAAGGAGGACAGCGGTGTCGCCTGCGATATGCTTCTGGTTGAAGGAACTGCCATTGTCAACGAGGCTATGCTCTCTGGTGAGAGTACTCCTCTTCTCAAGGACTCGATTCAGCTTCGCCCATCTGATGTCCCCCTGGACACCGAGGGTCTCGACAAGAACGCTTTCCTCTGGGGAGGCACCAAGGTCCTCCAGGTCACTCACGGAAACCCCGATCAGGAGAAACCCAAGCTCTCTTCCGGTGTTCCCCCTCCTCCTGACAACGGCGCTATGGCTATCGTCATGAAGACCGGTTTCGAAACTTCCCAGGGTAACCTGGTGCGAACCATGATCTACTCCACTGAGCGAGTCTCTGCCAACAACGCCGAGGCTCTCTTCTTCATTCTGTTCCTCCTCATCTTCGCCATTGCCGCCGCCTGGTATGTCTGGGATGAGGGTGTCCGCAAGGATCGCAAGCGCTCCAAGCTCATGCTGGACTGCATCTTGATTGTCACCAGTGTTGTTCCTCCTGAGCTTCCCATGGAACTTAGTCTTGCCGTCAACACCAGTTTGGCCGCTCTCGCCAAGCTTGCCATCTTCTGTACCGAGCCTTTCCGTATTCCTTTTGCTGGCCGTGTCGATGTGGCCTGCTTCGACAAGACTGGTACTCTGACTGGCGAGGACCTCGTTGTTGAGGGTATTGCTGGTCTTGCTCTTGGACACGATGAGATCAAGGACATCAAGGAGGCTGATGGCGCCCACTCCACCATGACTCCCGTCACCGAGGCCACCCTGGAGACTAAGCTCGTTCTCGCCACCGCCCACGCCCTCGTCAAGCTTGATGAGGGAGAGATTGTTGGTGACCCCATGGAGAAGGCTACCCTTACTTCTCTCGGCTGGACTCTTGGCCGAAATGACACCCTCATGAGCACAAACAAAGCTGGCACCACCCACGGTACCGTTCAGATCAAGCGTCGATTCCAGTTCTCTTCGGCCCTCAAGCGTCAGAGTTCGGTCGCCATGGTTCACGGTAATGATATCAAGAATGGTCACAAGATTAGGGGCACCTTTGCCGGTGTCAAGGGTGCGCCCGAGACTATCCAGAAGATGCTTACTGTTGTTCCCCACGACTACGAGGAGACCTACAAGTACTTTACTCGCAAGGGTTCTCGTGTTCTGGCCCTCGCCTACAAGCAGCTTACTCACGACTCTGAACTGGGCTCCGCTAGGATCAATGAACTGAAGCGAGAGAAGGTTGAGTGTGACCTGACCTTTGCCGGCTTCCTCGTGCTCCACTGCCCCCTCAAGGACGACGCCAAGGAAGCTGTTCAGATGTTGAACGAGAGCAGCCATCGTGTGGTCATGATTACCGGAGACAACCCTCTTACCGCTGTTCACGTCGCCCGAGAGGTCGAGATCGTTGACCGTGAGGTTCTCATTCTCGATGCCCCTGAGGACAACGCGGGTGGTGAGAAGCTTGTATGGAAGAGCGTCGATGACAAGGTCAGCATCAAGGTTGATCCTTCCAAGCCTCTTGACCCCGAGATTCTCCGCACCAAGGATATCTGTGTTACTGGTTACGCCCTCGCCAAGTTCAAGGACCAGGCTGCCTGGAACTCTCTCCTCCGACACACCTGGGTCTACGCTCGTGTCTCGCCCAAGCAGAAGGAAGATATTCTTCTCGGTCTCAAGGATATGGGTTACTACACTCTGATGGCTGGTGACGGCACCAACGACGTCGGTGCCTTGAAGCAGGCTCACATTGGTATCGCCCTCTTGAACGGAACTCCCGAGGATCTTACCCGCATTGCCGAGCACGCTCGCAACAGCAAGATGAAGGAGATGTACCAAAAGCAGATCGAACTTATGGCGCGCTTCAACCAGCCCCCTCCCCCTGTTCCCGCCATGATTGCCCACCTATATCCTCCCGGTCCCACCAACCCTCAGTTCCAGAAGGCCATCGAACGCGAAGCCAAGAAGAAGAACGTGACTCCCGAGGAGTACGCCAAATCCCAGGGTCACGTTTTCGAGACCATTACCTCTCCCGGCGCCCAGCAGCTCATCAACTCGGACCCTCGTGCCGCTCGTCAAGTCGAGATCAACAACAAGGCCGCTGGATTTGCCGACAAGCTTGCGTCTGGTATGATGGAGGCTGATCTTGGAGATGATGAGCCACCTACTCTGAAGCTTGGTGATGCCTCTGTTGCTGCTCCTTTCACATCGAAGCTGCGAAACGTCATTGCCGTGCCCAACATTATCCGACAGGGTCGTTGCACTCTCGTTGCCACTATTCAGATGTACAAGATTCTCGCTCTCAACTGTCTTATCACCGCCTACTCCCTGTCTGTCTTGTACCTCGAGGGTATCAAGTTTGGCGACACTCAGTACACCATCAGTGGTATGCTCATGTCTGTCTGCTTCCTGAGCATCTCTCGCGCTCGTGTCGTTGAGGGTCTGAGCAAGGAACGTCCTCAGCCCAACATCTTCAACGTCTACATCATCGGTTCTATTCTGGGACAGTTTGCCGTCCACATTGTTACCCTCATCTACATTGCACGCCTGTGCGATCGCCTTGACCCGTAAGTTGCCAACATGCATCCATTATGTTTTCACAAGCTAACATTTAATAGTCGCTCTGATGACGTTGATCTCGAGGCCGAGTTCTCTCCTTCTCTCCTCAACTCAGCTGTCTATCTCCTCCAGCTTATCCAGCAGATCTCAACCTTTGCCATCAACTACCAGGGCCGTCCCTTCCGTGAGTCTCTTTCGGAAAACAAGGGCATGTTCTACGGTATCGTCGGTGTCTCTGGCCTAGCCTTTGCCTGCGCTCTCGAGCTCTTCCCCGACATCAACTCGGGCATGAAGCTTGTTCCCTTCTCGGAAGAATTCAAGACCAACATGACGGCCGTCATGGTCATCGACTATGCAGCTTGCTGGATCATCGAGGTCGGCCTGAAGAAGTTCTTCAGTGACTACCGACCCAGAGATATCGCTGAGCGAAGACCCGATCAGCTCGCCCGAGAGGCGGTGCGACGGGCTGCCGCTCAGAAGAAGAAGGAGGAGGAAGAGGAGAAGAAGAGATTGGAGAAGGTGGCCGAGTTTGAGAGAAAGGTTGAGGAGCGGAGGAGAAAGATTGAGGAGTGGAGAGCGGCCAGGGCTTAAGTGGACGCCGTGTTACATTGTAATGGGCATTCCATGAGATGGAGGATTGATGGTTTAGATTTGTGAGGGTTTAGACATGACTCGACATACACTAACTAGACGGAGGATGACGAGAGGTGAATATGGAGGATGAGTGGCGGGGGTGTGTTGTATAATATTGATGGAGTTGTGATAGACTTGATCATGAAACATAGCCAATCTTTTTTTTTACAAATACTTTTTCCAGTCGCCTGCTCAAGCATTCCCAGACAATACCGTAAAGGAACACGTAGCAGCATCAAACCCCAATTAAACGCTTGTTTACAATTGCCTCGGTATTCAAGCATTCCCAAAGCTTATAGCTATTACTTCGGGGCTGCCTAATAGGGTATCATTTGTGAGGGCAGCACTCATGATTCCGTCCACATGGGTGTCATGATCCATGCTTGGGGGAAGCAACACCAAGAGGCCTTCAAGAGAACCCTAGGTAAACAGAACACACATCGCATCGCAGTACTCAGATATTGGGTATTTTTTCATTCATTGCTATGGTACAGACAGAGACCAGATCTCCAAGTCTATGGCAGTGGTAGAACAGCGGGAAGAAAAAGCTGATGGGTATATCAATCGCTCATACACCCCCGTTTTCCTTTTTCCCAATCCTTACACGAACGGCATCCGTACACACAGTGACAGACAAATCGCCCTCGTCCTTAATTTTTCCCATTTTCACCACGTATCCCAAGTCTTACGCCAGGTCATTCTCCATCAACTAGATTAGATAGTTGGGAGCGGATTTAGTTGCCGGGGTTGGAGGCAACAAAGGCAACACCCTTGTCAATGTTCTTCTTGAGGTCACCCAGGCAGGCCTCGACGAGCTTCTCCTCGTTGGCATCGACCTTGCCGATGGGGTGGATCTTCTCAACACCATCGGGGCCGAGCTCGACGCGGGAGCTGAAGAACTCAATACCCTGGTCCTTGTAGAGAGGAGACTCGACAAAGGCGGGCTCAACGACACCCTTCTCGCCCTGGACGGCGCGGAGGATGGAGTCAGCCATGCGGGCACCAGCCATGGCCATGGAGAGAGTGGCAGAGCCAGCACCATCCTTGGCCTTGACAACCTCGTCACCACCGAACTGGACACGCTTGACAAGCTCAGCGTTGGAGCTCAGGTCGGGGTGGTTGCTCTGGGAGAAGAGAGGGACGATGGTGACACCGGAGTGGCCACCGACAACGGTGATGTTCTCGTCCTTGGGGTCGGTGCCCTTGATCTCGGAGACGAAGCGCGAGGCACGGACAACGTCGAGGGTGGTGACACCGAAGAGGGTCTTGGGGTTGTAGACACCCTTGGACTTGAAGACCTCGGCGCAGATGGGGACGGTGGAGTTGACGGGGTTGGAGATGATGAGGAGCTTGGCCTTGGGGGCGGACTCGGCGGCGGCCTTGGCAAGGTCACGGACGATGGAGGCGTTGGTGTTGAAGAGATCGTCACGGGTCATGCCGGGCTTGCGGGGGACACCAGCGGGGATCAGGACAACCTCGGCGTCCTTGAGGGCATCGGCGAGGCCAGCGGGGCTGGGCTCATAGCCCTTGACGGTGGACTTGGTGTTGACGTGGGAGATGTCAGCGGCGACACCTGCGGGGAACAAGGCTGTTAGCTGAGATTGATCTAGATCGGGATGAGGTGGCATGATGGGTCGTCTGGGGCCTCGGATGAGCGAGGAGCGAGATGGCCAGTGCGTGGAGTCGTCGCTCGGCCGAAGCATGATGATTGCATTGCAATTGCTGCGGGCAGCAATCGAAAGATTGGGCAATGAGGGTGTCGCTACGTACCGGGTCCGCCACGGATGTCGTAGAGAGCGAGCTCAGTGACACGGGGGTTGAGCTTGAGGAGGAGAGAGAGAGGCTGGCCGATACCGCCGGCAGCACCGAGGACGGTGACCTTGGAGAGCTTGAAGATGGTCAGCACGAGAAGGCTTCCCAGATGTTGAGACTATAGAGTCTTTGGCCATTGCGAAGCTCATAGGTCGTAGGAAACCCTCATGAAGCTCCGGTGACGACCGGGCCGGTCTCGCTCGGTGAAGAGGAAAAAACGGCGAGCGACATAAACAAGTCGCAAAGTCAACAGGACGAGGGCATCTACTTACGTCTCGCGCAGTGGCGGAGAAAGCACGTCGCTGGATACGAGAGGCGGCAAACATTTTGGCGATTTACTCTTGAGAGTTCTAAAGAGTCAATTGGGAGAAAGAAAAGGACGAGGGATGGAGGGGGGGAAGAAGAAGAGGATGGTTGAGGCTTTGGTGATGAGCAGTTTAAATACGGGGGAGGAACAAGCGGAAGATGGGGGGTGTGGGAGCTCCAGCAGCGCTTGGAGAGGCCCAGATTATGCCTCTTGAGGTTTAGTGCGGTGGAGGGGCATGGAGCTGAGTGGCCGGGCGAGGTTCGGAATTTCGAGAAAGACACGGAGCAACGGACGCGGCAATCGATGCTGCATTGGTCAAGATTCTTTGATCAAGCGGCATGAATTCGGCTTCTGTTTGAACTTGAATTGTGTCGTCACAGGAGTTGTTTTACCTACGTCAATTGCTCCGGTATTCCCGGTTGCTGCTCCTCAACAGGGCTTGCCACTCCTCCGGAGCACCCTCATGGGCACTTACAACGAAGACCGGCAGAATGGCCAGAATTGCTTCTTTCAACAAAACTTCTAGCAATTGGCGCGGTAACCAGGCACAATCAAATCCTCACCGCAACCTACGATGAAGAATGGTTTCATCTTGGCCACCATTCAAGAGCGAGAAAAAAACCTGGGGGAGGGGTACAGTACAACGGTAGAGAGACGGATCGACAATGAATGGACCGGGCAACGGTGGACGGAGAGAACGGCTGGTTGGCTCCGTCCAGTCTTGATCCTCTATCCCTTCATCCGTGGATTCTGCTAACATGGACCGGATACATTTTATGGATACCATCTCTCGACTAAAAGCACTCACCTACCGCTCACCTGCCACTCACCTCCTGCATGAGTGGTCATGCGTGGGGGCTCTAGTTCCTCCTATGAAAGCCCTCATGCTTCAACACACGCAGCATGCAGGTGCGCGCTTCAACAAAGAATCCGAACATCCACCATCAACAATATCTGCACCCAACCTGACATAAAATCTCGCACACTTCTCGGGAACTGTTCCCGTCGGGAATATCTGAGGTCCCCGGCCACGTGGTTCACCTGTAATCCCAATGGAAGTTCGGCCTGGTCGGCGAGTGACTCAGCGAAGATGCGAAATTCTCTAGGGTAGCCAACTTTTGGAGGGGCCAGACATGGTGGGGGAGCTCCAAGCTCCCTTTGTTTGATGCACGACGTCAACCAAGACATTGATTAAACAACTACACACGACTAGAAAATTGTACCCCGAACCCCGAATAGACATAGAGACTCAAAAACTCCGTTCATTCGTCTATATCTGCGCACCATGTCTCTCTCGCAGCTCTCACAGCTGCTACCTCTCCCCGACGAGGAACTTCAGCAGGTCCTCGATTACGCTTCGACCCTCTCCAAGCCTGAAGCTGCAGAGCATCTTGGGAACCTCCTCGGCGACTCTCCCCAAGCTGTCGAGTTTATCTCCTCGTTCAATGCCCGGCGACAGGCTGCAGCAACAGCAGGACCATCGTATTCCAGCGTCGCAGCACCCCCCGAACCAGAGCCAGAAACTGTAGCGCCCGTACCGAAAGCGAAACGACAGGGGAAGAAGAAGAAGGCAAACATTCACACTCCCCAGGCTAGGAAGATTGGAGAATATGTAGCTCCTTCAGGCACTTCATACAGCAAGAAGGACCAGGATCTAGACTACATTCCTCAACGACCAAGCGCCCCTAGTAGCAACAATGCGTCGAGATCCAACACACCGAAACCCGACCCCAAGCCGGCTGCAAAGCCTCCACCGAAGCAGCATGTTTCAGCAGGCTATCTCATCGGAGATGGACCTTCGAAACCCAAGCCCAAGTCGAACCCCGTCTCACGGACCTCAACACCAAAGCCATCTGCGAGTAGCACCAAGGTGTCCATTTCTGGGGGAATGCCCATGGCTGGTGCTTCAACCGCCATCTCGGACTTGGATGCTGCCATTAGAGCACTCGAGATTACGACGAATCCCTCCTTGGGTAATGTCAAGTCTAGGAAGTGTAACTGCGTTGCCACAAGACATCCTCTTCAGGGAGCAGCACCGAACTGTCTCTCTTGCGGCAAGGTAATTTGCATGAAGGAGGGTCTGGGGCCTTGCACTTTCTGCGGTGCTCCGCTCCTCAGTTCGGAAGATGTACAAGCTATGGTGCGAGAACTCAAGGATGAGCGAGGTCGCGAGCGAATGGCGGCCAACCGTGAGGCCAACCGTCGACCAGACGTTGCCAAGACGCCCGCCCCATTTACTCAACCGCGCGGCAACGACGGGCCCTCATTGAGTGACGCCGAAGCAAAGGCCCGCGCTCATCGCGACAAGCTACTCAACTTTCAGGCGCAAAATGCCCAGCGAACTACGGTACGCGATGAGGCGGCCGACTTTGATGTCGGTGGTGCGCTTACAGGAATGGGTAGCATGTGGGCGACTCCTGAAGAGCGGGCTCGTGAGTTGAAGCGCCAGCAAAAGATCCTTCGAGAGATGGAGTGGAGCGCACGCCCAGACTACGAGAAGCGGAAGCAAGTTGTGAGCATTGACGTGGTGGGCGGCAAGGTTGTTCGCAAAATGGCAGCTATCGAGCGACCTGCTACACCTGAGTCTGAAGAGGAAGATATCTACGGCGTGGAGGATGGTGTCCTAGGGGAGACAACCGGAAACAAGAGCGGTGGAAGAAGCGGTGGAGCGTTCAGTGGCAACCCGTTGCTGGGCTCACTAATCAAGCCTGTATTCGATGCCAAGGGGAAGGGGGCCGAAGTAGAGGGCAGGGAGTCAAGAAAGAAGAAGGGATGGCAGCGTGTTCAGCATGATCTGGATAACAACGAGGGAATCATCCTGGACGGAGGAGTTTATGGACACGCTGGGGATGAGCCAGAATGTGGTTGAGCATCTTTGGAGGAGTGCTGCTATTTGGGAACAAGGTAGTGATACCCGCCAGTTGGTGATACCCACTGGTTGAGTTTTGCATGGGCCGTAGCGAAGAATGACGGCTGCTCTAGAGGTTCATTGTCTAAGCGGATACCAAAGTAGGGTTGAAGGGAATAAGCGACGTGGAGAAGGGGGTCATGAAAGACACAAATGTCTAGAACATATTGAAGGCATGATAAGAGTTATTGCTATTCCATGATGTCAGATAAATTCTAGAAACATTAGTTCTCTTCAAAATTGCCGATATCTCAACTTTTGTTTCAAGTCTAATACACGTGCAGCCTTTGTTGACATCTCATGATGGTGTCGCGGGGCACACGTGACTTCGTGTCATGAACGTTTATCATGGCCCAAGCGTCTTGTTTAACCGGATACGGGACGTGGAGGGGCACGCGAAGAGTGGGAGGGAGTGGGACAAGGATTGGGAGGTGAGGTCATTTGACTCACGGGAAGCCAGATCTTGAATCAATTTCTTTATTCTTCTGCCTGGAAAGAGTAATTTAGAAACTGCGTATATGTGTTTACAACTTGGGGCAATCTGTCATAGGCAGCAGGCGAAATATCGGTGCCTGTCGTGTCTGGAGAGTAAAAAGCCTCGAACAAAAACCTTGCAGCGCCACGCGGCCTCTGGTTTTTCAAGGTGCGCAAGTCGGGATGAACAGGGCATATTTCATCCCGTCTATGTAGAAACGAACAGTCCCTTGCTGTCAATAGTTCTCGGCTATTTAAACAAAAATCTCTCTCCTCGGTGACGAATTCAAAATGCCATTGTGACAGGAGCACGCGACCCTTGTGTCCTTGTGCGACGGTGATCCTGGGCAGTGCTTCTGGCGGAGGAACGCGCTGCAGCCACCCAGAGAACCACCCGTGGGACCGCTAGAGTTTAGTGCTTCTTCAGCGGGTTGTTTCCTGCTGGCAGGGGGCACCTAGGGTTCCATCCATGGAGCCCAGGCTTTTTGGCTTTGGTCCGAGTCGAGTCAAGTCGCGTCCACACCAGACCGCGTAAACCAAACCACCAACTGCAAGGCAGCATCTTATCCCTCTTGAGCAGTTTCGCCTGGGGATTTCATCTTGGTTTTTAGACTGACGTCTTTTCTATCTTGCTGTATATCGTCTTGGGCATCATTCTTTTGTTATACAAGTGCCTACTTGTCACCGTACTCAACACTTTACAACATCAACAAGAAAACAATCAACATCGTCACTTCTCCCGCCCTGGCCAAACCCAATTGTTTTGCCCTTGTCTCTGGCCTAGCTCCCTCGGCAGCCCGGATTTCCCGCCGCGCGGTCTCTGTCTAGGCCCTAGACCCCGTCACCCTTGGGGGGTCCATCCACCCTCCACTTCAGTTCTACAGCACAGTACAGGACAGGACACGGGAGACTAACAAGGTCTCGGAGGAATACCTACACTCTTTTTTTTAAACCCTCGCCACGAAAACCTCATCGCGGCGTAGGTGCCATCGATATGACTCCGGACCGGCCTCTCGGCGAAATCGCGCTCAATCCTAACCGTGTCACGCTCCCGCCGCCGTTCAAGACGGCCGATGCTCGACCCGACGCTACTACTGAGATAGCGACTGGAGCGCGACGAGGTGGGGATCTCGCGGCGCTGGGCCCTGCCGACGCGCTCTCGCGAGTCTCGCACCAGATTGCGTCGACAAGAACTACAGCGCCTACTGCTGCTGCCGCTGCCGCTTCAATAGCGAAACCACCACCTGTCAAGGCCGTCGTCGCTGCTACCATGCAGCGCAATCCCTCCCTCGACCGTGACGACGGCTCAACCCAGAGCCATCCCCTTTCAACCGCCGGCTCCCAGGACACCAACATGACCGCCTCGACCGATCCTGCATTCACCCCTCCTGCCAGCGACCCCGGAACCTGCGCGCCGGGCCCCTCGAGCCAGGACAGCCAGTTGCTGCAGCTCTCCGAGATTGCGGCCGCGCAGGACAGGATGGACACGGACGCTTGGAGTTCACGGAAACGCATGGCCGACGGCGAGGTTAAGAGCCGAACAGACAGTCAGAGTCCTGTGAAGGGTCATTCTAGGAACCCGAGTGCTGTGAGTAGGGCGTCGGCGACGGGAGGATACATTGGAGAGGTACGTTGGTGCTCAAGACGCGGTATACTTGGACCCGCGTCAAGATGCAGGTATCCCGCTTTGGACCACCTCGCGACTAACACTTTGCCTGCAGTTGTCCGCCGAATTGAAGACGCGTCTCTCTTATGCCATGATCAAGGTTAACCACGGCTGGCAATCAAACTCTTTGGAAGAAGTCGAAACCCTTGCTTCTCACGCCGCATCACCGACATCTAGCACCTCGACCGTCCACCGCCGACAGGGTTCCTCAGCAAGCCCTCGAATACGCCTCAACGCCGCACCCTCCTCCTCGGCTCCTCTCCCATACGATTCTGCTCGCCAGCGTCGAAAATCCAACTCACCTCCAAGATCCTCATTACCTAAACCAACCCTTGCTCCTCCTGCTGCAATTCAACCCTCACTCAACACGAATGTCCCTCGCTCGAACCCGCGCCGCAACTCCAATCCTCACCGCACTCCAACACTACTGTCATATTCTCACACCGCTTCTCCTCATACGCCTGCTCAGTTGCCTACGTTACAGACTGGACCAAGATCTCGCACTACGGGGGAACAAGATGCCATTGAGTCTCTACTCTTCATGAGTAGTCCGGGGAACTCGGCCAACCTGAAGCACGCCTTCTCACCAACGGGTTCCCCAGGACCAAACTTTGGTGCAGTCAGGCCATTGGTTCGTCATGCTTTGCCTTCAGGCCCTAGGAAACCGTTGCCTTCATCACAACGGCACGCCCAGCCAACCAGGAGGCCTGGCTTTGACAAGTCCCCTATGCCTCCACCTCCAGGTTCACCAATGGATCTGGACTCACCACAGCAACCTTATGGTACACCAGGCAGGGGGACACCGAGGAGGCGTATGAATGGTGGCAGCAGTCATCTAAGGGGGGCACTTTCTTTGCCCAGTGGACTCGGTGGGGGAAACGGGACGGCAAGGAAAATGCTGCGAGACGAGGATATTGAGAGGATGCTTGACCAGGCCGCTGCAGAAGCGGCGGATAGCTCTGACGACGAGGAGATTCAGATTCCTCCACCGAGGCGCGGTGTAGCAGGAGTCATGCAGGCATAAGTTGACTTGTTTCAACTGGATGAAAGGATCACGTCTTGGCTACAGCTTTGGGGTTCGACACGGGGGTGAGACAAAGGTCATCTATTCGACATTGCTTGAAACCGGCAGATGTGGGCTTGTTGGAATCATCATACGGCTTGCTCTGCATCCCGTGTCTCTTGGTTCGGATGGGGTGAGACCCATGTTTCCCTCCAATAATGATGACGACTGAGGATTTGTCAAGCTGGGTTATAAGCGGATTTGTCGGGGCATGTTTGGGTTGGCCTGGATCGAGGCCTTGGTATTAGTTAACTGGGAGCATCATTAATGGGGTTTTTATTTCATCTTGAAATTCTGGGAGCGCTCTGGAGGGTTGGCAAATTTGCTGTTGCGTTTGCATGGAGACACGAGACAAAGAAGGGACTTGCATGTTTTGTCTCCCGCGAATCTTGGGGAATCGCGTTGGGAAAGTCGGCGTTTTTTTGGGTCTTGTGGGTTTACTCTATAGGATCGTGGGCAATGGCACGCTTCTATGGCGTCTCACATGGGGTCTTGCAACCAATTTCTACGTGAAGATGTTGATGCTGTCTGGTAGGTTGTCGATGACACTGACTGAATTTGAAGAAGGTTGCTACACAAAAGAGAGATGGCATTGTCTTGATGCTAACTGAGCTACGCTGGCTTCTGTTATAGTAAGATATGCCCAATCCCATGGCAAATTCATCTCTTGATATCATACAAACGCCCAAGTTCCCAGTCATGTGTCTTGTTCTCGCTTGTGATACTTGTCATCATGGCATCGTGTCTTTTGAGGATGCCGTCTTTATATCTCGGTAGAGTTGTTCCTCTTTTCATGGAATACTCCTTACCAAGCTCTCCCAACATGTGAAGGTCTGATATACTCGGCAATACTGATCGCGATGGAGCTCACTGGCCGTGAAGACTCAGACACACTCCCGCGTACACCCAAACAGGCACTCTGCCCTCGACTCTGCCTGGTAATGAGCGGATCGGCCCCGCTCGTCCTATGACTGATGTGTGTCGTCCTGTGTTCCAGCTCAGCCCAAGCAGCCGCTGACCTTCGTGCTCTTGTTTCTTGATCCGCTGCCGCCTGTGCCAAGAATAGACTGTAGTCATTGTCGCCGTCGCTGCTGGCCGCAATACTGCGTGAACGGGCCGTTAGTGCGGCGAGAGCTTGCTGGCGGTGGTGTGAAGCCCCCTCTTCGGACAACTCATCATCCTCGACAGCTGTGATCCTGTTCCCACTAGGTGCGCAGTTGAATGAACAGAGAGTCGTCTCGTCGGCCTCGATCATCACAGTTAATCTGTTGGAGGCTGTCTTGGAAAAGTCTGCCGCCGCATGACGCGGTACATAGGCTGCGCCTTCGTATCCTGGTGGAGAGGAGGCCTGAGCTGGAGTATTGCCTTCAAAGTAGTTGGCTGAGGAGGCGGACCAGAAGCGTGAGGCTCGACGAGAGATACGAGAGGCTGTATTTGGAGATTCGGGCTGCGTGAACGTGTTAATAATGCCCTTATGACTTGTGATATAAGGCGTTACCTCTTGGAAAGCTACTTGTGGTTGTTCCTGGATCACTCGATCTTCGTCATCAGATAATCGCTGTGAACTGGGACGACGAATAGAACTGAGCGAGAATCGACGACTAATGCTTATAAGAAACGACGACTTTCTAGGAGTCTGGTCCGTCGGGACCGACTTGGAACGAATAGAACGACGAGGCTTCATATCTGTGAATGTTCAAGTTTAAACGCTTGCAACGAAAAATAATTAAGACAAGAAGAAGAATGAATGACTAGAAACAAAAGTGAGACATTCTCTGGAAAGCCCACCCCGTTTATATCCACTTACTCTCTCTCTGTCCGTTGAAGGATATAAGCTTTGGGCCCGGTCGATCCCGCTCGGTTGACCCTGCGTCTGTGACACGCCCCTCGAACACTCCTCGCCCACGCCACTTTCCCCTTTGCTCTGCATGGTGGCTGATCGGTTCAAGGTTGATATTTGGATTAGACGCTATGGGACATGTCTATCACTCTGGGGCGGTGTGATTGCGTTGTCTGGAGGAGGGCGCGTGAATCCGGTATCTGGTATTATTGAGTCGGCCTCCAACAATAGTTCCTACTATTTGAGGAAAAGATCAACAGAACGAGTATCATGCACATCAGACATCGCCACATGGCCTCCCGTCAATGCACCATCCGGCCCGAACATCTGGACCAAAGACCCGGGACCATACTCTCCCACCCTGTCCGCATCATGACTTCATCCCAAGCTCCAGACTCTTCAAAACGGTCCTCGTGAACCCTGTAGTCAAACGCCTCCTAACTTCCACATCTGAGGGAGAAAAAAAGAAAGAGTAAAAGTTCTTCCCACTCCGTGGAAAAAGGAGTTCTCTGACCTGAGGAAAAAAGGTTGGCGCCGCGTGGTTTGAATGCGGAAAGTGGACCGGGGCGGGAGGCGGGAGGTGGAAATGATGGAGTCTGGGGAGGGGGGTTATTGAAAAGGGATAGGTATGTGAATTGTAGGTATGGGGAATCTTGGGGAGTAGCTTGCGTGGCGATGAGGGTATTGATACGAGCTTGTTGTCATGATGTTGGTATCTCCTCAGATCTGGTCTCATCACAGCTGACCTTGATCATTGCACTTGTAAGTATTTTTATGGTTCTAAGACGATGGTAATACCATCTTTCTTATGCTTCATCTCCAGAATGCGTACATTGTTTCTCCAAGCCCTCTCCATGTCCATCACAAGTAGACAGCATCATCGACAGTCTCGACCTAGAAGAGCATGTCCGCTACAGCCATCCAAAAAAGCCATGATGTATTCTACATCAAAGCCCCATGGCTTAACCAGGACATTCCGTGCTTACTCAAATCAGGCTCACTGCTCGCTATCAAGCCTAGTCATCACATCTTGGGGAGACTTGACCTATCAACAAAAGATCAAACAGCGTTTTCATTCCTCGCTTAGACCGTCTAAGCAAATCAAAACGTGGTGTTTATAGCCGAGTCGAGACCCACGCCACCATGTTTCCGTTTCGAGGGGAGCTCCGAGATGCTAGTGATGAGTCCGTCACCGGATTCATCCAAGGCTCTATCTACCCTAACAGATGAATCACTTCTGTCTTTTCAACTGACGACATGGTAAATTAATAATTGGGAGAAGTAGAGATGCTAAAGTAAATAACTGGATGACATTGCTAAGTCTTCAGAGTCCCAAGACACACATTGTGGTCATGATGTCCTTGGAATGCGGGCGGAGCCACCCGAGTCTGCCCGCCAACACAAAGAGTTGTGATTGACGTTTATGGAATGGGATTTTTCTTGTAGCCTGCTACGCCAATTTGAGAACTCGGCCGGCACTTGTAAGCGACGAGCCGTTATTGGCATTTAACTGACGACGGCCTTTGTACGAGTCAGCATTTAACAGAGTCCACAAGGCACTCTATATTCTCGGCCGCCATTGCCTCATAAATCATTCCTCCCTAACAAGGCTGAACTCCAACCTTTCCAGCCGATGCCTAGCAAGAAGTCTGAAGCCACCTTCGGGGTCATGTCTCCTCAAGGCGTAGGGCACATGGACTGCCAGCCACATCAAAGATTGCCACACCTGACCTCAACGAGTTGAAACAGCCGTGATGGAAGCACTACTTTGTTCTAGAAGGAATTGGACCTCTTGCCGGGTTCTGATCTAGGCCTCGATAATAAGGAGGTGGTGTTTGAGCTCGCCCCGACTACGCCATGTCTATACACTGGAGACGGAGAGGCCGTAGGTAAGGCCATGTCTAAACGCTTGAAGCTATTTTATTTGAAATGAATTGTGGCCTTCGATGGGCAATAGCGAGAGAGGAAATGACAACCCCTTGATGGAAGTTTGAATCAATAATTTAGGATGACGAGAGTTTGGATAACTTAACAAATGATAATAACAATCACAATAGTGAAGAATAGTTAGACTAATCATATCATAAAGAAGGCGACACAAACATAATATCACATGTTCACAACGAGTTCACGGCGAAGGAAAAGAAAGATGTGAGATCAGATCGGCGGCCTTTTTTTTTTTTTTTTTTTTTTTTTTTTTAAAAAGCGTCACCAAGCCCAAGCCGTCCCCATGCCACCATTATTCATCCCACCACCTCACCCCCGCCGGTGCTTCCGGCCCCGGGGTCCTTGTCATCGGGCTTTGGCCCGGTATCATCAGCCTTCTTGGTGGGCTTCTTGCCCCGGCGGCGGCGACTCTTGTTGACTCCGTTACGGGGCCCGGCCCGGGCAGACTGCGGGGCCATCTGAGACTATATGGCCTAATTGGAGAAATTAGCATCGGGACGTTAGAGGGGAGGAGATAACTTACTGCCACCTGGGCTATGGTGGTGCCGGGGGGGGGGCAACACGGAGCCCGGAGGCAAGACAACTAGAGTATTGTATTAGCTCATAGCTCAAACAATTCACATACAGGCTGGGCATGTAATTACCGTTCTGAGGGGCCGAGCGGCACTCCTCTGGGCGGTGGGAGCCCATCCTGTGACAATGGGGGCACCGGTGGTACCCCCCGGCGGCGTAGGCAGCGGGAGCGGGAGCGAGAGCAGGGGCCAGGGCAGGGAAGGCGGGAGCGGGAGCGGTAACATGAGCAGGAGCAGGAGCAGGAGCAGGAGCAGGAGCAGGAACGGGAGCAGGAGCAGGAGTGAGAGCGGGAGTGGGAGCGGGAGCGGGAACGGCAGCGGCAGCGAGAGTAGGAGCGGCGGCAGCGGTCGAGGGAGGGGAGGAGGCAGCGGCCGCGGAGGCCGAAGGACTGCTGGGGCCGGAGCCCACGGGACCAGACTGAGCAGGAGCCCAGTTGTTGCTTCTCTTCCACTAAATTCTATATAAGCTCATTGCTTTGCGGTCAAAGTCGGCGCGGATAAGAACTCACAGGTTCCATGTTGATGAGTTACTAGAAAGCAATAGCATGTCAGTAAGTGAATCCAGTCCATCACAAAGAAACACTTACAGAAAATGGTGGGAGAGCGGCGAGAAGAGTGGAAAAAATCACCCTATAATGTCAAGTTAGTACTCTCAACATCCGGAATACATGAGTTGGCAGATGAAAAGGCATATAACAAGTCAAGCGACGATGCGCGTGAGGGCGCTGGGCGCAAAACAACACTGAACTCAAAGCGGGATGCCACGCGCAACAGAGAAAGGAAAACAAGGTAGACAAGGGATAAACGGAAGAAAGGAGGAAATAATCGGCGAGCATGTATTCAGATAGACGGGGGAAGGAGAAGAAACCTGGAACTTACAGAACGGGGTTGGTGATGATGAGAGAAGAGGAAGGAAGGAAGGAAGGAGAGAGTGGGACGGGGAGTTTATTCGCATGAGACTCATCACAACATCCTACTAGTCAAGTCACATGTTGCGTGCGGTGCCAGTATTGCTTCTTCAACATCTTTACCAGAATATCATCATAAGGATCATCAAACAGGCCAGAGCGGGGAGAGGCGGCACCAAGACTCCGTATTAGAAAGAGAGAAACGGGCGACGAAACCATGTATTCGCAATTAAACGTGAAGCAAAAAGATAAAGAATGAAGCTAAAAAATGGTATGTTCAATTCTATTATTCAAGCTCGTCTAGTTGCTCGTTGAGCCAGAGCTCTCGATTCTAACCACTGGTGGTTCACGACGTCGAAAGGCGGGACCAGTTGCGGAACTAGATGTGCAGTCGCCCAGTGTCCGATACAGGCTGTAAAAGAGCTTCGTCCGGTATTCGTCAAATCTCCATCCCGTAAACCAAGTCCTTTCGAAATCCCAGTTTCGGGGAGAAGCTGCTATTCTCTATGGACAAAAGGCTGGTAACTTGCCCAGGGCCCTGTCTAGTCTTGGACCTTGTTCAAGAAAGAGAAGGTCTTCAAAGTTTGAACCGACGGGGGAGAATGTAGTCTTGGATAGTGCACGTATTACCTGACAGTGTTGACGATATCGCTAGGTACAGGAGAAGCTCTAGTCGTAGGAAAGTAGGCGAAAGGAGGCGTGCACCATTCAGGAGATTCGTGTCTCGCAAACGGCGCCTTAGTTGAGCGTTTGGGATATGGTGCAATCAGAAAGGCGTTCAAATCGAGCCACCGAGAAGAAACCGCAGGTGCAGAGAGAGCAACGGGCCATCACCGTCTTCTCTCATGCTTCATTCAACATGTTGCATTATCCAGATCTGGGAATGATGTCTTATGTTTGATAACCGCACCATGTGTTATTCGAGGTGAAATGACAACAGCCCAACCTTGGAGGGCCTGCTAGACTCCATAACACAACTCTAATCTGAGACGAGAGAAAGAAACATGTTGTTCTGGTCGTCAACAGGCCCATGCTGCTGAGATTCAGTATCCAAAGTTGCGTCGACCGCTTTCATCAAATCACAAGGACAACGTGGCCGAGTGGTTAAGGCGATGCCCTGCTATCCTGCATATCTAGGCATTGTGTTCGCACGCGTAGGTTCGAATCCTGCCGTTGTCGATTTGATTTTTTGTCTTTTTGAACAATCTTTTTGCCATTATCTTGTGTTGTTGTGTCTTGGTGTTGTGGTTTCATGGAGTTTTGCCGCTTTGCGATGGCTTGCCTGTTTGGTGGTTGTCTGGCAAATCCTCACCTCCACCTCATCATAAACATCCTCATGAAATGTCTAATATTGGAGCAAAAAGTGGGCCCATGGCAAAGTGGCTCGTCTGCTCTGGTTCTTTTGACCTCTCGTTCATATGAAGAGAAAATCCACGAATGTGCGTCAAGCAATTGGTGAAACATCCATTCCTCCTTGTCTGTTGTCTCTCTTGTTCTCTACAAACGAAGCCAGCTCGACGTGTGTGGGCCTGGATCTGCCAGGCCTCGGTTCTTCAACCGAGTCAAGGTCAGCTGACCGTGCACGGGACTTTACTGGAGGCGGGCCAACTCCCCGAAAATTGCCTCTGCGGCAGGATGGCTTTTGGCCAAGAGTTGTACTCCCCGAAGAGCCCCTCAATGTCGTCCTGTATATGAACTTCATCCAAGACACTCATGTTTGCATCTCTGCTCGACTTGTCAACTTTGTTGGGAAACACTTCTCCAGAAAAAATCTTCCAGCTGGCTCGGGCTTACGGCCTCTCGCACCCCAAACTCCGCACCATGGTGACCACTTAACATGGGCCACTAAGACACCGGACGCACTATTACGGATCAACTACCGCCTCCATCCTTACTCCCATGCCGGCTGTATAGTTTGATCTCAGCCTTTTTGCCTCGAGAGACTTTGTCAGGTTTCCCAGGGCGTCCCGTCATGACCCCCGCTCTCGACGCCTCGTCGAACCAAACAGGCTTGGCCCTCCACCGCCCGGGTCCAGCTGAAGGCATTACGAGGCCGTGATTTGTCCCCCGTGGATCGATGCCCGTTCATTGCCTGCAGTCCACGACTCTAGGTCACCCCTCGAGCATCCACTCAGGCTCGTTTGTGCACCGCCAAACCGCCGACAGTCTCCACCCTTGACAAGTTCTCGACTCCACCACCGATGGTCCGAAGGACGCGACGACGACCCGAAGCCGCGCTAACTCGTCGGTTTTTCGAATCCCCCCCCACGACATTGGTTGGCCAAGGTCGATGATCCCGGTTGCCCTGCCTCTCCGGCTCGTCCGCGGACCTCTCCGCTGGGGTTTCGAATGCATCATGCTGCTCCTTTTCTGCTTCTAGAGCGCTCGCTATGGGGGGTCTGTCAGGTCTCACATGCGGCTTGCGTGGTTTCTTACCCTGTCTATGCCTTCAAACCAATGGGTGATTTCCCCGTCCCACGATGTGCTTCAGTCACCCCCAAGTTACTACGGGACCCGGAACGTTACTTTGACCCATCATGACTTGGCTCTTCCGCCACTGACCAGGAAGAGCGTGGGTGCAAAGCCTGGCGGGGAAGCTTGACTGATGCAGTTTTCATTGCTCAAAGCTTTAAAAATCTGTTTCATCCTCGTCCTCTTTGTCTTTTTCTCGTCTTCTCCCTCATCATCTTCTCAGTGTCTGTCCTACGCCTGAGATCCCCTACTCCAAGTCTCTTGCCCTACTTACTCAAGATACCCTCTGCTTTACATCTTCATTGACCCTCTAAGGGTACACGTAGCTCTCAACATGACTGGCTCTGAGCATCTCAACGTCTTCAAGGGA
Organism: Fusarium vanettenii 77-13-4; assembly: GCF_000151355.1. Taxonomy (NCBI): domain Eukaryota; kingdom Fungi; phylum Ascomycota; class Sordariomycetes; order Hypocreales; family Nectriaceae; genus Fusarium; species Fusarium vanettenii. The sequence continues at coordinate 554,238 of NW_003315865.1, read as the reverse complement.
CCCAACTCAGTCCGTGACTATTTCGACCCCGAGCTCTCACCTCCTCTTCCTCTCGTCGAGATTCCTGACTGCCTCAACCCCTACCGTGACGATGGCGTGCGCATTTATGCCAAGCTGATGTCTATGCATCCGGCCACCAACGTCAAGGTGATGCCAGGTTGGTGTCATGATCAAGTTCCAGTGATCAAAGCTAACATGTCTGTCACAGCTATGAACTTGCTCGAGAAAGGTGTGGAGCCCGGCAAGACAAAGACCATCGTGGAGAGCAGCTCAGGCTCAACTGTCATCTCCATGGCTATGGTTGCCCGAGCCTTCCACGGCATCAACGATGTCCATGCCTACCTCAGCAACAAGACAAGCGAGACTAAGCTGCGTATGATGCAGTTCTTTGGTCTCAATGTGTAAGTTATCAGTCTTCGTAGCTTGTGGAATACTCTGCTAATTGCCGAAGTACCCTCTTTGGCGGTCCTGCTCAACCAACTCCTATCGATGAGCGAGGTGGTATCCGAGCCGCCGCTCGCAAGGATGCCGAGTCAGAGTCTGTTTGCAGCCCAAACCAATATGTCAACGATGATGTACGTAACCCCCCTTGTTGGCGATGGAGATTATACTAACGTGGTTGGCCTTTTAGAACTGGAAGGCCCACGTGCGATGGACTGGTCCTCAGATCCACCGTCAGCTTCCAGAGATCAACGTGATTGTGGCGTCTATGGGAACTGCTGGTGAGTCCCTTAACTTGCCCATGGTGATTTAGTAACTCATTCCGTGCATAGGAACCATGACTGGTCTTGGCACCTATTTCAAGCAGGCAAAGCCTTCCGTGTACAGAATTGCGTACGTTTGCTGCCCTGCCTATGTCAAGTGCCCGCTAACACCAACAGTGTCTGCACGAATGCTGGCGAGCGAGTGCCTGGCCCTAGAGAGTACTCCCTCATGGGCGAGGTCGAGTTCCCGTACCTTGCTGCCCATGATGCGCTCGAGGAAGTTGGCGCTACAGACTCTTACTCCTTGTCCCTGGATCTCACCCGACAAGGCATTGTTTGTGGTCCATCATCAGGCTTCACCTTGAAGGGGCTGTTTCAGAGGATCGAGAAGTTCAAGCAGGAAGGAAGGTTGTCACAGCTGGCGGGCCCAGATGGAGAAATCCACTGCGTCTTCATGTGCTCCGACCTTCCTTTCCAGTACTTGAGCGAGTACTTTGAGAAGCTTGGCCCCGGGAAGTTCAGCCCCATCCGCAACCAGGTAGGTTATCTTCTAAAATCTGGTTGAGTCACTGCTGACTGGGATAAGCGCCTGAGAAATATTGACCTCTACCGATACGACGATGCCTGGGAGCTTAAAGCTCTCGCCGCCTTGTCCAGCTATTTCACTATTCACCCTCTGGGCACTCACGACACTGTCCTCTCGTTGGCCGCCCAGATCGACAAGGCCCTCACCCCTTCGGCCAACACACAAATTCTCGACTTCCGACGCTCTTCAGACTATGACGCCTTCCACCTGCCCAACTCTGTCAACATTCCCCTCGAGACATTGCGAGATGGTGCTTCTCGCGGCAGTCCATTTGCCAATCCTGCAGATGACTGCGCCATGCTCGAGGAGTTGTGGCTTGAGCTTGAGGCTCTGTTTACCGTCAAGGACAAGAATGGCAACCGTAACGCCAGCGCCGAGGCTCTGATGGCCATCCTCCGTGGCAAGAAGGTGCTGACTCTGTGTTACGATGGTGACAGTGCCAGAGTCGCCAACAGCGTCCTTCGGGCCAAGGGTGTTGAGGCAGAGAGTATCCGCGGCGGATACGGTGCCCTCGCTGAGCTGCACATGCCATGCAACGACACTTGCAAGGTCGCTCCTCTGCCGATGTCGGTCGAGGTTTAAACCATACCTCTTTCTAGTATTACAAAAGCTGCCTTGAGCAGTAGCGCACTGTCTTTTGCTTGATTATGATTCCAGAGAGCAGTGGGCTTCTGGATTTCTTTGCATGATACGGGGCCCACCCCCAGCCAGGACGTGCAGTAGGCGTCAGTGGTTGGAGACACGAGGAGTTCGTATTTGGGATACGCAGGATTGTTTTGGTACTTTATTCATGACTCACGATCGATCAAGGAGCATGGGTCTGGAAGTGCAGTGGGCTTCTGAGATGATGGGGCTTCAACAAGTCTCGACCGTGCAGGGGAGGAATCGAATCCAGAAGTGCAGTGGGTTTCTGGGATTTGAGCAAACGATTTCAACCATCGAAAACTTCAATTCAACAAGATTGGGTATTCTGGTAATTCTGGCCTTTAAGGCTCTTGCAATTGTGCTTGTGACGCCAAGTGACCGCTCAACTTTGCCTTGCGCTTTGTATAAGATGACGCCCGAACACGTCTCTATACCTAAAGATACATAAACCTGCCATAATTTCAAGTCGAATCTATCCTAAAAGTAATCAAGTTTTAAGGTAAATCACTCATCATTGTTTGCCTTTGCTATGATGATGGAAAACCACCCTCTCGGCTGTCCAAGGTACTGGACATGCGTACTCCTCGGGGTCAGGTGTTGACCTTGCCTTGTGATGCGCCATTGACCAACGATTGAAGGATGAATGTCCGACAAAAGTCACGAAACGTCTGCGTCGTGCTCATCCATGTCGCGTCTGACCGCTGGGGATTTCGTCAACTCGCACTTGAGCAGAAGGGCTGGTGAGAGGTGATGGGGCGTACGTGTCATTCTTTTCATCCTTTCTGCCCTAACCGTTTCACTTCATGACTTGCTCTCCCAATATGCGGAACGCTTTGGAGAAAAAAAAGGAAGTAAGGAAGGAAGGAAGGACCACTGGGTAGGGCACCTTCCCAGGAGGATAGGGTTCGGGTGCACCCGTCTCTAACCATCATCCTAAAGTCTGGGGAAAACGGTTCCAGCACGTGCTTCTCAGCATCCAGCAACAACAACACCAAAATCTCGACCACCATCATCACGACAACGACAGAAGCAAAAAATGACAGGGGATTGATGTAAAAATGTAAAAATATATCGACAACGGCAGGATTCGAACCTACGCGGCCGAAGCCACTGCATTTCTTGGATCCCGAGATGGGACAGTTCGAGTGCAGCTCCATAACCACTCGGACACGTTGCCTAACTTGTTTGATGCGAATACGAGTTGATATTGTACTCTATAAGGGCAGCCCACAATCGCACGGAGGCAATGCAACCTGATGATCGCGCGTTTCAACACTGTTTGCTATGATAGATCACAGAGCCTCGTGTTAATGATTCGGTTCCGTGGTCTTGGTATTTTTATGGAAGGAAGACTTGACTTTTCTCTCAGCAGCCTTTGATTGTACCAACGGCAACAAGAGAGTCCATGCAGATGTCCGACAACCTAGCAGCCAAAGTTCACGGCCCTCCATCTAAGACGAGGCTGGGTGATGGGCGCAGACTTCAAGTACAACGGCGTGTCGGGGCGACAGCCCGTGTTGGTTGATATTTGTTGCGCTATAGACAGGTAAATCCTTGGATATTCAAGGACAAAATCCCATCAAATGCAGAAATGTCGGGGCAGCTCGTAGTTGCCCGCTACCGTGTGGTCTTCTCTAACTTGACACTTCCGACTCACGGGGAAAAGAGACGCCAGTACCACAAATCCTTTAGCTTATCCTCTCATAAAGACAGTCAAAGGAGCTCTCAATTATTATCTTTATCTTGAACTATTTTGTATAAATTTTAGTATCATGCTTGAGAGTGTTTAGGTCACTCTGTTGAATGTTCTGGAGTCTTGTCCATTTCTCAAGTCCTATCCGCGTTGGTGAGATCGTTCTTCCATCACTCCCTAGTCTTGACAAACAATAACCATGTTCAATGTCTGAATTAGAATGCTGAACAATCCCATGTCTGGGAGCTATTATTAGGCCGTGCAAGTGCTGCGTACAACCATGCGATTCTCCCAACACCGATATTAACTTTGACGGCGTCTCCCCCAATCGCCATTGACCCATCCAGATCCGAAACACCGCAGGCCCACGAATGATGCAAGCAACCCACTCAATGCTCGACGGTTCTAATAAAAAAAAAAAGCGAGAAAGTCTATCATACGTGTCATGGGCCCTTTTGTCATGTCGCCACCGGGGTTTTGTGTCCCAAAGATGCGCTGGCAATGGAGATTGCGATGTGCGAGGGAACCACAGAAAACCGCTGCCCTCTCGTAACCCAGAGAAATGAAGTTTCACATTTTGACAGCCGGGACCCCGTTTCTAGATGCCCCTGGTGATCCATGACGGCATGAAAGACGATCCCCCCTTTGGTCCTGTGGAACCAAAAACAAGAGTCCTTTTTAGCATAAAACATTTCCGTTGGGTCTTTTCTTAAGCCGGTGTCGTTCTGATTCAAGTCGCCAAGAGGTAGAAACGCCGAGCGGGTAGGAATGTAAACTCAATTGAGTCAACATACTACCAATTCCGATATAGTCTCTCCCGAATCTTTTCAACTCCTGGAAGTGGCTGGATCCGAGTTTTGAGTCTTTGGGATATTTCTCTCCCTGCACAAGGGCTGTTTGGCTGTCAAATACGACCTCATCGCCTTCTTCCTGGGACCAGTCACCCATAGCAGGAAACATGAAAGCGATATCACTCATCACAGCCCTGGTGCTGGCTGGCTTCAGTGCCGCCAAGTCCATTGTTGTTGAAGACACTCCTATCCTTCCAGATGGATGGAAGCAGGTTGACAAGACGGTCGATCCGGATCATGCACTGAAACTGTCCATCGCCATGCGACAGCCCGATATCGACAACCTCAAGACAAGACTTCGAAGACGAGATACGTCCGGAAAATTCACACAGAATCACCTCACCCAGAAGGAAGCCCTTGCACTCCGAGACCCCGACCAAGCAGACATCGACGAAGTCCTCACATGGCTGAGGAGCAAAGGCATGGCTGCAAAGGCCACGCCTGACAAGGACTGGATTCATGTCAAGACCACCATTGAAGCAGCCGAGGATCTTCTCGAGATGAAGATTGGCTTTTACCAATTCGAGAACCAGGATCCCGTCCTCCGAACTAGGGAGTACTCAGTGCCCGAGTCTGTCGCCGACGCCATCAGCTTCATCTACCCCATCGCCAACTTTATGCGACCCAAGAAGGAGCTCACTACCCTCGACGAAAAGTTCAATCCCAGTATACTCATGAGCTTGAACCTTAACCTTAAGAAGCGCGATGTGGCATGCAGTCCTGTCGTGGTTCCCGAGTGTCTACACAAGCTTTACAACATCAACTATCCCGTTCACAACGGATCCTCCAACGGATCTTCCTCCATTCGCCTGGGTATCGCCGGCTTCCTTGAAGAGTACGCCAACTTCCAGGACAGTGACGAGTTTCTCAAGACCTTTGCCAAGCCTCTCTACAACGCCCACTACAACTACTCAGTTGAGCTGATCAATGGCGGCGAGAACTCGCAAGTCCTCAAGGATTCTGGAAACGAGGCCGCGTTGGATGTCCAGTATGCAATGGCCCTCGGTTATCCTACCAACATCATCTACTACCTCGCGGGCGGACGAGGACCCAAGTTGGACGACAAGGGCGATGAGCTCCCGGAAGAGTACAATAACAATGAACCCTACTTGGAGTTTCTCGATTACCTCCTCGATCTTTCAGACGATGAGATCCCGCATGTCCTATCAATCTCATATGCCGACAACGAAGTTTCGGTTCCGCGAAAGTACGCCGAGCGTGTGTGCTCTCTGTTCGGTCTCCTGACAGCCCGCGGCACATCGGTCCTCGCAGCGTCAGGCGATGGAGGCGCAAAGGGTTCCAGCAACTCGAGTTGCCACACCAATGACGGCACCAACCAAGACGTTGCCATGTCTGTTTTTCCCGCGACGTGCCCTTGGGTGACGAGCATCGGCGGCGTCACCGATGCCAAGGATCCTCCGGTCGGCGCCGAGTTTAGCGGAGGCGGTTTTTCGCAGTACTTTCTGCGCGAGAAGTGGCAGGATGCCGACATTGAGAGCTATGTGAAGGCTTTGGACGGTCACCTGGATGGCTTCTACAATGCTAGTTACAGAGCGGTTCCGGATATTTCGGCTGTGTCGACCAACTTCATCACCAAAGTTGCTGGTTCAACGCAGGCTGTCAGAGGAACAAGCGCGAGTACACCTGTGGTCGCAGCCATGATTGCTCTCATCAACGACGCTCGCGTGCGAAAGGGCAAGGATGTTTTGGGTTGGCTGAACGAGGTGCTTTACTCTGACGAGGTTCGAGCAGTTCTCCAAGACATCACAGGTGGACAGAGTCTTTCGTGCAGTTTCAAGCATGGTGGCGGAACTCCTGGAGGATGGCCTGCGGCAAAGGGCTACGATGCCATCACAGGCCTGGGAGTGCCGTATGACTTTGAGAAGCTGCTTAACGTGCTGGTAGATATCTGAGAAGTGATAGAGCGAACACTGCAGACTGTACAATAGAACACCTACCCATATACATAGACCACCTGTTCAACTCAACTGTGCCATTGTGATCAGGGTGATGTGATGGTTCGTGATAGGTGGAGCTTCGATTGGATCTGAGACCCGGCAAAGCCAAACACGCCACCCGCTAAAACGCTCAAGAGATCAATAGGAACAGGGCCCTTGATGGTGCGATAATCACTGAGGGTAGGCCCCAGCCTCCGGCGGTTTAGCGGTCTGCCGCCCCTCCCACACCTAGACGGCCCGGGGGTTCAGTCCGGGCAATGAGTTCCTTATCGATAGCGGATCTGCCCAGCCTCTGCCTCTAGCTAAGGTACTGTAAGAAGCGCGTCACTGGACCCGACATCAACAAGAGCGGGCGGGCACTTGGACCTTTCCAATGACTGCCGTGGGCCTAGACCATTATCCTATCGCGTTTTTGGACCTGCTCTGCTCATCTTTTCCTCACCCACGGCTAGAGAACGAAAAGAGAGGGCATTCGGGCCTGCCTGGACTTTATCTCTTTTGAATTATCCCTACTTTTTCGGGCTGGACGAACGCTCATCTCAAATCCCCTGCCGGCGCGGTCTTCTCCGCTTCGCGACCCCAGCTCCGGGCCGCATCTCCAACTTCAAACGCCTCCATCTTTAACCCGGAATCTCACTCCACCACCACTACACACACCCACACGCAGCACCCTCACTCTTTGTCGACGCCTCTGCTTCCGGATCGCTAAGTAATCGCGAAAACACAATGACGACGAAGCATCTCTTGCTTGAGCTTTCATAAGATCGTGGACTCGGCTGTCGATTTCTCGCGACCGCGGACGAGGCCCGGTCCGCTTTCTCCATATCGCGACGCGGTGGGCTCTTTGTGCAAGAGCTTCGCCTTCGGCCAACGATACGATGCCCACCACTCACGTTGGGCCCGAGTCCCAAGAAGCTTTGCAGGATATCGCCAATGGCCTGCTCAGAGCCCGCAAGGTCATCGTCGTCACCGGCGCTGGAATCAGTACCAACTCGGGTATTCCTGTGAGCTTCTTCCGCAAACGCCCCCGCTCTTCGCAGCTCGAGATCGGGCCCTCGCCTCGATTTCTGGACCGGACAATAGGATTGCTGACTCTTGTAGGATTTCCGCTCCGAGAATGGTCTTTACTCTTTGATTCAGGCCCAGTTCGACGCGGCCGCACAACAGGCGCGTCAACTCGGGGCGCAGAGCGACAACGAAACCAGCGACGTCGACAATGGCAGGGCAAGCAAGCGAAGGAAACTATCCGTGGACGACGCGCCTAGTACAGAGGAAGAGACGAGCATCATTAAGGACGAAATCGAAGTGCAGGGCGAAGAGTCAGATCCCGACAGCGAAGTCATCGCAGACACGATCCAAGTCGAAGGCGACCCCGACGATCAAGAGGAGGCGAATGGCAGTCGACTTCCGCTAGTCAATGCCAGGACAACTCGCTCAACCATCGTGGCTCAGCCCATGACTTCTCCTCTCTCCTCGCCTCCCCCAGAGGACCTCAATATCCCGCTCTCAGCCTTCCGAAGATCGCGTCACGACCACTTGGCCGATGTTGGTGTTCCTCCCAGCTCGTCACCTCTCTCGTCACCACCTCCCGTTCTCTTCGATCCATTCTCCAACATTCCGTCAGAAGGAAGCCCGAGCCGGCGATGTAGCACATCGCCCTCCGAGGTCGACGACACACCCCCTTCAAATCCAATCAGCTCATCACAGCCCAGCCTTGGCCCCGGTAGGAATACGTTACCGAACATGAAGGGCAAGGACTTGTTTGACGCGTCGATCTGGGCGGATCCTATTCGGACATCTGTGTTCTATACTTTTGCGACCACCCTGCGACAAAAAGTCAAGGATGTTGAGCCTACTAGCTCACATCGCTTCATCAGTCATCTGAGGAACCGGGGAAAGCTTGTCCGCTGCTATACGCAGAACATTGATCAGATTGAGGAAAAGGTTGGCCTGTCGACCTGTCTCAGTGATGGGCCCGGTAGCCGTGGACGGTTCTCACGAAAGTCGACAGCCAACTTGAATCAGCTGAACAAGATGGTTGACGAAGTGGCTGGAAGTGCAGAATCCAGCTCATCAGAAAAGCCTCATTCTTCTTCAGATACCGAGGCCGCCAGGTCTCAGAAGAGCCAGTCACAGTCAGACGGCACCACGACTCCACCACAAGGCGAACCTGATCAGCCTCAGTCTCAACCAGAGGCTTCCAAAGCCCCAGCCAAGAACGCTCGTCGGGAAATGCCCAAGTCAGGTGTGGAGTGTGTCTTCCTCCACGGCTCTTTAGAGCTCCTGCGCTGCTTTCTTTGTGGACGCGTCTGCTCGTGGGATGATCAAGACCGTGAACTTGAAACCATGTCCGGACAACAACCCGAATGCCCTCACTGTGTAGGTGCCACGACCGCTCGAGAAGAGAGAGGCAAGCGAGCCCTGGGTGTCGGCAAGCTCAGACCTGACATTGTGCTTTATGGCGAAGAGCATCCCAATGCTCACTTGATTAGTCCGATTGTGACGCATGATCTTGCTCTTTGCCCGGACCTCTTGCTCATCCTCGGAACCAGCTTGCGAGTCCACGGCCTCAAAGTCATGGTCAGAGAGTTTGCAAAGGCGGTTCACGCCAAGGGAGGAAAAGTTGTTTTTGTAAACTTCACAAAGCCTCCCGAGAGCTCATGGGGCGACATCATTGACTATTGGATCGAGTGGGACTGTGACGCGTGGGTGGCAGATCTGCATGACAAGGTGCCCAAGCTGTGGCAGGCACCCGAGCCTCCCAAGCCCAAGAAGAAGCGCGAGTCGAGCGGTCTCACGGAAGACGGGGAAAAGACCGAGACGAAACGGCCACCTGCAGCGTATCCTGTGGCTCTCCGGGATACGAAGGCCACAGGGGCGTACTGTACGCTCAAGATATTAAAAGAGCTCCACAGAATCTCTGGACACCAGCCCCCAGCACGCAGGGCATCGATGTCTGCAGCCGTGGTTGAAACGACAACCGTGACCACGACAGTCGCAACGGCTGAGAACAAGACAGAGAAGGTGGTCGAGAAGACGGCAGACACTCCAGTATCTACATCTTCTGAGACTCCCTCGTCGAGCTCTCCGAGCAAACCCAAGCCTAGGACTAGGGCGAGACGGCCTCGCAAGTCTGCTCCTGCGAATCTAGGACGATCCAAGGCGACCCCGTCGACTCTGAATCCGAATCACGGGAGAACTCGACGCAACGCTGAGCCAGTTGAACCTCCCCAGCCAGCAGCGCCAGTGCCAGCGCCAGTGTCAGTCCCAGCACCCTTTGAGCTCGCAAACCCCATCACCATCACACCCGAGCGACTCTCTCTTGTCAAGAGCTCGATTCTTGAGTCGGTCAAATCAAAGCCGCGGGTTCGCAAACGCAAGAAGATTGACGGAGAGGAGGTGGTGATGCCTACGGTTGGCAAGCGTCGAACGACTCAGAAGAGTCCTGAGGTAGTTGAGGCCGAACTGGGCCCTATCCAGCTTCCACCGTTGAAGCCCCAGCCACCAAGTCCGATCTCTTCACCTTTTGGCAGGCCAGTGCCTATGGAACCTTCGCTGTTCTCCCAGGGCTACAACACGCAGAACAAGTGCTCAGAGACGGGCCAATTGCAGTCAATCTCGCCAGTGTCGACTCAGAAGGAACCATTGACATCGATGTCGATTAACATGCGAAGACCGATGCCTTTTACGAGAAGTCAGGCATTTGCCATGGGCAACTCTTCAGCTCACCAGAACCCGTCAACTCCTCCCCAGGTGGAAAAGCCAAGGGAGCTGTGGTTTGCGACGCCAGAAGACGTGAGCATCGTGGTGAAGCGTGATAGCACGCTAGAAGAACGAGAGGCCATCCTGGCGCTTACGAGGCTAAGCCAGGGTCACCCACGAGATCCTCCAGCGGCAAGTGTGATGGTCCCAGAGACCAGAGGTGTTCAGACACGATCATCAGCGCGATTGATGGAGCTTTGCTCAGCTGCGGGAAACGCTGAAGGGGAGTTACGATCCTGGGGTGGGAGATGGAACACCAATAGATAGGTAGAGGAGGGAGGTGTTTTGCTTATGATGGATGACAGGCCACGCCGTCTTCTTTGGCTTTTATACCAGCGATCAGAGTTATACATATACTCGGGACAGGAAGTCCTCGAGAGCGAGCATTGATGATGAGGCGTTTGGGGGGAGACAAGATGTCGGAGCTTTTTTTATTCTTTTGAGATGGAATGGATACTAGGATTCATCTGCAGAGGCACGATGATAGGACAAGGTCCATCAACTAGACAAACAAACAATGGGATAACGGATATTCGATCAGATGACTCTTTCCAAGGTGAAATGCTCCATTATTAATACCCAGTAGGGAGTGACTCTTTATCTCAGTTAAAGACGCTCTGAAGCGGGTACCGACGGCCCGCAGCGAATAGAGTCGAGTATCACAAGGGCGTCGTTGACGCTCAAGAGGTGGGGTTATCGCTTTGGGGTTAGCAATTGACTCACTCACTCGAGCCATCTGAAGGTATAAGAAGAGCTCGAGAGTCTATTACTTGAGTCGTTTCTTCAGACATTGCGATATTCTTCAAGCAAGACCAATAAAACACAATGGGTTCAGTTACACAGGAACTTCCCTTGAGGGGAAAGCCTAGCGCTTCCGTTTTTGGCGCTGCCATGAAGGACGAGTTCCTCTTTGACCCGGAGTGGAGGAACCTCAACCATGGTGCGATATCTTGTATCATATTCAATGTCTTTATACTCACATCTATAGGATCCTTTGGTACCTATCCCAAGGCCATCAAGGCCAAGTTCCGCGAGTACCAAGACGCAAGGCGAGTTATTACACCCTCACCTCACAACAACCCTCACTAACAAACAAAACAGCGAAGCCCGTCCTGACGTCTTTATCCGATACGAATACCCAAAACTCCTCGATGAGTCCCGCGTCGCCGTAGCAAAGATCCTCAACGCCCCCGAGGACGGCGTCGTCTTTGTATCCAACGCCACCGTCGGCGTAAACACCGTCTTCCGCAACATGGCCTGGAACAAGGACGGCAAGGACGTCATCATCAGCTTCTCCACCATTTACGAAGCTTGTGGAAAGGTGGCTGATTACCTTGCTGATTACTACGAGGGCAATGTCACGCATCGCGAGATTGAGATTACTTATCCTATTGATGATGATGTGATTCTCAAGAGGTTTGAGGATACCGTCAAGAAGATTGAAGAGGAGGGAAAACGTGCTCGCATCTGCACGTTTGATGTTGTTTCTTCTCGTCCTGGTGTTGTTTTTCCCTGGGAGGAGATGATCAAGACATGCCGTCGTCTCAATGTTCTCAGCATGGTTGACGGCGCTCAGGGTATCGGAATGGTCAAGTTGGATCTCTCAGCCGCGGATCCCGACTTTTTCGTTTCCAACTGTCACAAGTGGCTTCACGTCCCTCGAGGATGCGCCGTCTTCTACGTACCCCAACGCAACCAGGCTCTTCTGCCTACGACACTGGCAACCAGCCATGGTTACGTGCCCAAGCTGGCCAACAGGATTTCACCGCTGCCTCCAAGCTCCAAGCCTCGCTTTGTCACCAACTTTGAGTTTGTCGGCACTCTCGACAATTCACCTTATCTCTGCGTCAAGGATGCTATCAAGTGGCGTCAGGACGTGCTTGGTGGTGAAGACGCTGTCCTCAAGTACCTCTGGGACCTAAACAAAAAGGGCACCGATATCGTAGCCAAAGCTCTCAACACCCCCGTCATGGAGAACAGCACAGGAACTCTCCGAAACTGCGGCATGGGCAACGTCGCCCTACCTCTCTGGGCTGGAGAAGGAGAAGGCACAGTAGTTCCGGCTGACGAGACGCAAAAGGCGTTTCAGTGGATGCTTACAACGCTCATCGATGACTACAAGACTTTCCTGAGCCTGTTTATTCATGGTGGACGGTTCTGGGCGAGGATCAGTGCGCAGGTGTATCTTGGGATTGAGGACTATGAGTGGGCTGGTAAGGTGCTCAAGGAGCTTTGTGAGCGGGTTGCCAAGAAGGAGTATCTTTAGAGGATTTTGTAGATTTTGGCGTGGTCAGGGTAGAGTACTTGGGATATAAGGAATTAAATGGTTTTGGTTGTGTAGATGATGCATTTACTTCTATAGCTGTGAGCGTCTAAATAAGGACCTAGAGAGGAGTAAGTCACCGAGTCAACATGTGAGCCATGATGTATTTAGTCACTCCCATCATAGGCATATCCCAATTATACCCTCATTCCACAACACTACGATGCGTGCATCGTGTGCATCCAACTCACTCAACTCTAACCTCCTTACAAATATCATTTCCTTGTCTGCCTCGCCATGCTAGCCGCCGAGGTTGGTCCGCACCTAACGCATGCCTCCCTCAGCTCGTATTTCAATTGGGCTTGGCGGAATGCCTCCGTCGTAGGGCAGCCCCATGGGGAAGCACCGCGTGCTCTTGCTGGCTGCGGGGACCGGGCACAGCCCCTTCAGCTACTGGTGCCTTTGTTGCCCGACTTTGCAGTGCATGTCATGGGCTGATCGGTTGGAACGGCACCTGGTAGAAGCGTTCTAGAAGAGGCTGTTAGTTGTGTGTGTATATATTGTATCAGCTGCTCCCGTGCCAAGAGGTAATACTTTCCTCTCATCACTTACATTACTCTTCTCATCGCCTCACAAAACAACATCTTCAATCATCACCACATCCATTTCAACATGGGCAACAAATCTTCCACCCCCGCGGACGAAACACCAAAAGATGCACCAGCAGGAGAACAACCCCAAAAGAAATCCCTCTACCAGCGCTATCAAGATCAGAAGCGCGGCCCGGGCCTCAGCGACGAAGACATTAAAAAGTACACGGGCATGAGCCGCGATGAGCTCAACGCCTGGGGCGAGACGCAGCCCGGCGTTGGCAAGAATCAGCTTGCTGGGCGTGCGGCCGGTCCCGCCTCGGGGCTGGGGGGCGTGGCAGCTGCCGACGGACTCGGAGGATGGGGTCCGAGTACGGAGCCGAATGATGGGAAGCGGGGGTTGAAGTTTCCACCCGAGAAGCCAAAAGCAAAGGAACTCGACCAGGACGAATCTGACTAAGGGAATGGTTTATCTTGGAGGTCATTCATTGTACGTCACAGGTTGAACGAGAAAGTGTGAGAGCAAGCTAGCATTGTATTCAAGCTATCCAGTTTCATTCTGCTCTGGAAGGGTCTCTACCCTTTGTCTTGCTTTGACTAAAATGAGCGACAAGGATCCATTGCCTCGAAAGGAGAGACGAGGTCCTGGCTCCTGAATTCACGTTTCCTGAATCGTCGTGTATTTCCCTATCCCATGGCTCCTTCATGTTCGCATCGCTTAGAAGGCGTTCTGCTTCTTGCGGATGTCAAAGATCTTGAGGGCCTCCTCAGCGGCCTTGAGACCGCTCAGAGCCATGGCACCGAAAGTAGGGCCTGTTCCAATTAGTAACTGATCATTAATACTCGAGTAACGACTCACCCATTCGGTTGGCACCGTCAACCTCAGAAAGCTCCATTCCACCGACAATCAGTCCAGGGACAATCTCACGAGTACCCTTAACAATGGCATCCTCAGCCACGTTCATGTCAAGACCACGCATGCCACCAAGCTTCTCAATGCGCTGCATGCTGACGAGACGCTTGACAGAGAAGGCACCCATGGGGCCGTCGTGACCAGTGGTGGAGATGACGAGGGGCGCGTTGATGGTGTTGGGGTCCATGCAAGACTGGTCGTCGTGGTGCATCGACACAAGAGTCCAGTTGGTGACAACACCAGAGATGCGGACTCCTTCCTCAGAAGGTCGGGTGATGAGGTCCTCGACGCAGGTGGCGTTGAACAGCTTGATGTTGGGAAGCTGAAGAACCTTGGACATGATGGTCGAGGTGAAAAGGGCAGCGTGCTTGACAACGACGTAGTTGCCCTCATCCTCGTAGGGAACACCGACCTCACGGAGGAAGGCATCGGCAGGCTTTCGCATGACCATGGCTGAGAAGAGCTGGCCACCGAGCCAAGCACCACCACCAGGAGACACGGAAGCCTCGATGATGGCGATTCTCAGGTCAGGTCGCTTCTTGCCGAGGATGTAGGCAGCACTAAGACCGCAGGAACCAGCACCGATAATGACAATGTCAGACTCGGCGTAGTTGTCGAGGTCCTGGAAGTAGCGGCGGGTCATGGCCCGAGAGACCTGACTCTCACGGATGGGGGCGAACTTGAAGTCATCCCACTTGCCCTCCATCTCCTCGATGGTGGCAGTAGTGTTGTTCTTGCTCAAGCCGACAGGAAGCTTGACGGCAGGGGCGGCGAGCTCAACAGAGCGGGTGGTGGGAGAGACGGCAGCGGGGGGAGACATGTTGGGCCTGAGTATGTTAGGGGCTGGAGGTCAATGTGGGAGGAGGGCATGATCCTTTCGCTGGTATTATCCAGATCAAGTTTCGCCGTATAATCTCAGCCACGCTCTCCTTTTCTTTGACACCATTGTCTACAGACTAAAAGCCCATGGACAATGGTCAAAGAAAAAGTGAACGGGCACCGGCTCATGCATGATACTTTACCTGATATGGCTCCAAGCTCAGGTTTGGACACTACCGCTGAAAGGTTCCATGGCTGCAGACTCCTCGACGGACTGTCATACCAGATGGATGATATCTAGCATGTCACAAGTGTCAGACCGGTTCATGATCTCTTGCTTCGAGAACAAACCTTGGGGTGTTTTTAAAAGCTGTGATTCAAGTTGTTTAATGGAACAATGAGTTGATGAAGAGTTAAAGAAGAAGAGGAGCAGTCCGGGAGATGATGGCTCGCTTTTATACCGCAGATGAGGGGTAAGGGAAGATAATGGATGGCTGATATCATCATGGAGTAATCCGCGGTATCGGCCAACGAAATGTAATGCCGAGTCCTGGGATGCGTCAACAGAGAAAGAGTGTGGGGGTCTTGTAACATGCCAGACGAGGTGGGAAGCTCAACAAGGTTTGAGCGAATCTGTAGGATATCATATCATGAGTACATATTAACCGGTCGTAGACGAGCCAGTTGAGATTACAGGTACTCGTACATGATGTATCTAAAGAATACGGATAAGAAAAAGGAGTCCCAAGATAGCTAGATAGACTGTTACAACATTGATGTGCTTGTACGGTCGGGTTCATCGGTGGGGATGTAGTTCCACTCGATGCGGCTTTTAAACGGCTTGTGATGCATCCATTGCAGAACCGGATTTGCAATGCCGGAGAGAAGAGTGGTTTCCCCTCGTCAGCCAATGATGAAATGCCTGATTGTCGGACTCGTTACTCCAGGTGTGTCAAGAAGCATCATCAGCGGCAAAATAGACAAGCAGTGACATACCACTATGACTGTATTATATTGACGACCTTGAGCTCCAAAGTCTCATTCATCATAGCACAGTCAGAAGAGTTCACCAAGTTCGGCTCCTCTAGCACGCATCAGCAGCTGGTCTCGGATCATCATAGCATCATCATATGTTCAGTCCATAATACTCATGAATTGAGCCCTTCGCCCTCCTAAATTTATAATACTTTAGTAGAACTTGAGGCAACAAAAAGTCCAGCTCTCATCCTCACCATTCTTCCTCAAGCAGCTCCCGGATAAAGGTCATGCTATCCCGAGCGTGCAATAGCACAAACGAAGCCAATTCCTTGTAGTGTTTCGGCTTAAGTTCCTCTGGCACGCCTCCCATATCCTCTTGGTTTCCTTCAGCAAAGCTCGCGTTGCTTGCAATCCGCAAATGTTCCTCCCGATCCTCGTCCTTTTCCCCAATGCAGACGATAGTACCGCCATACTTTAGGAGAATTGCATTCAGGATGAGACGACACGTTCGACCGTTTCCATCGAGGAAGGGATGAATGTTGACAAAGATGTGGCAGTACTTGGCTGCTAGAGCTATCGGGTCGATTTCTCCTCTGTCAATTGCAAGCTTGACGTCGTCCGAGAGACAGCTGATCATGTTCTTCATAGCTGTAGGGACCATGCTGTGAGCCATGTATTGATGGAAGCCAGTACATACTGGCCACTTTCGATAGACGCCAGCGTATTTGTTCCAAGGTATCCCGTCGGTGTCAATATTGCAAGTCAAGAGACGGTGCGTTTCCAGGATTATGGCCTCGGACAGCTCTTTTCCTTCCAGGCATACCTCTTTGATGATATAGTATGCTGCCTTGGCATGTTGTGTTATCTCCCGGTAGGCCCGGATGACATCTTCTTCTGCATGCGGCAGACCCTTGCGACGGAGGTGGTCTTCCAAGACTTTGTAGTCGGCACTGCGGTCTTCAGGGACATGCTGACCTCGAAAGATGACTCCGCCAAGCTTGAGGGTGATTCCTAACCCCCCTCCGGCATCCTCAATCATGTTGGACCCGAAGATCATGCGGGAAAGTAGATCGACCAAATGCTCGTCGAGAGCTTGTTTTGACGTTGTCGATGTCGAAGTCGAAGCCAAAGTTATCGCATCATGCAGACATTTCCGGAACTCTGAATGTAGGTCATCAGGGCCCATTCCGCCAAGGTAATTGTAATCATAGGCTTCATCTTGAACAATAGTCAGTCGTGAAGGCCAGACGTCGGCGGCTTCGCTGTCGAGAGGCGGAAATGTCATCTTTCGGCGGAGGGACTGGCCGAGATGGCCCTCTTGCTGTAACGACATCTTGGTGTTCATTTCTATAAGAAAAGGGAAAAGAAGATAGAAGTATAGGAATACGCACACATATATATACGGGTGTTAATGCTCCTGTGATTCACAGTCAAGCTTTTCATCCCAGGTACAAGATCATTCTGCATGAACTTAACCTTAACACTCGCGTGTCATTATCTGACTCCCGACCGGTGTGATGAGACTCTTCTAACAATTTATTTAAATTATCAGGCAACCTTCATATGTTTTAAGGCTCTTTGACTACCATTTGAGGATAGAGATATGTGAGGAATACGCTGTGGCATCCCCGTTGGGAGAATAAACAGCCTTGAGTAACCGCTGAGCCCTGTTTTGACTACTGTTTGACCTGTGATCGGTGCTGAAATGCTTATAAAGTTTGAGTACTGATGGAAAACTTTCCAACTGGTCTATATACAGTGCAGTCATCGCCATCGAGCCTCTCTGTGGAGTGTGTTATAGGTTCGGATGAAAAGGGCCTGAGCAATCACGGAAGTCTCCAGGGGCATTTTGATCTCCTTGTCACGAGTTAAAACTTTACCACAGTTCTCCGGTTTATTCTTTCGGTGTCTTATTCTAAGGAATCTTCTATGTCTAGATGTTTGCTAGTTGAGCAGATTGACTTCACTTTTCCCAGATCCCCTCTCATGCATCATCTTCGTTTCTTTCTCACTCAATCCCGGTTCATAGCCCATAAATTGCAAAAATAATCGTTGTAACTTACCTGCCCAGTTCTACTCCCAGGTGTCCCGGTCGAGGGAGCCATTCCCGTCAAGCCGTCTGACTCCGGCAAACCCAACGTTGCCAGGGCTAGCTTCCGTGTACTAGCTGTGAACCAGATGTATAAGTTTACTATATGCCCAAAACAGCATGCAAAAGTAGGACCGCTTTATCCAGTTCGGTCCAAGTCCCGATGCTGAAGTTGCGCAGCACGAGACGGACCTTCATCAAAGCCATCCAGCATGTTCAACTCCTTTGCCGTTGGTTATTTTACAACCTATCCCTATAAATTATACGAAATATACTCAATAAGAGAAATCACTGCATTGTTCTCCAAGCGTGTCCACGATGGATGCCTGGGCTTAGGCCCGACGATTATACCAAGATGTGCCCTGTCCATCTGCAACTCCCTCAGGACGCGGGCTTAGTAACATTAAAGTGCCCTATGCCGTAACTCAAAGGTTCAATCGAGTGTTCCTGGCAGTGCTGATGCTCACATCTTTGCCAAGTTCCTTCCGAGTCCCGTTTGGGTTTAACCGTACTACTGTCTCTACCGTATGTCGTTCAGTCAACGTTCTTAGAAGTCTCCTCGTATGAGGATCAATGTAATTGCTTAGATAGTTGCCAGATACAAAAGCAGCATATGTATATGGGCAACCAGGCTCAATAAAATGTCGTTTTGGGCTATCACTTCCACAGAAATGGTGTTAATAAAACGCTCCATCCTACCCGACATCCATATATCACACAGAGAGACCAAGAGATACACTTCAAGCCTACAATTAATCCCGCCTTCCATTCTTGTATAGAACGAATAGGAAGATTTCCACGTGCGAACGAACCCTGTGCCCTAGTGTGACAGGTCTGAATGCCACAATTCGATATCCAGGTACAGCCTGCCAAACACCATCCCGATCGTGCCAATACCTGCATCCAATCTGATACGTGACCAGCCCTATCTCACCAGCCCTATATCAGGGCCTGATATTGCATACAACTCCCACAAAACATATGGGCGATGTTGCAGCACCCAGGGTTCCTAGGCAGGCATGCCCAACCTCAGATCCTACCAATCACTCGATTTCTTCAACTCAATTCCCTCATATCATGCCCCCTCAGTAGAGCCTCACCACTCACACATACCTGTTGCAAGACCACACGCGGGGTGAGTGTCTAGAATCTGTGCCCAGCCGTTGACCGCAACTTCGTGAGGCTCTGGTCGTCCTCAACACAACTCGGTAGGGTATCATTCAAGCCATCCTCATTGTGTCTTTTGATGCCACCATGTAAGCAAGATGCCCTCCTCTATGTTGTTGAGAGAGCGGTGAACGGTGCAAGAGGCTCGATATCGCAATTCCAGTCGCACAGTTGCTGGTGATTGAGCGCGCCATGTCTCACAGTGTGGCCAGATCATGCAAAGTTGAGGTCATTGCGCAGATCCAAATAGTTCTAGACAAGCAGCTGAAACATTTTTCGCATTCAGAGACTCGACAAGTGAGTCGAAGTCATCTCCAGAGCCAGGGCTTCTGAGGACCGGGTTGATGGGCTATTGGTTTGAGGCCCATATTTCGAGGTGTGTCAAATGGGTGTGAAACTGCTCAGCTTTAGCCCATGACGCATCGAGGCCAGACATTGTCCGGACAGATTCGGCAGATGAGGAGGGGTCATGCAATGTCCAAGGCTAAAGGCGTCGATCAAGGAGGATTGCGGCCAGTCGAGGGCTGGCTCTCCGGACACGGGGGGTTCAGCGGGAGACTTGGCCGTTCAACCGAACGGGACGGTCCTTCAACGGCGCTTCTGACAATTACCGTCCTGGGCGAATTCCAAATCATGGCATCCTATTCGGGCCTTGAGGGAGTTGTCTTTGCCAAACAAGTTCATGTGGCTGACCGGCCAAGAGCCAGCCACGGTCGCTGGCCTCCCCCGATCTGGCACCCTGGTTGACACTCCCGTGTCTCACCAGCTCCGGGTGCCGCAGCGGTGCCGCTCATAAGGCAAGACACGACTGGACAAGGTCCGGGTCCAGGTCCAGGTCAAGGTCCAGGCCACAGGCATACATACGTACATGGCTGTGGGCTTGACCAGGTCCATACAAGGCCACCATGCAAACGCCTCAAAGGGGAATCCAGAGATGCCGCGACGCGCCCGGACGGGGGAACCTTTTCCAGGAGCCCATCCCCGCCGGGCCACATGGCCTCCCCCATTCGGGCGCCTCACCTGAGCCCAGCCTTCTCGCTTCAAGGCATCGATGACCAGTAGCGTCCGGTGGGAGTTCCCTGGTCCACCGTCCAGCATGGCTGTGGCCGTTCAGGTCAACTCTCTAGTCCTCGTCGGCGTTAAAAACTGACTGGGGCTGCACATTTGACAGCTCGACAAGGGTTAGGAGAAGCCGTCTTGAGGGATTAGGGCGTCATGCGAAATTACCAGGGTCCCCACAGAGGATCGACCGTGGTCATTGACTGGGCTGTTTGGTCTGCCAGGGTGCCTATCATAGGACAGCTGTGTAGGGCCAATATGCAGGCCATGGACGGGGATGGTCCTTTTGCAGCGACTTGCTTTTGTTGCAACCCAGGTGCCTTGTTCTAGCCCAGAGACCAGATTGCTTTTTATGCAGCTGCCGATAGGTACAGGACAAGACTGTGCTGTGCTGTAACTATGAGAGCGCTCAGACCGCTCGACCATTTATGGCCATGAGTGCAGTCAGCTCTTGTCGTGTCCCGAGTCCGTCAAACGAGGTTGTTGACTCGTGTGCAATACAACCAACACAGTCGGTTTGGAGCTTCTTTTCTTTGTCCCCTTAGCAGTCGATTCACGTCACCCACCCTTCGAAAGGCCTTGCCGCGGGGGCGCGCACTGCCTCACTTGGATGCCTCATCCACTTTTTGAGTGGCCGTAAGATGGCGTGAGCAGCTCAGCTTGGCTGTGCTTGCTCGTATTTTCCTAGAGCTGCTGGATTCCCTTGTTGAATTGTCAGTTGTGCATGCTTCATCTCTATCATGTGCCCGTCAATACCCGTGTTAATCAGTTCTGCCATGTTGGTAGCTTCAGAGAACAGCGACCGGCACAATGCATGCTTCCCGTACGCCTAGGTAGGCAAGCAACACGCCACGATTATTTCACATGCCAGTACATCGAATCCAGGTTCTCGTGTGCACTCTCGACTATGCAGTGATGGCTCGGAAGTACGATGACATTATGTCCAGCATCCCGCCGGGAATGCCCTTGTTGGCAACCGGGGACACCTCGTCAGCTTTTGTATCCCCTTTTGTCCACTTGCTCAGGAAGATCGACTCCGGTAGCCTCCATGTGAATAATTTCGAGCCCCTGTTCTCGAAGATATGACAACGATGAGGTCTAAGTTTCAATATCTGATCTGGATCGAGAATACCCCAAGAACTGATAGGTCTCGATTGATTTGAAAATGGCATCATGAAACTGCCGGAGATGGTCATCGAGTTTCAATCGTGGCGAATCTCACTCTCCTTCTAAAAGAACCAATTAGGTTCCTTGTGTGCCCGTTGTTCGGAAGTCTTGTCGTAGATATCTTGCCTTCAGTAGAGTGGAGCAATCATCCGGCCATGTTGAACTGCTATTCGAGCACTTGGGTCTATGAGTTATCCCGAGAGGGATTATTGAACGTCCCTGGCCAAGCCATCCTGACTGTTTGCCAGTTGACTCTCAGAGGCACGGCATAGCAGCTCTTGTTGTGCCCCCGAGTTGATCCCGAGATGCTGCAGGCAAGGCGGAGTCCCGAAAATGGGCCCTTGCATGCCATGCCGACTGGTAGAGTTCCTGTCCATGAAAGCCGGAGACGTCATATCTCGGAAAGCATGTTCTTGTGATCCTCCAGATTACCGAGGATCGAAATGTAAGAATATGGAGTCTTGTTGTTGGTGGTGTTCAATGGCTAGGGACGCAGTTCGAGGCAGATCGTGTCAAGGCCGACGAAGATCTGAGATACGTACGTCATGTTCCGGAAGTGCCCCTGCTCGTTGCGGAGACAATGCACGACACTTTGAAATGCATTTGCTTTTTCTTCAGTCTGGCAGCCAACTGCAAAGTTGCTTCTCGTTGCAGCAAGGCCACTGGAAGACGGTCACAGTTGCTTTCTGCCGTAATTTCAACCGCGTTTACCTCGCTCAGGGACAGAGCAGACTTGATGTCGCCAAGTTGCATCAACAGAAGGTGCCGTGCGTATCAAAATGACAAGTCGAATAAGCTTCCCCAGTCATTTTCTGAGTTCTGAATCTTGCCAGCGAGACGGAACAGCCCATGGCCAGCGGCAGCGGATCATCAGACGTTTTGCTGCTGGCGCATTGGACGTTGACCGTCCCAAGCCCAGTGGCCTCAGAGACTATTGGATCGTCCACGGCGGTTCACTGGACGATGCAAATTACCGAGTGGGCTTGGAGCCGGGGACCCCACTGGGTCAACAGGGGCCCTCGGGCTCACCATGCTTCGCCCTGCCCTGTCCTCGGCGAGATCGAAAATAGCACGACTCAGGGAAGCATTTCCCGTTCGCCTCCGCAGTAGTCCCGCCCCTGGGGCCGTCCTGGGGCAGTGAGCGATTCGGACCACTGATATTCGACCCTTCTCGCCAACGAGATGCATTCGAGCCTCACTGAGCACATTCTCGTGCCTGTTTTAACCCTGGGAGCGGGAGGCTGCATATCCGACGAACCGGGGTTATCGCCTCGCGACTATAGTTGTTCCCAGGTCTGTGGTTGCGCAAGCTTGTTCCTTGCCGTAGTCTGCAAGGAGGAATCGCGCCGCAACTTATGTACTAGTATTCGGAGAGTTGGGTTGACCCAAATTGGCCGCGACTCGGGCGATTTGCAAGCTGCAGGTGATGTGCGTGCATAGTAGCCAGAGACTGCACCCCGGCCCTGAGATGAATGTTGTTCTTACCTATACTGGTGATGCCGGGGCCAGCTACGGACGGCAAGGGAGAAACGCTCCGCCCTGGCGGTTAGGGCTTGACGAGAGGAACATCGTTCAACGCCGAACTGGAACCACTCCCCTTGGATATGCTGCGTACACAGTAGTATGCATATCTGAATTCCATCGTTTTGCCGAACGCTCGTCGTGACACCCAGCACAACATGATCTGCTCGCTCAGAGTCTGAACGGCCACGACTCGGCAGAGAGGGGCGTGAGGCTGCGATAAAAGGGGCGTGCTTATAGACCGACTCATGACGCCAATGCGGGCGGCGGGCAGAGCTAGGATCTCGCGGATCTAAACACCATCGCCATCGCCCCTCCGCGGGATGTGACATGTGTAACCAATAAGGCCGCTTCGGAATGGCCGACAACTGCAAGGTCTACAGTAGCTTGGTGGCCGGAGCTCAGTTGACGGTGCGGTTCCTGTGCCTTTCACCGAGAATGTGACTTTTCTTTTTCTTTCGCCGGTTTGGGGCCTGGGCCTGGGAGTATGGAGTAAGTAAGTGCCGGCTCCAACGCGTGGTCCACGAGGATGCTCACGGTGGGTTCCCTCAGAGGGTACAGTAGAACGAACCTGACAGGGGTCCATGGTGCCCTTGCGGCATTGCTCTGCCTTGTTTTGGGGGACTTGCATGGTCTGTGGCATCTTGCGCATTCGTCTAACGCCATCCAAGCCCGGCTCAATGCTCAGTGTCGGCCTAAGCTGAACGTGCCGTACTGCGTATGTCGTGTGAATGGTTTCACCGCCTTTGTTCTCTTCCCCTCTGCTGCTTGATCGAGGTCAACTTTTGGGGGCAAGATGAAGCAAAATGCACGACGGGCGCTCGCAGCAAGCTGTCATCCAGTAGGCCTGTGCAACGAGCTCGAGGGAGCGTTCTGTGGGTGGAAATATGCACCCTGAAGCATCGCGTAGGTTTGGGCCTCTGCAGTTCAGGGTAGCAAACACCGTTTATTGGTAGTATTCATGCTGGAGGCGTTTGACGGATGAGGCGGTGAAGATCCTCATAAACTCAATGATACGGTTAAGTTGGGCGCTTGGACCCTAGCTAAAGTCAACGTGGGAACCCGTGAAGGCCCTTTGGGGTCAATGGATGGGTGTTGTGATGCAATCAAGAAAGCTTTCTCCCGCCGACGGATATAACGACCGTGGGTAAGTCGGTGGTTGCACCCAAATATCGACCAGGCTTCGCGAACAGTCTGTGTACCTGCTTCCTGTACCGAGGTATACTACGTAGCATGTAGCAGAGCAGCTCATGATAGAAGCAGATGAGAATCCTGAGCAACAGTTGGAGCTGGGTGAAACAGGTGTTCTGCATGTGAAGGCTGTCGGATTGGAGAACGAACCATGCAAGCAAGCTCTGTTTGTTGGGCGCACGGACATGTCAACGTCTTCATCATGCTGTTTGTTCCAAGTGCTCGCCTCAGACATGAGCTCATCAAAATCAAACTAAAGGATTGGGCCTCAAATGTGCATTGCTTGAAGTTGGAGAGAACGTGGATGAATTGGATATCACGATTGTGAGAAAGACACACCAGCGGCTGCCGTTTTCGGCGTTGGGTGCATCAACGTTAACGGCAGCTGGCAGCGCTAACTCGAGCCCCAGAGTGCAGCATGCGGAAGGTGGGGAACATCCTCTATCCATCGTGCCTTCCACTGGAGGACAACTCAATCAACAGACGCATCCGTCTCCAAACGTAAACCTTGTAGCCAACGGCGACGATTCTTTTCCCCTGGCATCCATTCCATCGTGGATGCATGCATTCATTCATACTTTGCCTGTCCTGCTGAAATGCACGCCAGCAGATGGAATCACACGGGCTCGATCGATGCCTTGATCACTTGGCGGCCTCTTCAAGACACCATGGCTTCCAGCGTGATGGTTACCTACGCGTGCTCGCTGAAGGGACACCCAGCGAGCTTCCATTACCTGGGTACTTCTCTGCAAAAACCCAAGGTTCCTCTTCGTCATCCGTGGCCGTGACTTCGACGCCGTCCCTTTTCAAACGTGTTCCTGGCTCCTTGACAAGGGTATCATGACCTTCCGAATCGGCATCAACCCGCGACGCTTGTGCTACGCAAAACACTCCATCCCATTGGAAACCTTGACCGACACACAAGCACATACCTCGTTGGGGGTACAAGTCGTGCCACCACACAAAGCATGCCCAGAACGAGGGATGCGCCGCGATAGGACAAGTCGACGTTAGGGAAAGTGCCAGATCTGCGAGGTGCAATGTGTGTGCGACCTGGCGTGCATGATCTCGAAAGAGCCAACAACCTCATCGGCGTCAGTCCTCGCTCGCTTGTTCCACCTCTGCAATGCACACGGCCTGCTCCAATCGCGACTCAATCCTTGCGATGCTAGGTGAGGGCTTGTGTACCCTCAACAGAACGTGGCGGTTGGAGATGCTACCCGTTTGGTGCCTGCTCGAACCATAGGAGGCTTCATAGCCTCCAATTCCAAGTGAGAATATCCTCATAGAGCCAGTTCGCACTGCGAGAATACTAACAGAAACAAGGACACACGAGTCTGCCACAAAGAGCAGTAATTTGTGGCGAAAACCTTGAACAAGTCGTTGTCCTGGGCACCCTGTACCAGTCCCGGCTGTTTGTCAAGCCTCTGTGCGGGGGTTATCGAGATTCCCTTCGGCTTGGACCGAAGCGCTGCGACAAGTGGCTGCAGAACTGGGCACAACCATCGTGGTGCAATACCGTCCTCGTGGGCTTGGTGACTAGCCTGGACACTCTTGGATGATGCAAGATCTCAGCAGCCTCAGTCAAACGGGTGACAAGACACCTGCTGTTTCTCAAAGGACATGATCTTGGGCCCTGCAATTTACCTGAGGTGCCATTGTCCAACCACTGGGCCCCAACTTCCAACGCCGACTTTGCCATGCCCACCTATCTGTCAACGCCTTCAACCTGGAACCCTGGAGAAAAAACGGATGAGGCACGCCATTGACGAATCTTGCGAGCCCACGAAGCCAGTGTGGTTTCCGCACCAGTGCTCCCACCACCTGCAGACAGGCCAACAGCACACCGTTCTCGCGGCTCTGTGCCGACATCTAATGAAAGAAAGGCGGCCCGAAACAAGACACCTTGCTGACGGACGGGCGGTTCTAAAATTGACATTCAACGCTCACAGTTACAGTTGGGTCGTCCAGCCACCGCCTGTCGGTTCATATAGCACCAAGACATGCACGTGTTGGCCATCTGAAACAGAGTTGTCTGACCCTGATCGTTGGAAGGGTCTCAGCATATACAGCACCGCATCCCCAGTCTCAACACATCTTGCTGGGGTTCGACAGCATAGCAGACAGAAGAGGTGTCGGACCCTTGGGACTGGGTTCAGCGTGTCGTGTGCTTGGGATCAAAAGAGCGTACGACTCGAGGCACGAGCATGGCTCGGCAAGCCTGCACGACCTCGCTGAAGATGTCTGATAGACTCGTACGACGACTCAAGCGAAATTGTTGGCGAAGGCATCGTCTTGCGAACTCGCCCCTCAGTTGTCTTGGCATGGAGAAGGCAAAATGACAGCAGATAACCGTCCAGCAGAGCGGACATCCGAGTTACAATGGCGGGGTGGCAGACTGAGATCTTGTCCCGCCTCCACGAGTTCTTGGTTTAACAAGTCGCCTGGCTGGCTCGGGTAACCGATTCATCTGGTCAGAACCCAGAACAGATGCTTGGAGATCAGGCGTTCTCAGCTCGTCATCATCGTCCTTTCCATTACGCTGTAGCCAACTGGAGTCTCCGTACAAGGGGCGGTTGGCAATGGTGATAGAAAAATATGCCCTCGGCAACCGTCGCGCTCACCCTCAAGCATCATGGTCGCGAAAAGCAATGCATGGATTGACGGCCGAAGAGATTCGGTCTCCAAGTGTGGAGACTTCACAGGGGCGCCGGACACTACTCAACTCTTACCCAGTAAAGGATTGTGACGACACTCGAACCCCGTTGTTGTTCTCGCCGAGCGAGCATCTAGTTCGTGTTCACCAAACTCTATGCTGTAGGGCGGCTCCCTTGCGAGCGGCCCGCGCGCCATGGCCCTCACTAGCATCCCAATGGCCATACCGCAGGACCTGACAGCCCCATCTCCCAGCAAGCTGGTGGCGGCCTCTGTGCGAGCTCGGCCAAGCTAGGCGCTGCAGGCATTGGCGATCACTCTAGCTGCTGTTGCACCCCTGGCCAAAGATTAACCCTGGTCCCCTGCGCAGATCGCACACCCGCCCCTCACCCTGGAAGCTCAAATTGAGCTCTGCTCAGCGCTCTCTCTGGCCTGAGAATACTTGATATCTGATCGCGCCAGGAAGGATGGGGCTGAGATGCAGTACAATGTCCTCCTCGTCCCCATGCCGCCTGTTTGGGAGCCCCTCAAGAGCCGAGGTGGCGTGCTCTCAGAGGCCTTGTTGAACCGAATCCTGGAGTTGTCATCCCACGCCACCCCGGCGATGGACGCACCATGTAATTTGAGTGGGAAACTAGATCGAGCCGCGTCGCTTGCTCAATTGGGCGACATGAGTGACGGCCGAGGGCTCTCAAGTCACCCCGAGTTCCCGACGCGCTGATGACTGGCCTGTGGAATACCTGGTCTGTACGAGATCCCCGTGGCCAGGCCTCATGGCACACCAGGACGACAATCACAACCAATGATGCCGCGGATGCCAGAGATGGGAAAGATTGCGCTTGATGGAGCCACAAGCTCATCTCGCTCTGGCAATTGGAAGGTCAGGCTGTATAAGACCAACCGGCATTCCCCACGTCGAGATATCGCTCTGGCTATTTCTTGACTGCATTGAATCAACTTGGTCGACAACTGCAGACTCACGATATTAAGACTCGCATCGAGGAACAGGTACGGGACGGCTAGCTAAGACCACCCACACTTGGAGCTCGCTTCCAACGACTCGACGTTTCTTTTGCGGGTGTCAAAGCGGCGAAAGGTGCCAAGCCACGGATAGAGGGAGGTTTAAATGCAAGTAGGATCTGAGTTGGGACGAGTGAGACACACACGATGGCTCGCGTGAGTCGGGTCCATTACTGACAGGTTTGTCTAGGGAATTGGCGCCACGACTATCACTATCTCGAAGCAAACGCTGGCCTTCAACGGGCAAGGTACGAACGGCTCCTTCAATCAAAACGTTCTCTTGTTCAGATTCTTGGTTTTGTTGGAATTCTCGTCTCCCCATGACCCACCCTGACATTTGTTGTTGTTGTTTTGTTTCCTCGTTTCTTTTCCCCGCTCTTCAGCTCAGCTTCATGGCCTCTCATCATTTCCCGGCCCCCTTTATTATTATCATCCCAAGCTCGCCTGAGAGCCAAGACGACCATCTTGGAAGGCTCCGGGCAAATCCGCGGCAATGGCGTCCCACCCTTGTCGGTCAGTCTATTGAGTGCGAGGAGCCAATCTGGGACTTTTTGGTCGACTACTGTAGTCGAGCAGTCCACCTGCGGCGCTGGTATCCAATCCCAAGCCTAATGGGGACCACCCGACCAGTGGTGACGCCAATGTTAAACCGCTTTCTACGACGGCCCTCTGCGAGCTAGCTGTCTCCTATTTCCCTGCTTTCTTTTTCTTCTCGACTTTTCTTGTCCCTTTCCCCGTTTGGCGGATGCTCGCTGGAGGCGCCGTCTTGCCTCTGCTCCCGCTCGAGCTGCAGACGGGACAGAGGGGATTGCGTCTGTTGGCTGCTGCTAGAGGCGTGTGGGGACACGGGAGGATGTGGATTGAGCGCAAGCGCGGGAGGAAGGGCTTCAAACAAGGGAGGGATGGTTGACCGAGAGGTTACTTGCAGGTGCCCCAAAAGCAATGGGAGGCTGATCGGAATGGAGTTGACAGATTTGACTCAGAAGAGTGCCGGCAAAACGATCATCGATCACCCTGCCCATAACCACTGGCCGACAACAGACGGGCAAGCTTGATCCTTGCTCAGCACCGCGGAACCCCAGTCCTCCGAGCAGGCAAGCGTCAGGCTTTCCCAGCGGTGCTGACGATAGCCCGCCTCCTTTCTAGCTGGTGCTGCATCATCATTTCGGCGCAGCGACTGAGGTGGTGGTGGACAAAGTTGGACCCTTGACGCGAACACGGTTTGCCAGTCACCCAGTGGGTGTGGTGGTCTTTTTGATCTGTTCCCCCTAGCGACTGATCGACAGATAGTAGCACCCGAAGCTAGATTTGACGGGCCACCTGCGAACTCGACCACAAGCCCTCACCCGACGTTGATTTCGAAACCCGAAGCATCCAGTGCTTTAAGAGAGCCCTGGTAGGCTTGACTGAAGAGAAAGGTTAGTTTACTTCTGTTTGGGTGCTGTCCTCCATAATCAACCCCAAGCCCATCCATCAACTGGTGCCATGATCCCAGCAAGCTTAGTGAGCTTCAGGGATACGTACCGTCAAACAAGACGCTCGGGAGTTCATAAAGGGAAAACAAAATGGAGACGGGAAGACGGAAGACGGGAACGGGTCCAGTACGGTTAGGACCGCGCCCTCGCCGGGGTCTTCGCAACCCTTCAACCCTCCCTCAAAGCACCGGGTCCCACCGCTCTGCTCTACTGAACTTGGGCCTGCATAGCGCTCTTCAGCGCCCAAGGACGCTCTGGGCTCGCCCTTGACATCCAGCTGATGCCGCCCGCGCCGTGCGCCATGCCCACTACCGACACCCCTGCACACCACTATCGATCCCCGGCTTGCCATCCTGCCAATCACGGCTGACCAGCTATAGCGACACCCCTAGGCCGTCCGATCGACTGCCTACATGCACATTACGCACACATTCGCATCGTTCAGGCACGTCCACAAACCCTTCCTTTTTGCTTTGGCTCTCAAGTCCATCTCGTTTCTTTTTTAGTTGCGCTCGAGTTGAGCCGACCCTTGTCTGTCAAGAGAGGAAACCCCTTTCGAGCCTAGTCGGCCTCCTCTCCCTGCTTTCATGGCCTGTCCTGTCGTCTGCTTGTTCCCGATCATCGTTCTCCATTAGTGATCACGCATGGTCCACAGCATTTAGAAAGGGGTGTGCGCGTGTGTGTGCTCGCGCACGCGCTTCTATGGGCTTGCGCTTCTGCGTCCTGGTTGCCGGCTGCTCCATCATGGCGTGCCATGACCACCGAGATCCTTGGAGACCTCGGGACGGCTTGTGGGCTGTGAAGCAGCAGGATCTCGCTGGGGTAACACATGATGATGCCCTTGGCAGAGCCAGTCGTCTCTTGAGCAAGGTCACGCTTCGTGAGGCACTTCCCTCTCTCAGCTCCATCTTCTCCACCATTTCCCGAGCTCATGATGTCTCCCCCTTGATTGAGTCTGCCATCACCCTTGCATCCAGCTCCGAGACACTTGGGGATCTGGCATTCAACGGCCAAGGTGGTCGACCTAGCCCCCCCAGATGTCACAACACTGACCCTGGCCATGGCCTGGCCCGTCTGTTAAGCCCGATGCCATGACTGCCGTGGACGGGTCCTGTATGTAACGTACTGTACAGTGCTGCCCTCGTCGGCTCCGGTCTACTTTTGAGATAGACGAGTGGGGGTGGGCTCAGAAGGCAAGGGTCCCGGCAACTCGACATTGTCAAAGACCAAAAGCAACCAGACAGCCCTCCCTCTCGCTCTCCCTCTCGTTGCTTCCCCGTTCCTTTCCCACCTGCCATACACCACTCTTCGTCTTCATTGGCTTCCTCCAAGGGAGGGATGGATTAGATAGATCGGGTCCACAAGTCCCGTCTACCTACTGGTCTGGTCTGGCTTCTCTTGTCCTTGCCTCCCCGCCCTTCGTTCGGTTGGGAGCAAATCTGAATCACCACCATCTCCTCTTTGACGCAGGGCAGAATATCTTGCATACGCCGTCCCAACCTCAAAAAGAAATGCTCCCTCATGTTTCTCATCCCTCATCTGCCTTCGACACCCCCAGAAATCCTCCCGTGCGAGACTCTGACTTTCCTAAATCTTGCCAGTCTGGATCACTTCGGTTACCCGCACTGAACCATCTACCCGCTACTGTTTGTCTTCCCACGCCCCAGTCTGCAATTCGAGTCAAGTTCCATCTGCGGCTTGACACGAACTTCTCTAGACCCGGTGTCTTTGTAGCGCATGTCGACGAACTCGAGCTGACGGTGAATAGGTCCGTGGGTCCTTGCAGTTGAACAGCGTCTTTGACTACTTTGGCGGCATCCGCTCGCTCGACCCTTGGTCTCAGCTTGCACCCGCGGATCGCATATTGGAGTCTAATCCTGCAAGGTACAGGAGTACCTTCCGGTGATATTGAACATCTGTTGCCTTGAAGGTAAGGAATCTGATGTGGCGAATCATGGTGGCCATTCTGGCCTCCTGGACCGCAGACGAGGGTGATAATCTGACAGACTCTTCCTAGGCTCCCGTTCCCTTCGTATCATTACACGGCTATCTTGAACAAGCAATCCAGCCCGCCCCCGTCTGGATTCCTTTCTGTTTATTATTCCTCGTCGACGTGTTCTAGCCAATGGGGCCGCGCATGCCTGAGCAATATTGAGCCGAACTCGCCGCGTCAAGGAGTCCACTTCCCCAGCTCGAACAGCAATCTTGGGTCGGCGAAACGCAACTCCTTCTCCAAAGGGCAACCGACCTCTCCCTTCTTGGAATGCCAGTGTCTCTGGTCTGGATCGGAACTACGAATTGCCCCTCCAACCTTTACGCATCTCACCAGTAAGGAGCCCTCCATACACTCGGCTGTTTCAAAACGCCACCTCCAAGACGCAGAAGCAATTCAAGGGAGAGACTGACCGGGGATACTAAGCATCAGGAAGACATCATCCTGCACGTTGGTGTATGCCCTGTGCTAGATCAAATCTCCGAGAAGCAAGACTTGCACAGCGATCTTGTCTTGGCCGACTGGCCCCGCCGGATAAGACCTCGACGAGACCTGTTTAAACCACGACCACAACCACCTTCTGCGTCCAAGACAAGTGGTCTGCATTCTCCAACTCTCCTCCCTCAACAGCCCATTTCCCATCAGTCCCCCTTTTTCGACAGCTTGAATGTCTGCTGTCAAGTTCCAGTGTCCGCCCTACAAGCTTTTCGAGGTGAGTCGAAACCTAGACCTTGTTCCAACCCTCCCGTGACACGACGGACGAATTCCTCTTTTGTTCTTCGACGCCGCCCACAAGGCTGCATAGAGTCTCTCCTTCTGTCTCCCTCCCTCACCATCTGTCTTTAGACATCTCCCCTCCATAGTGTTTCGGGGCTTCAAACACTGACAGAGAACCCCTACCTAGCCTGACTACCATCCCCAAAAGCCAATAATTGTTGGAGTGGACGACAGGCTCGAGTCGCCTGACACGCTCACGCTTCGTTACGAAGAAGCTGCTCGAGCAGCGAACGGGGGAGACCCAAGAGGGGACTCCCCTCCTAGGCTCTTAGAGATGGCGACCTACACAAAGGCCCAGCTGCCCTCGATGCATGGTGAGTAGACTGGTTTTAGTTCCAAGTGACGCAAGTCATGAGTGCTTCAAGCGTCGACTTGAAGACACTAGGGGATGGAAGCTACTATTCAAGCAGTTTGCTAATACATGACAGCCGGTTACGATGCAACTCGATATCAGGATGCTAGCTATGAGCAGTATTCGGCCCAGTCATTCCCTACACAGCAACAGACTGAAAAGTTTGCCCAGCTGAACCAGCAAAACTTTGCGTCCAACAATGCCGCTGTTCCTCAGTATATGCCTGCGGGCCCTACAGTGCTGTCATGCCAACCTACGACAGGTATGGTAGGAACTAAGATCTTTATCAAGGTCTCCTCGCAGTACGATCTATTCTCTCTCTCATCACCGATGCCAATATGGTTCCTCCTGTTTGGATCAGAGAAGTGCACAGCGCAGGATGTGTCCAGAGATGTGCAAGACAGCTCTGGCTTTCTTTATACTTGCAGTGGAGAAGCACCGCAATTTTTGGTCACAGGCTGCGCCAACAGCAACGTGCCGTTGTCACTCCTTCTCGAAGGGCCTTCGGGAGAAGAGATCTCGCGGACCGTTGTAGGCACTTTTCAGTATTTTGAAGGGTCGGGAGATGACATCACGCGGTCAACTAAGATACCCAAGCATGAGGACGCGGCACCTGCCCCTGCAGTAGATCAGCCGAGTACCTCACCCAAGGCTGGCGAGCCTCAGCTGCCTTCAGAGCCTCCTACAAATACCTACGAGTATCCAGCTCAACATGGACAGTATGGCAACACATTTGCGCAAGGAAATAACGATATGCTTAGCACATACAGGAGCACGAGCTTCACCGACCCTCACTACCACCGGCGTCCGGCGCCGACGGCGGGATGGAGCCCCTACCCGAGCACCCTGGGGAGCACGGGGAGGAACTCGGCGGCAGGCTTGGACCCGACAATGACGGGACGCCCAAACTTGACGCCACTGCCGATACCATCCTCATCTCAGTCTGGCACACCGCAGTTGATTCGAACAAGCACCATCGCCAACAGTGCTGGAAGCAACTCGAGCTACCATCCCATCTCTCTTTACTCGAGCAAGGCGGTGCTCAAGATTGCGGGAAAGCTGGAGACCATGGCGGAGAACTGGACACAGGAGGAGTGGGAGAATCGTCGACGCATCGTCCTCTTCCGTAAGACTCAGAGAGGATCGACCCTCAACGCAACCTTCCAGCCTGTGGGTGTCCAAGACCGACCCCCAAACAGTGTCTGCATTTCATGCATCTGGTGGGCTGAGAAGAATGAGTGCTACGTCACCTCGGTCGACACTATCTATCTTCTCGAGCAACTGGTGGCCGCCCCAAACCGATTCAGCGTCGAGGAGAAGAACCGGATCCGACGCAACCTCGAGGGTTTCCACCCTCAGACAGTATCCAAGGCCAAGGCAGAGAGCGAGGAGTTCTTCAAGATCATCATGGCATTTCCTAACCCCAAGCCCCGCAACATTGAGAAGGACGTCAAGGTGTTCCCGTGGAAGATTCTCGAGTCAGCTCTCAAGAAGATCATCGGCAAGTACAGCGCGAGCCCTAGCAGCACACTCCCACCGGCCAACATCATGAACCAACCGAGTGCTCCATACGCTCCGCTCCCCACGCCTCCTGGACCGGGCATGGCTTCACACACCGACCCCCACCAGCAATACAACCTTCCTCAGCATCACGATTCGATTCCCTCTCCCCGGTCGCTATCGGGTTCTCAGCCGAGCTGGACCCCATATGCCGCAGCACCTGGATACTCAACAACCACCTCTCGAACCCTCAGCCCCGGCCTACGCAACTCTAGCCCACAGCAGCCGCAGCCTCCCTTGCGCATCACCACCACGCCCCTGCCGGCGGTTTCGACTTACGACAGCCGAAGTGGAGGATATGGGGCGACAGGGCTACACACGCCGATTAGCCACCACCCGCCTACTGCGACGCCCCCAAGATGGGACCCTACGCCCGCAACATATCCCGAGAGCTACCCCAGCCTGACATCGCAGACGGCTCAGCCAGTATACAGCACAGGAGGATACGGCGAGCCGGCACCCAGGGCATGAACAGGCTACAAGGCCTTGTCCCCCTCGGCATTATCGGATGACCACTCAGGCCCAGCCTCTTCAGCTCGTGTTCCTACCTTCAGACCTTGATTCACCGTGTCTGGAGGCCGTATTGGACAGCCTCGTGAACACTGGGGAGGAGGGTCGCGGGGGCGAGTCAGGTGTCGTGGCGCACACCAATCAAGGGCCTTGCCAGGACACCATCTCGGGTGGGAGGCAGCCCTCTCAGCTCAACAGTGGCCTTGATATGCGGCCTTCAGCCTCTTGAAGGTGGGGAGTGATGGCGCCATTGGTCGTGCAGGTGGTGGCTGTGATACCTGGGGGACGCACGATACGCGCCGTCCCCCCCTTGGCGGCTGGCCTGAAGCTGCCTACAACGACCAAGACGACGTCAACGCTTTGTCTCTCGGGGGATGTCGCAAGTCTCGGGCTCCGTCCACTTCTCTAGCGTGTGCTGGAAGTGGTCATGGGGTCGCAGCGGCTCACCATGTCAACCACCCTCTTCATGAGCCGGCGCTATGGCCAGGACTATCCAAACCTCCCTTGTCACGATCAAGCCTAGCGGCGGCTGCGGCAAGGAAAAAATGGAACCAGTCCAACCACGTCTTGGCGGGTAGATCCGTCAAGCACAAACAGGGATCAGCTGTGGACTTTTTGGCTCGGCCACACCACCACGCCCGGGCTTCTCTTCTGAGCTTCTTCTGCACGGCGCTTCTAGGCGTCCTCGCACGGATCCATCCTTTGGATCAGAGTCGTCATGCTCAAGTCATTACATGCACCTCGACAAGGTTGAGGCTGCATCTTTCCCCTTTCATATTATGTCTTGCGAATTAATGATGCCATTTTGGTCATGTACTACGGTCCGGTATTATAGATTTCGACCGTTTTTGCTCTTGTATTCTTGATTCAATTTCCTTATTTGGGACTGGGTATGTACGTCCCTGGGATCTAGTAACATAGATGGTTTGTTCATGTACTCGTATGGAAGGCTACGAGATAGATGGGATGGGATAGGACAGGACAGGATGGGATGGTCGGTATTACGGATATGATTGGAATGTCGAACAGTGGTTGTCATGAAGGAATGGGTTCAGACAGGATATGTGGGTTCAACCATAGTTACCGGGATTTCATGTTGTTTGTTTTGGAGGATCTTCATCAATAGGCATTATACCCTTCGTGTGCATTCATTCCTACCTACGCCTCATGTTTTTGCATTGTCTCTTTACTTGGTCTTTTATGGAAGGGGTCTTGGGCACGTAGACGGGCAGGGGTTTATTGCATCAATGGGAAACGGGAATACACGCGGAATTTGGGAGGAATGGGCACCATTCTATGATAGATTACCAGGTACTGGGTAATAATAATCTCTGGAGCAACCGTCACGTCCATCACGCTCGTGTTTTGATTAAGGGTCTCATGGTGATGGGAGCACGGAATGACGGGTGCATTCCACTCGGAGATGCTGTCACGGGAGCGCCGGGACGCAAGATGATATGATGGCTTCGCAACAGACAGACACTAGGAGAACAAAGAATAGAAGGTTTGATTGCGACGTGTGACGGGCGGGCAAAAGTTGAGCACGGCCCTTGCTGGTTTGATGTAAGTTTTCCCCGGGGTGGAAGGGCGGGCGGCCGCGTGGGATGGACGGGCGAGGCATGTGGTGAGATTGCGCGTGGGCGGTGAAAAATGATGGAGGGGCGTGTCACACGGTGTTGTAGTTGGGGTGGAGTATCTTGTTTTTGTTTGCTCAAAGTTGAAATGGAGGGATGGAAAAGGGAGAGTGTTGTTTGCTTGTGGTATGATCTGTTGATTGTTTGCTGCTTTGGAAACTTGTTTACGAGGTTGGGGTCTGGGTGGTGGCTCTCAGGGGTCTCACGTGACGCGCAAGTAAACAGCCAAGCCAGTATACCCACAACAATTGCATTGTATCAAGCATTGGTCATAGGCTCTGTGCAGTTAGTAATCACTTGTACTAGATCTCATTTGGAATTGTGAAGTTGAGTATCCTGTGTCTGTTCCGTAATCTGATCCTTGCTAAGGCAGATGGTCTCATCACAATGAGCGTGGGATGGGGAGATGATAGGCGGTTCTGGTTGGCAAGGAGGGATAAGTAATCAAAGTAGAATACATCTAGACTTTACAATAGGGTCTGGCGATTCTTGTGGATTGTAGCCCCATTACACCTCGATCCGGTATAAAGTTGTTGAACCTGTATCGATGTATGAATTCACACACATAGATAACGGCTTCACTCAGCTTATTCTACTTCTATTTTGTTAACCAGGCCTAGAGTCAGGGCTTGATTTCATTTAGGCTCTATCTTCCCTGGTCGATATACCTGTGATAACGAGTCTGATCCATGCCAGTGATAAACTTGAGTATCTGAGCCTTAACCATCCAAGCAAGTGATGAACCCCCAGACTACTATTTAGATTATCTTGGATCTTTTGCAGTAAATATGATGAAAATACCTCTGCACCAAGTCAGACAACGCTTTCTCAACAAAACCCTATGTCAAACCAAGAACTTCATCATTATAACCCCTAATTCTTCCCCTGCCAATTTCAAATGTCAGGAGTTTTCCAAGTCTTTCTGAGCTTTGCTGGCACGATAACAGTAAAATGGCTTATGGAAGCTTGAGAATTGTATCCTCATTGGTAAGAAATTTGTTGATTATAATAGGGGGAACCATCGTCAATCCTCGAGTATGAACTATGCTTGACAAGTTCGAGGGGCAACAATATGGTCTGATAGTTGGTCATTGACACCGTCATGACCTCAAGATGAAGATTACGATGTCATTATCATTCTACCCTTGGAGAAGGTACTGGCCCACACTAAGTAGGTTTTTGAATCGCTAGACAAGAGTACAAGTCAAGTTGTGATGGAACGTCATCTTCCTCTGGGTCGTGTCCAGGTTATCGGGCAAAGACGAGCTTGAGATGTAGAGTCGACAGCATAGAAAAACCTAGAGAGCCAATGGCACGTTCGGCCTTTGAACTGCAGCTGTGATGGCGAATCTTGGCCACACATAACGCTGTGTGTTGTTTGCTGCCAGGGTCAAAACAACGACTGATCTAAAGGATTGTATTCACTACCATTCAAACAAGAGCTCAACTCGACACTTTTCTCTTGTCTTGATTTAAGCCGCATTCTGCACCTGCACCTCGCCATTGGCCAGACCGAAATAGGCGGCAACGGGCTTCTGTGCTTGCAACTGCTTGCCCAGCTTGACAGCCTCGTCACCGTTGAAGCCGTGGAAGAGGCCAATCTCGACGATGCCGGGCAACCGGACCAACTCCTGGGCGAGGGCGTTGATCTCCCAGACACCATCCTTTCCTTGACCGTCAACTTCGGAGGTGATGTCCTTGGCAAGGAGCAAAGGAGGGAACGGGGCGTCAATCAGCCACATGCCGTTGTCAGTGACGCACTCGCCAGCCTTGCTGGGGAGACCTGAGCGGACGACAGGGTTGGGAGAGCCCATGGCTCGAAGACGGGTCAGGACATCAGGGGCAGCCATAGGGAGGACCTCGATGGGGATGGTCTTCCATGTGGTGCACAGTCGGGGAGACTGCTTTCGGTAGTCTATCGAGGTCAGTTTCTCTTACCGACATGACATACTCAGCAAAAGCGTACCAGCCACGGCAATGAACTTCTTGGCCGCAATGGCCACGAGCTTCTCTTGGAACAGACAAGCACCACCACCCTTGATAAGGTTGAGGTCCTCATCGACCTCGTCGGCGCCGTCAAAGGCAACATCGAGGGCGACAGGGACGCCATCGACAGTAGGCCTCTCGTCAAGGATGGCCAGCTTCAGGCCAGCAGCACGGATGAGGCCCTTGGACTGACTTCCGGTAGGAATAAAGGTCATGCCACCGTAAAACTCGGGCCCCTTGCTGACAATGGCCTCGACGACGTAGACCACGGTGCTGCCGGAGCCGATACCGACATACTTGTACTCGGGAAGAAGGTGATCATTGACGGCCTGGTAAGCGGCCTGCTTCTTGGCCGACTCGACGAGGTTTGCTGAAGACATGGCTCTTGATTGAATGGTGCTTGCAGCTGAGGCTGAGACCTTGGCTACGCCTGCGTATGAGAGTTGATGATGATATGATGGTGGATTTGTTCGGTGGGCGCCGCTGTTGTTTATAGATGAGGGGTGGTGGGGAGATTCAATCACGTTGTGTAGGGTAGATGGCTGATGAGGGAATTAGCGATTGGATGTTAAGATTTATGCTAAATAAATCTACAGGCTCAGAGCGTCAGAGTTTTTGTGGAAACTCACTCTTGTTGCAATGGGAATGTTTCTTGATGATGATGAGGCTCTGCTTTGTAAGAGCTGATGCGGTTTGGTCAGCTTGCATATGCCTGCTCGACTGGAGAGGGACGCCGCGTGAGAGCGAAGGAGAGAGATATTCAGCATGATTAATGGACACGGCAATGTATAACATCAATTCTTATAGTTGACTTGACCAATACCGGAACGAGGGCGTCCACGATAGCATCCGGCTTCGGAAGGCGTTTTCTTTCATCCATCCATCCCGTCTTTTATTTTTATTTTTTTCCTTTTTGGCGGCTCGCATTGGCTCTTGGAGAAAAGGTGGCTGCAATCAATTAAACCCGCGTCATGCCCAATAGCCCCGCGACGCGTTTTGACGCGTCGCTCCTTCTCTGTACTGTAGCGCGCCTGCCTTTCTTCCCCCACATGCATAACCCATGTCCGTGCCTTCCCCTGGCAACCAAAACCTCCCCCCTCGATATCAACATCCACCAAATTCAAGGCCTCATCGCAGTTGATTCTAATCACCAACCGCCGCCATGGCTACCCCCAGCGATGCCGGATTCATGATGTCCGACGCCCCCTCGAGGGCTGCCGCAACTCCCCGGCGAAACTTTGGCTTCCCCTCGTCCTCTGCATCTCGACCGCGAGGCCCGCCCTCGGAGAACCTGGGAGCGCCCAGTGAAGATGGCTTCGCCGATGATCAAGTCCCGCGGAGCTCCAGAATTCCCAATACCGCCGAGATCTCACGCGTGGAGGATCGAATTGGCTTGCTGGTTCAGGAACACTTCGAGTCCTTCATCGAGAAGTAAGCAACCCTGGCATCCCCTCACTTTTGAAGCAGTGTCTAATATCGCAATCAATAGCTTCGCCGAAGGCCCTCTGAGCGCTCCCACCCCAAGCGCCCCGACCCCGAGTGCTGTCACCACGGACAAGTACTACGTCGCCCAGATCAAGGGTATGCGCACATACTCGCTATCCACTTTCTATGTCGACTATAAGCATCTCGCTGCTTATGAGAATGGTTCCTTGGCCGATGGTGTGATGCGCCAGTACTATCGATTCCTTCCCTTCCTCACTGCCGCCTTGCACAACATGATCGCCAAGCACGAGCCCATATACTTCCGCGAGCATCGCCAGCCCACCGCTTCGAGCAACCTCACCACCTCGGCCGCCAGCCATCTTGGCTCTGCCAGTCAATCCGAGTCATCCCATCGCAAGAATGAGCACCAACAGACCGACAGGCTCTTCTCTATCGCCTTCTACAACCTGCCATTGGTGTCAAGGGTGCGTTCCCTCCGAGCCGCCAACATTGGCCAGCTCCTCTCCATCTCTGGTACCGTCACGCGAACATCAGAGGTTCGTCCCGAGTTGTCTCTGGCCACATTCGTGTGCGAAGCCTGTCGCACAGTGGTACCAAATGTCGAACAGACATTCAGATACACGGAGCCTACACAATGTCCCAATACCACTTGTCAAAACCGCGTGGCCTGGCAGCTTGACATTCGGCGCAGCACCTTTGTCGATTGGCAAAAGGTTCGAATCCAAGAGAACAGTTCTGAGATTCCTACCGGCAGTATGCCTCGAACCATGGATGTCATTCTCCGTGGAGAAATTGTCGACCGTGCGAAGGCTGGAGAGAAGTGCATCTTCACTGGTGCCCTGATCGTTGTCCCTGATGTTAGCCAGCTTGGTCTTCCTGGTCTGCGACCAACCGCCGTCCGTGATGATCGCAACGCCCCAAGAGGCGCCGACGCTGGTGGAAGTGGAATCAGTGGTCTCAAGGCCCTTGGTGTGCGTGACTTGACTTACCGTCTAGCCTTCCTTGCCTGCATGGTGAACCCGGACAACTCTTCTACTGGTCAATCTGCCGCCAGCGGTGTTGCCGATGTTGTCAACGCCTTGACACAAAACATTTCGAACGAGGGAGACCAGAGTGTTGAGGATGCCCAGGCTGCTGTGCTGGCGTCCATGAATCCCTCCGAGATTGAAGATCTGCGAGCCATGGTGCACGGTGATCACATCTACTCCCGCCTCGTCCAGTCCATTGCACCCATGGTCTATGGACACGAGGTTGTCAAGAAGGGTCTGCTGCTCCAGCTCATGTCGGGTGTTAGCAAGACCACGCCTGAGGGTATGCAACTTCGAGGTGACATCAACATTTGTATTGTTGGTGACCCTTCAACCTCCAAGTCCCAGTTCCTCAAGTACGTCTGCTCGTTTGCACCCCGAGCTGTCTACACCAGTGGAAAGGCCTCGTCTGCTGCCGGTCTCACAGCAGCAGTGGTCAAGGATGAGGAAACTGGCGAGTTCACTATCGAGGCTGGCGCTCTGATGTTGGCGGACAATGGTATCTGCGCCATTGACGAGTTTGACAAGATGGACATTGCAGACCAGGTTGCCATTCACGAAGCCATGGAACAGCAGACCATCTCCATCGCAAAGGCCGGTATCCAAGCCACTCTCAACGCCCGAACGAGTATCCTCGCTGCTGCTAACCCAGTTGGCGGTCGCTACAACCGAAAGACGACTCTCCGCTCCAATATTAACATGTCGGCACCCATCATGTCCCGTTTTGATCTGTTCTTTGTCGTCCTCGATGAATGTAACGAGCAGGTCGACCGTCATCTCGCAGAGCACATTGTCGGCATCCACCAACTCCGTGACGAAGCTGTCGAGCCCGAGTTCAGCACTGAGCAGCTCCAGCGATACATCCGCTTCTCCAAGACCTTCCGCCCCGAGCTTACTGATGAGGCTAAGGATGTGCTGGTCGAGAAGTACAAGGATCTCCGAGCAGATGATGCTCAAGGTGGCGTTGGCAAGAACTCGTACCGTATCACCGTTCGTCAGCTAGAGAGTATGATCCGTCTCTCTGAGGCCATTGCCAAGGTGAACTGTGTGGAGGAAATCAGCCCTGACATGGTCGTTGAGGCATACAACCTCCTCCGACAGAGTATCATCTCGGTTGAGCACGACGATGTCGAGATGTACGATGAGGAGCCCCAGGAAGACAGCGAGACTCTTCTTCGGGCTGCTGATGCTGCCTCTGGCCGTGACCAGGAGGGTGATGCACCGATGGTAGAGGAGGAACAGGAGCCTGAGCGTAGCAGCGTCGCACCCGAGAAGCGGAAGCTCACCATCACGTACGACAACTACATCAAGATGGTCAACATCTTTATCCAGCGAGTTAATGATGATGAGAGTGGCACTGGTGAGGGTGTGAATGGCGAGGAGTTGGTGAATTGGTATCTTGAGCAGAAGGAGAGTGAGCTCGATGGTGAGGAAGACTACCACCGCGAGAAGGCTCTGGCAAACATGGTTCTCAAGAAGATGGTCAAGGTAAGCGCAACTATCTGTCACAACTTATTCGACAGAATACTGACTAGTTCCAGGAAAATATTCTCATGGCTCTTCGTGGCGAGGGTCTCACAGACGGCGAGGCAAGCTCTGCGTCAGCCGCCCAGGTCATCTATGTTCTCCACCCCAACTGTGCTGTTGAGGAGTTTTAGACTTGTCGATAGATGGAGAGAAAAGAAGAGAATGGGTACATATGCATGTCATGATCTCACGCCTTGGGGGAAGGGCGTTTCGGAGTTGGTAGATATCACATACCCCGTCTGCGGGTAGCTTGACTTATGAGCGACGATGTCACGGATGGATGGTAGGGTCATAGAGGGATGGGATTCTTCACAAGGGGACTTGAAGATGTACTTACTTGGATGTTGACACGAGGAGCCAAGGGATATGATGAATAGTTGAAGTAATGTTATGAGTCAAGACGGATTTTGTGCATCTTGATTGCTTCCTCATGGTTCCGTTGATGCATCATGACACTGCAATGTTGGACAAGAGAGGAACGTTGCGCGAAAATTGTATGATTGATCATTCATCTTCTTGACAGCCTCATACGCACTCGTTATTTGATCGGCGCATAAGAAGCCCTCATCCATCCCATCCATTCCCATCCATCATCATGGCCCTTCCACTCCGGTCCGTCACCCCGAATAAACCGACTGGTTCCTAATTTTTCCAGCCCGTCTTGATCCAGCACCTTCATACAAGAAATAGAGAGAGAGAGAGAGAGAGAACAACTAAAAAAGGAAGAAGAAGAAAAAAAACCAAGACAAACAGGTCCATGATCGCAAACCTGAGCCAAATATCAAGCTCCCTTTTTGCAAAGTGTGTCTTGTTGGCAGCTGGTTTACATGAGCTCGTTTTTTTGTGTTATCAGCAAGCGCCCCTCTCCTTTTCACCATGACACGAATGTTGCGATGGTGGACGGGGGCGTGGTTGGGGATTTGATACAGAAGAAGAAAAGAAGCGGAAACAGAAAAACAGAATATGCAGGTTGCCAGAAAGCTCGTAGTATGAAGTGTCCACATCAGCCAGTAAACCCGCCTGTGTGACTGTGTGAACCCTGATGAGCTTCAACATGTTGTTGGCAAGGGACGAGGTATGAGAAAGAGGCTGGCGCATCGGTCGGTTAAGGGGAAAAAGGCACAGGATGCTCAGCTAGTATTATGTAGTAGAATCGCTCAAGTTTCATATCGTGCACAGCGTCTCAATATCCATACGCAAGTCCCTCCTGCTATCGTCTGTCATTGTCGACTCAACCCGAAGCAGACAATGAAGCAGGGGTGCCAGAGCCTCGGCTCCAGTTATCAGATCCTCGACTGCGGTATCCGCCGCGGCCTCCTCGGCCAGAGGATGTAGGGTGTTCGCCACGCGAGCTAGACACGTCTCGCTTGCCTCCTCGTCGTTCGTGCCCAGAGCCCCGATGTCTAGGGCCAGACTGTCTGTGAGAGCCTCGACCACCTCGGGTGGCAGAGAAGGGGATAGTGACGAATTTGGGCTCAGTCATGCCAGGGAAGTGAATCTTCATGGCATTGCCACCGCCAACTACGTCGGCGGGGAAGTAGTAAGGCTCCATTACCGCTGAATGGACAGCGAATTTCTTGGGCAAGGGCTTGTTCTGAGCCAAGGCTGGTTGCCATGCCGCCTCGGGCGCCTTGTGTGGCAGTCTGATCTGAGGTAGGGAGCCCATCTCCTGTTCCTCAAAGCATTCCTCGGCCATGGGCTTGGTGATAGGTGATGAACGGCCTCTGCCCGTCTGTGGTGGAGCGCTGACCCCAGGAAGAGAGACAGTAGCAGAGTCAGAATGGGTAACATAGTCCAAAGCGCTCTTACTGGCCGGATCCACGCCAATTGATCTCTGGGGAGGGGACCTTGCGCCGTTGAGGAGACTGTTGATGCGGTTCTGCCACACTTCCTGCGTTGCCTCGCCAGCTGTAAGAGGGGCTCGATGGGGGCTCAACGGAGGTCGGGTGGGATCCTTGAACGGTGGCGGGTTAGCCCAACCGAACTGCGGGCGGGTTGGAGGCGCGTGAGATGGTGCCATGGCGGGAGGCAGCTTCACAACAGGATGGGGCTTAGGAAGAGAAACGTGAGGTCGCATCACGTCTCCTTCGTAGGCAGGATGTCCCTCCATTGTGGGTGGTGGTGGAGTGGGTGACTTGGTTCTTGATGGCTCAGCCTGGCTCGAGTCACGAGCGTCCTTCATAGGGAAGAATCGTGATGTGCGCGCTTGTGATGCTGCTCCCTTGCCCGTCGGGGGCAGGATCGAACTGCCACCAGCTCCAATTACTCCAGTAGGGGCCGGCTGGGGAAGGTCCTCCCTTGATGGCGCAGCCTTCATCTCCTCTCCAGGCGCCCTCCAAGGGCCAGCTGGGTGCTGAGGGTCAGCCTGTGCATGTGGCCCGACTGGTCGTCGAGTACCATCACCAGGAGCATGGACTTGACGCCATGTCTCCTTGATGGCAGGTTGAGCATCCTCGATGGTTAAACCACGCTCGGCAAGTTGGCGTTCATGCTCCGTTCTCTGGGCCAGTCGCGCAGCACTCATCTTCTTGTCGTTCTCACTGACTGCAGCAACCCATTTGCTAGTAACATCCGAGGCAGGTGCAGCGTGTGCGCCCGGGGGGCCATATCGCGGAGGCACAGATCCAATAGGCGGTGGAGGGTGAGATCGTCCCTGAGAAGGCTGTCGCGCCATGCTCGGAGGAGCGATGGGAGAGGGTCCTTTACCTCCTTGAGAGCCAGCAC
The DNA here is from genome assembly GCF_000151355.1 of Fusarium vanettenii 77-13-4. Lineage (NCBI taxonomy): Eukaryota > Fungi > Ascomycota > Sordariomycetes > Hypocreales > Nectriaceae > Fusarium > Fusarium vanettenii. The sequence continues at coordinate 509,595 of NW_003315865.1, read as the reverse complement.
GGTTATCGGTCGGTAGGCGTCCCAGATCGGTGATGAAGGTGCCGTTACCGAGACCCCGGTCATTATTAGGGGAGCCCCAGACATTTCGAGATGGTGGCGGAGCTCCCGCACCCCAGGTTGAGGCGACCCGTTCCTGTCGGGTGGCTGCAGCTGCTCCCCAGAGATCGGTAGGCTTGGCTTCCTGGCTATGGGATACACGTCTAGCGGCCGGTGCCGAGGCATGGGCTGAGTTAGGAGGTCCTGCCTTGGCATCTGCATCTGGTGCGAGATGTCGGGCTGGTGGAGTGGCCACCGACTTATCGGCCTCTTGTTGGGATTGTACAGGGGATTCACTCTCTGGCGCATTCGGTTCGCGCTGTTGAATATGGGTAGGCTGCGATGCATCCTCTGATTTTGGCGGCGCCTCCTTCTTGTCCGTCTTCTTCTCAGGGGCAGGTCCCATCGCATCAAGCTTCTTCTGAATGCGCTCCCTTCGTTCAGCTTCTTCACGGGCTTCCTCTTCCTGACGCCGTTTCCTAGCCAATTCGACACGTTCCCGCATGAGCTTCTTTTGGTACTCGAGCTCGTCAACCACTGGCTGAAGTGGTGGAGGTGGTCCAGCAACTGGCTCCGGTGGAGGGCCAGGTTGGTGAGGTGCCGCAAAGGCAGCGCGAGGTGAAGCGCGTGGAATCCAGCCTGACTGATGTGGTGGCCCTCGAGATGGGCCATGCGCTGATACCGAAAGATTTGGCGAGACGGGACTGTCGACAGAGCCCGCGAACGACGTCCTTCGAGTGCTGAGAAGCTCAGGGGGCGGCATAGAGCCTTCATTTCCCTTGTTCATGCGCTGCATGAAGGAACCACTTCCACCGCTGACGTTGGACGATCCGCGCCGCCTGCCGAAAGACGCATCCTGTGAAACCCTATTGGTTTGGAATGCACCAGATGGTTCTGCCGGATAATCGGACGGAGGTGGCCGCTGTAGCAAGGAAGGATGCTTTGGGTGCTGATCCATTCTGAACGAACCACGACGGTTGTCTAGCACTGGCTCGTATCGCCCAGAATGGGAGTTGTAAAGTTCCCTATTACCGTGTGATGAGCCATCTCTCCAAGCGGACCGGTTAAAGTCGTCGGCAGCAATCTCCTTGGGTAGAGGCGGAGGCATGCCCTTGAAGTGCGATGGATGTCCTGGCCGGGCAAGCTGCGCCTGTTCCGCAATAGGGGATGCCTTTTCCACCGGAGGTAGAGTAGCCCAAGGGGACTTGATGGGAGCTGGAGGTGCTGGAGGTTTGGCAACGAGACTTGGCTTGTCCTGGGAGCCACTCTTCAAGACCAAACCCTTGCCCTGTGCCAGATTGCTCGATTTCGCCAGAGGCGAGCTGATAGAAACAGGCGGAGCAGGAGACCTAGGTTTATCGAGGCCCTTACCCTTAGATGCGACTGAACCATTGTCGGAGCTCGGAGGCGGGTGTTCGTCTGGATGAGGGAGAGTCGTCTTTGTACCGTCTCCCCACGTAATAGCTTCAGGAGCCCAGTCATCGTCGTCGTCGTCGATATCGGCCCACTTGTTCTGTCCCTGGGCATCATCCTCGTTCAAGCGACTAGCCATGTGAATTCCATACTTTTTCAGTTCCTCATCCGTGAGCTTCTTAGGCTCTGGGGTAGGGGCAGCTAAGATTATCAGTTAGTGAGCTCGAAGATGGACCCGGATCGACGAGGCGGCACACGTACGTCGGTTCTTGTTCCAAACTGCGCTCGCATCAGGCGCACCACCCGGCTTGCCTCCATTTGCGCCAGAAAATCGAGGGGAGGAGTCGCGAGTGCTGCTGCCAGCCTTTGCTATGAGTCGAGGTCTCGAGGAAGACAAGGTCGCGGAGCCAGTGGGAGGAGTGCTGGAGCTGGGTGGTGGTTTGTCGGTGGTCTTTGCCGAGGCGCTGCTGGCGTTCGCCTTTGCTGCGAGAAAGGTCTTATTGACGGAGACGGCCTTGAAGGTAGCTGGTTTCTTGACGGATGAGCCTGTGCGGCCGTGTCCCTTGTCGCCATCCTTGCTCTTGACGCCATCGGCCTTTGATGCCTCTGTATCGGAACCTCCACTGGCGCTAGCATCTGCGGAATTGAGCTGATCCTCAACGCTCGTGATGTGTTTGTTCGCGATGTCATCGTAGCCGGCACTGCCATTCAAATTCGAGCGGACGGAGTCGACATGTTGAGCGTCGGGCGCCTAGATCAGCAGGATAACAAGTCAGTTATATGTCAAGCTAAAACAGCTTGGCCAGGGTTGTCGGCTTTGGATGCTAAGCGGGCGGCAGCAAGAGCCGCAAGGGTAGGACCCGGGAGCAAAGTTTCATCACTATTTTGGGGAGCTAGACGATAGCAACGTACAGGCTGAGACTGAGAGGCAGTGGCATCGGCAGCTTTGTCAACGGCAGCCTCTGTTGCCATCATACGTCGTGAAAATGCGCCGTTCGTGGGGGAAGCGAAGGAAGCCCTCGTGACAGAGTTTCGCCGCCTAGTCTCGGTGCGTATCTGCGGGAGTGCGTATCAAAGGTTGCGGTCGGATCCCGGGAGAAGTCGAAGATGATGAGGCTGCGACAAGTACGCGGGGCGGGGAGAACGTGGGAGGTAAGAGAGCGACCTGGCTAAGTTGGAGGCGGGGGGTCGGGGTCGGGGTCGGGAGGAGGGGGATTAGCGGATAGCGAAGCCGATCGTCGTTCGGGCGCAACGTGGCCGTTATTTCGTGCTGAATCCGAGAGGCGAGGGGAGGGGGGAGAAGGATGTGAGGAGGAGAGTCACCAAAATGCAAGGTGTGTCAGTTGAAGTGTAAGGTGAGGTTTCGAGGTACCCGGAGTAACTGCGGTTGGTGATGTGGAAGGCACTGCAGGCGACGAGAAAATGGTCGCTGGATTTGGACTAGCGTTGAATTGGGCTGGGACGTCCCTGCAGGGCTGTTCCAACTGCCAGCTGCCAGGCCCCAACTTTAGGGGCTCCAGCGCCTTTCAGGCCACGAGCCGCCAGCCAGGCCTGTCCTGTCCACATGGACTGACCGAGTGACTGCGTCGGCGTGTCACCAGGGGTCGGGTGCTAGTAAAGAGTGATCAACGGGCGATAAGAGTGAGATCTGATTTAGATTTATTCCGATGGATGTTCCTCATCAAGCAACAAGAGCACCACCTGAGCCTGGGTCAACCCATTTTTGCCTAGCTTGGTCTATTCCATGCCTGCGTCTTTCTTGGTGGTACGTGACAGCATGGACAAGCTCTAAACCAACGGCGGCTACCTACCTTGCGCTAGAACGCGCCAATGCTGTTATCCATCATCTGAGCTCCCATGAGGTAGGGTACCACCTCTGGGAGCAGGGAATCTGAGACGTGATATTCCTGATTGGAAGTAAGAGGGGAAACATAAGCTTTACTACTAATTGATATCATTAAGTTTCCTAGATCTCCGTAGGAAAACTATAGAGTTCCTGATCAAATACAAACTGCATGACATCTCCCATGAAGGGCCGACCATCGGAGGTGCATGAAAAACCAAGACATTGAAGGAAGCGTACTAACTCAAAATAACGAGGCTGAGTTAGAACCGATAATGGTTACTCAACTCGCAGTGATTCTGGATACAGATTCAGGTACCAGGAGAAAACACTCAAGCCAGGAGCATTCGCTTTCCAACCACATCAACGACTCATACGCAGAAGCACCAGAAGTTGAACTCAAACGAGTGCAATCACGACACATGCAAGAAGTCAACAAAGTTTCAGGCTAATGTCACATCACTTGCTTGTTAGAGATACATAGGGAAACCAAGGCGCGCGCTCGACCGCGGTGTTTAGGAGCTTTATATACACGACCTCCGTTCCCTCTCAGACAATAATCCCGCTAAGGTATCTGAATCCCACAGTAATTTAGTGGGCGTTGTTCTTATGGTGGCCTACAAGTGTAACCGGTCAGTGAACAGAGCTCCCCCTTTGCTCCGAAGCAGGAGATACATACGCAGGTGGAAGTAGTAGTTCTGGGCATAACCAATGGCAACGAGGAAGACAATGGCGTGAATGATGGCTACAAGTCAATCGTCAGCATCAACAATGTACTAGCCCAGCTCTCAAGGGGGGAATGTCCATACGCTTGCCACTGGGGTTCTTGCCAAAGTGCTTGGCCTGGTATCGGCCGAGGAGACCCTTGGCCTTGACCTCGGGAGCGGCACCTCGGGGAAGCTTCTCGTAGAAGCTGACGACACGCTGCATGCGGATAGCATCAGGAGCGGCGCCAATGGCCTGTGTTTGATCGAAATTCTGTCAGCCCGTCGAATTCCCCATCATCATTTGACTCTCGCGTATCGATCGCAGCGCCGCATCGCCAAAAAAGCCGGCATCGTTTCCCCATCCATCATTTACTCTGCAAAATCGAATTCGGAGATCCCGGGGAGAAGGAGTTTAATCGTGGTGCGTACCTTGGGAGAAGCGACCTGTTTTTTGAGATCCGGTGTTAGCAACGGAAGCAATCGGAGCACCGGCGGACCTTGCGCTCATAACCGAAGGGGGCTCACCTTGGGAGGGATGAGCGTCGAGAGCGCTCGGCGGGTGACGAAGCTCATGATGTCTGTTTGTCGGGGTGATGCGAGACTCGGGGAATTGTTCAATTTGCCGCGTTGGTCCGTCGAGGGTCTTGGTGACGCTCAATTGCAAGGCTGGGAGTGGGAGGTGGGATTTCTGTCGAGATAGTTTGGTCCCGCCAGGTTCAGGTTCTTGCCGAAAAGCACTCGTCCGCAGCGCCTCGGCAAAACGTCGCTCCGCCCCAGCCAATGGGAGACCCGCTGTTCCAGCTTGCTCAACCTCGAATATCGCCGCAACCCACCATCATTCACTCAAGAAACCTACGCCCGTCGACGTCGTCAATTGAAGCCATCGCGTCGCAAAATGGCCTCCCTCCGATCCCAGCGCGCGGCCCAGCTGCTGCGAGGCGCCATTGCCCCCCGAGTCGCCCTCTCCGCCACCCCCCGTCGATTCCAGAGCTCCGTCACCCAGGCCTCCGGCACAGTCCCGGCTCCCACGACCAACGAGCCCGATTACAATATTCAGGCTGACAAGGCCACCTCGTACGAGTCCCCAAGCCGCCATTGATTTATGGGAGGATAAAAGAGAAGTGCTGACTGCTAGCCAGCACCTACACGCCCGTCCCCAAGTCGCTTCAGGAGGGCAGCGAAGAGATCCTCCCTGCTGCTACTATCTCGGGTGCCCCCATGGAGCTCCAGGCCCGAACAGTCCGGTTCGTCTGACTCTGCTGCAACATATTCGAGTTGCCATCGATAAACCCCATCCGAGGCTGACAAGAATCGCAGCATCTACCAGGAGACCAAGCCCGCGACTCAGTCCGGCGAGTGGCGTGGCCAGCGCTGGCGCATGGACTGGGACATCCTCCCCAAGGGCCACCGATGGGAAAACCCTCTGATGGGATGGCAGTCTTCGGGTGATTTTATGCAGGGCACCCACATCAACTTCAAGAGCAAGGAGGATGCCATTCACTTCGCCGAAAAGCAGGGCTACGAGTACTTTGTCCAGGAGCCCAACTCGCGAAAGTTCGCTCCCAAGGCGTATGCCAACAACTTCCTGTACTCCGCCGGAAAGCTCAAGCACATCCGGACGAAATAGATGGCCTATATGGCCCGGCATCACGTTGTAAATACTCTTTAAAGGCTCTGGTACTATTCAATAACTGAAAGATACTTGGTTTTGGTTGCTTATTCACTGGTGAAATGGTGTCACGACAGGAGTATCAAGTTTCAAATGGAACATCTTATGGATGCATTTAGTTCAAGCAAGTGAAGAACTGCTCGTGCGGTATCATTTAGTGGTATCGCCCCAGGAATTCATAACGCCGTGGAGATGCTTCATCTCCTTGTCCTTCCGGTCAGGACTCTGCTCAAACGCCAAGCTCAAAACTCAAAGTGCAACAATCCGCTACCTAATCGACACGCTAAACTCCTTTCCCAAAGTGCCTGGCCTGGCATCATTCATGTCGTAATCATGGGCTCATGGTCATTCTCGCCGTGCAGGATTTGCCTGCTTGGGCTGTCAGGTTCTTCCCCGTTCAAGCCGATGTCGAGACGATCGGGGAGATTCTTTCGCTTGTCACGGGCAGTGTTTTCAGCCCAGACTCGCATCCTCACGAGCTGACGAATAGCGGCTTCCCGCCTCTGCGACTGTCGCTCTAGGATAGCCCGGTTGACGTTGTCGGCCACTTCGCGGCGCAAACCCGGTTTCAAGAGGTCGGCGAGCTGAGGTTCCAAGGATTCCGAGGGAAACAGGAGGAGCGCCATGGTTCTCTCCAAATCCTCCAGGAACTTGGGGTTTGTGGGTGCTCTGGGGCCCAATTGCTCCGTTGCAAATTTCAAGGCCGGCTGAATATCACCACCCGAAGCATTGCAAGTGCGAATGAGCTCGACCAATTGTAATCGAAGCAAGGCAAAATGCAGAGCCTTGTCTTCATCGAGAATCTTTATGCCAGGTCAGTACTTAAACAATGCAAGTGTGAAAGGCAGTTGTGTTTAATAAGGAGAAGTAAAGGCAATCATAGTAAAGTGGTTGTTCCTCATCAAAGGCCCGAAGGCTCTATGAGTGGTGCATGTAAAACTCGTGTTCTAATCATGTAGGATGGGTGTTTGGGGGCAGGTTGAGGATGAGCATACCTCAGGATCAAAGTCATTCAGAGTCTCGATGGCAGTTTGAATGTTGCCGCCGTGGATGCAATTCTGGATCTCTTGTCTCGCAATGATGGAGGCGCCATCCTGGTGAGGCTGGAGATTTGCTTCTTTGGAAAAGTTTGCCGCAGCGTTAGGATACCCTTCCATAGTAAGGTAATCCAGAATCAGGGCGTTGATGTCACTGCGCGGCTTGTTAGCATCTGATGACACGATGATAGGCCAGCAAGAGGTGCAATGTGGTGAGGTGATGTCAGACAAGAAGAAGATATATAACTTTTTTCCGCATTATATGCTAGGAGAGATTCCCATTGATATAGTTCATCATTTTACCGTGCAGATGGGGAGGGGACCAGGGCGATGCTTCGTACCTCTTGGGTGACTTGACGTCCTCGACACGCCTGTCAAAGGCATGCTTTGTGGGAGTGGCTGTGGAAGCAGACGACGTCTGGTTGAGGAGTTAGAACCGAGCTGCAAAGCTTGCGCGTCTTGAGAGAACGTACCATGGTTTCTGTCATCTATCGCAAGACCAGCTCTGACGACTTTTCGGAGCTCCGGTTGACAGGCTCGTCGAGATGAGGGTCTAGGATGTAGCCGGAAACAGGCCAACAGATGTTGATTCAGTTCATGAGGAACAGGAAAGAGATCCAGTCTCTATGCCTGGATGCTCGCCAGTCTCAGGGAGATCTGAGCTATGAAAAGAGAGAGAAAAAGTTGATGAGAGGTGGAGGAGAAGAAAGGATGATTGGGGGCTGAAGGAAAAGAAGGGTGGTTTCGTGGTGGGTCAAGGCGCAGGAGCCAATCAAGATGACGAACGGCTGGCCCACAATGAGCTTTGCCCTGTAGCTGCCTCAGGACTCAACACTGCTGAATCGTTAGAGGCAGCTCGGCGTATTTCGACCCCGCTAGAGAGCTGCGAGAGAGCTCTGAAGAGATGAGCTTTCAGTGCCGAGGTTGCCAAATTGCAGCCCCCAGGCATGAACTGAACTGACCAAGCCTGACGATCTGTTCCGTCTTCACACCACCTCTTGAGTAAGCTATCACTCTGGGCAGTACTACTCGAGCTTAGAGGTAGTCCCTGGTAGATCTGTATGGGCGCAATTGGAGGGGAAACGCTGTCATGCTACATCATCGTCAACGTCCAAGGTAGCCTCAGAAACAGGCCCCGACGTTCCAGCCAAGCCACGCACTACCACAAACTCGCAGTGGCATTGAGCTAGAGGCGTGATGCTTATCTGGACAGAGGCTGAAAACAGCCTGGATCGTGCGGAGCCTGCCCGCGCCGCCGGCCATCGCCGTCTTTCGATTGTGAGGAGAACCTGGATCCATTTCCCTGAGATGGAAGGTTGATCGTCGACTTCAGCAGTGCCACGCTGAATCATCCTTCTACTTCTACTTCCTCTTCTTCTTCTCCTTCTTGCACTATCGTTTGCAGTGATAGATCCATCACCGCCAGTTCTTGACACTGTCTGCTTCTGTTGCCCTGGGCATCCCGACTTTTTTTGCACGAGTTCACTTCTAGGTTCCTCCTTGGCCCCTGTGGATCGCACACGCGACAGAGGCTCGTGCTCACTGCTCCACCAACGGCAAACTCCAAACCCTCCATTTCGAACTTTGAAGGTGTTCAGTGCCGAGCTCGTGGACATTGCAGGGCTAGTTTTCGAAGAGAAACGTTGATATCATCTTCTTTGGACACGTCTCTGTGCCTTCTTTCTCATCTCACTTTTCACTCGTCATCAAATCATCAAGAACTCCCTCACCGAAACTAGCCCACCGCAATGTCCGCTGACGCAGTGCCTCAAGTCGAGGGCGGACTCGAGAGCCATGTCACGGTCCAGAAGCGAGCCTACTACTCGCCTCCTTGGGCTGATGTCAGCATTATTGGCGTCGCAGGAAGCTCGGGCTCGGGCAAGTCGACGCTGTCCCAGGCCATTGTCAAGAAGCTTAATTTGCCCTGGGTCGTCATCTTGTCAATGGCATGAAATCCCCAGTTACACATTCAACATGGCACTTTGCTCATTGATCGTCAGGACTCTTTCTACAAGACATTGACGCCCGAGCAGTCGAAGATGGCCTTTGCCAATGAGTACGACTTTGATTCGCCCGATGTATGGTGCCTTCAGCGTTGACATAGCCCAAACTATCAGAAGCAAGACTGATTAAATATATGTAGGCAATCGACTTCGACATCTTGGTCGACAAGTTGCGGGATCTTAAGGCCGGGTGTGTAACATTGTCCGGGCCGTAACCGCTGAGACTCGACTGACAATGACCTCGACCACTTCCAGAAAGCGGGCTGAGATTCCTGTCTACTCATTTGCCAAGCATCAGCGGCTGGACCGCACCACCTCTATTTATTCGCCCCACGTGTTGGTTCTTGAGGGCATCTTTGCTCTGTACGACCCTCGCGTCTTGGAGCTCCTTGACATGGGCGTATGTTCAATCTGTTCTGGCTCTCGTAATCGAGGCAGCACATCTAACACTTGTATTAGATCTACTGCGAAGCTGATGCCGATACCTGCCTGTCGCGACGGAGTAAGTTTTCAGGTTCATGCCGTTTCCCCTATGTCTCATACTGACATATGGAGCAGTCGTTCGTGATGTGCGAGAGCGTGGCCGAGACATTGAGGGTATCATCAAGCAATGGTTTGGTTTCGTGAAGCCCAACTTCGAAAAGGTAGCCCAAAGCAAAACTGCGCCAGGCCAGGCAGTGGATGATTTGCGGTAGCTGACATGATCTTCAGTTTGTTGAGCCGCAGCGCAAGGTGGCAGATCTGATTGTGCCAAGAGGCATTGAGAATCGGGTTGCCCTAGGTGAGTTTGTCTGATCTTGAAGGACGTATAGATGCTAATGCAGTTCAAGACATGATGGTCCAGTTCGTCGAGAAGAAGCTCTTCGAAAAGTCGAGACATCATCGAGAAGCCCTATCCCGTCTCGAGGCGGCCAGTAAGGATTCGCCGCTTTCTGATCGGGTTGTGGTTCTTCACCCAACGCCACAGCTCAAGTTCATGAACACTATCCTTCAAGATATGGATACTGATCCCGAGGACTTTATCTTTTACTTTGACAGACTGGCCAGTCTCATCATTGAACAGTACGATCCTGATGAAGGTGAAAGTAAGAAACACGCTGACGATGGTACAGAGCTTTGAACAATGTTCAATTCGAGTCTGCAACAATTGAAACTCCCCAAGGATACAAGTATCAAGGTCTTGTACCGAAAGGTGAAGTCTGTGCCGTGATCGTGCTACGCGGAGGTTCGGCGTTCGAGCCGGCGCTACGAAAGACGATCCCTGACTGCCGCACGGGCCGAATGCTCATCCAGTCCGACTATTCCACGGGCGAGCCGGAGCTCCACTACCTGCGGCTGCCAGACGATATCGCAAGGCACGAGAGCGTCTTGCTTCTGGACACTCAGATGGCGACCGGCGGCTCGGCGTTGATGGCGGTCCAGGTTCTGGTTGACCACGGAGTCCAGCAGGAGCGTATCGTGCTGGCGACGTATGCGGCGGGCAAGGTTGGAATTCACAGGTTGACATCCGTGTTCCCAGACATCACGGTGGTGGTCTGCAACATGCTCGACTACCAACAAGAGCGATGGGTTGAGCAAAGATATTTCCGTTGCTAATGGATCATGGGGTTGTACGGCGGTGTACCACAGTATATACGGTCTCCCCGATTCTGCTTGTTGCGAATGTGAGCATGGGTTTGAGCGTGGGGGTAATGACTTATTAGTAACTATCTGTAAGCCCTTACACAGACAAAGTCAGTCATTCAAGAACAATTAGTCAACACTAGCAGTAACAAGAAGGTCAAGAGATGTCGTAAAAGGATACAAGTAAAGTATTGTGCTCAATTGCTGCGTCTCAACTTGTTCAGTTCAGCTCCTGGCTACCCGGCATCGCTTCCCGACATAAGCGGCCAGGGCCCACGAAACGACATATCAGCCGCAACCAACAAGTTTTAGTCACTCGTGAGCCCACTGAAGGCGACTCTCGGCCGTATTTAACGCAACACCGAGCGTCATGGCCGACAGATCCGATGGGTGTAGAGAGGTCAGTGGACAGTCTGAATCCAACATGCATGACGATGGGAGGGAAAAAGATATTTCTATGAGCCCATCAAACAATATTACCAGGGTTTCAGGAGCTGTAGTGGAGTCGCCGATCGTCGGTGCCATCGCCAAGAATTTTGCTGGTGATGAACGCCAGCTCCAACCATGACGTAGCTTGACGTGCTGTCGGTAGGTGCGGCAGGTCCCTCTTCCTGCCGCATTAGGATCTCCAGCGCCTCCGGATGCGAGGTACATGGCGCCTCCATGCATTACACGACTACTCGCAGGAGGAGGGCAGGTACCTTTTGTCTTTCAAGTGGTGCGCGCCAGAATTTATCAATCTCTCTCCTTTACTCGCGCTTCAACGTCGTCATTCTCCCTTCTCATATCCCTCCCGCGCGTTTATTCGATCTCCTTTGGTGATCCATTGAGCAGTCGCAACCTCACGGGCACGCTCACAAGATTCGCTTCTTTCTTGACCACGTCATGAGCTGTCACTGAGCTCCCCTCCCACTTCTCTGATCCTTTCGACAACGATCAATCCCACGTTTCCACGTGAACGAGCAGCGCAATCATGCCCGCTTCCACCCTCATGGCCGCACGACTGGCTCGTGCTGGTCGTACCAGAGCTATTGCCAGCTCTCGATCTATAATATCTCCCATTACCCCTCGTTCGCTCTATTCGGCTCAATCGCGAACCTTTGTGAAGCTCTCAGGGGCCTCACCGTCGATAACCAAGAAATCCCAGGTTACAAGCCGAACTACTCGCCAACTCCCCTCTCAATACTTTGTGCGCGCGCTGTCAGGAAAGCCACTGCCTCAGGGAACCTCGTGGGTTCTCAACTTTTGCTTCCGTGCCGCAGCCTGGGTGGGCATCTCGATCACAGTTGTCGGCGCCGCCGTAGTCTGCTTTTTTATCTACGACGCTTCTACGTACTTTGAGCACCCCACACAGAGCGATATCGATGTGTCCAAGATCGCCCTCCAGCCTCGATGTGGAGGTGAAAAGAACTTGCCCATTGCTGAGGTCTTTATCGACGAAGATGACACAGAAGAGAAGCGGCGCCTGAAGAATAAGCCACGGCTTGTGATTCTTGGTGGCGGCTGGGGCGGTGTTGCTCTCCTCAAGGAACTGAACCCGGACGATTACCATGTCACCGTTATCTCGCCGACAAACTATTTCCTCTTCACTCCAATGCTTCCCTCGGCCACAGTTGGTACCCTTGAATTGCGATCACTTGTCGAGCCTATTCGACGCATTCTGAGCCGCGTTCATGGCCACTTTATTCGTGCCAAAGCTGCGGACGTTGACTTCTCGCACAAGCTTGTCGAGGTGTCGCAGATAGATTCATTCGGCAACGATGTCAGCTTCTACGTTCCCTACGACAAACTTGTCATCGCTGTTGGCTCAGTCACCAATCCCCATGGCGTCAAGGGCCTGGAGAACGCCTTCTTTCTCAAAGACATTAACGATGCTCGCAAGATCCGAAACCAAATCATTCAAAACTTCGAGCTGGCTTCACTTCCTACCTGCCCTGATGAGGAACGCAAACGGCTCCTGTCTTTTGTTGTGAGTGGTGGTGGACCTACTGGTGTCGAGTTTGCCGCCGAGCTGTTTGATCTTCTAAACGAGGATCTGTCACAACACTTCCCTCGACTCTTGCGCAACGAGATCTCGGTTCATCTAATTCAGAGCCGAGGCCATATTCTCAACACATACGACGAGACTGTGTCAAAGTATGCCGAGGAGCGCTTTGCCCGGGACCAGGTTGAGGTTCTCACAAACTCGCGGGTCAAGGAGGTTCAACCTGATAAGATTATCTTTACGCAAAAGCAGGAAGACGGCAGCTTGATTACGAAGGAGCTCCCTATAGGATTCTGTCTATGGTCTACTGGAGTGTCACAGACCCAATTCTGCCAAAAGTTGGCCAAGAAGCTTAGCAACGCTCAAACCAACCAACGTGCCCTAGAGACGGACACTCATCTTCGCCTGAACGGCTCACCTCTGGGTGATGTGTACGCAATTGGCGACTGTTCTACCGTTCAGAACAACGTTGCCGATCACATCATCACCTTCCTTCGATCTCTTGCTTGGAAGCACGGCAAAGATCCTGAGACGTTGCAACTTGGCTTTAGTGACTGGCGCGAGGTTGCTAGCGATGTCAAGAGGCGATTCCCTCAGGCCATCAACCATCTCAAGCGCCTCGATAAACTTTTCACCGAGTTCGACAAGGACAAGTCGGGCACACTGGACTTTGAGGAACTTACTGAGCTGCTCCGCCAAATTGATAGCAAACTCACCTCTCTACCAGCTACAGCCCAACGCGCTCATCAGCAAGGACAGTATCTGGCCCGCAAGTTCAACCGCATGACTCGTATGAACGACGCTCTGCGCGCCAATGAGATTCGAGAGGGCGATGTCGATGCTGCTGTCTTCAAGGCATTCGAATACCACCATCTTGGCAGCCTTGCCTATATCGGTAACTCTGCCATCTTTGATCTTGGTGATGGCCGGAACCTGGCCGGTGGACTTTGGGCTGTGTATGCCTGGCGCTCTGTCTACTTTGCTCAGAGCGTCAGTCTCCGAACGCGTCTTCTTATGGCCATGGACTGGACGAAGCGAGGTCTGTTTGGACGAGGTACGTGCTCTCTTGTTAATATCCGCACCTTGAACAATACTAACGCGTTCATAGATTTGATGAGTTTCTAATGTGGGTTTCATGGCATGATTGGATTCTAGAATTATTGGCGTTCAAGCAGGGGACTCGGGGCCCGGAGAATGAATGATGAGATCGGTTAAAAAGACATGATAATACTATGTAAATCCAGGTTTAGAATACCAAGATTTTCATTAAACAGGGTGCCAAGAGGTGGGCTCACACCAAGAAGACCACCGGCGTTTCTATGGCATAAAGAAAAAGTTGCAGGATTCTTTTGTCGCTAAATATCAACCAGTGGTATGCAGCCTCTATATCATAAAGTCCTTGTACGTCCACTTCTCGGTGTACTTGCGCTTGGCCTGCTTCTTGAACGGAATATGTCTCCTGCTCTCGACCTTGCCGCGCACCAGCATGCTTCTGTATCGGTCTCGGAGAAGGTTGCCCTCGGGCTTGAGCAGACGCAGAGACTCCTGTAGCTCATCGGGGAGAACCAGCTCAAGGTCTCGCTCAGGGAGCTTGTACTTGCCGAGCTGCTTGCGGCGCAGCTTTTCGTCGCGGAGCTCGCTGACCGAGTCGTCCGAGTCGTTGGCGGCTTCGGCAAGGGCCTTGTTGCGGTCATTCTCGTCAATCTCCTCGGCGATCTCTTTAATGCGATGCTCTTGGCGGCGCTGGGCTTTGATAGCGGCCTTGTGCTTCGCTAGACGCTCCTCCTCCTTCCGACGCTTGATACGGTTGCGCTGTGCTTGTGTCTTCCTCTGAGGTCGCTTGGCGGAGGCCTTGTCATCCTCGGCACCACTCTGGAATCCCTCCCACTCAGAATCTTCCTCCCATTCCGAAAGGTTAGCCCGCGCCTCCGCAGCCTCCGCTTCAGCTGCTGACCGGGCTGCGGCCTCCTGCTTCAACCGCTCAGCCTCCTCCTGCTCTAGACGCTTGCGTTCAGCCTCAAGGGCCTTTTCGCTCTCATGCGCCAGGCGCTCCTCGTAGTCGGTGAACATGGGGTTGTAGCTGTAGCCGCCAGAGGGCTTCTGCACAGCAGGGACATGCTTTCCGCTCTTGAGGAGGGTTAGGGGCTCCTGCTTCATTGACTTTGGCACCTTGGCCTTGACCTCTTCTTCCAAGAAATTATCAACGCTTGTCTCCTTGGGAGCCGCAGGCATGTCCCAAAGATCGTAGGTGGCGTCCTTGATTTGTATGGTGTTCTCGTGCTCGCCGTCGGCAACCCGCTTGAGCCGAGCAAGCTCCTTGTGGGATACCCAGTTGGTCTTCTGACGCTTCGCAGGGATGAGTCCATTGGTGGTCTTGTCGCCGGGTCGCTTGCGCATGGAAACAGCGGGAACGGCAGAGCGGGCATTGATGATCTCGTCAGCCTTGAGACCCTTCTTGATGTGCTTGTTGAATTTCTTGGGCAGCTGCGAGTCGCCGGCCGTGTCGAGAGTGAACAGGTCTTCGGACGCCTTCTCCTTGATAACACCGCTATTTCTCCATTAGCATGACAGGCGACTGGGGGCCAAAAAGAATGCCGTACCCTAGAATGATCTCCTTGTTCAGCTCCTCGAGTCCCTCTTGGACTTCAGTAACATCAACGTTTTTCCTCCATGCCTTCTTGCCCTTTCGCGACGGCTGATTGAACTGCTTGGGAGCGTCGCCTGCTCCGGCAGTCTTGGATTGTAACACTGGCATATCTGCGAATCCTCTCTGAGCGAACAGTAAGGATTTGTTGCTTGGTTTCAAGAAACGAAAATGCTGCTGGTCGATGGAAGTAGTGGGGGACAATCTTTCTTTAATTTTTTAGTGGAGCCTGAGTCTCGACTCCTTCCGCCATTCGTTATCGATGCTTTTTGGGCCCAAACGGAAGGACCGCCCACGTAAAAAACGGGGAGGATTTCTTATCGGCACGTGCACTTGCGTCGGATACGTTCATCGCCATATCCTCCTGCCGAATCCAGCATCCATAGGGCGACGACATCGACCTCCTTTCTCCGGATTTCATCTGTCAACCCTTGTCCCGATACAAAGTGGCCACACTCGGATCGCATCACCTCGACCTCTTTCCTGACGTCGCCGAGCCCGACTTCTTCTTGTAATCGCAACAAGAAGTTCCCGTTTCTCCCGACAACCTCGCATCCGGAGCTTGACAGCTGTCACATCTGTCCCGCGGAACAAGGGACTCAAGCAGAACGACACAACCACAACCATGGCGCAGGCCGGCGGATCTTACAACAACCCCTTGAAGAAGTTCAAGTATGTATTTCTCCGGCAAACATTTGTATTGCACTGATGCTAATCGCAGCTCAGGTTGGTGTTTCTAGGAGAACAGAGTGGTACGTCGACGACCGATTCCGGCGCCGCCAAGAGCGACTTCACTAACTGCGATCTCAACAGTGGGCAAGACCTCCTTGATCACACGATTCATGTACGATTCCTTCGACAATATGTACCAGGCGACAATCGGCATTGATTTCCTCTCCAAGGTGAGCACCTTGTGGCCGCCGCCCTTGGGCCAAGACTGACGCCTGTGGCTTAGACCATGTACCTTGAGGACCGGACGGTGCGGCTGCAACTTTGGGATACCGCTGGACAAGAACGATTCCGAAGCTTGATTCCCTCATACATCCGAGATTCCAGTGTAGCTGTTGTCGTCTACGATATTTCGAGTCAGTTTCCCCTGAGCTGACCCCACCCCGACCCCCATCGCTTCCATTCCCAGGCATCCATATTTGTACTAACACAGTTCACCTTTGCAGACGCCAAGTCGTTCCAAAACACCAAGAAGTGGATCGACGACGTACGAGCCGAGCGAGGTAACGATGTGATTATCGTGTTGGTTGGCAACAAGACAGATCTTAACGACAAGCGGGAGGTTACTACACAGCAGGGTGAGGAGGAGGCCAAGAAGAACAACCTCATGTTTGTCGAGACGAGTGCGAAGCTGGGCCACAACGTCAAGAACCTTTTCAAGAGGATAGCACAGGCTTTGCCTGGTATGGAGGGAACCGATGCCGCAGCGCAAGCTTCGAGTCAAAGTATGTGCCCCACGTCGTTCAACCCTGACCGACTTGCCAAGAGCTTGGAACTGACCAACCACTTTTCTAGTGATCGACGTCAAGACGAACAACGCCCAGCAATCACAAGAGGGATGCGCATGTTAATTAAACCCACCTCTTTGGCCAGTCGGGACTGGAGTAAAGGAGTATCTAGGACAATGTAAGCTATGCTCACAACATGAAAGAAGCCTTGTGACCTTGCGCATGCCGAGGGTATTAAGCATAGCGTATAGATCTAAGGGCAAGAGCTTACATCTAATAAAGGAGAATCACATGTGTGGGTTTGAGTCAAACACCGAGTAGCCAGTTAATAACAATAAGTTTCAAGCGAGCTTTAGAAACAAAGTACTTACTGATGCATTGGCAAACGATATTAAAGACAAAAGCTACTCACACAATGCCTTTACGCGTTTACAGGGAAGATATGTACAAGGTTGTTTAGCTCCTTAATTTAAGTTGTTGCATGCTTCCTCCACACGTGACCCTGCATTTAGATTGCGCCCATCAGTGACGGAAGCGGCGGAAGACCTCTTCCCTTAGTCAGCATCATCAACTGGGAATGATCCTTATTTCCCATTCACCACGTATCGCGTCCTTGCTTTTCAACCTTTAACGCGCTTCCGGAACCAGGCTTCGACTGACGAAGAGGATACCCACGACGAGAATAAATCGATAGTCTGAAGGACGGAAGAGGATAGCGAGGGTTCTACCAGCACCGCCTCGCCATGTCTCGACTCACGCGATCACTCCGGGTGCCCCGGCCGAAGGTAAGGAGAACAAACTCTCAGGTCGACAGCGATGGATTGAGACTTGCACAACGCTCAAAATAGGCAACATATGCTAACTGAACCTGCCTCTAGACCCTGTTTGGCTTCATCAGCCTTCAGACCGGCACAGAAGTCATCTCACTCGCCCTCGTTTTCAACAAGGTCACCGGTGTCTACGGTCTGCTCGCCATCCTTACCGGCTACCAGCTCTCCCTCCTTCAGCTCTCTACCTACGTCTACTCGATCGCCATTCTTATCGGGCTCGCCATCCTGGTTCCTCATGTTCGACGACAAAGCCCCTTCGAGTGCCTGGCTCTCGCGTGGATGTATATTCTCGACACAGTCATCAACATTGGATACACAGCGGCCTTCGGCTTGGACTGGTACTTCTCTACTCAGTTGACCGAATCAGCCGACCTCAATAAGACGAACCTGCCCAACTTTGTGGCTGAGGGTATGCAGGGACTGCGCAAGGAGACAGAGATGCATGGAAAGGTTGTGCCACAAGAAACGGCGACGAGCATGCTCCTGATCGTTGGGTCGATGCTGATCCGCGTTTACTTTTGCTTCGTCGTAATGGCGTACGCTAAGCAGGTGTTGCAAAAGTACATGCAACTGATGATTCTGGAAGGTCCCGGTGTGGATGACCAAGAGGGACCGTTCGCTGAGGACCTACCGGACGGCGAGGGCCGCAGGGGACGACTTGGCCGTTTGATGGTATCGTACGGCCGAACTTACTGGCTCGATGCTCGAGAGTCTGATGAATGGGCCCCTAACCTGGGTCCCAACAAGTCGGGCTCGGCGGGCACACTGGCTGGTGAGGTCTAAAGAACATTCGATATGGGAGATGCCGCAGTTTGATGAAAGAACTCGAAGGACGGTGCACGGAGTCTGGAGTGAAATATGATGGTCAGCGGCCAGGCCGGGAGACGTTGCCGACTGACTTGACACCTCTGCGGTATGAGATATGGCCTGGTACCTTGACCTTTGGATCTTCTCAGAACGACACGCATGTTCAGAATGAACGGGCGCAACACATGATAGACGGAGTAATTGTGAAAGGGGGTGGGTGGCATTTTTGGTCTTTACGGGGCGACAACGGAGACCAGTCCGGGATCACAGCCGATGGCTCGGCCGGCGCGGGACAGAAGCGGCGAGTGCGGCGAAAGTGCGGCATGCTGCGGATCGGCTCAGCGGCGTCTGCGGGCGGTGAGAGCGGATGAATCGACTCTGCGGCTGGTGAAGCGGCATTGCGTGATGGAACGGCCCCGGCAGATTGCGACGAGACGTCAGAAGCACATGGCATCTCATAATTACTCGTTGGATAATAAGCGCAGATCAGTGGGCTCGGGGGTGTTCTCTCACATTGACAAAGGATGTTGTCAACGGAATCTGGGTGGACATGCTTGGATCATGAACTGGCTGCATTGCAAGGGCGATGGACTAATGGAGAAATGGTAATACCTGTTTCGTAATATAGGAAATCAAATAAACGTAGATACCAAGACTCTTCAGCAAGACATGTCTTGACAGCATTCGTTTGAGATGGAACTGAAGTGCTCGTTTCCATAGAGATGGATCTGGATGGAATAGGCAAGCTATTCCAGCCAATGGTAGCCACCCATTTAATCAATCAGTCAGCCTCATTGCGAACCTCCGTCCTCGGAACTCCAGTTGGGGACGGGCCAGACGAGAATGGATAGGAAGTGGACCGAGGCCAAGTCGGAATTCTCTAAGGCGTTTGTTTACTCAGCCATTGATGGAATCGTTCGTTGTACAGATTGCGTGAGAAGAGAGAAATAGCAGATGACCAATTCCTATGCAACTCTTCGTCTGTCTGCCGATGGTGTCATTCCCATGCTCTCCCCCAGGGTTTCGAGGCCAGAGAACGCACAGCGGCCACCGGCCGGTTCTCGGAGGTACCCCTACTGGTTCGAGCGTGCGTGACCTGGCTGTTTTGGGGTGGGCAGTTTTAGGCGACCAGGGCAGGAGCGAATTTGGCCTGCACCTGCCTCTCATCATTTTTTACTCGTCTTGCGCGGGTCGTCGGTGGCCCAACAGCGTGCCTCGAGCAGGAAGTCGGGGTGGGTCCTTCTGTGTCATGTACCCCGGTACGTACTGGCTCCCACTGCCGGCGCTGGCGTGTGGGTGCTGATTGGCTAGACTCAACACTTCGACGCAGATCAACCAATGGCAAGCACGAGCGAAGCAAATCCGAAGCTCGCCATTTGTCGTCGGCGGTCGCGGAGCCGTGCGCCGGGTCTGGTTCTAGCGGCAGGCGCGACCCCGAGGCAACACCCCAAAGAGACCCCAATGAGCCCCGCCGTCCGGGGCATGGCATCCCGCTAATCGATCACGCAATCGAGGGCAAAGATTCATACAAGCAAATCTGCTGGTTGCTGCGTGGTCTCTGCTATGGTTTTTTTTTCTCAGTGCCTATTTGGCGCCGCGCGGGGGGGTAAAATTCGTCGGCCGGGTGGGCAAGTGAGAGAAAAAAAAAGGCGTGCGAGCACAGGGAATAGAGCAAGCGAGGGGCCGAGCAAAGGAGGGGGGTCGCTCCAGTCAACAGACCTTCTTTTTTCCCTTCTTCGGACGTTGAGCCAGAGGGAAGAAACCTTTTTCTAATCTCCAAGGAAAGGAAAGAAAACCACTCAAGATCCCCGGATCCCGCGTGAGCGAGACCGTCCCTGGGATATTTTCCTTTCTCCGTGTCTCTCCTTCCATCTTCCTTCTCTCTCCCACACATCCTCCCCTCCTCTCCGTGTGAAGCGCCAGCAGCTGTGTCTGCTCTGTCCATCCCAAGAATAAACATTCAGGACGGACAGGACATCCGAGCCTCGAATTAGAAACAACCGACGAGACGAATACGAAGACGGAACGGGTCACAATGGACGCTGCTTCACAGCACCGGATCAAGACTCCTGAGGAGGCTGGTGAGTCTGTCCTTCTTGTGCTTGGGGACTGCCAATGCGCTGGATGAGCTTGAGATCGCAAGACAAACCCCTCTTATTGCGCATCTTTTACTCTCCCAGCGCAGAAAAGGCGGCATCAATTGCAATCCGCTAGATGGCAAGAACCAATTGGCTAACCTCTCCTCCCAGTGGCTCGAATCGCCTACCTCTCCAGCGATGTCATCGTCTCCGTCCAGCCCGCCATTGGCACCGAATCCGACTTCTCTGCCCACCTGAAGCGGTACGCAGGCCGCAAGGACAGCAGCCTGGTTGCCCAGAGCACTGATGCAGTTCCTGATGTAAGTCAGACACGCATGGAGAATCTACCCCTCCTTGAATACTTCTCCGAAAAATCCCCGACCTTATTTGTGCAAACTATGGGAGCCTCTTTTGGTGTCGTCAAGACATGGACACAATTGGGCCCCTCAGTTACATAATTGGTGTGGACAATGACATGAGATTACACAGCTAACCGCCAAAACTTCCAGATCCTCCCCGTCCGACACAATGCCGACCCTCTTCTCTCAGTATACACTCCCATCCGAGCTGGCAAGCTCGTCTCCGTCACCACCACATCATCCATCCTCCTCCCCTCCGTTTCACACCTCTACAAGCTGGCCAACTACCCCGTTGTCCTGCACGTCTCTCTCCAGCCGCGGACATTTGCCGACTACTCTGTCATCACCGCTATCCGCAACTCAGGATGGACCTTTGTCCAGTCCGAGAGCCTTCAGGAGGCCCAAGACATGGCTCTGACTGCCCATGCTCTGGCTATCCGCACCGGCAAGGGTGTTATCCACTTCTTTGCTCCCTCTACCTCTGAGAAGGACAAGCCCATTGGTGTTGAGGACGCCACAGTCATTCGCGACATTCTCGACATTGAGAGTGTGCGCCGATTCCAGGCTGGCCAACCCACATCTTCACAGTCCGGCATCTACGCCGATGATGGCCACATTGCCGTCTCTTCGGATCATGATGCGCCTGTCGTGACCGGTGCTGCTAACAACGGCTCCCTTACTGTGCCCCCCAGTGCCAGCGCCTCCAAGGCTCCTTCAGCTGGAACTTCTGTCAAGTCCAGCCAAGACAGCGAGGCCAGCACTCCCGTTGCGCCCTCTTCCGCTGCCACCACTGTTGAGACAACCCCTCCCCAGGTCACCTCTGAGGACGTCTACAAGTGCGCCGCGCGCATCTGGGGCCAGATCAAGACTGCTCTTGGCCGAGAGTACAGCGCTTTCGAGTACTCTGGACCTCCCGATGCCGAGAACTGTCTCTTCATCTTCGGCTCTGATGCCGGTGCCTTCGCCCAGGCCATCGACGAGGCCAACCCCGACGAGATCTTCGCTTCTGCCGCCATCCTCACTCCTCGCCTTTACCGACCTTGGATCGGCTCTAGACTCGTCGAGGCCATCCCTCGATCCGTCAAGCGAATCGCTGTTCTGGAGCAGATCCACCGCAAGACTACCAAGTGGGGTCCCCTTCTGATCGATGTCCTGACCTCCGTCAAGAGCGGACCCGGTGGCGTCGAGACGATTGTTGGTCATCAGCTGGGCTACCTTGCCCCGGAGGTTGTGGTCCAGGCTCTGCGGGGCGTGCTCCAGAACCTCACTGCCGAGAAGCCTATTCAGAACCTCGAGGTTGGCAAGAAGAGTGCCTGGAAGGAGCCCACTGGCTACGATCTCAACACTCCCCAGCTTGAGACTGCCTACAACAAGATCCTTGATCAGCTCTTTGGCAAGCGTGCTTACGTTGCCAACGCCATCAAGTCTGCTACCACTGGTCTTTCTCCCACCGTTGCTGCTAGCCCCGAGTTCGGCTTTGGCTCTCTGCTTGCTCGCAAGCAACGCCGCAACAAGTTCGTGTCTCAGGTCAAGGATGCTGCTACCAACGGCAGCTTCATTACTGATGCTCCCAAGAGCTGGCTGGCTCGATGGGCTATGAACGCCGACGATGCCACCAAGTCGACAGAAATTGCCGATGATGTGATTGCCAGACTTGAGACTGATGGTTCTTCTCTTGCTGCTGAGCTCCTCTCTGCCAAGGGTCTCTTCCGCAAGGAGTCGCTCTGGTTGACCGGATCTGATGCTTGGTCTTACGATCTGGGTAACTCTGGTGTTCACCACGTTCTGGCCTCTGGTGAGAATGTCAACATGCTCATCATCGACTCTACCCCCTACTCCGAGAGGGCTACTACCGATGCCAACCGCCGAAAGAAGGATATTGGCCTTTACGCCATGAACTTTGGAAACGTCTACGTCGCCTCTACTGCTGTCTACAGCTCCTACACACAGGTCCTGCAGGCCCTGCTCGAGGCCGACAAGTTCGACGGCCCCTCCGTGGTCCTGGCTTACCTGCCTTACTTCGGTGAGACCGACTCTCCTCTGACTGTCCTCCAGGAGACCAAGAAGGCCGTCGATGCCGGCTACTGGCCTCTTTACCGCTGGAACCCCGATAACGAGAAGAAGGGCGAGCCCAACTTCTCTCTCGACTCTGAGCTCATCAAACAAGAGCTCAAGAAGTTCTTGGCCCGCGACAACCAGCTCACCCAGCTTGCTGCCAAGGAGCCCAAGTTCGCTGCCGCCCTTGCCCAGGACTTTGGAACTGAGGTCCGAGCTCAGCAGAAGAGGAAGGCCAAGGACGCCTACAACCAGCTGCTTGAGGGTCTTCTGGGTGCTCCCCTGACTATCCTGTTTGCTTCCGATAACGGTAACGCTAGTACTGTGGCTAAGCGACTTGCTAACCGTGGTCGTGCTCGAGGCCTGAAGACGGCTGTGATGGCCATGGAGGATTATCCTCTTGAGGATCTCCCTGCCGAGGAGAACATTGTCTTTGTTACCTCTACTGCCGGTCAGGGTGAATTCCCCCAGAACGGTCTGCCTTTCTGGGATGCCATCAAGGACAACACCGATCTCGACCTGGCTACCGTTAACTACTCCATTTTTGGTCTGGGTGATAGCCACTACTGGCCTCGCAAGGAGGACAGGATTTACTACAACAAGCCTGCCAAGGATCTTGATCGGGTTCTGACCAACCTGGGTGCCAAGCACCTGGTCCCCGTCGGTCTGGGAGACGACCAGGATCCCGATGGATTCCAGACTGGTTACCAGGAGTGGGAGCCCAAGATTTGGACCGCCCTCGGCGTAGACAACGTCGATGGCCTCCCTGAGGAGCCCCCACCTATCACCAACGAGGACATCAAGATTGCTTCCAACTACCTCCGTGGTACCATTGTGGAGGGTCTCAACGACACTTCCACTCTCGCTATCTCGGCCGCCGACCAGCAGCTTACCAAGTTCCACGGTACTTACATGCAGGACGACCGTGATATCCGAGACGAGCGCAAGGCTCAGGGTCTGGAGCCCGCCTACTCCTTCATGATCCGATGCCGACTGCCCGGTGGTATCTCGACGCCCCAGCAGTGGGTCCAGATGGACGACATCGCCAACACGCTCGGTAACGAGACCATGAAGCTCACCACCCGACAGACCTTCCAGTTCCACGGTATCGTCAAGAGCAAGCTCAAGCCCGCCATGCAGGCCATCAACCGTGCCCTGATGACCACCATCGCTGCTTGCGGTGACGTGAACCGAAACGTCATGTGCAGTTCGCTTCCCACCCACTCCAAGTATCACCGCCAGGTGTTTGCTTGCTCGCAGCTCATCAGCGACCACCTCCTGCCCTCGACCACTGCTTACCACGAGATCTGGCTCACCGACGAGGACAACAAGAAGACCCAGGTTGCTGGTGACGCCGTCCAGGACTTTGAGCCCCTCTATGGTCCTACCTACCTGCCTCGAAAGTTCAAGATCACCATCGGTATCCCTCCCCACAACGACACCGATGTGTATGCCCACGATATCGGTCTGATCGCCATCAAGGGTGAGGATGGTAACCTGGCTGGTTTCAACGTTCTTGCCGGTGGTGGTATGGGTACTACCCACAACAACAAGAAGACGTATCCCCAGACTGGTCGCATGTTCGGTTTCTGCAAGACTGAGGATGTGCACATTGTCTGCGAGAAGATCATGCTCATCCAGCGTGACAACGGTGACCGCAAGAACCGAAAGCACGCCCGTCTCAAGTACACCATCGACGACATGACGGTGCCCGTCTTCCGTGGCAAGGTCGAGGAGCTCTGGGGCAAGAAGTTTGAGCCTGAGAAGCCGTTCGAGTTTAAGAGCAACGTCGACACTTTCGGCTGGCAGAAGGATGAGTTTGGTCTCAACCACTTCACCTTCTTCATCGAGAACGGCCGTATCGAGGACACTGCCGAGTTCCAGATGAAGACTGGTCTGCGCGAGATCGCCAAGGTCCACAAGGGCGAGTTCCGCCTTACTGGTAACCAGCATCTCATCCTCAGCAACGTCGCCGATGAGGACCTCCCCGCCATGAAGGAGCTCATGAAGAAGTACAAGCTCGACAACGTCCAGTTCTCTGGTCTCCGCCTAAGCTCCTCCGCCTGTGTGGCCTTCCCTACTTGCGGTCTCGCCATGGCCGAATCTGAGCGATACCTGCCGGTGCTCATCTCCAAGCTTGAGGCCTGCCTCGAGGAGAACGGTCTCCGTCAGGACTCTATCGTGATGCGTATGACGGGTTGCCCCAACGGTTGCGCTCGCCCCTGGTTGGCCGAGGTTGCCTTTGTCGGCAAGGCCTATGGTGCTTACAACATGTACCTGGGTGGTGGTTACCACGGCCAGCGTCTTAACAAGCTGTACCGCCAGAGCATCAAGGAGGATGAGATTCTCTCCATCATGAAGCCTCTCCTGAAGCAGTACGCCCTGGAACGACAGGAGGGTGAGCGCTTCGGTGACTTCTGTGTCCGAACTGGCGTGATTGTGGCCACCACTGATGGCCAGAACTTCCACGATAACGTAAGTTGTTGACTCTGCTCTTGATACCATGTATAGTTGGCTAACAATTGGAATAGATCCCCGAGGAAGATGAAGAAGATGAGGAATAGATGATGATCAAAGAATGACCACCATGATGAATTGGATATGGAAAAACAAAATGGGGGGATATTCAATGACGGATTGATATCATACTTTTTTATCTTTATTTGCTTGCTTGCATAGCTTGACTTGGCCCGGCGCAATTTTGGAACCTACCCTTTGATTACATGTAGGAATATCTTTTTTTGAGGAACAAACACACACACAAGACTTTTCTGTGAATCATTATAGACTTGAACTTTATACATTGCTTCTTCTTACAGGTGTCTTCCAACATCCATCCTCTCGACATCCTGTAAGGGGTATACTACAATAACAACAACTACTGTCTATCCGCATCATCACCTTTGCCTCCTAAACTCGAACCATACCAAACAAAAATACCAAGACCCAGACCAAGACTAGTAATTCCAACAAAAAACCAGCCAGACCCTCCTTCAACAAAAACATTGTCCACAAGAAACTCGTAACAACATCATCATCTTTTCTTCGAGAGAGCCTGTCTCGTACATTGATCGTTATTCTTTCAACAAAAAGCTGGGGATTGTTTTCGCCGTTCCATGCCCTTATGCGCCTGACCACGCCGGATGTAAAGAACCCAAATGCAAACAAAATTCACACGCAAGAACCTCCTTGGTTCGTTCAGACGTGAATAAAGATCAGCTTCGCAAGTTACTCGATACGCTGCTCATCTTGTCGTTGAACCTCTCCTTGAGGCCACCCATCCATCGGGGCGCCTTCAGGCTCAACCGCACTCGGCCCTCCACTATCATGTTGACGACGTTAAGGACGGCAAATGTGGTAGAACCAATGGCACGGAAGACGGCCAGGGCAGCGACAGACCAGAGGAGGAAGCGTAGGTAGTAGTTCTCGCCAATACCCTTGGCACTGTAAATCTCCGAGACAGCCATGCCGAGAATACCGTTGCAAATCATCCAGGTCAGCACCAGGTATGTGCGGACACTCTTGTAGTAGTCTTCCTGCATCTGGGCTTCGCTCATGGGGTTTTCGGGAACTTCAAGTCGGTCACGGAGGTTGCGGAGAGCCTCATCGTAACCACTGTCAATGTCGAGCTGCTCGCTGGGCATGTCCAACTCGACAGTTTCACCCTTACCAACGGCACCACCAAGGTCAGTCTTCATGACGTTGTCACCCTTGGTTCCCCAGGTAACATCGTGGGTATTGCAGAAGGCGTAAATCTGTAGCGTGCAGATGTAACTGGGGAGCAGGACGAAGTACTGTGCTGCTGAGGTGATCATGTGCCAAGGATCGAGGTATATGATCGACATGATAAAGTACATTCCTATGGTTGATAGGATGGATACGATGAGGTTTGTAAAGACGTTGTTACCCATCTCTATCTCATCGTCCTTTGACGTGAGCTGTCGAACAATGATGTAAATCGTAGCAAAAGTCGTGTAGACCATGATGACTCCGTATATGATCATACTCGAGAGGTACAGTTTGTTAGAACCTTGGGGTCGATTGCCGAGGGACAAAATGAACTGCGTCGATATCAGGAGAACGCAAGCGTACCGCAGGATATGGAAGATGACGGTGCCGATATTGTGTCCAAACGGATCGACTTTGGGGTCTGTTAGACCGCCTGCGACGAAGTAAAAGGTGAGGTAGAAGTTGGCCAGAGAGAAGAATGTGAAGAGAAGCTGGATGAACTGGTAGAAGAACTCGATGTGCAGAAGCACCTTGCGAAACACAGTATGATCCGTAAACCAGATTTGCTTGAAGTGGACGAGGGAGTAGACAGCGGCAAAGAAGGCACCGTTGAGCCATCGTCGACGCTGCGAGATGAGTTCCGAGACCGTGTCTATTTCAGAGTTAGTGTCATGTCATGATGAATACAAAGTCATTGATAGGGGACTTACCAGGCACATCAGTCTCACCAGTACATCCCTTGACGTACTTCAAGACCCATCTCTCGCCTCGCTTGGCGACCAACTCCCAGCAAAGAATACGATCTTCAGCCAGATACATGTTGGCTGTAAAGACATCGGCGTGTTGTCCGTGCAACGTTTCACCCTTGAAATACTGGCTGAGGGGTCCATGTCCAGTCTCATCGTTCTGCAGCGCGTGGAAACGGTAGGCACTGAGAGCACCGGGAAGCACAGTAATGTAGCCAAAGACAGACTCGAGGGGCTTATCAAGAATGTTGGACATCTTGTACTCAAAGTTCTGGGACGCCACAAGGGGGTTCAGGAAGTTGGCACCCATTTTGCCCTTCATAGCCTTGATCTCTCCACAAGCGCCGGCAACGTTCGAGTCGGTATCAAAGGCCTTCCAGAGATGGTAGAGCGAGGTGCCACCAGGACGAGTACCCACATCCAGTAGGATACAGACGTTGGGGTTGAGGGCCTTGCCAAAGGCGTTGAAGAACCATCGGTGCGAGTTGAGCTTACGCTGGTTCTTCTCTTTGAGACAGAAGATCATCTGGCAAGGAACAATGCCCTTCTCGGCACCCTTGAACTTGAGATCGGAATCGAGAGAGACCTGGGTAGTGTACTCGTACACGTGCGCCTGAACGGCTCGGTTGTTGACAAAGTTCTTTGCGATACCATGCTGATAGACACCCATGGCAGCAAGGGCGTCGAGCGTACGAGGGTGAATCTTTTCACGGCCATCTGACACGATACAGACCACAATCTTCTGCCACCCCGTCTCACCCCAGGTACGGGATCGAGACCGGGAGCAGAAATGTGAGATGTTCTTCATGACAGCGTACATGGTGCGAGTGAAGCCGATCTCATCTTCGTTGTACATGGTGATGCAGATGAACAGCTCAGTCTCTCGGAGAGTCTTTCCAATCGACTGTCGCAACTTGTACCCTCTCTCGACAAAGTCGTCGGGATCGCATGTCACAGCTGTGTATCGCATATGGGTGAATTCAACCTCGCCTCGTCGTGGCAAGAAACTGTAGAGAATGGTGGGAATCTTGCACTCCAGCACCAGCTCACCGTTGATGAGCTGCACTTCCTTCCTCGACATTTGGGGTGCGCGAACACCTCGTCGTTCTTGGGCGCCATCTGGAGCCGGGCCATAGTGCTCAAACTTGTCGTAGTCTGAGTGTGTCTCGTGTAGTGTACTTTGAGAATCAGATGAAAGGTATGAGGCCCGGTCCACGGGGTGAGGCCTCGCGTCGCTGAGGTCTGATTCAGGTCCAAACACATCGTCATCTATATCACTGTGCAGGGGAATAGACACCGTCGCATCGTCTGCAAAAGGTGGGATATTTCTGGAGTTGTTGTTTGTTGAGAAGAGCGGTGCTGGAGGGAGTGGCCGCCGTGGGCTGCCGCCATATCTGGAAGAAGGGGTCCCTGGTCGAGGACTTCCATTGAGATCAGATGGCTCATACATGTCGTTTGATGGAGGGGGCCTCGAGAAGTCGGACCTTGTGAAATCCGACATGCGTGATGAAGGTGTCCATGGTCGTTGAGGTGAACCATCGTTCATGTGCACTCCGTACGGGATGTAGGATGATTCGGGGGGTGGCATATGTGGCGCATCGTTGAAGATAGAGCCGGATCTTGATGACCGGACGCTAGGCTGATAGTTGAGGTTTCGTGGACTTCGAAGACTGGGGAGTTTCTCTTGTGAGCGGGCGTTCTGAACGGATCTCAATCGGCTCTGTGGCCGTGGTGGTACGGGGGGAGTCTGGTCTCGGCCATCACGCTGTTCTATGTGCTGTCTGCGCCGCTCGCTGATTCCGTCTGGGATCTCTGGGAGCTCTCGGGGCATGTCTGGCATGTCTGCGAATGCAACTCGCATGCTGTTCTTGCTCTTTTTGTTCTGCAGCTTTGCAGAAAGTCCTCCAGACATCGCATCGCGGGGCAGCAGGGACTGTGATTCGGCCACGGTGAGGGAGTAGGCTGGAGGTAGAGGGAGAGGAGATACACGATCACGTTCCTCGTTTGTAGTATACTTCTCGAGGTCATCCAGATGCTCGGGGTATGCCCCGGACATCTGCTTGTCCTTGTCTGAAGACATACTGCACTGAGGAACCAGAGGAGACGGTGGTGATGGGATCGCGACTGGCGGTGAAGAGGAAGAGGGCGTTGTCTTTGGGGATAAAGCAGAGGAAGCAGAAGCAGAAGGAGAGGAAGGCGTTTGTTTTGATGGGGAGGGTGGTACATACTTGTGAGCGTCGTAAGGTTCTTCCACAGAGGTCAAAAGTCTCATCGCAGCGGGACTATGCCCGGTGGGAGTGTGATTAAGTTCATCGTCATCGTACGGCGGGAGGCTGTAGTCGGGCGGGCGTTGGGGCGTGTTTGGGTCCATGGCGGTTGACTCGGAGGTTGATTCGGAGCTGGAATGTGGACGCGGGTAGTTGCAAGAGGACGGGGGATTCGAGATTGGCGATTGGAGGCCCAAAGCGAGGATGTTTGGGAGACGACAGGCGTTTCCTCGACGGCCTACGCCGTAAGGAACGAGAAGAGCAACCGGATTCTCCTGGAAAGGACTCCTCAATCAAAGATTGAACTTGCCGGATAGAGTTTCGAGGTGTCGTCGAGAGCGTAATATGTTGAAACCTTGATCTACAAAAGGTGTTGGGTTGCAGGTTGAGAGTGCAAGTGTGGGTGAAGCTCGCACAAAGAATGCAGCTCGGGCATGCAACACAGAATTGTCGAACGAGAGTCGGGACGAAGAAGTTGAAGAGAGACAAAGAGCGGAGCAATGAAAGCTACCACTTTCCCTTTTTCCACGAGGCGTCGCACAGTAGCACGGAGCGAGCGGATATGGTTGCGGATATGGATTTGGTGGTGGGGGGTGGGTGATAGCTTGGGGAGGAAGCTTGGGTCATCCCAAACAAACGGTTACGTAGTACTGTTGACCCAGCAACGCACCCTTTGGGACATGTCTGGCACGCCCAGTCTCACAGCCTCCCAGTCGTATTGTTTCGGTGGCCGGGGAGGAAGCGCCACTCTCTGTTGGATGGACGATGATGACTGGCTATTCCATCATGACTGCCTGGGCGAGACCCCGGTGGATTTGTTGATGGTGGAGGTCGAGTTTAAATTGCCTGCATCCCAAACTTCTTCAGTGTCGGGAGTTTGAGGCTCAGCTCAGTGACATACCCTAAGCCTTTGTTGAATCTGGAGCCAAGTTATTCCGCGATGAATTCACTTCTTCAATCGCAATTGAAACCTTCATCAGACTGACCGTTTCTTTCAAGAGTACCTATTTTTGTTCTTCGTGATGGCCTCCTGCAATGGCCGCCACGTAATATTTACATGCAAGCGCTGGCGGCCTTTCTTAGCGCCTTACTGTGGATAACTTCGTTTCCCCAGTCATGATCGCCTACAGACAAGCATTCAACGGTCGGGAAACCTTCATCAACAGCCTGTGAACGCTAGGACTGAGCTTGGCCTCGCCTCCACTGCAAAGGCGACGTGTGCCCTCGTTGTGACAAGTCAAGTGCTGAGAGGGTCAACCTGGTCTGACTCCCTTCAATTAATCTAATCCCCTGGCCAAAGGCACAGACGTTGATGAACCAGACGTTTTGTCAGCGGGGTGGACCGGCCTGACCCTTGCATGGGCCGCATCATGAGCATTCCTTGAGCCCTGCCGAGTCTGACACTCGGGGGAAGAGAGATCCCGCTTTCACCGGGAGAAAGTGATCGTACCTGACCGATTCTGCAGTAGCCACCTCGGATACGGATACGGATATGTCGTCCTCTCGTTCCTATGCATACATGGATGCTGCACTGCCTCGAATCACACCGTTACCCTACAGCAGCCGCAATTTGTCTACCGAACCCATAAACGATTATGCTATCTACACGTCTGAGAATCCGTATAGTTAAACCTATTCCTCAATAAGAGAGAAAATCTCATCGCTGTCACTCGTGGCTCACCGAAAGTCAAATCGTATCACCTGCCTCACCGAGAATTTGCTGTTGGAAAGGACACAGTCAACAGCTGATCAACATCCTTCCCGAACAAAGGGTTCTGCTTTTAGTCAATGCTGAGCTACGCCGCATTGGTAGTTGCAAAAACAATGTAGAGATGATCATGTATCAATGGAGCCGATATCCCCTAGGTCCCAATTGGAAAAAGAACAGCGAGCTGTCGAAACTATTTGCAAAGCCCCAACGACTCACTTTCTTCAGGGACGGATGCTTGAAGACATGCTGACATAAAGACTCAAACAACAAGTAATCCTTCATGAGGCAGAATAGAGTCAAGACTATGCATCCATGTCTCTGAATTGAGTGTTTACCCTGTTCGATGATGTCTGGGCCGGCCCAACGACTCATACCCAAGGAGCAACATGGAGGATGAATGGGGGTAAAGCATGTGCGCTTGATCAAGGAACCCCCACATCGAAACTCATATACTGCATACACCAAGTGAACCTTGTCGGCCTCTTTCCCCATGGGGTGCCGAGTTGTAAGTCAATAATGCGCTTGTCTGGAGTTAACCCGCACTCAGAGACCACTCTTCACGTCAGGCTGCAGCCTCAGAAAACCTCCCGGTTACGGGATGACGTTGTTGGACCTGGATATGTTTTCTGCTCTTGGCTGTTGACTGTATCAAAATGCCTCACTGCAGAGGGTGTCGGTTTGGTAGGTGCCCATCCATGAGGGTATCGTGAGATTCTGGTCACTCCTCAGGCATGGTGTCCCTTCGCACTGCCTCGTGATTCACCTTCAACTATCGCAACAGGAAGGAGATACCCAACAATTTGAACACACGATATAGGAAGCTGCGATGGATCTCGATCATCGATTCTTCAACATGATTCAAACTCCTCTTGCACACGTCTGCGTCGAGAGACTTTGACGCCTCGCATCCTCGCTACGCAGCACAACGAGAGTTTATTTCATCGTTTCTCGTCGCCCATGCCGAAAACCTTTTTGTTTCTATTTGCCTAGTATTTTCTATATAATCCCTGCTCGCCCCAGACTCAATCACCTTGTCTAAGTATCGCGTCGTCAATCAACAGTGTCAGATCAAGCACACTTTCTACATCCCAAACGACATCTTCTGACTCCAGACCATGTCGCAAAGCACAGAACCTGGCCAAACAGGCCCTGGTGATAATAACCCCAGCTTAAGCTACCACTGGGCAGGCCGAAAGGATGCCCCCCGCGAGTCCCTCCACAACAACACCAACGAGCCGGTTAGCGATGCGCCCACGACTGTCCTTCAGAACCCGTTGGCCGATATGACCGAAGAAGAACTCATTGCCGATGCTAGCGGCCTATGTTTGCAAAAGGGTCTACTCGAGCACGTTGATGTTTTCCGCAAAGCAGCCCTTCTGGCCAAGGTTATCAACGTACCACAAGGGTTCGAGTCAATCGACGCTTTGAGCGAGGAGGACAAGGAGATGCTCCGCTATGAGGAGACACACCGCTGGAAAGCTCAGCCCAAGATGCTCTACTTTCTTTGTGCTCTGTGTGCAGGATGCGCTATTGTGCAGGGCATGGACCAGACGGTCATCAACGGCGCTCAGGTATGAAGATTAAGCTGGCCCTGACTGAAAACGATATCTTTTGCTAACATGACTCTAGAGCTTCTACTTTGCCGAGTTTAAGATCACCAGATACGCGTTGATCGGCCTGACCAACGGTGCCCCCTATGCTTCGGCCGCACTCATCGGGTGCTGGCTCAATGCCCCCCTGAACAAATGGTTTGGACGCCGTGGTACCATCGCCTTCTCTTGTCTCTTCGCCTTCATCACCGGTATCTGGCAGGCCGCTGCCAACACATGGCTTTGCTTCCTTCTCGCTCGCTTCACGCTCGGTCTCGCTGTCGGTGCCAAGTCAAGCACCACCCCCGTCTATGCTGCCGAATGCGCCCCCAAGAATATCCGTGGAGCCTTGACAATGATGTGGCAAATGTGGACAGCATTTGGCATCATGCTGGGATTTGCTGTCTCGATCGCTTTCCAGAACCTGAAGTATCCCAACGAGTTCGCCCCCTGGCGATGGATGATTGGGTCGACATCCCTTCCCCCGCTGATCGTGGGATCCCTTGTTTACCTCCTCCCTGAGAGTCCTCGTTGGTACATGGATAAAGGAAACTTTGTTGAGGCTTATAACTCGCTTAGAAGACTCCGCAAGTATGATTTGCAGGCTGCTCGCGACATGTACCTTGCGTGGAAGTTTCTGCAGGTTGAGGAGCGCTCTAAGGAAGGCCACAACATATTCAAGGAGTTCTTCAGTATCAGGAGAAACTGGCGAGCTGCTCAGTCTTCCTGGTTTTGTATGCTGATGCAGCAGTTCTGTGGTGGTATGTACCTCCTAAACCCCGATGAGTAGTGAGATGGGCTAACATGATCCTAGTCAACGTGATTGCGTACTACAGCACCAAGATCTTTAAGGATGCAGGATACACACAGTCGCAGGCTCTACTGATCTCGTTCGGCGGCGGTGCCATCAACTGGCTCTTTGCGTTGCCGGCAATCTGGACAATCGACACCTTCGGCCGCCGAAACCTTCTCCTGTCGACGTTCCCTCTCATGAGCATATGTCTGTTCTGGACTGGCGCAAACTTTTATCTTCCGGAGGGACCTGTTCGCTTGGCGCTTCTTGCGACTGGTATCTACTTGTTTATGGCTGTGTACTCCCCCGGCCTTGGTCCGGTTCCATTCACGTACAGCGCGGAAGCATTCCCGCTGCACATCCGAGCTCTGGGTATGGCTTCGGCCACATCTATTACGTGGGCCTTTAACTTTCTCCTCAGTTTCACGTGGCCTTCTATGGAGGCTGCCTTTACAACATCGGGCGCCTTCTTCTGGTATGCGTCATGGAACATGTTCGGGTTGGTGTTTGCATACTTCCTCCTTCCGGAAACCAAGGCTCTGTCACTGGAGGAGTTGGACTTTGTCTTCAGCATGCGCAACCGAGACCATGCTAAGTACTATGTTAAGCGACTGGGCTGGTACACAAAGAAGATCATGGGCCGCAATCCCGATTCCATGCCAGCACTATACCGATTGGAAACAACTGCGACAGAGACGGAGATAGAGGTCAAGCCAAGCAACGTGGAGAGCAGCAACTCGACTTGAAGGCCGATGATGTCGATTCACGATGTTGTCTACAACTGATTCTTGATTAGATGTTTTTAGTGAGAGGAACTGCATACGCAGTTGAGGTTTCCTGGGGCGTTTGGGAATTTGAATACCGTAAGAGTCATGGTTGAGCGCGGCTTTGCACCGTGGTTGGGTAACGTTAGTGGCTTATTAGGTAGTGTTTAATCTCGTAATATTATTACGGTAGATTTACTGTGCCTCATTGTGAATTCGTGCTATTGAAAAGTAATCTGAACTTCTGTGGTCAGGGTAGGTTGTCTTGTTCATTATGGATGACTAACATGGAGGGCTTCTTCATCTGCACAACCAGGGGTTTTCATCACTTTGACACTAACCAAGCAAAGACTGGCATTGCCGAAGAAGCGGCCTTCATTTTGGCCCGTGAAAGCGCCACCCGAGCAACCGACATGACAGATGACGATCATCAACTAGACCAGCCCGAAGCAACCGGCTTCCGCTCGGTCCCAGGCCCGGCTACGACGCCGTCGAACTCGACGCAGGGATACGGACCGGCGCATGTGCTAGACCACCATCCCGACTATCCTCATATGCATACGATAGTCTTGCTGCATGGCAGAGGCAGTGACGCGGAGGAGTTTGCGGAGGAGTTGATGGACTCATCTCGCCTATCAGATGGGCGGTCGTTGCAGGAGGCGTTACCGGGCTGGCGGTGGGTTTTCCCCGCTGCAAGGCAAGTCTGGAGCGAAGTGTTTAAAGAGTTTATGCCAATGTGGTTTGAGTTGAGGGACGGCAGGGATGGTGCTGGGGATTCCGAGGGGCTGAAAGAGGCGGTCACACATGTGAGAGGTATTCTGCAGGAGGAGAGGACGAGATTGGGGTACGGCAAGGTGATTCTGGGGGGCATAAGTCAAGGGGGAGCGGTTGGCATGTGGACGTTGCTGTCATTGATGGGCGAAGGGAATGGTGATGATGATCCGGGGAAATGGCTGGGTGGGTTTGTGGGGAGCAGCACATGGATGCCGCTTGGAGATGATGCTGAGAAGATGCTTGACGGGGATCATCACGGCTCTGAGTTTGTGGAAAACATGATGAAGTCACTTTCTCAGCGACAGTCGACCATCCCTGTTCTCATGGGACATGGCGTTGACGATGCTTATGTCGACGTCGACTTAGGACGACAAGCAGCGCGCATCTTGAGTCGAGTTGGGTGCAGTGTTGAATGGCGAGAGTACACAGGCGCAGAGCAAGAGGGTCATTGGTTCAAGGTGCCCGAGCAAATGGACCACATTTACGAGTTTCTGAAAAGCTTGGAAGCGCAGTAACAAGACATTTTCGGATATAAGATTCACAAATCTTTCGGAATTGCCACATAGCATCCTTGAATGTCAGAATTTTTACTCGGGACCCGCGGAATTATCACCATCCTAGTTAAGCTGACAGTCCCGAGGCCAGAGATCTCAGGATTCATATCCCAGTGCAGGGTCTTTTTTGTGCCACTCCGGAATGTTTTATTCGAGTCATTTGCAGCGAGTGACAGTAAAAATTACCAGAAAAAAAAAGTAAAAATGAATCTTGGGGTAACATTGCGCGACATGATCCTTGTCTTGTCAAAAAGAAAAGAAAAAAAGGGCGCCTTCCCCTTGCAGCAAAAAGAATGCGTTTTAAAAACTTCCATGTGAAAACCTGGATGCCTGCCTGTTTAGGCAAGTGCCCTTCAAGTTTTGGGCTCGCGCTTGCACTTGCACCAACCAGACTTGTGCTCAAGTTGGAAGGAACAAGTGTTTCCATTACGGATAACCTCAGTTGTGGCCCATGACCGTGCGTTGCTCTTTCCAAACCCGAGCTTTGGTGCCTCAGGGTGTGCCTCAGGTTCAACTCCCAGCCCGGATATCATGATGGATCCGTCCATTCTCTTGCATCTCGATATACCAACAAGTAATTTCCCTTCAGACCAAGCTTCGAGTTTAGCGATGCCATGATCATGGTCCAACATTCTTGTCTTGCCGTACGTGATTCCTGACACTATCGGAGCACAGGCCCGTCGCTCTTGCAAACTATTCAACTCCTCGCCCGGACCTGTTTGCTCTTCAGGTCCACACGGCCGAGAAACAAACCACCGTCCTGGAAACCTCGACACACGACTTCTCGAAAGGACAGGGTCACCTTAAAAAAAGCCACGAGGCCCGGCCCTCATCCGGACGAATGATCGGCAGCACCAACAGAGGCGCCCCTGAGGCGACTGTTTTTTCCCTTCCCCTGGGGCGGCACGGCCCTGATGCCCGTCATCTTTTGTGTGAATCGTACGGTGGCGTGTGATGGTCCTTGTGCCTGTTTGCCTGGTTGAGCCAGATGCATTCGTGTCTGGATATACGACATTTGCCGAGAGATGTCCTGAAGCAAGCTATGGTGTGTGCTTTGACATGGACCATGTGCTTTCTTGTCTTGGAGTTGATCTCGACTGCTTTTGTCTGAGCAGCACTTTAATCCGCAGCACGGGCTGGGCCGGCGGCCAAAGAAGTGAGGATATCCTGGCTTCGAATTTTTATCTGCAGGGCCATCTTGAACCAGCAAATAGCTGTTTATGGCGTCTGGTTGGTTCATCAAGTGTCAAGTCATGGCTTACAACACGTCTTCGGTCCTTTTCGTCTCCATCAGCGTCGAAGCTTCTCAGCCAGTTACGCCCTGATACCAACCGAGTCTCGTCTTGCAGGACCCATCGCCTTCTGCAACCTCACCCCAGTCTGCACTCTGCCCTGCCTCTCATGCTCATGACACCCCGGCCTCGGATCGCTCTTTGAAAATCGCCATCCATCTCGAAAGGCGCGGAGCCCCCCGCCCCCTCCCTCGGGCCCTTGGACTCCTCCGGACCAAACCTTGTTCGGACATGCTCCGTGAAGCTGCCCGGCCACATAGCCTCGAGTCGGCAATCAACATCATGGATCGAGTTAATGCCTCCGATGTGCTCGGCCACTAGTCTTAGTGGTCCCTTGTCCTGGGGCCCTGGATCTCCACCGTTTCATCGACCACCGATGGCGTCCTTCTAGTCGTGGTTCTGTAAGCCATCACCCAAGCCAAGCCGAGCCTAGCAGAGCCCACCGTCATGCGACACTGGGCATCTCGAACTGACTCCCCATAAACCCAGACGCGCATCCATGGATGGATGGTTTGCAGACGTGGCCCCGTCGACTGAGAATCTTGGGATGCCATGCCCTAGCCTAGCTCCTGTTTCCCAGCCCGGTCGTGGAGGCGGGTCGGCGTGGAGGCGAAGATGGAGACCGACTCACTGTCGTTATAATGATACTTCTGCAGCTCCCACCCCCGCTGCCGCCGGTCTCTGCTCTACTTCTACTGTTTTAGAGATCTGGTTTCTTGATGCTCACTTGAGCGTCTCATCACCATGCGTAACCCACCTCCAGAGGTGATGGCCACATGGCCTCACCCAAACTACGACAACCCGGATCACCGTGGGCCAGCTCTGCTCATTGTCGAGGTATCCATCATGTCGGTCGCTGTTCTCACTCTCCTGGCTCGACTCTACGTCCGGATATTCAAGGTCAACAAAAGTGGCCTCGACGACTGGCTCATGTTGGCTGCCATGGTAAGAATCTTCCCCAGATTTGTACCTCGGCTCGTCCAACGAGCATGTGCATGGTGATCGTCGCCCCCCCTGCTAACACTGCGGGTTAGGTTTTCGGCATTGGAGTTACAGTCTGTGTGATACTGGCGGCCCAGATGTATGGGTGGAACATTCATGTGTGGGATCTGAAAGAGTCCCAAGCTGTCAAAGGTCGACAGGTGTCCATCGCCGCCCAGACACTCTTTCTGTTCTCTTCCGGTCTCGCAAAGAACTCGATCCTCGTTTCCTATCTCCGAATCGCTCCGGCTCACTCATGGCTTCGACGCGTAACCTATGCATCGATCAGCTTGGTTACCGCCTTGATTTTTATCTTTCTTATTGTGCTTTGGACACAATGTCGGTATGTTGGATACACGTCCAGCTGTTCAGTAGAGACTTAATCACTGACCGTTGCAGGCCAATGTCTGCTTATTGGAGCTTGACAGGCGGTGATAGCTGCTCTGCAGAAGGTCCTAGTGTGCTGTAGGTTTCCCAATAACCCCTTGCTTGACTTGTCATTGACCCCTTATAGGAGCCAAGCTATTACGACAGTTGTTACCGACCTGCTCGTCTGCGCTATCCCTCTACCAACACTCTTCAAGTTGAAGCTACCACTTTCGCAACGCATCGCCCTCATTGTGGTTTTCTCACTTGGCCTTGTTGTCGTCTTCGCGGCCTCGATGCGCGCATACTGGACACACTACGTGACGGACGAGACCTACGATGTTACCTGGGAGGGCTTCTATCTTTGGATCTGGACCGCCGTAGAGGCAAACTTGGGCGTCATCTGTGGTAGCGTGCCAGCATTGCGTCCACTCTTCAGGAGCATGTTTCGGTCAAAGAGCAGCAGTTACTACAACAAGACAGGCTCGCACGCTTACCCGCCTGGCACCGCTCAAGGAGGAGTAGTAACGGTCATCACGAGTCCCAAAAAGGCCAGTAGGACCTGGACGGACAACCTCCAGCGAGGGAGTAAAGGGGTGAGGATTCAAGACGACCATATCGACATCGAAGCGGGCACTTTTAGTGGCGGGAAACGACACAAAGACACCGACAGCGGGGCGTCGACGCTTGAGATGGATACCTGGCCGTCGCGAGAACAACCCAGATCGTGGCCGTCGAGCTCATAGTGAATTTTTGGCATGTTTGGCGTTATGGTAATGCGGTAATCACGAAAATGGTACTTATGAAGGAAGGGAAGGAAATCACAGGACATCCAGCATGACAGGCATGGAAGGGATATAAACCACGGCGTTCAATATGGACATGGTATGGTAATCACCAAAATAAATGTTCCCTTTTATTTACCAGACTCCGTCAAGTGATCCTCCAACTATATTCGCCCTCTAAATGCTTTTGTCTCGTCTTGGCGTCCACATGAGGTTCATGTGTTGAGAAATGTCAAGCTAAATTCGGGCATAGGGTTACTTTGTAGGATTTAAAGCTCCTTGGCGTGGCTTTGAATCCTACGGCAAGCCGAGACGAGACGACCCAAACGCTTTGACCCATCTCGCAAATTCGTCAAGTTTGATTGTCCAGAGGCGAACCGAACCGAGAAATCGGGGGGGGTCGTGAACAGGGATCAGTGTTTCCATTGCATCCCTTTGGTGTGTATAATACACCCTTGATAAATGCCCGACTTGCATGCATCGCGCGCCGGCGCATTAGCCTTCCCCGGCGGGATTGTCGTCCATTGCGGCGGGGGAGTCGAAGGGTGTGTCTCGCTTCGGCCGGAGGAGATAGCACCAGTAGTATAGGTCCGGATCATGTGGTAGTAGCTTGGGTGTGGGAACCTTGGCAAGGACCTCGATATCAAAGGGTAGGTCATCAAGGTCGAAGCGCGAGGAAGAGTAGCTGAGGGAAACCCATACACCGCCATCGGCAAGACAATTCCGGATGCCGGCGGCCATACGGCGTAGCGGGGTCTCGCCGGCGCATGAAATCGCGTCAACGGTGCTCTTGTCAACGATGAGATCAAACTTTTCTTTTAGATCGAGCTGTGTAGCATCTTGAACCTCGTAACGCATTTGCACATCTCCAAATGCCTGCGTCTCAAGTTCGCGGCCGCGGTCAATGGCGAGAGGCTCGTAGTCGACATTAAGGAGGTTGCGGAAGCCCCGGGCCCGGAAGTGGTTTTGAAGGTCGCTGGTGCCAAAGCCGATGTGGAGGATCCGGGCGGTGGCCGGGTCCAACCGTTGGAGGACCGGCTCGACTAGCGGCATGAAGTCGGCCGACTTGAGGAGCCACTCAAAGGCCTTTTCGGAAGCGAAGCGCTTGTGCCAGTAGCTCTGCTTGTCAAAGTCGGCTGGCATGATGGCGGCGAGTGCGGCTCGGGTTCGATGGAGGATTGGGGACGAGGGCTCCAGGGGTGGGATCTGGGGCGCGGCGGAGGAGATGGCCATTTATAATTACCCGGGCCCTTTCCTTGGGCTAGGTTTTATCTTATCAATGCGACTCAAGGGCCAAGGGGTCGTGTATCATGAGGATTGAGGATTTGCAAATCCTGTCGAGGGGGGGTGGTTTTCGGATCCACAGAACTGGGATTGTTGGAGAAGGACACGAGATAAGTCATGGGGGCTGCCCAGAAGAATTGGAGCCTTCATGATGGCTTCTTTTCGTGTCCAAGGCAGACGATGGTTTACTATGTTGTTGGTGATATGAATAGCGTTGACAATATTGACTTTGCGACCGTGATGACTGGCGTTTGCAAAGTGAACAAGAGGTCTACTATTGTGATGTTGAACGGGAGCCGTTCCGGTGCATTTTGGGCGTTTGAATGTGGATTTTCGGCTCAAGTGCCGAGTGAGAAAGACGGTGACCAGGATGAGGATGGTCAGGGAATGATCAAAGTGACATTGATAAGATTCATGATGCTCAGGAACAATGTCACGGAGTTGTTCTGCATTTGGATAGTTCTCACAGTTGAGAGTCCATTAGGCAGTGAATGATTGGCTCACGGAAGGAAAATAAATTATGGTTCAAGATGGTGTCTGCAAAAGAAGAAACAAAACTTCTAAAGAACCATTGATGGATGGACCCTTGATCAACAAACTCGAGCGTTCCTGTCCGAGGGTGAAGAAACTGTCCGAGGCGCGGAGGATGACGTCGCCCAGCTTCAACAAAGGCATGATTGGCAGGGGCTGGCCGAAAACCCCAGCCCTATTAATATCCGACCAATTACAGCGTGGGAGCCGTTACTTTCCAGCCACACTCGAGTGAGGCGCTGTTTCAGCTCCGCCTCTTTTCGAGTGCCGCGTCAACCTCCAAGCAATCTTGGCAAGAGGAGGAAAGGATTACGAGGCGCTCGCGCGTGATGGAGGGGGAAGTAAAATCCTACATCTACAAACAAACTTGTCTTTTCAGACTCTGCATCATTCTCGATTTGTTCAACCTATTAATCGTTTCTCTCGTTTATAGCGACCCTGTTTAGACCTTGTTTACATTGAACACCTCAAGGGCGCATCTCCCCCGCAACAGAGTAAACAGACAAGGCTCAAAGAAAAGAAACACACACATATGGCTCCCGCACCGTCTAGTGAGCCCTACGGCATCGGCCATGGCGTCGCCAACAGCCTGCTACGGCGTGATCTCTCAAGCCCTACGCACACGCAGCAGGTGACGCTGGGCATCATCGCCGTCTACGTGGTCGTCATTGCGATTCTATGGAACGTTCCCTATGTCCGCATGGTTCTCTGGCCCTTCAAGGTATACTCTCCCACGGTTATTAGTTGATGGAAGATGTAGCTGACTCTGTGTAGATGCTGGTCATCGCCTTTCACGAATTTGGTCATGCCATCACGGCTGTGCTTACTGGAGGCAAGGTCAAGTCCATCAGCCTCGACCCCAACGAAGGAGGTGTCACGCACATGATTGGCGGCAAGAGCGCCATCACTCTACCAGCCGGCTATCTAGGCTCTTCCATCATCGGAGCTCTCCTGATCTTTTGCGGCTTCAACATCGTCGCTAGCAAAGTCGCCAGCATCGTCCTGGGCGTCTGTTTTCTCCTGACCCTGTGGTGGGGTAAGCGAGACTGGCTGACGATCCTTACCATTCTGCTCGCCGTCGGCCTCCTCATCGCTTGTTGGTTCATTTCACACGCTCAGGCTCTCCGCTTCGTCGTGCTCTTTATCGGCGTCATGTCGTCGCTCTACAGCGTGTGGGATATCTGCGACGATCTGATCCTGCGTAAAGTAAACTCTTCCGACGCCAGCGTTTTCGCCAAGAGGTACGGCGGCTCTTCTCAGTGCTGGGGCGTCATCTGGTCCATCATTTCAGTTTGCTTCATGGCTGCTGGTATCGTTGCTGGCCTGGCTGCCTTTTCTCAGTCGTTTGAGCAGCAAGAAAAGGACTCTCAGAAGTTTATCCCAACCTAGACGAGTGGTTATCTACGGCAAGGGATTGGCGTGATTTCTGTACTTTGGTTGTTTTATTCACTTATATTGGGGGGACAGACTGTTTGAAAAACCGACGGACACAGTTACCTGGAGTTTTTGACTGTTGCTGAATTTGGTCATGATAATGAGGATCAAGATGGTTTGAGAGCTACAGGCTCATAATGAAGAGAGATAGATGTGTACTACAAGTAGCTAGAGGGAGAAAGCGAGACCGGATTGATACCCTCCCAGAATGGAATGGATCTTGTTTCCATAGGCAAACATTGTTTCACTTTACTTTCTGATTGTTGTTGTGACTTGCCGTCGCTTCCCTTAAAGTCGCTATTCAGGGAGGACAATGTGCAGCATCTGTCCCACGAGTTTGCAAAATCTCCGTTCAAGTGACGAACCTCCATCACCACTCGAGTCGGTCCTTTAACTCAGCCGTGTCTGACGAACCCCCTGTGATACCATTGTGACTTGTTCAAGGCGACGGCTCAGCCTCATGAAACGTGATTGACCGCGATAGACTTGTACAGTGTCTAGAGGACGTCAGCTCACTGCTTTAGATTTGATATAAGAGTAGGTGGAGTTTCCTTGGGGAAACATCTTCTCAGAAAAAAACAAACTTGACAAGCAAAGTTGACGTGTACTACAAACCTCGAGAAAGAATCCCTGTTTTTCAACATGACGTCCAACTTGAACCTCCCTTGCGCGATGACCAGAATCGCGCCTCCATGCGAAGAGGACTATTCCCACGAACCTTCTAATCTGAGTCTCTGCGGGGACAGTTATTTCTTCAGCGGACGCTTTAGAAGCTATGGGTAAGAATCCTGCAATGTATGATGTAAGCGGTTTGTTCCTGACTTGCTCTCTCAGCCGAGTCCCCAAAGCTGTTGATGAAAATAATGAACTGGACTTTGATCATGTGCATGGGGCGTATAACACTGAGTACATCGTGCTTGGACCTAGTGAGCGGTATTTTCGCTGCAGGCGTATCCGCGAAGGAGAGGTTGCTGCCATGAGTGAGTTTCCCCTTTACCCCCTATTAGATATAGTCTTGTGCTCATTCTTTGTTAGACAGCAGTGACTTGGAAGACTACGAAGAAATTACCGACTTCTGCGATGACCACCAAGTCGAGCGCCCAGCCTTTTTATGCTTCGGGCCCAACGGCACGTTTTACATCCGTACCGTGAACGATGAAGAGAAGTGGAATCTTCCTGCTGAGACGGTCCGCGATGCTCTTCAGGTGACGCCAGGCGCTGCGCAATCTGGCGCTCAGGGTCTCTGGCTTGGAGCTGAGGGCTCATGGGTGGTCCAATACCGCGACGGCAGCTTCCGCTTCGATCTCCGAGGCCGGTATGCTGCTCTAGAGAGGGCACTTCAACAGGCTCAAGAGGATGGCGTCCGGATTAGTGGTCTTGCTCTGAACCTGCTCGATGCGGATTCGTATGCTTGCGTCTTTAGTGACGGAGTGGTTGAGTACGAGGTCGGACAGGCTGGATTTGACGGGAAAGAGTTTGAAAAGTGGTGTGAGGAGAACTTTGAGCTGAAGGAGCTTCATAAGCTGTTGGCTGAGATTTCCGAGGTTACTAGGAGTAACTGGCCCTGAGCTATCGCGGTCACTACATGATTGTGCTTGCAATCTTGGGGTACGTATTTCATGGTTTGCCATATAAAGCAATCTATAGATAAAGAAAAGATGCCCGAATGAGAGAAAGCTGTCATGAAAACATTAAAACGACTAATATGTACTTTCTTGAACTGTTTCCACCGAATCGGTGGGCGAAGTGCTGCCTGCCTCAGATATTTCCCGTGGACGTGATGAGATTCCTGAAACAATGCTTAATCACTGGTATAGAACCCGCATAGCACATATCAGTATGGCTTATACGTACAGTGTATAGCTTTTCCTTTAGCCGGAGAGTCCCTGGAC
Organism: Fusarium vanettenii 77-13-4; assembly: GCF_000151355.1. NCBI lineage: Eukaryota > Fungi > Ascomycota > Sordariomycetes > Hypocreales > Nectriaceae > Fusarium > Fusarium vanettenii. Next base: position 465,558 of record NW_003315865.1, on the reverse strand, counting down.
TTCCGCGGCTCCCGGCCTTACCAATCGGCCTCAGCTCCGTAAACTGCCCCACACATCCGGCAGACTTGTCGGAGTTGTGGGCCTTGCCTCCGGGGTCGATCTTAGTGACGATTTCGGCAAAACCTGCCAACTTACATATCGAAGATGTGACGATTCATGGTGGATGCTAGAAATGCTATTGGCGGCTACTGAGTAGATCCTGGCCAACTCTGTAAGATGCTGACATCGGCTCCTTAGGAAGACGACTAAGCTAAGGCATGTAAGCGCCCTAATGAAGGAAGTAGTCATGTATAAAAGACTCCCACCATGACGCTGCTTTTGGTTTCAGATGACCTCTCGCCCAGTCTACAAGACGCGTAAGCATCGACAATCTCATCATGGCCTCGATAAAAACCCTCTTTCAGCTTTCCTCGCAGCCAACATGGTTCGAGAACATTTGCATCCGACCCAACGGCACCATCTTGGCAACACGTCTCGACGTCCCTGAAGTCTGGGCCATTGATCCTGCCACTTCCTCCGGCTCTTCCTTGTTTCGAATTCCACTCTCCAAAGATGTCCCTTCGCAGGCACTCACCGGTATCTGCGCCCTGCGTCCAGATGTGTTTGCCATCGGCGCTGGCATCTACGACATGGCGGGCGGCACAGGAGCCAAGGCAGGTAGTTTCAGTGTGTGGCTCGCAGACTTGACGGGTCAGGAGCCCAAGGTTACCAAAGTGACCGACATACCTGAGATTGCCATGATCAATGGCATGGCAACGTGGGATGAGAATACGGCCCTTGTTACAGATTGTTTGAAGGGCAAGGTGTACAGGCTCGACGTCACATCTGGCACGTACAATATTGCACTAGAAGATGAGACTATGGAGATACCTGCCGGTGCACCCTTTCAAGTTGGCATCAACGGCCTCAAAGTCCATCGCACGACCGAGCAGATCCACGTTTACTACACCACTACGACCCGGTACTCGGTGTACCGCATGCCCGTCACACAAGAACTAAAGCCTGCAGGTCCCGTGGAGACGCTTGCTTCAGGAGTCGTCCCTGATGACCTCATCGTGGCACAAGATGGAACTGTCTACGTGTGCACCAATGTCACAAACACCGTGGCGCGGATTCCACCAGGTGGAGGAGGCGTGGTGACAGTCGCAGGAGAGGCAAAGGCTATGACACTTGCGGGATCAACGGCGTGTGTGTTTGGCGAAGGAGAAAAGGTGCTCTATGTTGCTACAGCTGGAGGCAATGCGACTCCTGTAGATGGCAAGACTGAGCCAGCCAAAGTTGTAGAGGTCAGATTGGACTAGGAGAATAAGGTCAAGGCAGAAAGCTGTTTTAGAGACGACCATTCAAGTCTGTAGCTCAGTGATATTCTCACTCGAGTTAGTTAGGCCCTTAATGACCATTCTATCATCGTCCCATGCCTATGTATCGGCGACAAGCCCCAACGCCAGGTTTCCCCAATCCGTAAATCGACAAAGTCCATATTGTTACGATTGCAATGACAATGATCACCACCTTCCACGACGTCCACGACCTCCGCCGAATCCTCCCCGTCCTCCACCTCCTCCTCCACCCGACATGTTCTGTTCGTATCCAAAGTTGCTCTGGTTCCCGCCGAAGCCACCTCCAAAGTTGCCTCCCTGCCCTCCTTGGCTGCCTTGTCCTCCAGCACCACCAGCATTTTGCATACCGGCAAACATGGCGTTCATCTGGCTGGGATCCATCTGACTTGGATCCATGCCCGAGGCCATCATTTGCTGCATCATTGCCTGCATCTCAGGGGGCATGCCGTCCATCCCGGGCATACCAGCAGCCGAATTGCCACCGCCAGCACCGCCCGGCATTGCCATACCACCCATCATCATCATGTTGAACTCGTCCATCATCTTCTTATTGTTCTGGGCAAAGACATCGGCGCCAAATTCGCCTCGAACTGCTTCTTGCTTGGCGGCATAGAGTGCCCACGTAAACTCGTCGAAGCCGTAGTTGAAGTAGTCGCTAATGTCCGTACCAGGCTTGCGCCACGGCTTGTCGTTTTCTGGGAGATCTTTTTCGCGTCATGTTAGTCTTGGACATGGAGCCAAGGAGGGCTTCAACCAACCTTCGTCAATGTTGACTTGTGTAATGGGCTTCCCTGAAGCAGCGTGAACAGGAATCGCGTTGACGTCTATCGTGGATTTTGAGGCAGCCGCAGAAGTCTTGTCGGCGCTGGGTGCAGCAACGTTGACCGAACTGGATTGTCGTGACTCGCCTTCCTTCTTGACAGGTGCTGATTGTGTCGGCGAGTCATTCGAGGCTGATCTTTGAGGGATGTTTCGAATATCGCTATATTTGGATTGACTATTCACGTGGTCGAGCGGTTAGTACTGCTCCCCGGCGCATTCAAAGTTTCACGTACGAGGGAGGAGCTGGTTTGGAGCCATCTTTTCGTTCGGTGATGATATCAATATCCTGCAATCGTGTTAGAGAGCGCGTATGAGAAATAACCGTAGGTTACCCACTGAGTCGTCATCATCCTCGTCCATGGCCGCACCCTCATCTTCCTCTTCGCCTTCTTCAAGATCATCTGCCTTGGGCTTGTCGTCTGGGGTTGCGCCCTGGGCCTTGGGCTCCTCAGGCACGTAGAGATCATCGTCCTCGTCGATATCCATGTTGGCGACCGTTAAGACGAGAAATTGAGACTGTTTCGTAAAGTGGGTGGTGAAAGAAAAGAGTGATTGCAAGCTGGATGTATATGTACAAGGACGTCAAGCTCCAAGCTCTCGAGGACCATGAGCTGTAAGCGCGCCGACATTTCTCCGGCCTGCTCTTTCACCGTCGCTGCAGGTACTGACCGAGACTGACCGACGCTCACCTTAGGCCCAACTGGTCCAAGCGCCAATCCAGACCCAAACAGCTTTCGCTAGGCCTCTCAAGCTTGGAACATTTTACCCTGTCGCAGCCTCGCAACTCGGTCGTGTCGTTTCGCGTGAATCCAACCTCCGAGACAGCGTCGCGCTTGCTCAAGGAGCCTATTCTGTTGCCCTGAGCATGTCATTGACCCGTTCAGCAAGCGGCCCAGCAGGCGGTCTAACCATCAACACCGGCGCGGCCAACGCCTTGTAAGCTCCACACCAAACCAAACAAAGCATCCACATCCATCCAGCGACCGACTCAAGACCTCAACCATCCTTCACTTTTGCTGACCGGTGCGCTTTTCCTCTTGTCTACAGCGGCGCCACCGCTTCGAAGCCTTCAGCTGCCGGCACTCTGTTCGGTTCAGCTGCGAATACCCCCAACAACACAACGACAGCGCCAGCCGGAGCAAGCACCATGGCGACGGCGGGAAGTCTCTTTGGCGGCGGCGCGCAAAAGACGGGGACGGGTCTTTTCGGCGGAGCAGCAAGCACTACAGCTTCAACTGGCGGCGGCCTGTTTGGAAACACCCAAGCAGCGACTACTGCGCCTACAGTGGGCGGTCTCTTTGGAACTACCCCTGCAGCGACCACGACAACAACGGGAGGCCTGTTTGGCAACACAGCTGCGAAGCCTGCGATGACTGGAACTGGTCTCTTTGGCAACACTCCCGCAGCAACACAACAGGCCCCAGCAGGAGGTCTCTTGTCCGCGACGACCACAGCCACTTCACTAGGCACACCAACTCCTACGGGTCAGAAGCCAGCAGGAGGCGGTCTGTTTGGAAACACTGCTACTGCTCAGGCGGCACCCGCCACAGGCACAACAAGTCTCTTTGGCCAGAAGCCAGCGGGAGCAAGTCTCTTTGGAGGTGCTGCGCCTGCTCAGCAGACTACAACAGGACAGTAAGTTTGTTTCCCTTTGAGATACAGGCAGTCTTGCTGACCCATGACAGAAACGCAAACCCATTCGGGCAGTCGACGGCTCAGGTATCAGCCGTCCAGATCAACTACGACAACATCCGCCATCGAACACGCTTCGACGACCTGGCCAAGCCGGTACAAGATGAGATTGCGCTGCTGGACAAGGGCATCCAGAGGGTGATCAAGATGCGGGACGAAATTGGAGAGTTCATGCCACAGCACGAGAAGGATATTGAACAGCTAGGCCGAGATGTCAGCTTTGTCGAGTCCAAGTTCCGTATCGTCGATGCGGCCCTCAACAACGACGTCAACACCGTCAAGAATCTGCATGACCAGACACGGAAGAATGCAGCCGATGCCCGACTGTGCTTCCGCGGCGCCGACAACCTCAAGCTGCCAGCGCACTACCACCAGACGGGCTTGTTTGCCAGCCAGGCCCCAACGGCCAGCTCGAACGGAGGCGACGCCGCGTCAACGCACGCAGATGCGCAGGATCTCATCACCTACTTCAACCGCATCTGCGACGACATAGAAAAGTCAAAGGCCCGCCTCGACGAGTACCGCGGCAGTATCGAGCGTGATATGCCCGGCGTCGAGAACGGTCTGTACGAGCAGATCCGCTCCCTACGCGATCGTAGCACCACGAGCATCGTGGTGCAGGACAAGCTAAACGAGGTGCTCCTGGCACTGCGGGATACGGGTAATGCCATTATTTACCAGGCTGGGCAGATTGCCGACACGCGAGAGCGACTGTCCCGACTTCAAGCGGGTATTGTGGACAGCGGAGTGTATGGTCTGAGCATCAATGCCTAAGCGGACAGGAGAAGGAGGGAATGTGGATAGAGATTGTTGGGAGGTAATATCAATCAATCAATATATTGGGTATCGTGAGAGCTCGGTTTCGAGAACAAGGGGGATCGGTTATAGAGGCCGCGTGTATGGATTGTAGCAAGATTCTTGAAGGAGGCGTCTTTATGACATGTACGAATATACAAGACAAAAACTTGACAGGTTTTGAAAGACTGGGAGTAGGGTGAGCACAAATTGGACAATTTACCATTGAAGATCAGTCATCCTCCTGTCTTGAAGCTATCAGTGGCCATACTGTGATGAAAACTCTCATTATTCTTCTGCCTCTCGCGCCCATTGAATGGATCGCGGGGCATGGGTATCAAACCGATTGAATGCCGTGATAAGTAAGTACCTATACAAAAACCGTCGCTTTTTATCTTTTTTGTCCTTTGGCCTCTTTTAAAACGTCCCTTCTCCATCGCCGTCATCTCCATAGTCGTCTCCAAACTCGTCGCCGTTATCAAAGTAGTTTTCTGCATCGTAGTCGCCTGCATCTTCATCGTCGTACACCTCATCTTGATCATCCTCATCCGCAGCCTCTTCATCCTCCAGATCAGCAATCTCGTCGCCTTCTTCCTCTTTAAGAGCCTGTAGACGCTCTAACAAGTTCTTTCCCTGCATCTCATCTTCACCGTCACCAGCTAGACCAAACGCCTCTTCAGCGCTGGGTAGCGCGCTGATGTTGCTGAGCTCAAGCTTCCGGCGCTTAAAGCCCTTACCACCAACACCTCCCGTGGTCGCAGCCGCGTCGATGGTGTCGTACAGCTCGCTGGGGAAGAGCTCGCGGCAGACGGGACGGTTGGACCAGTCGGGCAGGGCGCGCTCCTCGCGGACAAACTTGTGCGAGTAGGTGGGGACCGCGGTGAAGGGGTCGAGAGAGGCCTTGCTCTTGACGCCGAAGCGGGCGTTTGCTTGGGCTTGTCCGTAGTGTTTTCTTGGGACTGTTGGATCGTTGATAGCTGTGCGTTTTGACGTGTATAGAGGAGAACCGTGGATCTGTCGCCGGAGGAGGAGTAGGTGTTGTACGGCGGACTGTTCGGTTGTCGCTAGTTGTCGAGCGGTAGGGACGACGTATGGCTGACAAGTGTTAGTAAAGCGCCTTTCTTCTATCGTATATCAAGGGTGTATTGAGGCAATACGCACAGGAAACAGCTCTGAGGGTCGCGCATCCGGCTCCTCACCAGTATCCCAAGGCACATTTGGTCGTCCACCTCGTCCACCACCTCTTCCACCACGGCCACCTCCTCGACCGCCTCGAGACATTTGATTCGATCGCGCAAGCTCGTAGAAAACTGTAGATTGTAGCAGAGTTGAAATGTCGAGCGTTGTAAGCTGTTGTTGTCGTTGCGACGCTGAGTATGAAGGTTTGACGCAGAATGGATTTTTTGCGGGGGCCGGCCGAGGAAAGAGCGGAATTTCCTCCGCCATGACGAATGCCCCGCAGTGTATGTATGTATGCCTGTCAACTTGCAGCTTACATAGCTCTCTCTCTACCCTGCCTGCCTAGAAACAACACCAAAGAATACATCACGACTTTTGACAAATACAACATCGAAAAGAGAGTTTTAATCATGACGGAGAGACTCGTGCCTGAGTACGATATGCAGGATGGAACTTTGCCCGTCACGGGCCTTGAAGAGTTGCAGGCGCATCTTGAGGAGTTGGTGAATGATCCAGCAACGCCGTTCAACGCCAAGTTGTTTGACGATGTTGAGCTTCAGCTAAATGGTATGTCTTCCATCTCTTATATTCCTTTGATAATAAACACACATATTAATCTATCGACCAAATTGCTAACTCGTGCTAGAATCCAACATTCCTCCCCTCTTAACAACTCTTCTCCCTCCTCTCACAACAATCCTCAAGCAGACAACTCAAGATCCAACCCCCCTCCTCTCACTCGCCATCAAACTCCTCTCTCCTCTGAATTTCTCCCGCTGCCTCACCATCGCGGACCCTCAATCTCTTCTCGCCGCCTTGCGCTCTCCCCTTCCTGGCGCGAACCTCCTCGCTTTGGCCATCATCCACAAAGCGGCTCGTACTCCCGGTGATGCCGCCATCTTGAGTACCATTCCTGATGTTCTTGAAGAGGTTGTGCGGAGATGGCTCGACAGCCCAGATGTTGGGGTTGGTGAGCGTGCCGGAAGAGTTTTGGGTGATATTCTAGAGACAGACTGCGATGTCATCGTTGAGGGTGAGGGAGTGAACGGCGTATCAGTTGCGACCAACGGCATCTTTGGCAATGAGCTCGTCAAGCGCCGTGTTCCTGGCCACGCTCGTGTCTGGCGCCTCCTCTTCCTCGACCGTCAGTTCATCACTCTCGTCACCACGCTCTGTCGACCTGAAACTATCGACCGCCAGGCAACCCTCGCCCAAGGCCGGCTCCTACGCATTCTACCCCGTCTGGTCGCACTCAACCCCCGCGCCCTATCAACGACACCTTTCCCAGACATTCTCTCTTTGCCTGATGCAGCTTCTGAGCCTGCTGGTCACGGGCTTCTGCAGTGGGCTGCGTTGACCATGGTTGACACCACCGACATACTCATGCACTTGAGTCTCATCGACTTTTACGAAACGTTTATAAGCATCATGCGGGTCGCGGGCAACTCGACAGACAAGGACAAGGTTGTACGTGATCTGGTCAGGACGGCTGCTGATCGCGATGATCAACTCAAGACCTCCCTAAGAGGACTTCCTGATCGGACAGTCGAGGAGGAAGCAGTGTCTTTGGCTAGGTATATCAGCCAGGTACTTGACTAAAGCCTGAGAGAACCAAGTTGTATGATACCCAAGAAAACGGCATGATTAGACACGGAACGGAAAAGATACAGGTATTCATCTTTAAAACTCAACCACATAAAACATGCATATATTGTCACATCCGGTATAAGTCATACTACAAAACCCCCCCAGACCGGCCTACCGCCGTCTCGGGTTATCTAGATAAATGCCATCAAAAATCAACATTCTCTAATATTCCATCCAACGCCCCGCGCCCCTTCACAGTCAGCAGCCGCCGAGGGACTCGCTCCTACAGCATCCTCCGTGCGTCCGCCTCATGATCTGCAATTGTGCCCTCCGTAGTCCGGCTCACAACGCTATCTCGTCGATCGTCACCAGCTCGAGACATGCTCTCGATTCCGAGACCAACCACCCCGACTCGGCGCAGCACTACCAAAAGTGCCGCTCGCAAGTCAGGAGTGAGGTCCTTGATGAGCAAGTCGATCGCCAAAGGGTAAAAGTCGGGGATGTGTGTCTTGAAGGCGTCCTCGGGGAACGTCGCAAATCCCTCCAAAACATCAACCACAACCGGCCGCCAGGCAATGATGTTGCGATGCTGGCTCTCATCCTCCAAAGTAGAGTAGCTGTGAACAATGTCCTTGCATAGAGGTACCAGAGCAGCCTCAACGTCAGGCCGGCTCTCCAGTCGCTCCGGTGCGTTATCCGCAAACATGCGGAAGAGGATCGAGATGTATGTGGCAGCAGACCCGCTCTCCTGCTTCAGAAGGTTGGGGGGCTGCTTCATAAAACCCTCTCGCCACAGCCTCATTCGGAGCTCCTTATCTTCGTTGAAGCGGCGAGCGAACTGGAAGGATCGCTTGAGCAGTGCCATCAGTCGCAGGAGCTCAGCCGATGGGATATGTGTGTAGACGGTGTCGTTGCTAAACAACTCATTGACTGTCTCGATCATGAGGAGCTGAAGAACGCAGCGGGAGATGATTCGGTTGAAGAATCGTCGCCGAGCTGCCGTCACAACAATCGGCTGTTGCTGAAGGTTTGATGATGGCTTGAACTCTTCCAATGGAGCTTGGTGGTTCTCTGCTGTCGGCGTGCGCAAGTCCTCCTCGGCATGTCCGGGAGACAACGGAGGCGCGGCCGATTCATCGTCGGCCTCCTCGGTGCCGTTAATCTTGAGCGACTTCTCATCCACTGGAACATCGGTTTGAGGAGTGCTGGAGAAATCGAGCCCATTGGGTGGGGGCTCTATCGACGCCGTTGAGTTGATTGCTGTGGCGGTGAATAGCTGATACGCCGTTGTTCGCTCAAACAGCTCACAGAAGGCACCAACAAGCTTATTCCAGTGCTGAGGCTTGAACTTGGTGACATTCTTCAAGATCAGCTGCTGCAGGCAGTTGCTTCCAATCCGGGAGATAGTGTCGTTCTCTTGGCAGATGCAGAGCGCCAGAAGCTCCAAGAACCTGTCCAACATATACTCCAAGGCATCAAAGTAATGCGTGAACAAGGTGATCATGTTTCGGAGCGCTTGAATCATAGTGGTCGACAACCAAACTGAAAGTTCCTCATGGTTGAGAACGTTGGACATCTCTGGTCGAGATCTCAACACCATGAAGATGGGGTAGAGTTGCTGTCGCCACAGGATATCCCAGAATTCGGATGGGAAGTCACCGCCATATCTGAGCAAAGTCTCAAAGAAGTACTCGAGAGCGTTTGAACGCACCTCCAGGTCCTCGCCCGTCATCAGGACGTCGTGGAAGGCGAAGAGTACAGGGAACCAGTAGCCCTCCTCAACCGATGTATTTGATCGGGATCGCTTGATCTCAGGTGACTTGGGGGCTCCCTCTGGAGCGGCCGTCTTGTTGTACTTTTGCGACAACGGGCACTCGGGTGTCCTGAGCATGGCAGGAATCAGAGACTTGAGCAGCTCCAGGGCTGCCAGACTCTTCTTCTGGAACTTGAGGTTCTTGGAGAACTCGGTCAAGCACACAATGAGGTCGGTAAACGCGCCTTGAGAGATGACAACACCAAACTTGGTCTTGTACACTTGGTTGACGTTCTCGTATGCCAGGTTGACGATGCTCTCGTATGGCTCACGGGCCGCCACCGTAAAGACACCAAACATGGTCCTCCAGCCTGAGCGGATGTTATCTCCCCTGGCCTGGATCATCTGAATCAGACATCGTAGAACCATGTCCTTGACCGTGACATTGTGCGAGTTGGCAAGCACATGCTCAAAGGGCTTCAAAAAGTCCTTTTGGAACTTGAACCCCGCCAGCTCTTCAATCTCCATGAAGCGCATCGACAGCTGTCGCAGCGAGTCGAGGGCAAAGAAGACAATGTTCATGTTGTTATGACATCCCACTCGGTTGAAGTGCTCGCCAAAAACGTCCCAGATATTGCTCCATTCGAACCTCACACGATCCATGTTGTAGTAGCTGATCTCGACAATCTTCTGCAAGCTATATGTTCGAGGTGAGTCGTTGGACCCTGAAACCTTGATCTCATCCCAGCTGACCTCAGTCAAAGCCTTGGCGAACTGAACCATGGCCTCACCAGTGAGGTTTGCCGTGTTGGTAAAGATGCGGTCAACGCTGCGAATCACTTCATCTGAGCGACTCTCAAGCGCAATCTCGGTTGAGAAGCCCTTGGATCCGGCGGTGCCTGACCTTTGCCGAGGCCGCTTGGACTGGGTCGAAGAACGAGAGTCTGAAGTTTCTGTCCTTTGCGGAGGCAAGAAACGAGCCTTGGATACATCAGGAACAGCACTCTCGTCCACACCCCCTGAAATAAGCTGCAGTCGATCCAACTGGCTAATACACATCAAAATGTCCTTCCAAGAATCTTTAAGAACATTACCCTCTGTCTGACCCAGCTCGAGGATGACCTTGAGAGCCTCAATGTTCTTGGCCAGGATTTCCTGCGGGTTGTTCAAGTTGGTGGCGTTCTTCAAGGCAGACATGAACGCCTCTCTGGGAGTGGAAAGGTCAAAGAGGCAGGCAATCTTGGTAGCCAGCTTCATTCCCTCCAGGCACAACTTGTTGACCTCGAGGTTGTGAGACTTCTGAATCTGGCTTGAGAGGGTCCAGAAGATGGACATCCAGGTCACGTCAAACATGGGTCCAACATGCTTGAATGAGGTTGCTTCGATGTACTTCGGGCCACTCTTGGTGGCGTTCCGGCGCTGGCTCTTGAACAAGTTCTTGAACAGTTGCTCAGAGCGCAAGGCAATCTCCTCCGACTGCTGCACATATGCTTCTCTTTGCAGATCTCGGCCAACATTGGACAGAGCCTGACCAAGACCCGCAGCAATACCAACAGATGGAGCTGGGGCATTGCCAGCAGCCGCCGCCGCATCGCGCTCACTCTTGAGCACAATCTCGTTGGCTGCAATCTCATCGTAGATGCCTAGGAGGTAGTCATCGGGCAAATCGGCGTTGTCGTTAATACCGCGATTGTTCTTGATAAACTCCTCCTTGCTCATGCGCTTGGCAACCTTGACACTGTGGAGATCAGTGTTCAGGAGAATGACCGAATAGGCAAGGACATAGGCAGTATCGGCGTTGGCAAAGGCGTTGGGGTTGCCCAGGACATAACGCTCGGCAAACTTGAGCATGAAGCGATCAATCTTCTGTGCTTCACCTGGCAGACGGAAGGACTGGAGGAACTGGCGCAGGGCATCGACAAAGCGTCGCTTAGCAAACTCCATTGTGTCGACAAAGGCATGCATGGTGTCAATGTTGAACTGGTCACCCTCACCCAGGTACTCGCCAATCTGGGCCTTGTCGAGCTTGTCTTCCTTCAACAAGAACTCGGCAATGTCCTTGGGGGTTTCACTTGCGATGAAACCATCACGGAGCAACAGCTTGATTCCCTTCTTCGGCTTGAAGTTGAACTGCCTGATGGCATTTGTCAAGGCCGTCTTCCTTGCCTTTTCCTTCTCCAGCTGATCGGGGTCATCCTCGAGTATGGGAGTAGATGGTGGAAGAGGCGTCTCAATACGGGAGGAGCTATCGTTGATGCTAGGGTCGATAGACGGTCTGATGTAATCCAACGATGCCTTGTTGTCGGTATTTTCGTTCCGTGCGGGTTCGGCATCGCCCCGGATCGGTGCCGACCAGTTCACCAAGGACCGAAGAGTCTCAACCAATGCCTCAATTGATAGTCGCTTAATGGCGTATTCCTTGGGGTAGTCGGGCTCAGGCTCCTGGTGCGGTGCGATGTGGGCAACAGTCAAAGGAGGCGGCAGAGTCGCCTTGAGCTGCCACTCACTCGCAGGGTTCGTCTTTGCTCGCATCTCTTCATACACTTGCTCGTGGATAGTCGTGATAGTGATAGGGGTGGTGGAGAACTTGGACAAATCCTCGATGATCGTCTGATAAATGTTGTCGACGGTCTGATCGCAGTCGTAATTAAGGTAGATTTCGACCAAGGCCTTGGGGTCGGCGCAGAGTCGGTTAAGCACAGTGACGAACTGAAGCTTTTGAGATAGGGGGGCTGTCTTTCGGGCCAGGAGGGCGAGATAGATCTCGTTGAGGAAAACCTCGATTTCTTTCTGTCATGTGTGTAAGTTACTTGCAATTTGTGCGCCTGAGTCAAAAACATACCTTGAAGTCGGCTCGCATATACTTGAGCATCAACCAAAAGATCTCGCAGCTGACATTAAATATCCTGTCGACCGAGCTCGCGCCATTGCGAGTGATGCTGAGACAGAGGTAGAACTTGATGGCTTGAAGGAAACTCGTGGGTTCGTTGCTTTTAGAATTCTTAATCGTACACAAGGGCGAAGTGAAGACGGCAATGTTGTTGTTGAGGAGGGTGTGGATGAGGTGGAGGGAGATGAGCTTGGAGCGCATCGGCTGGCCGCGGACATCGTAGAGCTGATCGGGCGGGAGAACCTTGGTGGACAGGTTGCAGAAGGATCGGAAGACGAGGTAAGCATCGCGGATGTAGACCTCATCCTCGGCGTCCAGCACCTCGCCATCCTCTACTGACCCAGAGTCGTGTCCCGTGTGGTCAGAGGTTGAAGCATCTGTCTCCTTATGATGCTTCAGCCGGGTAACCATGGTAGGTCCATCTCCAAGATTCGAGTCGTCAAAGCTCTTGCGATGCTCGAGATCCTTCAGGGTGAGCTTAACAGCGCTCTCCGAAGGCTCTACAGAGGCGGAAGCAGTCTCGGGTGTAGCGGGCGAGTCGTCGCGGTCATGGCCATCGTGGGCGCCGTTGGTCGAGTCGGCCTGGTCAAAGGTGACATTGCTAGAGCCATGCTTTAGGTTCTCGAGGTTCAGACGGGCCTCCTTCATGTGCAATCTCGTCTTGACACGCTCAAAGACGGTACCGACCATCTGCGTCAAGGTACCCTGTGCAACCTGCTGGTTGGCGGTGCTCCGCGACAGCAAAAAGACATTGTAGACTTGGCGCACGGCCTTGAGGAGGCCAGCGCCATGGACGACAATCTTGTCATTGAGGACAGCGGCAAGCAGGGACTTGACAATCTGTAGCTGAATCTCGACAGCAGTCGTCTCGCCCTGGAAACAGTTGCAGATGGTATCGATGGCTCGCTCGATCAGGGGGGGAGCAGGTTCGGCGCCCTCTTCGGTTCCCTCGGGAGGGCTGCCCGGGACGGAGAAGTATGAGTAAGAAATAAGCTTTCCGATGCAGTCGAGGGCAGTCGTGGTAAGCTGAACATTGGTAGATCGCGAGGCCAGCTGCAGAGGAGCAAAGACTATCTCGGGGTCGGGGAGCTGGTCCTGCTCCTTGATGGCATCGAGGGCCTTTGTGGTGGAATCGGCCAGCTGCTTGTTGCGCTGGGCATCCTTGGACGAGGCGATGGCCTCGAGCGAGGACACGACGAATTTGAGGGAGCTCATGAGGGAGCGCAAGGAGGACCAGCGGCCATTCGGCAAGGGAATGCGGACGAGGCGAGGTTCGAGATGGTCGAGTCGGGTCGGGGGGGAGGAGGATGTTGCAAGGTTGACGTCGCTCTCACGGGGCAATTAAAGAAAGGAGACGGCGGCGGCGCGGGAGAGGCGAGCTAGAGCTCACGACGAAAGCCTCTGTCTGTTTGAAACGGAATAATGCGTATGCACGCAAAGAGGTTAAAAAAAAATGACCTGCAGAATGGTAAAGTTTGTCTCTTCTCTTCAAGTCGAGACGATTATAAACAAAATAAACAAACAAGACCAGGAAATGTCGGTGCCTCGAATCTTCCTCTTGGCCTTTCTCGATGCTGGCTCTCAGAGCTAGGGATGGTACTTTACGAAGTGGACAGCGTTTCCAGTGGAGGCTCCGCCAAAAATGAGCTCCCCCCCCCGGCCCCGAAAAGATCCCCCAATAGTCCTGCCAACCGGCCAATCACAGACCAGGCGCACGCGTGTCTTTAACTGTAATCCAGGGACTGCCAATTCCCGACTCTCCGTTAGTCTCAAGCCACACGAGGCTGAGCAGCCAACCAAACTGGACCCCTGTGTTCTCCATGGATGGAAGATTCATACAGACATCGGTGGAATCTCGCATGGAAGCCTAGGATTCTCGAATAGAGTTGCCTATTGCTCCAAATTAATTTGGCGAAATTACCTTTCATGTCCAACTCACAGAAACCCAGCTTCTCGTACGCGTCATGCTAGATGTCCCAAACTATCAATCCTCGGCGGCTGTTCAACAACAAAATGTCGACCCAGAAACCGCCCTGCGTCAGTCTCGGATGCTCGAGTCTGCAAGGAGCCACTCCCGTCTCGTTGTTACCAGCATCAACGAGATTGAGCTTCTTATAAAGAGCCTGGAAGCAAAGTCTAGACCCGTCGCATCATCTGGGCTACCAACTTTTATTCGAACCCTCCAGCGCGAAAATGAGACTCTCAACGGTCTTGTGAATGAGCTGTCAAGTACAAGTCTTGACGCTCAAAAGCTCACACTCCAAGATCGAAAACTTGATGCTAGTGTCAACGTGGTCAACCGCAGTGTTGCACAATGGGATCGACTCAAGCGATGTGGTGGTTTCGTCGCTGTCAACCAAGCCTTCCAGGGCTCATCCAAGGACGGACGAAAACGCGAAGTTGCAAAGCTTGACATTGCAGGTCAAGAAAAGCAAAAGATGCATCGTCTCTTGAAAGAGCAAGGCCGTGTTGAAGTGGACGTTGTCGAAGGCGGACATGAGTGGCTCGCTGTCAAGGCCATCTCCCCTGACCGTCTTGCCCGGCAGATGACTGACTGCGGTTGGGGATGGGGCGACCACGAACTCGGTGACAAGGTCGACGACGATGAGTGGGAGGATACTCCTCTTGCAAAATTTGTGCGGCGGTTAGTTGCAGCTGCAAGGATGAACCGCCACGAATATCAGTTTCCCCGGATACGACTGGTTCTCTCCAACCTAAGTCGTGGGGAGGAAGAGTTAGACATCTTCCTCTATCAACTGGAGCACATGGATCCCTTAGTTCAGGTTATCATCGAGGATCAGGACAGTACCTTTATTACAGCACCTCCTCCACCCTTGGATGAAGCTCTGGAGAAGCTGGTGGGCGATGAATTAGCGTCTATAACGTCGACGGTAAACCTTGATCACACCATCTTGATTGACCTCATCTCGGATTTGACGCATACGGATCTTCAGCCCCAACCATGGCAGTCACGGACAACGCGGGCGCAAATAGAGGAGGAAAATAGTCACGAGGGTGGACTCATGGCTCGCACTTTATATCCAGTGCTGGCAGGACGCAGGCTCGTCTGCACTTGGGAGGCTGCGGTTCACTTCCATGATGTGTTGGAGACTGTCGGGACCGCAACTGAGTGGGAGCGTGGGAGGTTACTAGTCCCATGGGACGATGATATACGGAACATGTCTTCAGAGATGATTCGTCAGCGCTTCCAGGAGCTCTCCATTCATACCTTACCTGCCGATGTGCAGGTCCCCGTCACTATCTTGCATGAGTCTTGGGAAATGGATGCAATCACAGATGCCGTCTCCAAAGGGACTCTGCCCCACGTCGCTCAGGATGTAGCACGCAGCAGTGGCTTCAAGAGCTCCAAGTTGTCCATCTTTATGTACGGGTGGGCAGCAGGCCTGACTACAATCACCAGCAATAAGGAAGTACGAGGGCAGATCCGGACATGGGTAGAGACGCATCGCACGGATGATGAGGAAATTGGGCCTCAGATATGGAGGGTAGATGTTACACGGAATCTCTTGGCAAAGGCTGCAAAGCCGAGGGAGGGGTGGCAAGAGAAGGATGGAGCTGAGGCTGATGAAGGAGATGATGAATGATGATTTAGATTATATTCTGTGCATCCGAAAGCATTAAACGTTTGTGGAAATTCTCTTTATCCCAAGGGGGTGGTGAATATTGGCAATAGTTGAGTTGACGCTTCATAGATACCCTACAACCCGACTTCAGTAAACAAGTTTCCAGGCTCTTCAACACTTTACCTAACTGAAATTATATTACTACAAAATCTTTCCTGTATAAATATATTTGAGATTTATATGTCTGGGTATTCATTGTTTATAGAGCAGTGATTGGTCTTGTATCCTCTATCATCATATGCCAAACGCCGGGACGCCAATACCAGTCTTTCCACTCCATCTTGCCCGCCCCCAAGCTCGAAACCAAATGCAACTTGGTTACATACCCAGTATTAGTATGGTCATACATCCCTAATTCGCCAGAGGTAGTGCCACTTAGCCTAGAACTGCGAGACAACCGACGGGTCGACCGAATCCAACTGCTGCGGCATACCCACGGCGCCCTTTGACCAGGGGAACCCGCCCATGGTATCCCACCCTAGATCCCCCATCCAGTCAAACGGCATGTCCACAATGCCCTCCATACTTTCGACTGCTGGGGTCTCGGCTGGAACCATCCCCTCTTCGGTATCATCCAGTGGCACGCCTTCACGCTCCGCAACCTCCTTGAGCAGATCATAGCTTCTTATGCTGACCTTGGCGCCCGCGTCGATAACGACCTGATCAATTTCCTCCTGCGACATGCCAACCTCTATGGCCTCGGCCAGGGCTATGCACGCCGTCATGAAACAGTACCCCTTGATGTTGGTTTCGGTTGAACGCAGACGCCGCTGTGCCCATTCCTGCGCAGCAGTGAGAACCGTTCGAAGCTCGCTGCAGCCCATGGAAGGCATCCCACCTAGACTCTCACGTTGCTCCTCCTTCTTCTTGATGAATTCAAGGGCAATGGAGAAAAGTGTCTGTACGGGGACAATACGAAAGACCCCTGAACCGTTGGTGATGAGCCTGTCGAAGCACGTCGTCGGGTCGAGCGCACCAGGAGGTGCGGCTGGGTATCGAGGTGTCGCCAAACCACAGATCTGGGCGATCTTAAGAGATGAGTCGAGCGAGACTTTGCGCGAGTAGTAGTACGTCGGATCCTCGGCAGAACGGGCCAGCATGGGCTGGTGAAGAGATAGGAAACAGCGATAGGTGAACATCTGGATGAGGGCGCTGTGGAACTGGTTGAATATGGCCCTCGAGCTGCGTCTCTGCGCTTGAGAAAGAGCAGCGAGAGTCTCTGTCAGGGTGCGACAGGCCTTTGTGAGCTCCGAGTTGAGACGTAGCGTTTCTGGGTACGACTCCTTGGACCGGAACTCGTTGACGTGCTTGATGATGGCGAGGCGAAGCGGCTGAGACTTGACTAGTGCTAACTGAACCGACATATCGGTTAGCTCCTCCGGGTTACTGGTAGGCTGTCGGCTGCTGTCTGGTTCGTCGCTGAGTTGGTCGTCGTTGAGATTAGCAGGGAGCTTCGTGTCGTAGTGCTTGGAGGAGAGGAGTGGCGGCCCCCCAGCATCGTAAGAGGATTGCAGATTGAGCTCGAGAATAGTTGCCCACAGACGACGGCGCATCTCGGAGCGATAGACGGACATATTTCCCAAGTGCTTTGGATCCCTATGAAGACCCATGTACATGGCCTGCCTGATCAGGCTTCCCGTTGACACCCATGTAAGATCCTGTCCAACTGCACAGCACGCTTTGGCGATGACCAGCATGCACATGATCTGAATTCCGGCGATGGTCATCCTACTCTTCTCGGGAGGAAGCATAAGCCAAATCTGAACCTCATGCACCCACTGCATGGCAGCAGAGTGAAGACTAAAAATGTCGTCGTAAACGGTTGCCCCAATAGCCATGCAAAGCTGGAGCTGCATGACAAACACTTCGCTGGCAGCATCGGGATTCTGCCAGTACCGTTCATACTCAGCTCTAAAGGTAGGTCCATGGAGAATACGGACGACGCCCTCGAAGGTGCGGAAGTAGGCGTCGACAAGCTGGTTGGCGAGTTGACGCTCAGGAATCGTCTTGCCTAGGTTGTCTGATGAGATGGGCTTGAGCCGGTGGGCCTTGATGGCGCGAGCAAGGGTCTTGCATTTGATAAAGATGGCGTGGGGTTCTATCTTTCGAACTTCTGCGTTGCGAAGAACATTGAGAATGTTGGGGAACTATGAGATGTTAGCGAAGTTGATGAAGGTAGAGTGAGCTTAACTGACCATGTCTGCACCATTCATCCAATGGCTCTGGCCAAAGAACCTCGTTTTGGATACAGTTCCCTTCATAGGTGCTGGTTCCTCTTGTTCTTTCTCCTCAAACTCAAACTCAACCAACTTGTCTTCAGCAGGGTGTGTGATGTGACAAGTATTTGCGAGCTTCTGCTCAAGCTCTCTCACCCTCGCAGCCAGGGCATCTACCGTCGATGCCCCCGAGGCAGATCCCATGGTAGAACTCTGAACACTAGAAGGGGACCTACCCGGTCGGGCATTGGTCGTAGGGGAGTGTCCTTGAGTGCTGGTGACAGGGGCCGACCTCGCCGGGACGTCTCCGCCCCCGGCTTGGCCCGCAGTGCTCCTCCTTGCCCGTGAAGCCGGGATGTGAGTCGGAGCGTACGTGCACGGCGAGATCTTGGCTTTCACACAGTTGACACATGGGAGACTGCGGTCACACCGGATCTTCCTCCGGCGACACTGCTCACACGAAAGGGCCGGCCGGCGCCGCTTCTTCTCGGGCTTGGCAGCCGGTGCCGACGGCGGAGGCACGGCGGTCCCACCGGAGGCGTCCCCGGAGGTGAAGGCCTCCCCCACGGGAAACGCAAAGACCTCTTGCTGAGAAGAAGAACCTCCGCCCTCATCTTCTTGTAATTCGCTGAAAAAGATGCCGTGAGGGGCAAGTGACAGAGAGTCGGAGGGCGCCATCCTTCGGCCGTTAAAATCAGCGAGAACAAGAACGGTGAATTCACAAAAAAGGCCAGGAGAATCAGCCCAGAGATGGGGAAGTCCAGGGTGTATTGTATGCAAAATGCCGGTGACGAGGAAGAACTCGCAAGCATCCTCGAGATGACGAGGATGAGAGGACGCATTCCTTCAATTGTTCGGCTTTTTCAATTCACCGCGCTACTCCGAGCCGATGTGATTGGCCAGATGGTAATTCACCGAGGGGCATGATATAAATCGCCGGCGATGGACGTGACTCTTTGGAGAAGTCGAATCCTTGCCGAAATCCACCGTTTGCTAATGCTGTCGTGATTACTTTTCTGATGAGGCTATTTCCGTGGCTGCAGCGGAAATGCAGCAGAGAAATCATGTCGGTTTATTCTTGTGGCGGGTGAATACACCGGCCAGTGAGAATAGCGACATGAAAAGACCATTGCGAAAATGTCACGATATAAGGAGCTGGAATCATGGTTGAGTTTAGATTCTACCGCAGAGCTCAAAGTTGTTATCAATCAAGCTCATTAAGACACAGTTTTTCAATCTCTTTGACGTCTTCACCATGTCCACCCCTGACAACTCCAAGCCGCTCTCAGGAGCAACCACACCAGATCACGATTTGTCAGACACACTGAACGACACTCGTCCAGGATCCGAAGACCAGCAACTCGAAAAGACGGATGAAAACGAATTTCCTGACGGTGGACTTCGAGCATGGCTTGTTGCGATTGGCGCAGCGGGAGCTTTCTTCTGTACTCTCGGATACACCAACGTCTTTGGCATCTTTCAGGCCTACTACATGTTCAACCAGATGCCCGAGAGGAGCGCCGACGACATTGCCTGGATTGGATCTATTCAGGGCTTCCTAATCTTTGCTACCGGTGCTGTAGGAGGACCTTTATTTGACCGCTATGGTGCTTGGGTGTGTAATTCCCCCTGAATGTGATGATGTTAACTAACACTTATAGCTTATCCGTCCTGCTGCGGTGCTATACATCTTTGCAATCATGATGACAAGCATCTGCAAAGAATACTGGCAGTTCATGCTCGCGCAAGGCGTTCTAACCGGTCTCGCCAACGGACTCCTCATGTTCCCAGCCCTCGCCGCTGTGCCGCAGTGGTTCAACGCCAACCGCGGCGCAGCCATGGGCCTCTCCATCGCCGGATCCTCGCTCGGAGCTGTCGTCTTCCCCATCGTGCTATCTAAGCTGCTCACAAAGACGGACTTGGGTTTCGGCTGGTCGGTCCGAATCACGGCCTTTGTCATGCTTCCTATCCTAGCCTTTTCCGCCGTCTGCATTCGTGCGAGACTTCCACCAAGACGCACTCGATTCTTTCTCTGGAGTTCGTTCAAGCAGCCTATGTATGTGCTCCTCATCATCTCGCTCTTCTTTGGTATGGTTGGCATGTATGTTCCTCTGTTCCTGCTGCCAACTTATGCCATCACCAAGGGCATGAGCGAAAGTTTGGCGAGTTACATGGTGGCTATCATCAACGCGGCGTCCATCTTTGGACGAATCATCCCTGGTGTTCTCGGCGACAAGTTTGGACGTATTAACACCCTCATCGGAGCTACCGCGGCCACGAGCATCATCGTCTTTTGCTGGCCCGAGGCAGAGACCAACGCCTCCATCATCGTCATCTCGGCTTTTTTCGGCTTCTGTTCAGGCGCAATCATCTCAGGCGGTTCCGTGGCAGTAACTCTCTGCACCGACGATCCCAAAAACATTGGCACATACATGGGCGTGGGCATGGGACTGGCTTCGTTCTCAGCTCTGATCGGCCCCCCTGTCAGCGGCGCCATGATTGACAAGTATGATAGATTTCAGGAGGTATCATACTTTGCTGGTGCCATGACAATGTTTGGAGCTTTGGTTGCTGTTGCTGCCAAATGGGCATCGCCAAAGGGGCTCTTCGGGAGGACTTAGAGGAGCATGGGAGGATTGAAATAGACGTTAAGAGAAGACTTAGATGTATAAATTGGTGAGTTTAACAAGGCGAAGGAGAATTGGAAAGTCTAGATTGTAAGTTAGGATGAGAGTAGTGTATGTAGATCTTGATCTCCTATTCATATGATAAAAGTAGATAGAATGAAAAGATAATGTTTAATCGACCTTATTGGCTAGCTATTCTAAATCTTCAATTATCGGTGTATGGTAAGTATATGTTCATTTCCTACCTTCGAGTTAGTGAACAAAGTCAAGTCGAGATGACTCGACTGAGAGAAACTCACCTCATTATCCTGCCTTCGATTACTCCCTGACCTCCTCAATGATAGACTCGCCCTCAGATCTATCCCCACTCGTCCACTTCCATTTCTCATGCATTCTCAACCGTCCATCAGCCAAAACCTCAGGCGTCGACTTGCACTGTCCCGTCATGAGCTCTCCCTCCTTGTTGACGTGCTGATATCTCATATCCAAGCTGTTATCCTCTTCCTTGACAGTCGCGATCAATGTACCCCGGACAATGGAGCCGCCCGAATATTCCGCCCACACAATCTTGCCGTCTTGGTGATAGTGGAAGCGCGTCTCGGCGCCGACTTCGCCGTTGGACGTGTTGGAGGCCGAGCCAAAGACTTTGCCGTCGTAGAGGCTCATTTTGAGGGATGCTGTACTTGTCGAGAAGTACAGTTGTCGGTGATTGTTGAATTGACGGGAAGCTCTGGCAACACGGTAAAAGAGCATGATGAAAAGACGAATATTGAGAGCCTGGCCGTTTTATATATTCACCTCTGCATACCTACCTAATTAAGTACCTAGCTCTACCCATATCGAGCGGAGACTGCCGATTGCGGGGTTCAATCTACCATCGTGACGGTTTGAGACGGTTCGGGACGGTGTTTTGCTCACCGAGATGCCCGATATACGGAGACGCCAAGATCTACAGCAATCCAGGGGCACGAGGGTTTGTGACTCAGATTGGCCGCTTGCTGTCTCAATGTGGAACAAAACTGTTAGTCTCACGGGATAATCAGCATCTATTGTCTTGTCATCTCAACTTCACTAGGCAAGGCGAATGTTAAACAGGAAACCTGAGTGAGGGCATATGCAATAGATTCTTTGTCCAAAACACCCCCCAAAGGTAAAAAGATATAGCATTAAGTAGTCAAGGGTCATTGTACACGGGCTTTTCCGGCCTCGTAAAATCCTCCACAAGCACTGCGGCGTGGGAAGAACGACGAATCTCCATGGGTTTCCCTCATAGACCTCCCCATCGTTTTGTCTCACCGGCCTCCACCGTGAACCTCTCTCGAGGATTTCCCCCGAGGTGTCCCGGGTGAACTCCTTACCGCTCCTCTGCCCGTCCAGCCAGAGATCGATCCTCCTCCTATTCTATAAAAAAGACATATCCTCGCTTCCCATTGGACCATCATCCTTCCCCGTTGCTAAGCATTCAGAGGTCTGTTGTACTGCCTTGACCTTACAGAAGCAGCTCAAGGGGGTTCTCGAGGACCTTCTTGAGCTCACGGAGCCACTCAGCGCCGATAGCACCATCAACGACCTTGTGGTCGAAGCTGGCAGTGAGGCTGATCTGGTCGTCAAACTCGACACCGGCGCTGCCGTCCTCGTTCTGGGCGGGGACAGCAACCTTGCGGGTGGTGCCGACGGCGAGGATGGCGGCCTGGGGAGGGTTGATGACGGCGGTGAAGTGGTCAACGGCGGGGTTCATGCCCATGTTGGAGATGGAGATGGTACCACCCTGGTACTCCTCGGGCTTGAGCTTGCCGTCGCGGGCCTTCTTGGCGAGTTCCTTGACCTTGGAGGAGATGGCCTCGAGGCCACGGCCCTCAACACCGGTGACGATGGGGGTGATGAGACCAGTGGGGGTGGAGACGGCGACCGAGACGTCAACGCTGTTGAACTGGCGGATGTTGCCCTCGCGCCAGCTGGAGTTGACCTGGGGAACCTTGCGGCTGGCAATGGCCATGGCCTTGATGAGGAAGTCATTGACGGACAGCTTGTACTTGCCATCGGCAGAGCTGTTGAGAGCCTGGCGGAGCTTGAGCAGCTTGCTGACCGAGACGGAGCTGGTGACGTAGAAGTGAGGGTTGGTCTGGGTGGACTCGACCAGGCGGTTGGCAATGGTCTTGCGCATGCTGCTGATGGGGGTGTCCTCAAAGGTGGCACCGGGAGCAGCAGCAACGGGGCTGCTGAGGGCCTTCTTGACATCCTCCTCAGTGATCTTGCCACCCTGACCGGTGCCCTTCAGGCTATCGATGCTGATGCCGTTCTCGCGGGCGAGTCGCTTGGCGGCGGCGCTCATGTTGGGCTCACGATCGAGAGCAGTCTGGAGTCGGCCCTCGGAAGAGGTGTACTGCTCGGGCTCAGGAGTAGACGCGGGAGTGGACGAGGGCTCGGACTTGGACTCGGTCTTCTCCTCCTTGGGGGCAGCGGGGGCGGCGGCACCACCAGCATCCTCAATGGAGAACTTCTCAAAGGCGGAAATATCGGTACCCTCCTCGACGAGAACGGCGATGGGCTATAGAGAAGAAGGAGAACAAGTCAGTGTCATGATGCAACAAATTGGTGGATGCTCGGGGCCAGGAGCAAGATACCCCGAGACCCGAAAAGTGGCCCGAGGGGGAACAGAAAAATGGACGACTTACGCTGCCAACAGGAACATCCTTCTCGCCAGACTCCTTGAGGATCTTGGCAATAACACCCTCCTCCTGGAACTCAAAGTCCATCTGGGCCTTGTCGGTCTCGATCTCTACCAGGACGTCGCCGGGGGCGATGGAGTCACCGGGCTTCTTCTGCCAGGATCCGATGTTGCCATGTTGCATGGTGGGCGACAGAGCGGGCATCTTGACGACCTGGTGCTCAGGGAACGAGGCATAGTGTCGCACGACATGCGCGGCGAAGCCGGTTCGCAGGGCATTGTGGGTAGGGGCGAGGAGTCGCCTCCGGAGAGCGACGCTGAGCATTGTCGGGAGGGAATTAATATCTCTCTAGATGGCGGAGAAGGGATGTTAGCGAGCGACATACGAGCGCGAATATGGGCTGACGCAGGCCAGAGAGGCGTGGGGGGAAAAGCACTCACCAGCCAAGATGGGCAATTGAGGGGAATTGAGGTTCGTGACTGACGGCCACGGACGAGGCGAGAGGAGTGGGATATCGGGGGCGGAGAGAGATGAAGCTCTTGCGTGAGAGGGAGAGGGAGAGAGGATGGGACGGGATGGGAAATTCTTGGGGTTGGTTCGACGTGGAGTTTTTTGCGTCCCGTCCAGTCCCAGTTGCGTTGAGCTCCGACGACTGAGGTACTTTGAAGCTTTGGGGACGTGCTAAACCCATTTGGGCCCTAGCGCGGGAGCGCCGTGGCCTCTGCAAGGCCCCTGCAGCCACCGCGAGACCCAGATCCCACCGTTGAGAGGGCAGCGACATAGGCGAGCTCAGGAAGTTTTAGGGCATCGCCAGCGCCGTTTTGCGAGGCATTTAGGGGAGGGGACCACTGTAAGCCCACGGGACTTGTGGTTCCTTGCCCCGCCAGAGTGAAGCTTCCTTGGACTTTTCATCATGTTACCTCTTGAGCGCCTCGGGGCATCATTGCGCGACATCAGCGAAGTCCGGGGGATTGAGAGCATCCAAGCATGTTTGACAGTGTCATGAGTTCTGATGAACTGCATTGTCTATACAATTATGATAATCAATCATCCATCAACCAAATTATTCCACCCTCGATGCCCAGGGCTCCAAGTCCTTATCAGCAAGAAAAAAGACAAAGACTTCCTGAGGTTTTGTTGTTGAGACAATTTACCACGGGTACCTCATCCCCGTCCCGTCTTCGCCCTTTGGTCAATCCAATTTTTTTTCTTGCCTGCAACGTCTTTTTTCTAGCTTCGGGCTTTTGATCGGCCCGAAGTGACCCGACGGTTGAGGATTAGGTAATGCACGTTGAACCGCCATCCCACGCCAACGGTTGGTGCCAAGACCAGAGCTGAATAGCTTCATCCATATTGTCTTTTTGCCTAATGACTGGTGGTGAATTTGGCAATCATTGAACTTCACTGAATGTGAGTGTAAAACTTAAATACTTTGAAACTATCGATAGTAAAAAAAGTATATACTAGCAAGATTCATACCTCATATTACGATTCTATTACAAATAGATGATGCCTCTATATATACTTTTCCATTTCCCTTCATATTCATCCCAAAAAAAAGAACTTCATTGTGCAGAAGCCCACCACACCTTGACCATCTCCTTTGGTCCGCTCCACGCCGTGAGCGACCTCTTCTTCCTGGGCCGCGCACCATTACTATCCTTGGAACCCGAGGTGGGTGGGCTCTCCTTTCCGACCAGGACCGACTTTCTCTGGGTGCTGTCTGCCCCAAGCTCTGCCGTTCCCCTGCTGACGGTTCCGACCCTGTCCATTGGTCTGAGCCTGTCGGGTCTTGGTGGTATAGGCCTTAGTTCTAGCTCTTCTGGTATGTGATCTTCCGTCACGGTGGCTCGGATGCCAAAGAAGCCTTCCTCTTTTCTCTTGCGTCTGTCTCGTCTCGGTCTGCTTCGTCCGCCGTCCCAACCTAGCTCAAACTGCGCTTCATCGCCGAATGCGTTTTCGAGTTCATTCATGGGTTGCCACTGAGCACCTCGAGGTAGTAGCTTCAACATGTTACCGTCGACGATCAACGCAGCAGTAGATGCAATCGTAGTCGGCGGTCGAGGAAGTCGAAGTCTTCTGGTCAAGATCCAGGACATGATGTGTAGTAGAAGCAACGCACCCACAAGACCTTGTAGAATACGTGTGGCAATTGGATCCTGGCGAAGTCTAACCTTTTCCGAGAGTTTTGAGCCGCTGATGATGGGAACAGCCTGCGAAACGGGTGCATTGGGGTCGACACCGCTGATGATATTCTGTCCGTCTGCCGAAGGAAATGTGCCCCTTGAAGAGAGACGGCGGCGGCTCTTCAGGTTGAGAGATTGAGCCCTTATGATACCATGCTGGAGGAGGATAGCAGATTGAACCTGCCTTGCGTCGTTGGCAGATGAGCCGCCGAGAACGCTCTCTGGAACGGCGAGCCAGGAGGCGTTCAAAGTTGCAAAGAACGAGTCAAATAGGGCGTTGGAAGAGACGTTGACGAGAGATGAGTAGTCCAGTCTCGGGATAGCAACGGTCGTATTTATGGCTGTCGTCTCGACAAGGGCTGGAGGAGTGTCCGGGTATAGATGCAGCTCAGGCCCATGAAGAACAACATCGGCATCGAGCGCCTGAATGGTTTCATTGCAGGCAAGAGCGCCGATGCTGCTAACAGACATGTCGTCGGTGTCCATGTCAACCAACCGTCCCCAGACGTATAACCAGTCAGAGCATTGTGATGTCGAGTTCGTCTTCCTCTGCCCAACGCCAAACAAGGTTGAATCCTCGTTGATTTCCTGGACCGGTGACGACAGTGCAGTTCTCGTGGTTCCGATAATGGCGTTGCTCCCGTCTCGCTCCGTGTCTCCCCGGCATGTTTCACCCTCCAGGTCAATTCGTAAAGGGTTGACGATCTTGTCATCCAGCTTGTACTCGAGCGTAAGGTTGGTAGATATCTCATCGGACAGGTAAAGTCGACAAGTCATGTTTGGGCGGATTGCCGTTAGTCGGACACTGACTCTCAGATCATCACTGCTGTTCTCCTCTTCGCCGAGAGATACGGTGGGAAAGTTGAGGTCGGCATAGGTAAAAGGCGGATAAGGAGCCCTTCCTGCGAGTATTAGTGACGCAGTCGTTGTATCGTTGGTGCAGTCGGTGCAGATAGGATCATCTGGAGACGATGCCAGGCTGTTGGCAAAGTAGTCCTCGGTGCGAAGGGCAAGGCTTGTGTCGAGTTCAAGGCGCATCGGCTCAAATAGGGGAGCAGATGCAACAACCACAAGAAGGGCGATGAAACCACCAGAGATGGCTGTCACGGCACCAAAGTCGCCGATCTTCCATGCCCTCCTGAAAGCAACATGTCTCAGCGCATCAGCAAGATTCAGTCCAACTGTCTCACCAAAGTCTCCCTTTCGTGCCAGGTGGGAAAACGGAGCAAGTAACCTTGTCCACCACTCAAGAGTAATCATGTACATGGCCACAAGGAGAAGCACCAAAGCTGGCACAACTGTCCATGCCAGATATGCAGCGTCGTTGTCCATGGTCCTAAGTCCATCGTAACGTTGAGATGCTCGCAGCGACACCTCGAACCCAATTATGATGCTCGCGAGAATGACAATGTACAGTAGTCGAATGAGCCCATGTATCGTTACAGGTTGTCGCCACGTTGAAGAATCGAAACGTCGTAGGGCGGTACCCCGAGGTGGTGCCTTGCCGCCAAAAATATGATAAAACCCCTGATTAGGGTCTTCCAGCTTCTCATGACCCTCAGCTCCGCTGGAGTAGGATGACCCTGCAAGTCTCGCTTTGATCGCCTCCTTGTTCGCAGCTCCCATGCCTCGAAGACATTCAACGAATGGATGGCTGTGTGCAACCACCGCAGCCAGGCCAACAATGGTGTTGGGGTCTCGGGGAAGAAAGCCTGTCCTTGGTGCCAGATACATCGTTGCCAAGGTCAAGAGCAGGCAGACGGCTAGGAACCCCGTCATCAGGTACGCAGGGACTGCTCGCACAATGAGACGCCGCTCAACATAACTAGCAACTGCTGTTGTAGGACTCGACGTCGGCTCCATCATAGCATATCGAGACACCAGAGCAGAGTATTGCGTGTAAAAGTCCTCGGCAAGTTGTCTCAACGTATCGTCATCCGCGAGTGATTCTAGTTTGGGGAAAGCCCCTTCCTCCTTTGCCCTCATCGCAAGCGCCGCAGACATGGCCTCATCGGCAACCAACACGGCTTCGTTATCGTAGGATCGGGTTGAAGCTGCAAAAAGGCGCGCTGCAGTAGTTCTATCGGTTTTGAATGTCTGAAAGAGAGCTTGAGCGACAGCCCACGGATGTACCTTGTCGAGTGTCGTGTTCGTTGCGCCTTGGACGGGCGTAGTCGCGAGAAGCTCCTCAGGGGATTTTGAAACTCGAACCTGGGTGATGGAGTAATTCGGCTTGCAGGAAAAGGCAGCCGATGTCGAAAGCTTGCCCTCTACTCTGCTGTTGGATGACTTGGACTGTTTCTTGAGCTTGTCCATATCAAGGTCGAGGACGCCTGATAGGACGACTATTCGTTGTTGATCGTCTTCTGTAGACCTGCCACAGCTACCAGCCTGAAAAGCCAAAAATGCCCTCGGGAGATCTTCATTGTCTGTGCTCGCGAATCGTGTACTCGTGAGGGTTTGGTTCATGGAGCAGTCGTTTTCGGATA
The DNA here is from genome assembly GCF_000151355.1 of Fusarium vanettenii 77-13-4. Classification (NCBI taxonomy): domain Eukaryota; kingdom Fungi; phylum Ascomycota; class Sordariomycetes; order Hypocreales; family Nectriaceae; genus Fusarium; species Fusarium vanettenii. The sequence continues at coordinate 437,669 of NW_003315865.1, read as the reverse complement.
CTGTCATGTTGAGCTGAATCGAGGTTCCACCCCAAAATCGCATCGAGTCCAAAGTTAGTTCGGCCTGGTTGCATTCAAGACCTCCGATGAAGCCATCCACAACTGCTCTGATTTCAACAAATTCGGTCCTGTTGCTAACAAATGGGGTGTAAGCTGCTCGAGGTGACACTCCGTTGGGATAAGTCGAATTGTCTGTTTGTATAGATGCCATGGCAAAGTATGGCAGCGATGATACATCTTGAAGCCCGTCAAGATTATCGGAAAAGGCGGCTTGCACAGTTATTGAAGATTTGTGGCTAGCAACGGTGACGACTCTGGGCGTGATAAAGGCCGTAGAGAATATCACGACAACTTTGAAGAGCAATCCGACGAGAACAGGGCTAGCGACTAGCCAGTCCTTGTTGCGTACAGCCTTGATAATGGCCATAGGTTCAAACAGGGAGACGTAATCCAGCATCAGAGACTTGTCGACTTCGACTTGGTTATTCAACAGGCTGATCCATGGCATGGCAGCAGAAGCCTGATACTCTACCCTGGTCCAGAAAGCAGCAACCAGGATGAAGACCAGAGTTGTTCCATACTGCCACAAGTACCTCGATACGTCGTCGACCTCCCGGAGGCCATCGTTTCGTTCCGAAAGCTGAAGTGAAACCTCTATCCCTACAATGAGGGCGACAAAGACAATTGCGAAAAGAAGTAGAACCCGTCGGTAGAGAAAAAAGGGACGCCAGGGAAGTTGTATCTCGACGGGTCCAGTTGGCGACTCGGCCTGCGGCGAAGAGGGAAAGGATCGACTCGCCCGCGATCTAATACTCCCCAGAAACGGCCATCGTACCGTCCTACTCCCTATCGGCGACGCATAGCTACTTCTATTGTATTGCGCCGAAGAGCTAGCCAGGCGCTCCGAGTCGAAGAAGGATGCGACGTTTCCGTTTCCAAGTTGGGAGTCGGCGCCGGAATCTGGTCGCGAGGCGATAAAGCGGCGCGAGTCGGACCTGGACCTGCCGGGGAGGCTAGACGGGCCGCCCGGGTCCGGCAGGCCGCCTTCGACGCCGTGGGTCTCGCGGATGAGTCGGTGGTAGGAGTCGACGGGCTGTCGGATCATGGGAGGGGGGATGTGAGCATTCTTTCTCGATTCTGGATCCATGGCCGCGGCGCAGCGCGGCTTCTCGTAAATGTTTAGTAGGTGATATTGTTCGTCCCCGGTTCGTCGGCCAAGTTGGCGACGAGACCATGATGATGAGAGTCGAGGCTACCGTGGAAGATGTCCACGGCGCTTAAGTCGCCATGTCAAGCAGGATCGTAGTAGTTAGGAGTTAAGAGATGATCGAAGAGGGGGAACAAGTTGGAGATCAATCAGGCTCCAGCCTGATCTGCACAAAGAAGCACCTGCAAGAGGAGGAGGGCGACGGTGAAAAGAATGGACTCAGCCAGTGCCAGGGCTGGGAAACCGTGTGGGAGGGGGGAGGAAAGGAAAGGAAAGACGAGAGACGACGTAAGCAAAGAAGCAAAAAGGAAGGGATCGCGATGGACAACGCAGAGAGAGTGTGAGAGAACAGAGGGCATTCATTATCAAGGACTTCCTTGCTCGCATAACGCGCACACGCACAACCCAATCCACCAACCATTCATGTGCTTTTTCCCCTCCCCATCCCATCATCCCGAGAACGGCCGGGGCAAATCATGACTTGACAAGCACTTGATGTTTTGTCAGTGTCGTTCCAGGGGGGGTGGGAGGGGGTTGCACCTAGGGGAGCCTCAAAGACTCTCACCTAGGTGGTTAAGGAGAGGAACCCTGTCTTGCCAGGTCTGTTAACCCCAAGACGGACAAACTCCATCTGCTTGAAACGTGCGCCAGCAGGGGTTCCCGAAGCCATGGCAGCACGACAGAACGGACCCCTTCGAGCTATCGTCCGGGATGTCGATAGCATTGCAACCTTGTGATTTTATTCTTGTTTTTTCTTGGTTTCGTCCGTGGGTGGGAGAGCAAGCGAGCCGACGCGTCCATGCCATGATATAGCATGGGTGATGAATATTGCAGGGGAGGAGAGAGGAAACTATTGATGCTGCAGACTTGAAAATTCATTGGTCGACTATGAGTCTTTTTTTCTCTTTTCTTTTCCCCAGATTAAATATTAGATGCTCTGCATGTGGTGAGCAACAATCCCTGCCTGCACTATACACACGCAGGAATTATTATGGGCACAAAATGGACCCCATTCGGAGATTTGCACAACCTGGACAAGACATGCATTGGCTCGCTAAAAATAGGGTCGCAAGGGGTTCACAACGAGGATAGGGCGTTTGGTTTTGGGTGACGCAAGAGGGAGATTATCAAGAGGTGATTCCAGATCATACGGAGTAATTGGGGATGGCTTCAGTTGAAAAAATGCAGCTGATAAAGCCGTTGCCGGTATCGGTGATGCTGAGCTCAGGGCAAGCATGATAATCTACTAATCAACAAGACCAGCCTGTCAGGGGCACTTTGAACTGATATATCCCCTGTTAAACGACACGCCATGGCTTAAAATACACGAATGTTCATATCTTGGCCTCCTTATGAACCCCAATCTACCAACTTGAACCACCACCGCAACTACTACTACCGCCCCCACAACTTGAACTCCCTCCCCCTCCACAGCTCGAACTTCCTCCTCCACAGCTAGAAGTTGTTCCTCCACCTCCACTACTCGAGTGATGATACGATGCCTCCTCGGCAGCAGCAGCCTTGATAGTCTCGGCGCTCGCACAATCTGCTGCCCTGGGTGAAGAACTTCCGCATCCGCCTCCGCAGGTGACGATGGGGGGTTTGACACCTGTCGGGGTGATGTGCGAGTCTGAGAAGCAATCGTTGGGCTTGACGTCGTCCATGGGCACGTTCTTACATGATACCTTCTCCTTTATGCACTTGGAGTCCCCGTTGTCTGATTTCCACATGGTCTCCTCTCCTGTTTGGTCGTCGACCATCCAGAAGCCCTCAAATCCTCTGTAGGGCGTCTCTTCGGGCGTCGTGCTCAGTGGGTAGCGAGAGTTGAACGCTCGCACTGGGACATCTGCCATAACGGCCCGTTGGTCACGCAGAGTCTCATATTGCTCAATCTGCTCTTCCCGCGGCCGTGTTGTCCAAGGAGCCACGAAGAAGTGCTTGTAGGTACCGGCTTCGAAGTGGTGGCTGAAGGGCTGGGCTCGATGAATACCTCCCAACTTGACGCGTATCAAGGACGGATCCAAGTCAGGTCGCAACTCGTTATCGTGAAGCCATGCTGTGGCCTTTTGGAGCTCACGACTGCGGGCCATTGCCGTAGCAGCTCGGTTGAGAATCGACGTTGCAGAGAGGACCGTAAGTCGATTTCTCATCCATGAGCTTGTGCTGGCTCCTTCGCCCACCGCCGTCATGTTCTTGTCCGTTGTTGCAGGCGCATACATGTGACGATCTCGCGATAGGTGAAGAGAGGCCATGGACCAAGAGTCAAAGGGGAATGCCCAAACATGCTTGGCGAGGTTGCAGTCACCGCACTTGGTAGGATATCTCTCGTATGCCTCAGTACAGTCCCAGGGGAACAAGTCCTGGTATTTATACAGAGTCCCCCCAAATGCTCCCCAGTCGTACCAGTACTCTTGGTAAGTGTCGATCATATCGGCATCGTCATGCCGCCCAAAGTGGAAGCGAAGAAGATACTCCTCTGTGAGCCCAAACGGGACATCGTACTTTGTGCGGACACCGCGTTGTCTGTAGCCCTCGTCCGGACACATGAAACTCATGCTGTAAAGAGGATAGACTCCAGGGTCAAGCCCCGTAGAAGGACCGTTCAGCAGAGGTTTGAAGAGACTCTGGTCCATGAGAGAATCACAAAACGTCTGACAGTTGTTATGTGTTGCGCTCCAAGCAAGAGCGACGTTCTTGTCCAGGAGACGCTCTGCGATGCTGCCGAGGTACTTTTTGACCCTAGTCTCAAGGAGTACCTTGAGCTTCTCCAGAGCTGGCTGAAGACCTGAAGAGAGGATCTCTATTTGATCTGTTGTCGGAAGGCCAGGGTCGTCAAAGGGCAACTGACTCGCAGCGATGATGTCCTTGACAACCTGAAGCTCCTCGTCGTGAGGGAGGATACCACTGAAGGGGGCGCCCACGACCTGCTTCATCATGGCCTTGTATCTCTTGGGGGCATTGACATGTCGCTTGCGCTGCCAGAGCTTACGGTCTGAACCTCCATCGATGGCAAGGTCTCTCTGAGGCAGCGTCTGCAAATGGAAACGCTCGTGGAAGACGGGCATCTCCCGAACTGAGACAAGAGCTCCTCCTTTAGTACTGCAATCCAAATGTTAGTTTTCCGATGGACATGGTAGGGGCGTCTACTTACTGGGCAACTCCATTCTCAAAGACAAGAGGGCCAACCCGGAGAGCCATGTGCACATTCCCATACGGATACTTCTCGGTGTACCTCCTAAAGAGCAGAGGGATATCTTCGTCAGCCTGTGGCTCAGTAACCACACTTGTGGTACTCGACGAAACAGATCGGCTTTGGGCACGTCCACGGCCGAGTATCTTTTTCAATTCCTCCGACTTGGACTTTTTACCGTCGGGCAGTTCGACCTTGGTCAACTCTCTCCGTTGCTTCTCTATCTTTCCCTTGCCCCCTAGGGCTGTCTGCAGGCCCTGATACTTGGCCAGAGCAACCTGGTCACCCAAATCGATGAGGTTACAGAGCGGGACGGTATATTTCAAATGAAACGCCTTCTTAGGAACTGGGAAAAGACTCAAGGGTTGTCCTTTGTCGTCTTCGTGAGGCACTTGTTTGCAATGGCACATGTCTCTGCTCATCTCGGGCGTGATAGACTCGGCCAAGACGCAGTGCTTGTAAGTTTTGGTGTAGTTCTCCTTCCCGTAGTAATGACTCCGGTAGCATTCTTCGCAGACGACGCTGGGCTCGCTCTTGTCCTGGGAAACAAACATGCTGCCGCGGATAATGTCGTTGCAGTCTTGCCTCTTGCAGCGGAGTGACTGAAAGCTGGGTCTCCAGTCTTTGCTGAATCCGTGCAAGGCCACTAAAGGTGCATGTTAGTGACTCGGCTTGTGACTGCTGGGAGTCGGGTAGTGCTCACGTTGAGGAATGGCTGGTCTCTTCCAGAACCCAACATCATCAAGTGGTGGGCGATGTTCGACTAGCTTTTCCATATCCAGGAAACCTAGGAGATAATATCAGCCATCGTTCTTTTTCCCGCAGATCAGAGTATGGACACACCAGCAGCCTGGAGGAGAACCCAAGCCCTCTGCTCCATCCCCTTGAGTTTGGGCACATCTGACGAAACGTTAGTCACTCGTGTCCAGCAATGTTCGATAATCCATACTCTTGATTGATTTTCTAACAGCAGACCTAATCTTACTGCTCGCATATTCTGCAAATTGGTTCTCTACCACATCCATAAAGACGGCCCTATCCGATGGGGCTCGGTCAAGGGGACCAGCAATCTTCCCTCGAAGTTGATCCTCTCTCAGGTTTCCTACGCCATGTTAGCATATACCTATCTCGTGCATCTCTCACTAACCATATCTTTTAGCAAAGGCCCGAGCCTCCTGGCTGACCTGATCGAGGAACGTGTCGAAACCATGGATGTGGACGTCGTCCTCGTCACTGACTGAGACGTCGGAGTACTCGGGCTGCTGCCATGCTTTGAGAGTCCGAACTATGTTTTCGAGTTCAGCTTGGACACCTTCCCAGTATAGACTCTGAAGCTCTGCGAGGAGATCATGAGTCCCAACGGGTGACCATGCCAGGTCAGGTGCCAAGGTGATGGAGGGGGTATGAGAGGAGAGTATAGGTAGAACCTTCTTAAGTCGCGACATTGTTCAGTTTGCGAAACTTGGAAGGGTATCTACAGAGGAATGTTGTTGTTCACATTGAGTCCTTTTCATAGATAACCGTCTTGAAATTAACCTAGACGCATCAAGCACTGATCATCTCAACCGTGGGGACTCAGTATCGTGAGTCTGCCTCTGCTGCGCCACAACAAGGGTCCAATGAGTCTCAGGGCAACAGGTTCTGAAGATGTATTCCGCATCTTGATACGGTATTCCGCGCGCGAGCAAGGCAGACTCAGCCGGGATGTGGGTTTTGAGGTTATTACCCGTAATTCCCTCGTTGCCAAGACTTGCACGATGGCGGGTCAACCAGCACAGACGTCACTGAAATGTCTATTCGTTTTGTTACAGAGGTTTGAGCCTTGTGGTAATTGGAGGTAATCCTACTAGCTCTCATCAAAGAATCACCACCAATGGGCAAATACGCCTTGTTGAAGCAAGACCAACATCCCTAGCCTCATCGTAAAGCCGACATATTCGGCCCATTAGACTACAAACGACGCATGCAGGGACATGATGCCACTATCGTCGGGCAAAACACTTGTCGATCGCCTCTCCACAACTGCGGCGGTGCTTAAACCTAGTCGTCGGGGTACCTGTCCTATCACCACAATTGGCTGTGCAGAGAAGTACCGGCATGGACCCCCTGTCATCAGCTTTCAACACCAAGCCGAATATCACGACTCAGCCGTTTCTGCCTCGGCCGTTATCTCGCAACTTGTTTGTTTCATAGTCTAATGACCTGCCGTCCTTGAGCCGAATATATGCGACCATCATATCTAATTTCTTGCCAACCTACGGGGTACCTGATGAACAGTCAATAGCTGTTGACCCAATCTGTGCCCTGAAACTTCGCACCACGATACCCTCCTCGCAACAATGTCTCACGTTGTCAACTACCACACAAGGATTCTTCACCTAAAGTGCGCTTCACGACACGAAAGGACAGCAACAAACTATCGCTACGCCTCCACACCCGTCGGCAACCCCGTGATCCCAGACTCGGGCTATTTCAATGACCTTGAAGATGGCCTGAAGGACGAGCTGCCAACCGCAGTTCAATGTGCAGTCCATTTGGAGCTTCTAGAGGTCTTCCATGCCCTCAAGATCAGAATCATCGAGTGCGAGGCCCTTGACGGTATATTCGGGATCAAGGCCCCAACCAAAACTATTTATCGCCGCAAGTACATGAAGACGCTGGACAAGTACGTCAACGACAAGGTCACGGTCAAGGTTGAGGGATGGGAGGCGAAGCGTGAGAAGAAATGGTCGCGGTATCTTGACTTTGCCGCAGACAGATTTGTTGACTGGGCCAAGGTGATTGACAAAGAGATGGCCGCGACAGAGGGCAATGAAGATCAGAAGTTGGAGATTCGTCTTCCATGGCTACCTCCCTTGGGTTTGTCTTGCGCCCTCTTATACAAGATTGTCTTACTGATCTGAAGTGTAGATGTTCTCATGGTCTGGCATGCTTTTCTGCTCAACCCTTCTGACTATATCAACTACTGTCGAGCCGAATCTTTGACTCGGCTTCCCAGACTCTCATTCCCCTGGACACGAATTGTAGGTTGACAGAAACTCGACCCAGGTTATCTACTCACTAACATCCGCACAGCATGAAGCAATCGACGCTCAGGGCCCCGGATACAGAGCCTGGTTCTATCAATTGCCCAAAGACAATGAAGACTGGCTCAGGAACAAAGCCTACATCGACCCAAATCTCCATCAGTATCTCGTCAACCTAGGCAAACCCATCGGCTTCACCATGCGGTCCGGAGTCTCTAGTGACAAAAACACCTCCGGAGTCCTGAGTCTCTCGAAACCCAAAGGTCAGAGTAAGCTGGATAAGTCTCTCATCGCCAACGTTGAGCGGCAGAGCGTCTTTGTCGACAAGATGCACGCACACCTCTGGATCCGGAGTCCGGGGCTTGGAGGGACTATGAATAGGGCAATTGAGCGATATGAAAACTTTCTCGAGCTGTTTCAGTTGTATCCTGGCAAGATGCTCGTTCCAAACCTCGATATTGATCTCGTGTGGCACACAAACCAACTCTCAGCGGCAGGATACAAGGCGACAATGGAGTCGCGGTGTGGACGCTTCATCAACCACGACGACAAGATCGGAAAGCCAACGTTGAGGAACGGCATGTCCGACACAGAGAGCCTCTACCGGATCCATTTTGGGGACGAATACTCTGTTTGTCTCTGCTGGGAGTGTCAGGCCATTGCGTCAGCTATAGAAGATGCAGACAAGGACGGCAACCTGTTCGAGACAGGGTCTTTCCTATTTGCCAGCAATATCACCGACAAGGTACAGAGAGACGTTGACTACTATCGGGCTGTGGAGATTGCCAGGCGAAAGAACTTTGTCAACCTTCCTCTTCGTCCTTCATAAAACAATCAATTTATTCTATAGCTTATCATCCCATCCAGCTCGACCGTTAAACCGCCCACTTTCTAGCATCTCTACTCTCTCTCCGTAGCGTGCCTTTCCGTGGACGGCTGTGCGACAGAATAGAAGAGTTTGGAATTCTGCAGGTGGTACTTGAACTGCCCTCAGGCTCATCTCGCCCTCGTGTAACCGCATCACAAACAAAATTCTCGGACCGACATGGTGATAAGAGGGCTCAGGAAGATTCCAGAGTTTAGTGGCCGTGTTGATGAGTTTCTTTTCCAATCCCGTTGACTGGGTAGAGATGGGCGATAAAGAGCCAATGTCGTCCTTAAAGGTGGTCCCATTACTGGTCTCGATAGTATTATCATTTGTACTCGAAATAGGCAGCGGCGGTACTGTTCGCAGCACAGCCCTAGACAGTTCAACCAGTGATAGAATATAAGGCTGATCTGCACGGCTGACTACGTCAAACTCATTGATGATGTTGAGACACAGTGTTGCTCCAGTACAACCATACCGGGATAGGTTTACAGGCGCGCTCACACAAGGGGGTGCGCCAAACGTAACACAAGAGAATCTTGCTGATTCGTCTGGGCTTGTAAGTACAGTGTCTAGGGCCTAATACTCTTCAACTCACCAAATGCTTTGTCTGAGATGTATCGAAGGTAGAAGAGAGCTGCAACCGCTCCGCCTGCAGAGTGGCCGGTAAAGAGTACATGGGATCTCTCCCCATTGGTGTTTTTAGCATTCTCGATGTAGGTTTTTACCCTTTCGGATACTATGTCGTCGAGAGCCCAAGCACTATTGAGAAATCCGGAATGGGCCATGAGATCAGGTTCATCGAGGAAATCGGGGCTCTGTTGTTGGAAGTTAGCAGAGCACTTGGAACGGTATTCTGCTAATCATCCAATCCGAGACCCTTACAATGAAATTTTCCGTGGCCTGAGGCCGAGAGTTGGCGTTTACAATGTGGTCCATCTTGCTCGCGCTGCCCCGAATCGCAATGACAAGGGTGGGCAATAGATGGTCGCCAAGACCTGGCTGAGCCACTGGCTCAACTACAGTTGACTTCAGGGCCTTTACGGTCCCTGTAAGTGAGTTTTTTAAAACATGATCTTTTCGAAATGTGCAGTAAGCCGTGTCTTCGATGGTGTTTTCGAGATCGTAGGTCCCACGAGCGCACTTCCATGCTGCGGATACGAGCTGAGCCTCGGCCTGAGAACTACAAGTGACTTTAGATAATTATACGGTTCAAATTTCAAGGAGAAGTCTCACCAGTTCCAATCTGTTGATGCGCCATCATCGCTTACTCTCGAGTTGGTGTACTTGGAAGCCTCCTGGTCCAGCCGTTGAAGCAGCTGCTTAAACTGGCCACTTAAGCTACCTACCATACAGAGAACTTAGTGGTATTCAATTCTGTACAATGACTCCAGCTTACCCTCCAAGTCAAGCTCACTGAGAGTCTCATGGACTGCACTGGACAGTTCAACCGCGGCGACGGAGGCTCCTCGCGAGTTATTAGCCGAGATGGCGCTCGATGAGGGGCCCCTCGTCCGCGTTTTAGAACTTGATATTCCCATGGCCACTACTGGGTGGAGAGGATGATGTCTCGGGCGTATGGCGATTGGCCTCTGTCTGATGTTCAATGGTTGTTGGTGTAAGCTGCAGGATTGGGTGAGTGGCAGGTTGCGCGGAAGTGGAATATTTCCGCGCCCAAGTTACCACTAGTATCACCATTACAAAAAAGGATCAGAAGCTACTAGTTGGCGATTTGGGTGCATTTCTCCTTCATCTAAACCTCTATCCAATCTGTTTTTTTATTGTATAAATGAGTCTACCTACTAGAGAGGCCCAATCATCGATAGCAATGCCTCCTTCAGAATGTGACATGGATTCACCCTTAACTGGCCGTGTGTTCAGGGTAACTCACATAGCCGTTGTGCTATGAGGCCTAAATCCACTGACGAGAGCTGCAGTAGAACGGTTCAACAAGCACAAAGTTCCAGCCTTAAAGTAGTCTACTTGACGTGAAACATCTAGAACGCACAAGACTGGCCCTGGCCCGACTTGCAGCTCGACATCTGCAGTACCGCTCCATCCAGTCAGACCAGTCAAGCTCAAGTTTTTCGCCTCGGGTTTTTCCAGTTGACATCCTGCTGAGTCGTGCTTGGTCATCGCCTCACTTGGTCGCATCACACCGGGCCTTTTGACGTGTCGTCCGGCCTGGCACTAGCATCTCGCCAGCAGACTTGGCCTGTACCCTCGTCGGATCGGCCGCCGGGAGCCGGTAAGTGGTCCTGTCAGGTTAAGCGAGGTCGACGAGAAGAAAACTTGCACATGTTCAAACCCTCGAGGAAAAGTGATGGTGTATACTTGGAGATGGTGTGTTCGTGTATGCCAGTCACTCACTGCATGCAACACAACGATACAACGAGAAACCCACAAGTGTATCTCGAAAACCATCATCGAGCAAAGACCTTCAGATGCAAACACTTCGATGGCCTCCACCGCTCCGGCAATTGCTTGACTCACGATCCCCTCCCCCACACCACCATCGGAGCCCGACATCTCCACAGACCTCTTCACAACGAAAAATCAGAAAAATCCATGTAGCATGAGACTCTCTCCGACGCTAGAAGATGAGAGAACAAGACGTGTCACTCAAACAGGCCACACTGTGTGCGTGGCAAAACAGACCGGGTTTATCTGTAGGGTTGATGAAAAAGAGCTCTCAGCTTGCGCCACGTGGAATGTGGTGGTGATCTGCCAGGTACAAGTTGCGCCGATCCAGGAACCGAATCAGAGCGGAACGAGCTCTGATTGGAAAAAGCTTAACCTGATAAACTCTTTACTTCAACGCTCGTGGCAAACGGTAAATGGCTTTTTACCAACGGTCATAAGCTCCCGGGCCAGAGGCATCGTTTCAACCAAAGCTTGACCAAAAGTCTCTTTTTTTGCAACCGCACATCTTAAAGGTTACACTGTAAACTGATAGCCAGAAACTCTCATCAACACAGTATGTAACCCGATCACAAAAGACACAAATCCCGCACATGTTGTTTAATGCAAGCCAAGTCCCCACCAGACGCGTGCACCGACCCTGAAACAAGTTGAACCTGCATTAGCCCATGTAAAGAAAAAAACCTTCGTGGACCTACGACAGCCTATCGCCAACGAGAGACATGGTTGTCATTGCTCCGTCATGGCGAAAAATGGGAAGGTACATGTAAAAGAAAGAATCGGTGAAAAAAGACGCAAGGGCTGAATAATCCTGTGTGTGTGTGTGTGTGTGTGCGACGTAACCCAACTCATCTTACTGTGTTCATGTTTCTCTTGGCTGAGACTGTCGGATTAAGGTTCTGAGAACTCGGCAGGATTCAGGATGAATTGTTTCTTGCGGGAAACATGTTGGCTCGTCCTTCGGCACATGTACTGACAGCGTCAGAGGACTCGATCCTTTAGAATCCTATCAAGGGTTCAAACAACTTAAAGTTAACGAGGGTAAAGTAGTTCACGGGTACAAAGGCACATGAGAATCGAAGCATATATATCATAAGCACTATGAATATATAATGTAGAAGGTTTTAATAAACAAGATCCCAAATCCAGTATCCAGGTGACCTTTGGGAGCGGCCCAATTGATGACGTCCGCCTCTCTCTAATATCGACTAGTTAAAGTCATCCAAAGACACAGTAGCGCAACCGTTAACACCAGGTATTGATGGAAAGACAAGTGTACCCCAGCTCTATGCCAAAAATTGAAACGATTCAGAAACAAGCATCTTCTCAAGGAAGAGCTTACTTAGAATAGTCGACGGTGACAGTAAGGCGGGCCTTGCCGGCGGGGAGGTTGAGGCCAATGCCGTCAAGATCCTCCATGCCACCGAGGTAGGCGTTCTCACCAGTGCCACCAGGGTAGATGGTGGAGCAGGTGCCGTGGCCGCAGACCTGGAGACCGGGAATGTCGAGGTTCTCGGCAGCGGAGACGAGGCAGGAAGCATCAGCACCGGACCACTTCTTGTTGGAGTCGTTGCCAAAGTCGAACTCGAGCCAGGTGGAGGCGAACTGGCCGATGGCGGTGGTGGGAACCTCACCGACACCGCAAGCGCAGCCACCCTGGGAGTTCTCGTCAAAGGCGATGACCTTGGAGCCCTTGCCGGGGAGGCTGAAGGTGATGGCCTGGTTGCCCTTCCAGAAACCGTTGATGCCACCATCGGGGCCGATCTTGTTGAAGCAGACGCACTCCTGGGTCTTGGAGCCAGCGTTCTTGAAGGTGGTGGTGTACTTGTACTTGTCGGCAACGGAGGCGTCGACGGCCATGATGTTGCAGCCGTAGTCGTCAGAGGTACCGGTGTTGCCCTTGTAGGCGATCTGCTCGACGGTGGCGCGCTTGGACTTCTTGCCGCCGCAGAACTCCTTGTAGCCAGCACCAGAGTCAGAGTCGGAGCCGGTCTCAGCAGCGGAGGAGGTAGCGGGAGCAGCAGCCTCCTTGCTTGAGGCGGGGGCCTCGTAGTTGACCTCGGCGGGAGCGGTAGGGGCAGCCTGGCTGACGACCTGGGTGGCGTACTGGGTGACGGTGACGGGCTTGTTGGCGACGACAAAGTCACGACGGCCGTGGGCGCGCTGGTGAGCGTGGCCGGAGGGGTGGGCAGAGACGCCGAGGGCGGCAGCCAGGATAACGACGGAGGAAGAAACCTTCATTTTGATAGTTTTGTTGTAGTTGTTGACTGAAACAGATTCTGCTTTTGTTGATGAAAAACACTGGCTGTCGTATTCCCAGAATACTCCTTAGTTGCCTTGGAATGATTGTAAGGTAAGTTGGTTCAAGAGAGTGTTGTCAACGCGAGTAAGCGCTGTATAAGGAATGACTGGAAGGCAAAGGAGGCCGTGATCCGAAGAACAGTGGATTGAAGAAGAAAAGAATCAGAACCCGAAAAGGAGGGAGACGGCCATTAATAAGGTGAACAGGGGGCGTGGCCGACTGCCCGTGGACGAGATGAGTTGAGTGGTGTGGGTGGTGTGGATGGGCGGCGCCATGTCTCTCCTCTCTCGTCTGGCTCTCACCCCATCGCCATCCTTGTCCACGCCCTTGAATCATGGCTCTCTCCGTCTCCTTGCTGTGCCTGAACGTCCTCCCAGCTCTTCCGCGGCTTGTGTTGTGGGCCTGCCGGGTCCACGACTAACACTGGACCGGCGCCAACGCCAACACAGACACGACGGTACAAGCGCCACGCTCCACCGCCGTTCTCAAAGGTTGCTTGCGCCAGGGGTAGGAATGCAACTCTGACCTCCCATCCCTGCCAGGTACCAAGCATGCCTGATTGGCCTCTTCCAGCAACGGGGGCGCCCTGCCGCCCTGCCGCCCTGGGCGACGCCTCCGAGAGAAACCCACCCCCAAGAGTCAAGGGAACTCGTCCAGAAGCCCACCAGAGACACCAGATCGCCGGCCGCGTCAGCAAATCTGCAAGTCTGCCCTGGAAGCCGAAGACGTCCAGCTGCGGTTCCAGTGGTTGGCTAGACCGGAACAGCATCAGCTCACGGAAATCAACGCACATGTTGTGTGTTTTTCCTTGGATGAGAAATTGGGAGCGACGAATGCGCCTTGCGCACGCCGTATTGTGGACGAATTAATCGCTGGCTCTGACAGTGAAAAGAAAACGGGGAAAAGCAAGGGTCCAGAAGAAGAAAGGCACAGAGAAGCAAAGATTGAGAAACACGCCCATTTCCCACTCTTTCTCAGATCATGTCTCTGCCATCTTTAATCATGGGCCCCATTCGTCCCATCCATCAACTGCAGCTGCGCGACAGCTTGTCACGGCAGTCAGTCATTGATTGACTAGAGAATGCGGAGAGAGAATGCCGTGGCTCGATACTCAGCGTCTCCGATATACGTGGAGCCAGCCAACGCAGGCAGCTTGACGCCGCAGAAGCCATCTCAACGTATGCCGTGGACTGTGTGAGCGCCGGGCTTGTATCATCAACCGCTGCCCGCCCAACGGCCGACCTTTTGCTGGTTGTTGTCCATGCTTCCTGCTTCTGATCAGCCACCATCAACGGTAACCATTCATCCATCGGGGATCTGCAAGACCCCCCCTCTTTCCATTCGCTGGCGTGGCGCCGCCCACACTCCGGTTTGTCGCTCGGGTCATTGTCTGTCGTCGGCTTCCCGCCCTATTTTTCGTTCCCTGATGTCCCTGACGCGGCCTCCTTTCTTGAAACAATAAACACGGATAATGAACCACTCTCCTTCAACGGCCATCCAGAAGCTGTGGATGGCTTCGGCCGCCCACGAACTGACCAGGGAGTGGAAATGAGGGAGATGATGGTGGCCACTCACGATCGAGCCAGGGGCCGCTGTGGAGCAGATCAAGTTGGCGGTGGGAGTTGGCAGAAATTTCCCTTTTCGGATGGCACCACCACATCACGGTCAAGGGCACGACAACACAGAACACGGGCCATGACAAGGGGACCTTTTGGTCGTGGCCTGTTGTTGCTTTGTTGACCAACTACAGGGAACCCGGAAAGACCTGAAACAAACAAGACAAAGGGTTCCTTGTATCCTCAGCCTCTTTCAGGTCTCTTCTTGCTCTGTGCTTTGCTGCTTCTGAATCTTGTCCCTCGTCTCCCTTTTCCCCAGTTGCTTCTTTAGGAAATCGTCTAAACAACAACCAGGGACCCATTGACAGCTACTCATCAACCTTGACAGAGGGAACCAACCCCCTACTACATAGTATCGATGTCTGTATGCTCAGTACTGTGTTGTGTTATACGCTCCGTCGTATAACCTACGAAATTATCGCTCAGCTAGCACTTGATCTTGGCCAAATGATAAGAGGGGCACTGCCGCTACATACAACCCTTTGATCCTGACACTCCCTCTCTCTCAGCATTCCTAACCTCTTATCCTCTTCCACAACTCTCGTCATCTGTTTCTGCTTCACCTCAAACAACTGCAAACAAAGACAAGCCTCTCAGTCCAGAACAAAGACCATCCTCACCTGATGGGCCTCAGTCTATTTCCAGTACCATCCATCCTTCAGCCCTTCTCTGATCCTTCCCGGGTACGTCGGGTACGTGCGCACCAGCTTCTCCGCTATGTTGCCTCCCAGGTTGCTATTCCTGGCACGTGCCACGGGTCTCATCCATGTCCGTCCATAATTCATATCAAGTCCATGTAATGTAACCTTCTAGGGATCCCGAGCCTGTCCACCAAGGCTGCCATGCAGATAACCTTGGAATCGTCCCCGAGCGAGATTGAGCAATGACAACGCTTAATGCACTCCCTGAAAAGAGAAAGGGGGGCATGACATCCAATGCCGCATCGCATCAATCCTAGATGAGAAAGGAGACTATGTGTATTTCGCTGCTTTATTGACTGTCGACTATCTGGATGTATCTGCAATTCAGCCAACTTCAACCCGCTGATCATCGCTCACATCATCCAGCCGTCTCTGCAACTTCATTCTGCGGCCGTGGATCCTTTGCAAGCACTCGCCGTTTTCATGTCCCAACCCCTCTATGCTTGAATCATCCAGCCCAGTCTCGCCATGCCTCCAAACTACCTCCAGCCACCAACTAGTTGTCTTACTCAACCTCAGCCTTTCCCGGACACGATCTAAAAGTAGCTTCTCATGGCGTCTTCGTAGCCAGTGCCGCCTCTGAGATCCCGCCCAAAATTGGCATGCACGTTAAGCACTTGCTTGATGTGACGCATGCTCAGTGCCTCACCCTTGTTAACGGCAAGATCTTGAGCTGAGCTTATCACATTCTTGATCTCTCGTCCGTTCAACTCTTGCTTCGAGAGATACGTCCAGTCATCCTCCTTCAGCGGCTCTACCTTGAGCTTGCCCAGATCACGCACCCTGTCGAGGAACATCTGGAAGATGGTTCGCTTCGCCTTGGCATCGAGGGCATCGTATCGGAGGGCAATGTGGATCCGCGACTGGAACGCTTCATCAAAAGTCTGCAGACCTGTCAGCCTATACAACTCATGGCGTCTGACTCGCTTCCGAGACATACCTCAACGCGGTTGGTAGTAAGGAACAGAATTCCCTGGAAATATTCCAGCTGCCGGAGAAAGATGCTCACTAGGGCGTTCCGTTGAATGTCGTGCATGTTGCGTTTCTCCAGGAAGACGTCCGCTTCGTCCAGGAGAAGAATGGCTCCCCAGGCATGGCAAGTGTCCAAGATTTTCTGCAACTCTGCCTCGAGGTATCGAGAATCTGTCCCAAGCTCTCCCGCCGAGGCCATATACAGAGGGCACTTGAGCAACTCACTGATGCCCTCGGCGGTAAGTGTCTTGCCTGTTCCCGGGGGTCCATGCAGGACCGCTATCGTCATGTGTTAGTCACCATCGCCTGTGGCACATCTCAAGGGTTTTACTTACTGACAAGGCCCTTTCCTTTGCCCTGAATCACATCGTCAATCGTGTTTGCTGCGTGGTACTTGCGTGATTTGACAAGAGCTTTGATCAAGTCCTTGGTCTGAGGCTCAAGGACGAGCGAATCCCAGGCCTTGTCGTTCCACTTGATCTCGCCGATGCCAGAAACGCTCAGCTCCAGCCAATGCTTCTCCGAAAAGGAGAACCCAAGGAACACGGGCGATGCGATGAGATATTCCTCGTCGGTAAACTCAAACGTCTCTGCCTCTTCGTCATCCTCTCCGCTCTTGGGGGGTATTTTGTCGAGTTCTTCTTGGTCTGGTTCGCTCCCGAAGAGATCCTTCGGTATTCTCGCTCTCTGTACTTCGCCATTGCCATCTTTGAACACTTTGGTGACATACTTGACCTTTTCTACCCCGTCCGAGTCCGAATCTTGGCAGTCACAGCAGTCCTCCGACTCCGAGTCTGAACTATCCGAGAGAATGTCGGGGTCCTTTGGTTTGACCGACGACACACTGTAATTGGGGTTGATCCTTCGAAAAGTGGATGGATCAATCATGACACGGCTTGGCTGGATGTTGAACTTGATGACGAGGTTTTTCTTGCGCTTCATGAAAGCGATGCCCTGATAGCTCTTGTAATGGACGCCGCTGAGCTTGACAAACTTCTTGCCTCGTTCGATCAAATCGGCGCGGAGCTTGCTCTCGTTCGGGTGGTACTGAAGGGGGTAGCAGGGCAGGCTGGTGATCCTGCGAGCGCCTTGGAACTCGTCCACATCCACTGCCATGCCGCCATACCCGAACCGCTTCCCGTCAAACTCCACGTACTTGCCATCGATGTAGTAGAACCGGCCCTTGACAATTGATGATTGAGGAGTCGCCATATCTACCTTGAATACTCGGGGCTCGCTGGTGCATCCGTAAGTTGTCGTGTAAGCCAGCGTGTTCGGTTTCCAGAGAGCCCACATCAGGTCGAAGGTGATGAGTCCATTCTCCAGCATGGGGTATAGACTTTCTTTCGTGGTTTCGTAGTCTTTGTCAATGTACTTGATCATCACCTTGAGATGCTTTCTCTTGTCGTCAAGCCGGACCTGGTTCTTCTTTCTCGCCTTCTTGGTCTCCCCAGCTGGTTTGGCTTGCTTGAGCGCCCTAAGGTGAGCTCGGAGATCCTCCAGATACCTGAGTTTGGAATTAGCATGGTTAGAGAAGAACAAGACTGGGAGAAGCTCACAGGAATAGTAGGTGAGGGTTCAGCTTGGGCACCTCATCAACCAGACTAACCCCGTCGGTGTTTCCGATGACATCCTGTAAACATTCGCGAAGGAGCTTGCTCCTGATGTCAACGTACGTGGTACGGTACTTGCCTTCCCAATCAAAGGTTCGGCGGACATGAAAGATAAAGTCCTCGTACTGCGATTCGCTGTCGACATCGGCTGTATCTTGCAGTTTGTAGTTGTGAATCTTGCTATCCCAAACCTGGTCAACACGCTTGAAGGCTGGACGCTTGGTTTTCTTCTTAGACTCCGCAGCTTGATCTGATTCATCGCTTGAGTCCCCTCCTAGACCAAGTTCCTTGAGATGTTCCTTCAGCGAGCTTCCAGGGGTTTTGTATGCCGCGCGGCTCTCCCTCAAGCCATAGCGGCTCCGTTGTCCGACAGGCTGTGAAATAGATGTGTTCGTTTGAGGAACGACTGCACTGTGGGAGTACTGATACGGAAGGGGGTATCCAGGGGCGCTGAAAGCAGGTACAGGGGCCGGGTTGGAAAGTTGCTGCTGCAGTTGGGATACCTGAAGCTTGAGAGCCTTGAATTGGCTCTTGAGGCCTGGTTTCTTCGATCCCGAGGCAACTTCTTGGTCGCTCTCCTCGTCGCTGTCTGAAGGGTCTGACGAGTCGGTGCCGCAATCAGAAAGGTCGTCTTTGGCCCTTTTCTTCTTCTTCTGCTTGCTTGACTTCTTGGTCGATTGTTTGGAAGACTTTTTCTTGTTCGAGGATAGCTTCTTCCCGGACTCGTTCTTCTTGCTTTGACCCTTGTCTTTGCCCTTCTTACTGCCAACAGGCTTCTTGCAAGACTTGTCAGCGGTCTGGGTGGCGTTGGCATCGTCATCTGAATCAGGCTCAGTATCAGCCTCGGAGCCGTCGGAAGTGTCTTGTTCTTCTTCGTTCGAAGCAGATTTGGCACTCCCCGAGGTTGTCTTCTTCTTTCGTTGATGCTTAGAGGATGAAGTGCTCTTGGTAGATCGCTCAGCCGACTTTGGGGACGTCACTTCAGCAGTTTGTTGATCTCCTTGAGTTGTGTTTTGCACAGTTGACTCCTTCTGGGTGGTCCCTTCAGGGACAATCGTCACTTCAGTCTCCTCCATCGTGAGAGTAGTGAGTAATAGTTTACTCTCGGGGTGTCAGAGAAGCGACAACTGACTGCCTGATAAAAAGGTGCTAACCGCAGGGAATTGCGCGAGGTGAATGTAGTTCGTTGTGTTGGTAGTTGTCACTGAATCACAAGGCAACCAGGCAGGGAGTGCAGGAGGGTCTGGTCCGCTCAAATTGCACAGCTACAGTGGCTTGTATCAGTCCACCCTAACAATGATTTGAGTCCCAGCTGTTTTTGCCTGTGTCAATCAAGTTATTCTTCCAGAAAACAGAGATAGCCACGAACCTGGTGTGGAATGTGTCCAACTGAGTCAAGACACCAGTCGTTGCGCAGAAGGATGCACGGCACTGATGTGTGCTCGGCGACGAATCAAAAGACGGGTTTTCTTGTTTTCCAAGAGAAGGACAGCACAAAAGAGGCTGTAACTGGTCTTGACGGCCAGAACGATGAGTTCTGCTTGATAAGTCTTGAGATTAGGAGCTACTCAATAGTGGCAACCTGTCAGTGGGGGGAATAAGAGGATGCAAAATTCCGTGCAACTGGGCTTGAATGGTTTTAAGACTGTGGTGATGAAGATGAACTAGAGGAGTCAAGACGAGAGCACCAGAGAAGGCCTGGAAGAGTTTGCAAAAGGAAAAAGGAGGCAACAAACACCTCAAGGCAGTGGCTGCCCGCGTTGCAGCCGGCAGATGGCATCAGTGATGAAGAAAAGGCAAACCAACAAGATGGAGGCGGGAGCCACTCAAGACGTTGGGACGGCACGACACAGGCAGACCAGACAGCCACCAAGCAAACCGGCGTTTGCATGAGTGGATGATGGCCGAGTGATTGGGCCAGACATGCTTGATGATATGGAACCTATGTTGCACAGCATCCAATCCAATCATCCATCCGTTGATCCAGGCAGGCTGCATCTGGAATAAGGTCAGTTTGCCCGGTGTGGAGAGACAAGTGAGATATCACATTGAGGGACTGGCGAATGGGCAGAAGAGGCGTGACGACGATGATGATGCCCAGAATGGATGCCTATCGTGGGGCTCTGCTGGGCAATGTTGAGTGAGGCCGCTGGTGATGAAAGAAGATGGTACAGTTGATCACCGAGAGGTTCCTTCCATGTTGGACCCTTCCGTTGGTGGATGGATTCATCCCGTCCAGTTCCATTTCCTTAGCGGCCCCTCTCCATCTTTGCCGGGCGGGAAGGAGGCGCCAAAATGCAGCGGGTCCGGGGGACCAAGTGACCTACAACTCCATCAGGCTTGGAAGACCAGTAGAACCATGGGGATAGAGATTGGATGTCTTGCATCAACGATTCTAGTCATGGGCAACTACCTATTCGCACGGACAGCTCGCCATTGCCTACTCCTGTCGTGCCTCTACGATCTCTCCATCTTCTATAAATTCACAAGGCAGAACTTGTCAGAACATGCGAGGCGTCTGGCCCATGCAACGCACCTCAATCTCATATTCTCCTCCTCCAAGACGGGATAGATGGGATCCTCAAAGGTTGGCGGCACGAGACGTCCACAGGTCCACAGTGTCCAACACATCAAACATCATCCGCCTCATTCCTCTGCTCAACCAATCACGCCCCTCATCAAAGGTCCGTCTTGAGCTTTCAGGCCATCAACAACCGCACTTCTGCCTGCAGTCAGGATGGTGCATCTCACAAGGCCCCACGCTGGACCCTTTAGCAAACGATTGAGGCTCTGAGCCCAGCCAGAACAAAGAAAATCTGCCCATACGGCTACCTGCCATGTTGGGTGCGACCGGATGGCAAGAGACGTGGCCTCCGTCCGCTTACTCCGTTCGTATTCGTGCGATGGATGTCGGAATGCGAGATGGAGACACCAGAGCGACCCCGGTGAGCAAGACCACGTACTGCGACAACTTGTCATGCTGTGTTTGTGTGTGTCTAAGCCGCCCTCTTGCTGCTGCAACCTAGCCCGCGAATCAACAGGCCGCAAAAGAAACTGCCAAGGGCGAGACCATTCATCTGCCAGGTGATGTGTTGGCGCTACATGGATGGGATGCCGGCGAGCAGCAGCCGGACAAACACCAACCGGTGCCACAAATCCCGTGCAGATGCGGCATCCTATCCGTTTGATGGTTTGTATGTGGTGAGTTTTGCTTCTGCCGGCGTAGTCAGTCAAACGGGTCTAAAGACGCTTAGAAGGCCTAGGCACTCCAAACATGTTCGCGCTCACGGTGACTTGCACTGCTTGATAATCCCCCAGACTCAAGAACACAGCATGGAATTGGCGCCGATGTCGGTGGTTCGTGAAGGGTGCCCACAGCTTGGAAGGATCCTTGTAGTTAAGATAAGCTACACAAATATTTGCTGGGTAATAGTAGATCTTACAACCTACCTACGATACGCTTCAAAGTCTCAAAGAGCTTGCAGGGTAGGTAGCCATCAATCCAACGAATGCGAGCAGTAAAGGATACATTCCAGCCAAAAATATTTAGGCTTGGATTCGAGACTCTTACTGCTGACGTGAGTATTGCAATTGCATCAACATAGTTGATGAAGTTGAGGGAAACCCTTAATAATATCCCGCTGGGCTCATCATGAGTTGGATCTTGGTGTCTTGATGACGAGGCGCACTAACGCATCAGATTTTTTATGGATGGATGGCTGGCCAGCAGGGAACCGAAGGACTGGGATACACGCTCCTCCACGCTCGCTTGCCAGAGGTTTAGCGACATAGATGCATAAGAAATGGCATTCAGATCAAGTCATTGGATCGTGAATTTTCCAATCTCCAAGATTCTGGAGGAGATGCGCATGCAAAACAAGAAAAAACCTGGTCGAGACCCGGCATAGCCCTTGCTTGCAGGGTAGCAATAACATCCATGCATGCTTGGATGATCTTGGGATGGGTGTTAGAGGTCTTGCTCATTGTTGCACGTATCAAGCTCGGGAGTAAGGGCCCAGGCCAGACAATAAATAATTCGTGGAAAGGCTCGTTTCAGTATCATGATATTCATTAGCATGAACTGATTAATAAATTGCATGGTTACGAGCCTCAGAACAAGGTCTGAGACCATTTTCCACCGCACCCCGCGCTGCTGCAAGCGACGCAAACTGCAGCTCATGATAGCAAAAGCACAGACCAGCAGGTGGCTGGGGTTGAGCCAATCGCCAGCCTTCGCGACGTCATCGCCAGCTCGTTAGTCGACCGAGGTAGCTCCTTCCTGTCAACTTGGTTCAGTTGATTCAGGTGGAAGAACCTTGCTACTTTGAAGGAAGGCGCGGGAGGGGAAGGAACTGGTAACCTAAATCGCTTGGACACGGACCTGCCGAGCTGAAGCTTGTTTTTTTCAGCTGCCGTCCTCCTCATGGCGACCCAATCTTGACCTCATCATCCTCGTCGTCACCGTCAAGTCCAGAGGGGCATTGGGATTGACTCTTGCACGCTGCAGCCAGCCGTCAATCGCCATACAAAGATCTATCTGAGACACCATCGGCCCGGTATCATTGCCTCTGACAACGTTTGAGCCATTGTCTCTGGACCTGGATCTTGACCGTGACCCTGGACTCGACTTGGATCTCTTTGCGGCACGCCATCATCGCCTGACTTGGGCGTAACGCGGCAGCTTGCGAGTCCACACTAAACACCAACCCCACCGCACGCAGCCTCCCGTCGCGAACTCGTACCATACTTTATTGTCTTCACTCGCCGTTCCGTTCAAGTGCTGTGGAATTGAGCAAGACGAACGACGCGCTTGAAGCACCATCGAAGCCGCGAGCTAGCCATAAATCATGCCTAGCAACTGGAGGCGATTCAAGGGTTACTTTTCCCTGAACGGCACCAACGGCACCAACAGCCGTCATGCCTGGCTTCACGAGGAGGAGCGAGCGCGTACGTTTCTTCCCATTCTCTTCTGCCCACGGCCATTGAGCTAACACAATGATCGCCAGTCCTTCCTCATCACAGGAACCAGAACATCGAGTCTGCCATTCCGCCCCAAGAGGTCACAAAGGTCTGCCTCCGATTGCGACACCTGATTCGCGAATGCATTCCGTGCGAGCTTGAAGAGAGCCAAATTACTCGTTCCCACAGCACCATCATCACCAACAAGGTTATCCAGGCTGCAAAGGAAGCTGGCGGCGAGCGATACGGATCATGTGTGGTATGTTGGATATCGATCTGCTGGACCCGGATTCTTAACTGACGTCGTTCGCTTCTGCCATTAGGTCTACGCTCTGCTGGTCAACATGCGATGGTTCCAGCGGGAGGGGATTGTCGAGCTATGGGATGCTGACCTCCATGATCTTCGTGCAGTTGCTTGTACTGTCATTGCTAAGCAGATGTATGCTCGCCGTACTCCTTCACCCATCAGATACTGACTATTGCCTCCAGCATTGAAAACGAGGACGATGCCGAGTACCTCCTGCACCACGTTCTGCTTCGACGGTATTCATTCCTCATCAACCAAGAACCCACTGCCCCAACCAACGTCATTGAGAAGGCAGTCGATCTACATGCCGTCCGGGTCATTGGCTCATCTGGCTATCAGAAGTGCATTGCCTACCTATGGCGCGGCTGGTTGGTACAGGACGAGAACGATCCGTCCAAGTTTGTCGACTACAAGGACAAAGACAACGTCAATTTCATCGTACACATGGATCCCGACCGCATGCGAGCGCCGCGCTACCAGAATGCCGCCCAGCTTATGTTTTCATTCATCTACCTTGGACTCTACACAATCGCCATCAACTCGATTAACGCGACAGGCGTACTGGATGCAGCCGAAATCGTGCTCTACGTCTTTACCTTTGCCTATGTTGCTGACGAGCTTGTCAAATACTACAAGGCGGGCTACCACATCCTGGGTTTCTGGAATGTCTTCAACTTCATCTTGTATACCTTCTTGACCGTATCTCTTGTCTTCCGCATCATCGGACTATCGTACTGGAGTGACGACAAACGCCATGCGGAGTACAACCGACTGAGCTACTATCTGTTGGCATTTGTTGCGCCTATGTTCTGGGGCCGTCTTCTGCTTTACTGCGACAGCTTCCGCTTCTTTGGCGCCATGCTGGTTGTTCTCAAGGTCATGATGAAAGAATCAGTCATCTTCTTTGCTCTGCTCATCATCATCATCATTGGCTTCCTTCAGGCCTTTATTGGTCTAGATGTCGCTGAAGACAATGTTGCAGGCGACTCGTGGTTCATTATTGAGGCTATGCTCAAGGCCATCATGCAGAGCCCCGAATTTGACGGATTCGAGAATTTTGGACACCCATATTCGTTTGGATTGGTTCTCTACTACTGCTTTACCTTTATTGTCATGGTGAGCTCATATATTGACCCGATGTGTTGCATGCAAAGCTGATTTGGAACTCTAGATTATTCTCCTCAACATCCTCATTGCCCTTTACAACTCGGCCTATGAGGACATCTATGAGAATGCTGACGATGAATATCTGGCACTGTTTGCTCAGAAGACGATGCAGTTTGTGCGAGCCCCTGACGAGAACGTCTATATTGCCCCTTTTAACCTGGTTGAAATTATCATCTCTGGTCTGTTCGAATGGTGGATGCCCAGGGCAACTTACGAGTTCATCAACGACTGTGTCATGGCCGCTCTATACTCTCCTCTCCTGTTCGTGGCTGCATGGCTCGAGACACGCACGGCGCATACGATCCGCCACAACCGAGCACGAGGCGAGGAGGACGATGACCAGGTGCATGAGTGGGAACAGTTCCACGAGGAGATCGACTTTGAGGCAGAGGGCTGGACAAAGACATGCGATGCGGTCAAGCCAAACGTGGAGGAGGAGCCAGCCGTTATCGAAGTGCGCAAACTGCGGGCTGAAGTTGATGAGCTTAAGCAGATGCTCTCAAATCTTGGCAGTGCTATCAAGGGGAAAGAAGATCAGCCGGTCGAAGAAGTGAAGAGCGGAAAGGCGCCAGAGACAGAGACAGAGGGCGACGAAACTCGCGACGAAACTCTGGAGACTTCGGAGGTTCCCGAAACCCCTGATGTGGCCCAACATCCTGATGAGCCTGAACAGGGTGATGCGGCAGAGGCCCAAGACACCCCCGAGACGTCGGCGGCATCTGGTGACAACAAGGGTGGGAAGAAGAATAAGAAGAAGAACAAGAAGAAGGGCCCTGGAGGAGCAGGACCCAGCTCTGGTGGACCTAGCTCTTAGGGGAGGTGGCCACGGAAGGGTTGATGAAGTGCAAACGATGCGGATATATTCTCGCGTGAGCAACTGGTTTGCTGGAATGGTCTGTGTTTGGTTGGCTCTCTGATCTGGTTTATGTATACCTTGCGATGATGGGATTGCTTCATGTCTGATTGAATATGCTACGAGTGTTTGTACGGATCTTGTAACGCGTTGAATTGAGTGTCGAGAGCGAGATGATTGTCTAATTGATTGATGCGGGAAGGGCCTTTAAGACGAATCGTGGTGATGTTTGTAATATGCATACAATGAAGGTTTATAGCAGAAAACATCTGTTACTAGAAAAGGCGCCTCTGGTTGAATATATATTCTTGACGACAATTGGATAGAGGAGGTCAACTGTCATGATCAGGCTAATCCATGATACTACGTACTACACCACATACCCCTCCTCAGCATAATGTCCATTCTCCTCCTGATGTCAAACACATTAGGTTATCTCCTTACGATTCCTCGCTAGCGGTGGGGGGGAAATATCGCCTGTTTCATCTAGTTAGCTATGGTTTTTGTTTAAATATAGGAATATCAACTTACGGTAGTGCATTGTTGTACGCATCCACATCCTTGGGGAGGAAAGTGACAAACACAACCCTGAGGAGATTGTTCCCATCCTCTGTCTCCATAAACTCCCTCACAGTCTTGCAGGCGACATAGGCAGCCCGCTGGCTGGGGAAACCGTAGATGCCTGTACTGATGGCGCTGAAGGCGACGGTGCGGAGACCGTTCTGGACGGCGAGCTTGAGGCTCTCACGGTAGCAGCTGGCAAGGCTCTCTTCCGGGTTCCTGACCTCCCGGTAGATGGGCCCCACGGTATGGATGACGTGCTGCGCGGGGAGGTTGTAACCCTTTGTGATGACGGCCTCGCCCGTCTCGATGGGCCCGAGTGGCGCGCTCTCGCGAACAAGCTCCGGACCTGCGGCGGCGTTGATGGCGCCGTCGACGCCGCCTCCGCCCTGGAGAAGGCGGTTCGCGGCGTTGACGATGGCGTCGAGGCGCAGCCGGGTGATGTCGCCGCGCATGTAGCCGATGCGGCGGTTGATGTCGTCGCTGGCTGAAAAGGCGGGCTCCTGGGTCGACTCGACAGTCGCGATGGAGAGGAGCGATGTCGAGTCAGCGTAGAGCTGCGTGAGGATGGGGATGTCGCCGATGGATTTGGTAGCCATTTTGAGGATTTTGGTTGCCAACATGTAATGTGTTGCAGCGTGAGATGAAAGAGGGAGAGGCTTCTCTTTATGCTCGAGGGAGAAGAAAACCTTGGGGGCTGTTTTCCAAACGGGAAAGACTGATTAACGTCAAGAGTTTTTTCTTTGAGTGTTTCTTATCCCTTGCTTGGGTAGCTTCGTTCTGTACACCTTTATTAGTGATGAGATGCCCAACTTGAGAGAAGCAATGGGGATGCAAACCAACACACAAGTTGCTGTTGCTTCTGTTTAACTGATCAAGCGAGGTAGACGAATGCGGGCAAGGAAACTTGAGCGTAATGGGCTGCTCTACGAAGTAAAGTCTCTTCTTTCGACCTTGGATGAATTGTTCCCTCTTCTTTGTTTGTCGTGATTCGGAAAACGTGACAATGATGGTTGGGAAGCTTTTGGTACGGTACGTACCTGTCGATTGACATTGAACCTTCCTCAGCTGCCCCGCGTCGTTCCTCATTCGGAAGTTCGGTGAGCACGGGCCGGGCGGGGGCTAATCTATGTGGGTCTCCCGACCTTCACCGAGATCTGGACGTCCCTCGTTGGGTGGGACAACAATACAAGCCATCACTGTAAGGCCAGAAGGCCCCTCTTCCTCTTGGATTTATGTCATTCACATAGCAAGAGAGAAGAGTCCGTTGTATTCAGAAGCAGAAACTAAAACTGGGAGAATCACGCGACTAATCAGTAACTCGGAGCTACCAAGGACAAGAACAACCGTCAAGCATCCTCCTAAGCAACCCGCCCATCATCTAGCTATCTCTAGCTTCATATCTCTGTCAAGTCCTGACCCAAGATATACTGGTCAGAGTCTCAGAGTCTCCTCCTCTTCCTCTGGCTTCCTCCTTGAGTCAGCCAGGCCTGCCTCGGATTGGGAACCATCCATGGGGCCTTGCGCTTAAACCCTAGCCGTGGCTTTAAACCCTGTCGAGCCCTCGACTTTGCACCGGGCTTGAACTCATCTTCACTCCAAGACTCGACGCTTGTCGACTCACTGTCCTCCCGCTCCGACCTGTCGTCGTCATCGCCAGCTGACGAACTCAAGTCGTCGCTGCTGACCTCAATAACAAATGCGCCTGCAAGGTTGGCGTCTGCCATCTCTACATCACCGTCCTCATCCTGGTTACCTGTGTTGGGCACAACCTTCTGCTGTTCCCACATCTGGTCCATGTCGCCCAGAGGCCCAGCTCCCTGCCGACCCTGCCGAGGCGCATCGCCTTGTCGGGGAGCATGTTGAGCAAAAGTGCTGGGATCGTTGTTCAGAAGAGTCGTCTGCGCTGTATTGGTGAGATCGCTTGTGACCGTCTCTCGGACAGCATACGGATGTGGTAGGATGCCGTACCCTGCGATAGACGTCTTGCGAACACCCCCCAGAGTCCGTGGAGCACCAAGAGGCTTGTTGACTTGCTGTGCTAGGGTGGTCGAGTTGCCTGCTGCCCAAGCAGATGGAGCACCAGGCGTGTGCGAAGGGAAAGCAGAGCCCGCTGATGAAGAATGGTAGGGAGCAAACGCACTATTGGGTGGCGGTTGTAGGTTGCCAAACGGTGCCGTCTGGATCCCCATCCCCATGTGCTGTATCTTGGGCGAGATGATGGGTGCCTGCGTAGCCTGAGATGCTGCATTTTGCTGAAGGGTTGGAGGCTGGCCACTGGCCGCTGCGCGTTTAAGCTTGTCATCTTCAGCCTGCTGGGCCTGTTCCTGAAGACGACGGACCAGGTCATGGACCCCTTGGGTGTCAAAGACACCCGTGGAAGGCCTGGCAAGGGGGTTTCCCTGTCCGGTATTGCCATCCTCATCATCAAGTGTCCCAGCCCATCTCTGTGCCAATGCGATCTCATCCGGGTCATACTCAGGGAGTATGACCTTGGAACCTCCCAAGTGCAACAGGTTTTGGTACCGATTCTTAAACTCGCGCACCTTGTCGAGAACTTCGCCCTCCATGCTCAGCATCTCCTTCTTCGCCAGAAAGTACCACACCTGATGTCGCTTCTGACTAGTTTTGCGCAAATTAGGCATAGAAGGCAACAGGCCACGCCAGTTCTTCTCATACTTGAGCGGGTTCAAGACCATCAGCCCTGCGACGGTCACGAATCTCGCTCCAAGCGAAAGGATCCGACCGTCCCAATCTCTGTTCCACGATGGCATATCGAATTCGGCGAGTCCCATTACCGTAAGCAGGTCCGCTAAAGCAGACCCAATCCTTTTTGCTCGGGTCGCTATCTGTCCGGCTTGATTGGGGAATTTTTGCCTGTAGGCTGTCCAATATGAGAGAGGGAGTTGATAGAATTCGCACACCACATTTTCTAACCACGCGCATTCATCCATTAGATCGCGAGTCAAGTCGATGAGCTTAGACACCAGACGTGCCTCGTAGCGATCTCTGCTTGTGGCCAGCATCTGGATGCGCCAGAATTCGGGGCCCATGCCTGCGCAGATGGTAGACTCGTCATCGGGACACCTGCCAATGCGCCGCCTCACCTTATCCCATTCATCATACAGGTCCTTCAGCTCAGCAATCTTGTCTGCTGGAAGGTTGGATGTCGCGTTCCTCCCAGCGTTGGCCATTATGGTGTAGCCGGCGTACTCGTAAATCAGCATCATTGCTTCCCCATGAAGCCCTGCCCATTTGGCATCGCGCTCGCTCCATCCTTGGCTTTCTTGTTGCAATCTCCAAAGAAGAGAGCCAAACTCGATGGCGTCTTGGACAAGGGCTGTAAAATATGCAAACAGGACAGATTTGCCCTTCTCATGAAGCCAGTTGAGAAAATCGTAGAGCACCCAATCCCTGTCTTCACGAGTCCCTAGGTTGGCCATCTTCCACATGCTACGTGTCATAGAGACTGAGGCCGGGTTGTAGTTGATCTTGTGAAGTCTGTCAGACGGTTCTCTCAAGGCTGCTGTACCGTACTTCTTGACGGAGACGTCCCAGAAGCCTTGATGGAAGAACGGTCGGACATCATCGATGCGCGTAAAATGGCTGAGCTGCTCCATACGCATATGGGGAGCTGTTAGGTGAGGCGGAGAATTGTACGCACCCGCAGGGAACATACACTTTGCTATCATGGGTGCAGAACTCTGGAGCAGTCGAGGCCACACATAGCCCTGATTGGTGTTGATGAACGGCCAATAGGCACCACCCAGCACCTGTTCCACGCCCACTGTCAGGATCGAGACTCAAGTTTCTGGCCAAAGACAGTCACTTACATGCTGCTCGAAGGCATGGCCAGCTTCATTCCATGGGTCGTCGTTATAGTAGGGTTCGTCCGGCCATTTGTCGTCTGGGCAGAGCTCATCCCATAAATCACCGCAGGCTTGGACCTCAGCAGGATCCGTAA
Organism: Fusarium vanettenii 77-13-4; assembly: GCF_000151355.1. Lineage (NCBI taxonomy): Eukaryota > Fungi > Ascomycota > Sordariomycetes > Hypocreales > Nectriaceae > Fusarium > Fusarium vanettenii. The sequence continues at coordinate 407,942 of NW_003315865.1, read as the reverse complement.
TTCCAAATTCCTGAGGGTTGAGCACCCATTTCGCGGCAACGGACACAAATGCATGCTGCAATGGTTGCTTTGTTAGTGGCGTCTCTTGTATCTTCGGGGGCTGTACTCACCATCATCTCATGAACCAGCGCAGCAGCAAACACAAGACTGGCCACCATCTTCTCGCTTTTGCTATATTTGTCCGACATGACTATCCAAAGCAACTCGGCATCGATCGTGACCTTGATAGTGCCCTCTCGGTGTGAAACCCCATTCATGAATGTGCGGGCGATGCAGTGATCCTTGTACTTGCCGCCACTCGAGTAAAACGCGCTCTGGAGCTTCAGATCCATAACTCTCTCAAGAGTTCGCTGGCTTGCGGCTGGGGCCGAAAACCCAGGACAGCTCTGCAGTTGCTGGGCACCCCTGACGTGTTCCGGGTCGAGGGGTTGCTGGTCTGATTTGATCTTGTATTTAACTTCGTCGGGATCCTGACCTTTCCGATTCTTGTAGAGGTGATCAGGAACTCTGTACCGGTTCGTGACATCCTGCATGCCAACGATGCAGGGGTGATTGGTAAGAAGCATACGCGTAGCAAGTTGAAGAGCCGGCTGCATCGCATTCCATAACCGGTCGTTTGTCTTGAGCTTGTTAGCGCCAGACATGCATCGACTGAGCAGACGCTCACCCTTGGATCCCATTCCTCGCGCACGCCATTGAGGTTATACACATATCGTGGTGTCTCCGGTTCTTTCCCAAACTCGGTCGTGTCCGCCCACATGTGTCGATCGAACAGGCTTGATAGACCTCAGCAAGTGGTCAGAAGGGGGCAAGCAAGAAGGGTCTTACGGGTGGATTGGTCCAGAGAGGCCTTCGAAAGATACATCCTGCATTGTGAAATAATCCTCAGCGCGGACCTAAATGCGACGTTAGACAAGCACAAGCACAAGAGAGACGGGTAGCATCAGGCGCTTGCCTCGTCCATGGTCAGGTTTCCGAAAAGAATGGATTGCCAATTCTCATCAATAACCAAGTCCTCATACTGCTGCATGCACAGCTGCTCCGTTTCGGTCCCATGTTGCATATCTGGCCTTGCGCTGGCCATGTACTCATCGATGGTCTTACCGTCCTGTGCTGCCGAGTAGTCAAGACTATCAAACAAGTCTTTCCCTGTCTTGATATCCGCAGTAGTGTGGATCAGTTTCCTGCTGTTGGCTCGAGTCGGCGATGCCCTCGAACGGCCATCAAATCGACCGGGAAAAATGCTGAACCGCTGGGCGTATTCTGTTGGCTTTTTGTATTGGTCCTTGGGATGGACAGCAGGGCGTATTCGATCAAAGAAATCAGTGATGTTGAAGTCTGTCTGATCTCGCTGTCGGCCCTCATCTTGCCAGTCAGGATCCATCCATGGAGGGACGTATAGGACGTGATCCCAGGCGTTCCCAATGGCCTTGGATGGAGTGTTAGGATTCCGGGCGTTGACAGCTGCAGGGCTTGGTAAATGTGCATTGCTATTCCATGTCGTATTTGGAACAGTGGAAGCGGCGGGTAGCGCTCCAGGTGGTGTTGCACCTGGACCAGTAGGGTTTGAAGCCATGGGTCCCTGAGGTGGAATAGATACAGGAGGAAATAGCAGGGCTCTGAGCTTGAGTAGGTAAACCGTTGAGGGGTTGCAAAAGCGGAGGGAAGCTGATATATTTCTTCTTGTCTGCCTCGAGCACTTGGCAAGGCACTCATATTGGCCTTGAATGCTCAGCCATTCTATTGACACTCCCCAAATACAAAAATCTTCCCTGTACCCAGGGGTATTGGCGGGTAGATTTGCTCATTAGACACACCGTCGTAGCAAACTGGACAGTTCTGATGTCTGGCGCAGCCGTTCTGCTCCACCCTTCCATGGCTGAATGGGCGAACAAAGAAATCAGTGGTCATGGGGTCTTATCATAACTTGTTTACTCATGGAACGTTTATGAGCGCGACCCCAGGTGCAGCGACACCCTTGTGCAAGGGATAAAAGAGAACAAAGAGCTAAGTTTTTCTTGGCTGGATGTAGCACTCTGTGCTGTCAATCAACTGGAATAGACAGGAGAGCGGCAAGTTCAAGAGACAAAGAGGTAGTGAAACGGGTTGGGCTTTTTTTGACAGACTTTCAAAGGACGGTGTTGGTGGAGGTTCCTGACTGGGTAGGCATCTCGCAGCTACCAAAACGGCTGCTCATGGATCTGAAGATGGCAACTGGGTCATGATTCTGATCACCCGGGGCATATGTATTCTTAAAGAGAGGGAAACCTTGGAGCTAGCACTTGCTATGAAAGGCATGTCAAGGCCACGCACTGCTCTACCAAGATATCCCAACAGGACTGGCAGACGTACTACGTCAGCTATAGCATGCATTGACCATGGTGACTGCTCATGGCTGAAGCATGGGCCAGGAATAAGACAACACTGAAAGATTGTATTAGCACAGGCCTGAAGCGGTTTGGTCGAACTTCTCGGCGGAGACTCATTCGGGACCATCACTGTTATCTGGGGTTGGTATGTGCGACATGCAACTGTCGGTGAGCTGCCGGGGCATGAACCTGGGGATTCCGGGGCCCCGCGATATGGACTCTTGACATGGAGTGCGTGCTCCAGCGTCAGCAGTGAACAAATGCAGTCGTTAGCGAGTGTCTGAAGCTGTCAATTCTCGAGAAGCTGCTTGTATTCGATTTGGCTGAGTTCGTCTGGCCTGCACCTCTCTTTGCGCCGCGTCCGGACCTTGACCTTGCAGGACGGTCAAGGTGTGTGTGTGTAGCATTTCTTTGTGTCGGTTGGCGAGGAGCATCAGCGGCTGGGCATCGATATCCATCCATGGCGGACAAGGGACCACTAGAATAGAAGTGCCGTGGCAACGTGGCGGAGGAACGATTGGGAATGGCAGGATGTGGTGGATAAAGCCGGTCCCACCAGCTATCAGCCATCGGCCAGGGGGCGGCTGAAAGGCGCTGAACCATGCGCGGTAGAAAGCCGAAGTGGACGGGGCGGTAGGTCCATGCTTGCACTCGGGGAGGCCGCTGTTTGTTGAGGGATTCCATCAGAAGATGGTGGAACAAGGAGGAGGAATGCAATGGAAGGCAAGGCTTGAGGGTTCCATGGAGAAGTTGAGAGAAGAGCCAGGCTTGAATTGACGGCTCTTGCACATGGAAGCTCGAGGCCTAAGGCATCTCTACCTGCTTTATGCGAACCTCAACCACACAACAGGGTGGGTAGAGGGCAAGAAAAAAAGCGCAACTAGGGTGAGTGACATAATACTCGATGCATTTTCGCAGTTGCCAGATATTGTAACCGCCCGGTTTATTTTTGACATGACCCTTGAAGTCTTCAAGTGTGCAGCATTTTTCGCGAGCTGCAAGCGCGGGAAAATTGCAGGTAGGGGATGTACACCGTGCTAATGGATCCATGGAGGGGAGAGCCTGGTCGACTAGATTGGGCTACGAGTCAACCAACGCCGGGGCAAATCCTGAATTGACGGGAAAGTTCAAGTTGGAAAAAGTAAAGTAAGCGCCTTATAGTAGATGAAGAAATCTGAACCGAACCAACTACCCGAGCAAGCCTTTTCTCGCTGTGCTCGGGGTCGATAAAATTTCACGCCTTGCGTCGTTGAACCGTAATCTGATAACGTGGCGGCCACCCTGACTCGAAGCAATAGTTCCAGAGGCTGACAACTTGTGGCGAGTCAAGCCACCGTCTTCCAGTTTCCCGGAAACCGCCTCCGGGGTCTGGAGTACGAATACGGGGGTAGCAAACGGACTTGGAGGCCAGCTGTCAGAACTGAGAGTCCATGCCTGGGCACCTGGCACTAGACGGAACCGCAGATGGCAAAGCTGGGCATCAAAATTTCAAGGATATCGAAACACTCTGCGACAAACGGCTCGTCATGGAGACGGCGGGAAGTGGATATCTCCCGGACGCAGGTGGGCGAAAAGACTGGATCGATACTCCGCTGACTTTTAGGGGAGAGCCTTGCCAGCCTTTTCAATGCCAATATTCATCCGACAACATCCGTGGTTGGGATTGGGAGGAGGGAGAAGCCCAACGCAGTCAGATATGCAGCCGCCCAGGCAGTATCAGTGTGGCTCGCACAGCACAAGACTAAGACATGCTGCTGAGGATGCAATCTAGAAGGCAGCATCGGCATAGGTAATGATAAGAAGCAACAATACAGATCCATGATATGATCTTGATCTCTCTCTCGGCATGGTTCACCAACATCCTTGGGTTTGCCTCCCAACGACGAAAAAATGCATCACCGCCTGCAAAGCGCATTACTTGTGCATGGGTCTAGCATCGGAGCTTTCACAGGGGGCTTCTCAAGCCGTTCCAAGGGCGACGTCGTTTGGCCTCAGTGCCAGGTGCCGCACAGGGGCCCGGCCTTTCACCGCCCTCACCCACTTACCTAAAAAGGTTTAGCCCGCAGCTGATAAACCCGATAAGCCTGAGTCGAGCACTGAGACGGAGGGAGGGAAGGAGGGGTGGAGGGGTAACCCAGCGCCAGAGGAAAAAATTTTGGTGGGTGGTCCCCAATGGGATTGGGCCGCGGTCTCCTCTGCCCGCCACCCCAGCGAGAAAAAAAAAAAAAAGTTGTGGACTGGGAGGCGAGCAGTGAGAGGCACATAAAACTTTGTGGCAGAAGCTCCAGATTTTTCCCTCCCTCTCTTCCTTTTTGACTTCTTCCTCCCTCCATCTCCCTCTCTCTCTTTTTCTTCCTCCTCCATCTCTCCACGGTCGTCCCCCTCCAGACGAACCTCTTCGACTCTTCCTTTCTTGTCGCGTGCTCGTTTGTTCTTCGGACTCACCTCCACTGAACAAACCCCGCCCCCTCCAAGAGGAATTCCCATCGTCACCGCCGCCTAGGACAGAATCGACTCCTCCATCGATATCTGTTGGCCCCGACGATCCTCTTTCTTAATACCCCAGAAAAGAAAAAACCGAAAACATCGACAAGATGCCTACCGAGAACCAGCAGTCGATCAAGGTCCTGGACGAGCTTTTCCAGAAGCTCACCGTGTCCAAGGACTCTGCTGATATCAAGGAGTCTTCCAACGAGCTGGCCTCTTTCATCAACGGCCGCATTGGCGACCAGGCTGTCCCCGACAAGTGAGTTTGCCCTTGAAAATTCTGATTTCATCCTCCTTGGGCAGCGTTGGGCGAGCATTCCGACGGTGCTTATTTCACATGTCTGCCACGGGGCAACGTTACGCACCCGCGTTGCCTCACTTCCTGCACCAGGGAACCGGCATCGCCTGGCTTTCACTCTGCATTACGATGCGTGGGATGTGTGGGATGCGGCTTAGTGGCATGGTGCATGGACTTCAGGCCTGTGCCCGCGGCAGTTTTCTCTGCATCTCCCGCCTGTCTACCCCTCCCCCTCCTTCGCCGCTTGTCCAATCTTGCCCCGCCAGATTCTGGTCAAGGCGACCCTTCATGGGCGCTAGCCCCATTTCTGGTCACCCCTCTCGCGCCCATTAAAATTTTTTAGCGGGAATTTTAGTGCTAACCACCACTTGTTGCAGGGTCATCGAGGGCCTGAAGAAGCAGCTCGCCAGCAAGAAGGACGCTGTCGCCCGTGAGAAGGCTTGCGTTGCCATCGAGGCCATCGCTTCTCACTCCGAGATCTCCGCTGCCGTCGAGCCCTACCTCGTCGTCCTCCTCCCCAACGTCCTTGCCGCCGTTGGCGACAAGATCACCGCTGTCAAGAATGCCGCTCAGGCCGCCGTTCTCGCCATCGCTGGCGCCATCAACGCCAACGCTGTCAAGGCTGCCCTCCCTGCCGTTATGGAGTCCATCCGCACCGCTCAGAAGTGGCCCGAGAAGATGGCTGCCCTCGACTTCATCGATGCTCTCGTCAAGAGCTCTCCCGCTCAGCTCGCCTACCGTGTCCCTGAGCTCATTCCCGTCATCTCCGAGTCCATGTGGGACACCAAGAAGGAGGTCAAGGAGCGTGCCTACAAGGCCATGGAGCAGCTCTGCCAGTTGATCGTCAACAAGGATATCGAGCGCTTCATTCCCGAGCTTATCAAGTGTATCGCCAAGCCCGAGAACGTCCCCGAGACTGTTCACTTGCTCGGTGCTACCACCTTCGTCACTGAGGTCCAGGAGCCCACTCTTGCCCTCATGGTTCCTCTTCTGGATCGTGGTCTGGCTGAGCGTGATACTGGTATCAAGCGAAAGTCGGCTGTCATTGTCGACAACATGTGCAAGCTCGTCGACGACCCCAACATCGTTGCTCCTTTCTTGCCCAAGATGATGCCCGGTCTCCAGAAGAACTACGACAACCTGGCTGACCCCGAGGCCCGTGAGAAGACCAAGCAGGCCCTTGACACCCTCACCCGTGTCGGTGACATCAAGGACGGTGTCATTCCCGAGGCTCGCAACGACGGTGCTATCAATGTCGTTCTCCCCAAGGTCAAGGCTGCCATCTCCCCCAAGTTCGCCAACTACCTTGAGAAGATGGGCCCCGTTGCTGAGCACATCGCTGCCATTGCTGGTCAGCTCGTCGACGAGAAGGAGACCGAGTCCACCATCTGGGTTGACAACCTGAAGGCCTACGTCGCTGTCATCTCTGGCATCGACAGTGCCGAGTCTCTCGTCGAGTCCATCCGCAAGGCCACCCTTCCCGGTGCCGTCGCCGAGGCTGAGGCCGAGGAGGACGAGGAGGAGGGCGAGGATCTTTGCAACTGTACCTTCTCTCTTGCCTACGGTGCCAAGATTCTTCTCAACCAGACTCACCTCCGTCTCAAGCGAGGCCAGCGTTACGGTCTTTGCGGTCCCAACGGTTCCGGCAAGTCCACTCTCATGCGCGCCATCAACAACGAGCAGGTCGAGGGTTTCCCCAAGCAGAGCGAGGTCAAGACTGTCTTCGTCGAGCACGACCTGGACTCTGCCGATACTGAGATGACCACCATTGACTGGACCATGAAGAAGCTTGGTGAGGCTGGTGTCGCCACCACTGAGGACGACGTCAAGAAGCAGCTCAACGACTTCGGTTTCACTGACCAGATGATCACTGGTGAGATCACTGCCCTCTCCGGTGGTTGGAAGATGAAGCTGGCCCTGTGCCGTGCCGTCTTCGAGGCCCCCGATATTCTGCTTCTCGACGAGCCTACCAACCATCTGGATGTGAAGAACGTCAAGTGGCTCGAGGAGTACCTCATCAACTCCCCCTGCACTTCCATCATCGTCTCTCACGACTCTGGCTTCCTCGACAACGTCTGCCAGCACATCGTTCACTACGAGCGCTTCAAGCTCAAGCGCTACCGTGGTAACCTGGCTGCCTTTGTCCAGCGTGTCCCCTCTGCCCGATCTTACTATGAGCTCGGTGCCTCCGAGATCGAGTTCCAATTCCCCGAGCCCGGTTTCCTCGAGGGTGTCAAGACCAAGGCCAAGGCCATCCTGCGTGCCACCAAGATGTCCTTCCAGTACCCTGGTACCTCCAAGCCCCAGATCTCCGACATCTCTTTCCAGTGCTCTCTTGGCTCTCGTATTGCCGTTATCGGTCCCAACGGTGCCGGCAAGTCTACTCTGATCAACGTCCTCACTGGTGAGCTCATCCCCACCGAGGGTGAGATCTACCAGCACGAGAACATCCGTATCGCCTACATCAAGCAGCACGCTTTCGCTCACATTGATAACCACCTGGACAAGACTCCCTCCGAGTACATCCAGTGGCGATTCCAGACTGGTGAGGATCGTGAGACCATGGACCGCGCCAACAAGATCATCACCGAGGCCGACGAGAAGGCCATGGACAAGATCTTCCGTGTTGAGGGCTCTCAGCGACGTGTCATTGGCATCAACAGCCGAAGAAAGTTCAAGAACTCTTACGAGTACGAGTGTTCTTTCGCCCTCGGTGAGAACGTCGGCATGAAGAACGAGCGCTGGGTCCCCATGATGACGGCCGACAACGCCTGGCTTCCCCGTAACGAGCTTCTGGCTTCTCACCAGAAGATGGTTGCTGATGTTGATATGAAGGAGGCCCTCGCCTCTGGTCAGTTCCGTCCTCTGGTCCGAAAGGAGATTGAGGCTCACTGCGCCAACTTCGGTCTCGACGCTGAGCTTGTCTCTCACTCTCGCATGCGTGGTCTGTCTGGTGGTCAGCGTGTCAAGACTGTGCTCGCTGCTTGCTCTTGGCAGCGACCCCATCTTATCGTCCTTGACGAGCCCACCAACTATCTCGATCGTGACTCTCTCGGTGCCCTGTCCAAGGCTCTCAAGAACTTCGAGGGTGGTGTCATCATCATTACCCACTCTGCCGAGTTCACCAAGGACTTGACTGAGGAAGTCTGGGCTGTCATGGACGGCAAGATGACTCCTTCTGGTCACAACTGGGTCCAGGGCCAGGGTTCTGGTCCCCGTCTCAAGGCCGACGACGGTGATGAGGAGGAGAAGTTTGATGCCATGGGTAACAAGATCGTCTCCACCAAGAAGAAGGCCAAGCTCAGCTCTTCTGAGGCCCGAAAGAAGAAGAAGGGTAAGTTATTCCACATTACCAAAGACGTGTCAAGACAGAAGCTAACCAGACTACAGAGCGTATGGCTCGCCGAAAGCGTGGTGAGGAGGTGTTCAGCGATGAGGAGGATCTGTAATCGCATCCTACATACCCAACACCTATACTCGACCATGTTGACGACTTGTTTCTGATGACCTCATACCATATTTCCTTTGTCATGCGTTGATCAAAAAAGTTAGGGGTGCGTCTTGGTAATGGATGACTGCACACTTGGGCTCCCGATAGACGGACTGCTCTGTTAGACGACCACCATGGAGTAACGAGGAATGACGCGTGGGATTGGAGGATCCCGACCGTGTTGAGCCCTCGACTTGGTGGCTTTGGAGGCTGGCAATTAGATAGAGCCAAAAAATAGACTTGATTACGATCAATCTAGAATGATGAATGAAGTGTGTTAATGTTGAATCTGCATCACCCGTACGGGTACGTTAGTGACTTGGAAGACAGTTGAGACTTTGGTTGAGTTGAGGCCTTGGCTGAGTTTATGCCATGATTGCAACTATGTATGTTAAACTCGAAGTGATGAGATACTCGTGCAAGGGCAGAGCTGCTGCCTCGATCTACATTCATCTCAGTAACCTGATATCAACACGGAGGAGAACAAGAGACCGCAGCCTCGCCCTCTGTGGCAAAAGAAGAATGTGCTACAGATCGCAGGCGACGCACATCTCACTGAGTACCTAGATACTGCTTGAAGAGTGACGATGAGCAAAAAAACACATGTGTGTATGCAAGTGTATAACAAAGAGCAAGAATCGGCAAAAAAGAAATCTTTGATGATGAGACTGGGACTCGAACCCAGGAGGATTGCTCCATCAGGAATCTTAGGTTGTTAAGGTGACCTTAACCTGACGCCATAACCAACTCGGCCATCTCACCAGTGGTTGTTGAAAATCGATCGCTTACTGCCCACCAGGAGGGCCTGGCCAGCACCCATGAGAATCTATCCAACAACAACAAAATCCTCTGTGGTGAATGAACACAGTGCTGCTGTACTGGATCTGTTTATAAACAATTGAGAGATGGGGTGTTTATTGAATAGTAAAGACGAGAAATGCTGTCCGTCTATTCTTCTGAGGATACTTGACATGGCGCAGTACTCTCTACCTTGGATTGTGAGCTTGGCAACACGCCTCGTTCCTGGCTTGGAATTTTGAGATGGTGTACCCCCAATGTCTCGGCGAGAGTGAGGAGAAAAGAGGTCCTTGGCTTGGAAGGCTTGAAAAGTCTCTAAACCACCAAGCTTTGATCGCTGGCCAAGATTTTTACCCCAACTCTTGGATCACAGAGACTCATTCTATCTTGGCGATGTGAGTAGTAAGGGATGAGCCGGTATTCCTACTTCTAATTCCTGAATAAATTGCAATAGTGTCATACAGTCACAAGTCTTCCTCCACTCCTCCGTGAATATCACCGCCGCCCCCGGCGATCCTCCGGCGTACAACTCCACATTTCTGGCGTCAACGGGCCCCGCATGCTCCGAAAGCCCCGGGTTCGGTGACGGTCAAAGTCTGATACCTTGAACAGTTGTACCACAAGTTCAAGACGTAGATCATAGATGAAATGGGCTGGAAGCAAGTCTTCATCCTCAACTAATACCACCACGGAGCCGTGTCTTTGAAGTCATCGTCGTAGTCAACAAATCGACACCGAGATATCTCCACGATACCACCCCCCCTTACGATATGTACATCGTCTCGACAAAAGATATTGCAAAACCTTATCAACTCTCCACCCCCCTCCCCTACCCTCGTCTGCCCCACACCCAACCATCAAGAAGCAGTTTCCTTATCAGAAGAGGCTCTTGGCCTCACACCCTACCCTCCGTTTCTTCTTCCCCCGTTTCTAGAAAAACACCAAGCGCAGCCACGCCATGCAGGTAGAGCCTCTTGTTTAAAAAAAATTCTCCTTGGCATGGGTTTCCCGTCCCCTGCTGCCGCATATGTACACACTGCTCACTCCCCCCCCTTGTAAAGTCAACCCGCGATCTGCATCCCCCGCCTCCAAGCCACGATATTCAACCCTCCAACTTCAACGTCACTGAATATCAACATCACAATAGGAAGGTGCATCGATGCAACGCTTTATATTGCCGATCACGGGATCGGCGTTGGAGGATCATTGGCCGTGTTGTAGAACAAGCATCATCGGCTGGCAGAAGATGGAGTGCGGACGCCCGACACTGATGCGGGACAACATGTTGGAATCACAAGGGGAACTCGTCATGATAGACATCGCATGAGACCACGCTTCTTGCTCGTTAATTGAGGCTGTAAATCACATTACATAGAGGCATTAAACATGATTTGAAATCAGGCAACAGAGCATAATATTCGTATCTCGGGTATAATCTCAAGCCAACCGCTCTGCATCCAACAATTCGTTGGTTCTATTAACATGTACACATTGCATCCCAAGATGGTATCTCCAGCCCATATTCATGTTTCCATATCCGCAGTCCTGCCCAATTCAGTTCGAACAGGCTTACTTCTTCCGTCGGAGGCCAACCAGCTGGGCCATTTCGGTCCAGAAGCCCACAGCAGGCTCCGTGATGGAGTTCTCGTAGGCATCGATGATGGGGCGCTCCCAAATGAGATCAACCTCGTGAGGACGGAGCCAGCGGGTGCGCTTGACAACCTTCCAGCCGATGAACAGCAGAGGAGCAATAATCTGCATGGTGTAGTTCTGGAAGAATGCCTTGACGCTCCAGGGCTGGAACGACTTGTAGCCGTAGCAGAGAACGACGAGGACCTGGATGAAGAGAGCCAGGTAGGCACCGTAAGGCTGGAAGCGGCCATAGTAAGGCATCTTTGTTCGGTCGACTCCCTGGGCCTGGCATGCTCGGTAGTAGCAGATGAAGGTGATACCCATGACGAGATAGTTGATGATTCCGCCAGCCGTCATAAGAGTAATGAGCCAGTTGAGCACCTCGGCTGAACCACTGCTGCAAGACAAGAATGAGAGCATGGGGAAGATCATGACCACGCAGAAGCACCAAATAGGCACACCCTGGGCGGTGGTCTTGCGCAGGAAACGAGGGGCGCGGCCCTCAAGAGCCAGACTGTACAGGGAACGGGTAGCACAGTAAGTGTATGTGTTACCGGCCGAGAAAATCGAGGTGATCATAAGGGCGTTGACAATGTGGGGAAGAACGTTGACGCCCAGAATGTTCATGGCCATGACATAGGGAGAGGCTCCAGCGTCACCACCACCCTCGGTGAAGTCGACATAGATGGCCCGGAGCTTGTCGTAGTTCCAGGGCACGACAATACCAACAGCGAGAGAGCCCGTGACGAAGAAGAAGCAGAATCGGTAGTAGACTGTCTTGAAGGCAGCCTTGATGTAAATCGAGGGTCGCTTAGCCTCGGCAGCCACCATCGAGATGTATTCGGGACCGACGATGGTGAAGATGGCACTCCAGAGGGCACCTAGGAAACCCTCAAAACGACCGAGGGCGTCTGTACCGTACACGTCGGCAAAGGCTCCGGGGTTGCTCCAATAACGGAATCCATAAGCGTCGCCTTGGGGATTTCCTCCGACCATGGTGACGAAGGTGAAGGAGAAGAGTATCAGAATAAGAATAATCTTGCCACCAGACAACCAGAATTCGGCTTCACCGTAGGCGCGGACAGCCAAGATGTTCAGAGCACTACATTCACACATAGTTTAGCATGCGATATTCATCTGCGGGCAAGGCGTGGAGAAAATCTCACTCGACGGCCGGCCAGAGGGTGCCCAGTTTCGGAGCATAGCCACGGCGCGTCCAGCGATAAAGAAAGTCGGGATTGATCATGGGGGCATGGGTTCTTACGCATAGAGGATGATGACAGCGATACAGAGACCGGCAGTAGGGCCAGGGTTCGAAATGTTGGGCGCCCAATATGACAGCACCAGGTTGATGGCGGTGATTTCGAAGGGAATCAAGAGACCCTCGTATAGGAAGAAGTTCCAACCAGCCATGAAACCAAGGGCATCATCAACCCAATGGCCAGCAAGACGGATGAAACCACCAGAGACGGGCATATATGTGCTCATTTCGGCGATCGAGTTGTTCACGAGGGCGAGAACACCGGAGTACAGAGTGTAAGCCAGGAACAGGCCGGCAGGACCACCCTTGGCGAGACCACCACCGATACTCACGAACAGAGCCGTACCAATGGAACCACCAATGGCAATAAGCTGGATCTGTCGGTTGTTGAGAAGACGGTGGAGGCCATCGACATTATCGGAGGGGTGACCCGTTACGACGTCGACGCCGTCGGCCGAGTACTTTTCGGGGGAGACATTCTTCTCCTCGTCGGACATCTTGACGGTTGCGCTCTTTGCGAGGCAAGAATCGAAGTAGGATCGTGGGAGTGTGGTCCTTGTTGGGGGATCAAGTCAAGTTCAAGTGAAGAACGAGGCAAGATTCAAGTCCAATTGAGAAAGAGCCTGCGAAGCAATGAAGCAAGCAGACCAAGACCAATCGGAAAATGCCTTGGGTATCAAGGCAAAGAAGTCCAGAAAAGAGAGAGGACAAGGGCTGAAGGAGGAGGTAGAGAAGACATGAGCAGAGGCAGCGGACTTTGGAGATGTTAAATAAAATCTCGCATGGGCGGAGGCAAGGCAAGAGCAAGCTGACCCTAGTCCGCGTACAGTACCTGCTGTTGCTCACAACGGATGGATCCATGTTCATCATGGCTCCTTCCCTGGGGGCGTATACAAACCAAAAGGCAGGTTTAGAGTGGGAAGCAGACAGACTCGAGTGACGGCGGCGACAGCGGCCATGCCGAACGAGGGTTCGTTGAAGGAGGAGTGGAGTGGGGAGCAGCGCAACTTCACTTCCATTCCACTACTCGGGACTACTACGCGGTGACGAGGTATCCACACCGCCAGCGACGCTAGGGATTGTACCTTGGGCAAAAGTAGCTGACTTCCAGTTCTTCTGGTCAACGGGACATGGATCCTTCCACCGGCATGCACACCTCAGAGTCGACCAACCAATCCCGACTCTCGATCGATTCTGCAGTTTCGATTTCTCTGACTTTTACCCTCCAAAAACTCGCCCTTGTCCCTTTGTTCAACCTACACCACAGTCATCTTCTTTCACGGCACGTCTGAGATCGTACGGACCAGGACTTGGCGTTGCGTCGTACTCGGGGACACTCTGCTGACACCGGGAATTAACTCTCTTGGCCTTGCCCGTCGTCCTGATGGAGGAGGCCATCCCAGAAACTTGGACACCGAAAAACCCAGAGGAGTGGTTCACCTGGCCGAATTGAGAACTTGTGCCCAGGGTTGGGAGAACAAAGTTTTGTTTCCATCTGCATTGTCCACGACGCGAGGTTGCATTGCTGGTCAGGTCTCGAGTTGATCGAGTACAGAAGCAGTTGACCAGACAGAGGCAATCTCTTAATTACAGCTCTCCACAGAGTGCCACCAACATCTCTCGATAGTACGAGAGTACTTCTTAGCTCAGCCATCCATCCTATCACCAGGTTGAATCAAGAGGCAATACTCCCGCTCGCCGCGTCGAGTCTTGGCCAGAGTCTGGCCTGACTGGACCAGTTTAGCTTGCTAAAAGAAATCAGCTAGTGGAGGCAGAGTGTATCCATTCTATCGAGCCGAGTCGTTGCTTGGAGGTTCCCATGCCCATGCCCATGTATCTCTCATGGGAGCCATGCTCATGATGCCCCATCCCCACCCCCGTGGAGAGATGCTGCCACGCCCACGGAGAAGGGGGGTGGATCTTCATGGCCAGGATGTCTCCTCTTTCCCCTCTCCCCACTCTCATGTACCTCGTACATGCCAGGATGGCTTCCCCGAGACAGTCTGCGTGTTTGCTCGGGCTATTGGCCACTCAGAGACTGCTTGATGATGAACCCCGGCATCCTGGAGAGTTCTTTCAACCCTCCCTATGCGTGTGGATGCTGCTGATCGCTGCACAGCACACTTGATAATCTCGGTGCCTGCTGGGCACCTGTAAAAGGGTTGGAACCCGCGCTATGGATGCGAGCTGAGTGCTGTTGGTTGAAATGACGACACTGGTGCTCGCCCGGCGGCAGAGCGACTGGAGGCCGCTGGAGGGACTCTCCTCAGAGGGGCAACCTCCACTGAAAAAGCAGTGTGGAGCTGTCTGAGCGTCCCTTAAGTTGAGAAATCCTTGCCTTCAGGACTCCCCCAAATCTGACCCCGTTTCCTCCACTCAAAGGACTTGAGATGTCGTCGATACGAGCGGTCTTTTCCCTGGAACACAACAGCCTATGTTCCGCGCTAAGCAGCAAGTCAGGCTGGCCCACATATACGACCAATCAAGGAGATGCAGCGAAGGATCTGCACAACTGTAAACGCTCTAGCGCAAGAGGCGTTTGCCCGAGGTGCACCTCAAATTTCAGTATTTTTCGCAACACGAGCAAATGAGAGGCTTGTCCGAAGAGAGACGGGGTGATTCGTTTTCTTTGGCTAGGCGGTCCTGCGCAAATTGACAAGAATGGACTTTGAGCCATGTCCAGGCGAGTCCAGCCGTGGGAGGTCATTTTTCGGACATTATTTGTGCGGGATCGATCCAGCAGCATACTGACGTCATAATCGAAGCGACACTTGCACCTGCCCAATTTGGGGTTCCGTTGGGCGGAAGTTTTCCTGGTGAGGTGGGAATACTGGACTGTAAATGTATCGACACATTCAAACTGACGGCAAAATGCAAGGCTCCCTGACTTGCAGAAGGTACTTCAGTGACAAGTACAGTAATGATGAGCTGGATGGACCCTAGACCCTGCGTTGTGTTGGAAGAGAGATGGGGTCGCGTGCGCATCCGCGTCCAACTGACTGATCCAGGTCCACAACCTGAGGGAGGCGTTCCAACCGTCTGGTATTTTTGGAGATTCAATGGATCGATGATGGAGCAGACCCTTTCAGACTGAGTGAATCGCGCTTTCCCCAGATCCATAGCGACTCGATACTATACGCAGTAGAGGAGTTGCAGCGCTGATCATCTCGAAGGAAGGTGCCAATGCTTGTCCTTCTTTCCATCTTCTATCCTGCTTCTATGCTTGTTGCTTCTCCAACTCCAAGCTTTTTAGAACCCAGACCCAAGCATTCTCCCTCCCCGTCAATTTTGCCGCCCTCACACCAACTTCCACTCAGCCAAGCCACGAGAAATCCTACATTGCCTTGGCGACCCTAACCGACGTCATGAATCAACTTCATCACTCTCCCTACCGGTTTCCTTGCATCTCGACCGGTCACGTGGAGGGCTTACGCCGAGACGGGGAGCGGGATGAGCGACGGCAGCCAAGACTGTAGTTGCTGTATCCGTACAATCTGGGGATGAGCCAGACCGTCAGCCCATCCTCCCGCTCCTCAGGTTCAGGAAAGAGGACTTGGGTGCCGTGAGCTATCACAATGTGTCCTGTCGGGCTGACAGGAGAAGTTGATACCTCATCTCCGGGATGAGCGAGACAGCCAGCAAGACGTGACTTCAACACCAAGATCACGACCAGGACCCAGACATAACCATGAAACTGCAATTCTTGCACGGTCCTCAACTTGGCACCCAGATATTCAATACCCCTTCTCCACCAGCTTGAGTTGTTAACTTGGTTCCGTTACTCAATATCCAAGGACTGCCCTCGTCCTAACTGCAAGTCGTCCGGGGCACTCCCACGGCTGCAGCACCATGTTACATATGCGATGACCACACCCACCCATCAACACTATTGGGGAGGCTTGCGACCTAGGGACAGACCCGGCAACTTGCCTAAACAGTGGCCCTTGCCGCGTGGGGAGGCAGTCACCATATCCAGCAGAGCTGAGTATTGACAGAGACAATGACCTAGAAACCTTGGGACGGCCTGGGCACTAATTCAGCAAACCGAGAGCGAAGGTCAAGTCGGCAAGCTGACACCGTCGGCCTGGCGAGCAGCGCCTGGCGCGCCTGACGCTTCTCAGCTCTTTGCTGAGCCTGCTTTTTATTGCCCCTTCTCAGGTAAGTACCTACAATGTATTGCTGTCCCTCAACGGGGCCCGCTAATAAACTGTAGCCAGGCCAGGGTTTCGATGTCGTCGGACATGGGATGTCCGAGCCGCTCCCATGTCCAGGTCAAGTTTCCCGACCCGGCGCCCAATGAACCGTCTTGAAACGTACAGTAGCCGAGAGCTCAGGATCCAAGACGGGGCCCACTTGACGGATTCCTTCATCTGCGAGCAATCACAACAGTTGGTTCGCGGCTGCAGTCGCCCACCTTCGGCACCGTGTTGCCCCAGTCATGAAAAACCCGCGGTTTCTTGGCACCAATCCCCGTCAGTTACGGACTTGGCCGCCTGTTGCGTCGCGCCGCACCAGGTGCCCTGTCAGAATCTCAGTCCAGTCGCCAGCGTAAGATTCCTCTTTGGATGCCACGACAATGAGCACGTGAGGTTGAACGACGCTGTCGATTTGGAGATGCAAGACCGAACCTCGACGGGGTCTATCCGTAGTGATGGGATGCACAATAGAGGCAACTCGGGCCAGAATGGCAGCTGACTAGCCTGAGCTCGCCTGAGCTCAGATTGACGAGGGAACTGCAGGCTGACTGCGATGACCGTCAGTCTCGATCCACAACAGCAATGGTCGACCATCCACCGAGCGTCTACAGTACATACAATGGGCGTTGCTGGGCTATGGTTGAGTTACGTACAGAGTACAGCGCCCGGCCACAGTGGCGTTGATGGCTATGGCCGCAGGTTCAAGCTCCAAAGCAGCTTGTCAACGGATCGTCGTTTGCTGTAGCGGAGCCGTTGCGCCAAGTTTAAGTGAGAAGAGCCTCTCACAAGCCTTGGTCTTGCACCGAAAAGAGTGACTTGGTGGCTGTGGCCGCGGTGGCGTCTCTAGTGTTGGTGATCCGGCCACCATCTCGATGCATAGAATTAATTGCCCCGAAAGCCTCTTCAGGTCTCGACTGACAGTGACGATGCTTGATTGATGGTTGGCGTTTGTCACAAGGCTGTGTCCTCACAATAACTCGGTCGCCCCATTGGTACGTTTCGGATGGTGATGCCCCTGCCCCGAACGTCTTGACTAGTGGACGCCGGTCCATGTCGAGGATCCGTTTTCGTGTCTCTTTCTGTCGACGCACTTGCGGGTCTTGAGAGAGGCTCGTTTCCTTGTCTCCATCACGGGCTGTCGAGGTCGATTTGGTCTAGGCCGAGACTGAAAAGCGGGACAGGCGTGGTGAACGGACATGGAGCCTTGTCAGTTTCGCGACGGGTCTCGACGGTTTGTTGGACGGTTGGGCTGAGCAAATACACGCTTTGCTCTTTGAACAATAGCCGCAATAATTTATCGCCTGGATATTGGGTCGCCCGTGAGAGAGGATCAAGCTAACGTGGTACATGGGACGATTGTTACCGACTGTATCCACAGTCTGAGAAACCTCGCATCAGTTCTCGACGGGTTGACCAATACCCGGCAAGGATTGAGTATGATTTGGAGAAAATTCTTCGTTTGTCGAACAATGGCGGGTGTTTTGGGCTTGAAAGAGCGGCCGGAAGAGTTGACCCTGGACTCGCTGACCCGGTAGGAAATGATATCTTGGCCCGACTATGCGACTCGTCCAAAAGACGATGTCAGTATCAAAGCCTAATGGCTGTACGTAAGACGTTTGGGCAATGCTACGCAAGCGATGCCGAAAAGCCGGGACAAAAAGAGGCTCTTTGAAGAGCCCTTGCCTTTGCAGGAATAAGGGTCCTAGCCAATGCCTCGGGTTCAAGAGAGCTGCAGGTATCTACTGGCTGTGTTCAGATCTACGAGCGACTGGTTATACAAAGAGGCGCTTCAACCACGCGCGGCGAGTGGCAAACCGTCCCGAGACGGCGATATGGAGAAGGCAAGCCGTTATTTTCAACTGGTGACCCAGTTTCAGGAGACGGAAGTCCAGGGAGCGGGACGGTGAACGGACCAAGGAGAAAAACTCACGAGCGAGGGAGCGAGCGGATCTCACGATATAGATCCACGGTTCCATAGGGCAGGTTTCGCTCGTGAAAGTCATGCAGGCAATTTCGAGTATTACGTACCAGCGAGTGGGATCCTTGGCTGTACTGACTACCTAATAGATGCATCTCACCACACATCAAAGCCAAGATTCGGTCAGGGAGTTTGAATTTTGGGTCCGGGGAGAAGATCCGCAAGTCAAACGAAGACGTTACTTGTTGGTGGATATTCCCCGGTGTGTGGTCTTCGGTGAGGGCCAGGTGAGGAGAAGTTAGAGGAAGGTTCTGGTGCGGAGACGGAGGGAAAAAAAAAAAAACTCGGGCTAGATTGGCTGGCAGCCTAACGGCGCACAAGTTACAGCAACACAACTGACGATACAACAGTGAAACAAAGAGAGATTTGCGCAACAAGCGAATCCTCTGCTATTGTTTACACTATATCGAATTTTCAGCAGTCTGCAGAAAGAATCACGCCACCAAAAAAGAGGGCGTACGGTGCAAGAGTCACGGACGGGGTGAAGACCTAACCCTGTGCCCATATCGCCCAACTCGCACCGAATTTCATCTGGAAAACAGATACAGCCGCTTTCATGGCAAACTCCTCTGCGCTTGGGAGCGCCTTGCGTTCCGGGCACTATGCCTCCATTATTCTATCCTCCGGGCCATCGGCGGGTGAATCAACTCCGGGCTCGGCCTCCGCATCCTCCGCCCCTGCTCCGGTGGCCGGGGCCTTGATACAAGCCTTTGCCGCCCACTTGACCGGTGCTGCTGGCTCTAGCCCGGCTCCGGATGCCGACGTCGCTCAGGTTCTCTCCGTTGGCGTCGCTGCCTTGAATGCCTTCCTTCAGGTCAACGTCACCGGCCCCATTCTCCCCGAGTCAAATGCCCTCAGTGCCCGGCTCACCAAGGCGTGGGCTGATACTCAGTCGGATAGTTCAAAAGGTACTCAGGATCATCTTCACAAGGCCTGTCTCGGTGACTTGGAAGTCGATGGCGTGTCACCCTACACTTACATCCCCCACCTGGAACTCTTCGCCCTCGCGAGGCACATTATTACACAATCGCTCAGCCAGGCCAGCAGCGATGTGGTTGAGGTTCCGCCCGACGAGCAACCGCTCAAGTACAGCCTTGCGTGGACCCGACTACGTGTTAATGTATGGCACTACAAGCTCTTGACGCAACCCAGTCTTGGACCAGGCTCCAACTTCACCCGCAGCTCTCAGTGGAGCGACGTGCCAACCCTGGCATCCCAGATTCTCGATGGCATCGATTCCGTGCGATCGCAGATCGTTGGTGAGGAGGTATGGGCCTCGGGTGACGATACCTGGAGCCGCGAAGACAAGGTCCAGTTTCTCGTTGAAGCGGCCAACAACTATATCTTGCTTGGCCGGGACGATAAAGCCAGGGAAGTGCTTCAGGAAGCCACCCAGACCAGCGGCTTCGCATATGCGCTCTCCGGTGCCCTTGGAAAGAGAACCAAGTTCCAGGAGAAGAACATCAGCCAGCTCGTCGTGTTGGCAAAGAGTGGTGCTGAACAGCAGACGGATGCCGGTGATGATGAAGCTAAACCGGAGGCTCTCCAGCTTAACAACGACACTCTTCTAGAGGAAATCCACTTCAGCAAGGAAGAAAATGGAAATGGAAATGATAAAAAGGCCATACTCCCTGCTGCCTTGGCGGATCTCGCACCTGATGATCAGCCTCAGCTCTCGCCCCTCGACCAGATCATCCTACTCACTGAGGCTACTCTCAAGGACGCCTTTTCACCTGTGGACACTTTGACATCCGCTGAAGTGTTGCCGTACGCCGTGCGTGTCATTTCTGACAAGTCGACCAACTGGCAGATCTATACCCAGGCGTTGCTGGTGCGCTCCCGGATAGAGGTTCACCGCAGCCGAACTCTTGAGCGTGGTGTACTTCAACTGCAGGCGGTGTCTGATCAGGTCCTAACTGACACCACGGCCGAAGCTCAGCATAAAGCTGAGGCAAAGGAGGAGGGTACCGAGACGGATGCTCCAGCTATTCAGGTTACGACCCCTGAGCAAGATACAAGATCGCTTCAGAGCAAGCCTACAACCTTCCTTCCAGCTCCCAAGGCCTCTGAGTCTGCGCCAGCGCACGTGCGTCTCCAGTACATTCATGCCCTCTCCTCTCCCCCGCGATGGCATCTGGAGTCTGAACTCGCCTATGCCTGGGTTGGTGTCGGTTCATTGGCCTCAGCCCTTGAGATCTTCAAGCGTCTGCGTCTCTGGGCTGAAGTCGCCCTGTGTCTCGCTACTGCTGCAGCAAGCGAAGATGAGGACGGCCGTGGTAGCGGTGGCGAGGAAAAGGCCAAGGGCATTCTTCGATGGAGGTTGTTCCATCGCACAGGAGACACCGCGTCTCCCTCAGACCCTGACGAGGAGGATATTGGAGACGACGTGACACGCCTCAAGGGCTCAGACTTTGAGGGACCTGAGAGAGATCCTCCACCACCCAACGCTCCTCGCCTGTTCTGCATCCTGGGTGACACTGAGAACGAACCGGCTCACTACGAACGCGCGTGGGACATCTCCAAGCACCGCTATGCTCGTGCTCAAAAGTCTCTCGGTGAACACTACCTCCAGAACAAGGAGTGGGAAAAGGCTCGTGACGCCTACAAGAAGGCCACAACCGTCAACCGTCTCAGCCCCGAGATGTGGAGTCGTCTTGGAGACATCAACCTGCGTCTCGCACAGTTTGGAGATGCTGCCGCGGCCTTTAACCGGTCTATTGCATCCGCGAGCGATACAGCTGGAGGTGAAGATGCTCGAACGTGGAGTAACCTGGGTAGTGCACTCTGGAGTCTCTACTGCGAAGTCAGCGCCGAGCCCAAGGATGAGACTGCGAAAGAGGTTGTCACTCAAGCGCCTGCCGAGGACGAAGAAGATGACATGGTTACTGCTGTATCTTCAAGACCATCAGACCGTGATCCAGCGACTCTCTTGGCCCAGTCACTTGCTGCTTACAAGAAGGGTGCCTCCATCGCCCATGATAATTGGCGAATCTGGGACAACGTGCTCACCCTAGGCTCGCGCATGCAACCTCCTGCGTTGGGCGACATGATTCTTGCTCTCAACCACATCATCCGCATCCGTAAATCTGAAGACGCCATCGATGTTGATGTTGTCAGCGCCCTGCTCCAAGATGCCGTCCTCTCTGTTGAGAAGAAGACTAGCTCGGGCATCTACGACCCCCCTCGCGGATCTCCTGAGAGATTGGTCATGAGACTTTTCGAAGAAGAGATGGTGCCCCTGATTACGCAGCGCTCAGAGCTGTGGACGCTTGTGTCTCGACTCCGCGCCTGGAGAAGAGATCATGCTGGTGCCATTGAGGCAGCGGAGCGAGCATGGCGTGCAGCCGTGGGAACTGCTGGTAGCGGTCTCTTGCCCGGCACGGCATCTACGACGGCCGATGAGGCGCGGGACTGGACTGTGAATGAGGGAGCTTGGTTGATTGTCGTTACAAGAACCGATGAGCTGGTGTCGATGCTAGAGAACTGGGGCCCTGACGTCGAGACCATCGGCACAAAGTGGAAGGGCAAGGCTAGGAGCGCGATAAGGAGCGTCATGGGTAGGGGCAAGGAGAATTGGGAGGGAAGTGAAGGATGGAAGCTCTTGGAGAGCTTGATGGAGGGTTTAAAGACCTCCTGAGGTTCATGACAAGCATCAAAAAGGGGAAAAGGGATACGAGATATGTGTGAATGTTGCATGGTCGGGATGATAGGTATAGACAAAAAAGTGAATGCAAACCAACTATGACAAGTAGTCTGCCCATGAAAAGGATGACTACCAACGTGGTGTTTTATGTGATGTATCAAGACAGAAAGGCGAGGAGCACGCATCACGACTAAAGACGTCAAGTTCCTCAACAACGCTGACTTGCTCACTAACACACTACACACTACACACTACACAAGCCTCGCATCTAATACAATCGCTCCCTTAAAACATGGCGCTTCCACCACCCGTCCGACAGACTTTTCCGCACATGACCCCCCAGCCCTTTTCATCAAGCGTTGTCTCCGTACCGTCATTGTCCATCATCATCAAAACCATAACATCTCATCCGTCCATCCACCCGCTTAAACTAACCCCAGAGCTTCAATACAAACAGCAAAGCTTTTCGAGTCTCGAGACATTGCCGACGGGACCATCATGAGCATAACATGTGCGCAACACAAACAAATCCAAGGCCGTGCCGACAAATTGCGTCCTAGACCCCTTCGAGACCGAGGCGTCTATTTCTTTCCCTTCTTGCGGCCAGGCACCACCTTGAAACCGGCGGCCTGCATGTTGGCATCGTCACGGGGTCCGGGGGCGATGCCGGCAGCGCTGTTCGAGCTGCCCTTCTTAGCAACCTCGTTCCAGCCACCGCCATTGCCGCCTTTGGAATCGGCGGGCTGCTTCTCAACGACGCCACGCTCAGCAAGCTTCTTGCGGCGAATAAACTCCTCGGCAAAGTGGCGACCATCCATGGTTGTAGAGTTGGCGTAGACGGCGTCGGCGATCAAGCCCGAGTCTAGAGGGAGGATGTTGAGGGTAGCCTGGAAGCTGGCAACTGCGATAAAGGTCAGTCACAAAAGCCTCGAATAGGTGTTATATCAGGTTACTTACTGTCGTTAACACTAGTGATTCCTCGGGACAGCTCCTGGCCGACCCATTTGTTGAACTCGTCCATGGCGGCATTGCCGGTATCGACCTTACCGTTACCAGAAGTCGCTGGCTTGGAGACTGGCTTGACGGGCGAAGAGATAGGCTTGATGTTGGCGGCACTGACCGATCGACCCTGAGAGGACGACGGGCCGGTGGGAATCTTGACCTTGCCACCGGCTCCGACAGTAGCCCATCCGCTTCCAGGGGGCGGGGCGGCAGCGGCAGCGGCAGCAGCGGCGGCCGAAGCAGCATTAGTGAGGATCGGCTGGCCGGTCTTGCCAGCGAGGTTGGCGTAGCTCTTGGATACGCTGGCAGGCGTGCCGGACTGGACGGTAGCCTGGCTGGCCTTAGCCTTGCGGAGCTCCTCCTCACGCTGGATCTCAGCCAGAGTCTTCTTGTTAGAAGATGAACCCGAAGGAGTAGAGCCAGACGTGGTTCCCTTGGGGGGGCCAGGCTTAGACCAGGGGCTAGCAGAAGGTGCAGGAGAGCCGTGACCCCAGGTGCTGGAAGCAGGCAGGCCAGCATTGGCAGCTGCAGCAGACTTCTCTCGCTCACGAAGAGCGGCAGCCTCCTGCTCGAGAATAGCCTTCCTCTGAGCAGCAGCAGCCTCCTCAGCCTTGGCCGCCTTACGAGCCTCAGCTTCTTGGATCTCCTTCAGGCTTGGACCCTTGTGTCCCTCAGCGCCAGGATCCTTGGCCCAAGGAGCCATGGGTGGCGGCTGAGCATTGGCCGAGGCACTGGTGTCGGGGGTTCCAGTCTGCGAACGGTTGTACTGCTCAGGCAGGTTGGAACGAGCCCGCTGTGCGGTTGGGGCTGGGAGAGGGGTGCCTGTGGAAGCGGGAGGAGGGAAAGGCATCGGCATGTCGGGCTCAACCGGCAGAGCGGCGGCGGCGGCGGCGGCAGCAGCGGCAGCCTGGGTCTTCTGAACTTGCTGAGTGAGAGACAAGGCGTCCTCAGCTGCCTTCTTCTTGGCCGCGCGGGCAGCCTTGCCGGTCAGAACTGGAACCTCAGCAGGCCGCTCGGGTTCAGGGGTAATCTCGGACGCAGGTGAGCTCTCCTCGGCATTGTCATCTTCAGGGGTCTCCTCGGCGGCTCTGGCCGCCTGCTCGGCTTCATGCTGAGCTCGAAGATCCTCGAATTCCTGCAGGCGCTCCTTAAATCCCTCAGGGTCTTGCTCTAGCGTCTCGGTCTCGGGGAGGCCAGTACGGAGGTTGGCGTCAGGGGCGGGCGCGCCAATTGGCTGAGGGGCACCAGCACCAGAAGATTGAAGAGAGGCGAGAACCTGGCGCTCAGCGTTGGTGAGGTTGGCTAGATCATCGTCTCTGAAAGGATCCCCGTTTCCCGAACCCGAAGGTGCAGAGGTTTGAGGGCCAACGGGTCCAGGCCCATCAAAGAACCCCCCCGAAGGCGGCACGGCGCCGATGGGTTGTTGGTGAGGAGGCATTCCAATGGGGTTTGGGGAAGTGATGCTACCAAAGCTGGGCTGGCTCTGAAGGCTGTGGGCACTCGAGTGATGCTGGAGCATAGGTCCTGGCATCTGGAACTTGGACATGGCTTGCTGGCGCATGACGTACTCCCGTTGCTGAACCATGAGATACTGCTCTTCCTGCTTGCGTCTCTCAAGGTTGTTCTGCTCTTCGGCCGTGAGGGTACGTCCGAAGCTGGGGAATACACCGCTGAGGGGAGGCACAACACCAGTGGTCCCTGTAGGGGAGAAAGGCCCGGCTTGGGTGGGAGGTCCATGAGGGATGCCAATCTGAGGAACCAAGAATGGTTCACGAGAGTTCCCAATTCGTCGGATAAGCTGTCCCAGGGGCTCAAATTCAGGATCTTCGACCTTTTTGACACGGAGGTCGGGAGTAAAGAAGTTGGCCTTGTACCAATCGTTCATCTCAAGACCAGTGAAAGGACCTTGGACCTGTCCCTGGGGATCAAGGTACACCCACCTCATCCTGTCAGGCATGACCATCTGGCGAACTTGAGCAGCGGGTGTTTCAGCACCACCTTGGCTGCCTCCGAAAGGCAGGCCGCCGCCAACGGGGGTGAATGACTGAGGTGCAGTCGCAGTGATACCGGAATGACCAGCCTCACCAGTGCTGAAGACACCCTGAGATCGAGCAGCGTCGCCCGAAGGAAAGAGGTCCTCAAACACACCGCGGCTAGCTCGCATCGGGCTCTCCGTGTCACGGGAAGGAATACCAAAGTTGCCGCGGCCAATGGCTCCGAGAGGGTTGGTCTGCCTAAGGTCGGGCATGGAATCAGACAGGTTATTTTCGTGCTCATGAGCCTGCATCTGTGCCTGCATCGCGGCGGGGAAAAGAGAGCCCATCTTGCTCCCGCGGCTGATGCTTCCAGACCCGAGACCACCAGCGCTGCCAGGACCAAAGACGTTGTTGAGGTTGGACAATCCGGGTGACTGAAGATCACCAATAGGGCTGAACAGAGAGCTGCCAAAAGCACTACCTAGGTTAGGTCGCTCGCGGTCCGGGGTACCAATAGTAGGGCCACCAGGAGCGGGCCAGCCAGAGAGAGTGCTCAGAGAGGGATAGCCTTTGGCACCAACACTAGAAGTTTGGCTACGATCGCCTCCGTCATAACCACCAAAGCCGCGTCCAATGGAGCCAAAGTTGGAGGGAGCATCTTGAAGGCTGGCACCATGAGACTTCTCATCGGTCTCGTCGTCATGACCGTGGCGTTCGGCGGGGGGGCTGCGGTAGGGGTTAGTCTCGGAAGGGCTCACAGGGCCATTGTCATCTCCGTGGCCACCAAGGTTCAAGCCCGCCATGCCAAAATCGCCCGTGGATCCCTTGATTGGGGTGCCTAGAGTGCCTGCTCGGTTGCCCTGTTGTAGCCCACCGGCGTCAGTATCCTGCGCTCCCCCAAGAACAGCGCTGCCTGAAAGACCATCATCGCCAAATGGATCCGTGTCGGTTCGGGGACGAGATCGCCAGGATTGCTGGTTGAGCGGGTTCGGGCTCTCCACAGCCTTGCCCGCAACGTTTTCCGAGCTATCCTTGGGCATGAGATGGGCCAACCTGCTTCCACCACCACCAGGCGCTCCACCCACGCGTTTGTCACCAACGGCGGATGAGGAGGGGAGAGCAAAGTTGCCGAATCCCCCGGCTCCGGGAGTGGTTTGGTTAGATGGTGGCCAAATGGAGCCCATAGGTCCCATTCCACCCGTGTTTGACCTCATGAGAGATGCAAAGGGCGGCAGCTTTCCAGGTGCCTCGCGGGAGGTGGGTTCAGTATCGGACTCGTCTGCCTCGGATTCCTTGAGATCAGTGTTCTTGCGGGGGAACCAGAAGGAGGGGTCGTCGCGAGAGAAGCGCCCCGCGGCCGTGGGTGAGGCCGTGGCGCTTCCTCCAAACGGATTCGATTCGAGGGTTTCTCGCCGGCGAGCCCCCGGCCGTGTGGCAGAAGAGGGGGAGCTAACACCAAAGTTGTTGGACGCTCCTTGGGACAACGAAGCCTTTCGTCCATTCGTGTTGACCTGGTGAGCCTCTTTGTTCTGGGTTGGTGGTTTAAGGGGAGAATTGATTTCTGTCGTAAAGGCCTGTTGGCGGTTAGCAACCAAACAACGTCAAGCTGCGGCATGAGAACTAGCGCACCTCCTTCTCCTCCATAGACATATCCTGCAAGCCCATTGGAGTGGTATCTCCAGTTTGATCCCAGCAAGCACCAGGCTCCTGTGGGATGTGGTTGTCGTTGCTTTTTCCCCACCCTCTAGCAGCGTGTCCATTGACCTGACCTGGATTCCAGCCGGATGCAAAAAGTCGAGATGCGTCTTCGCCCGGTTTTTGCACATGGAACATGTCTAGAAGGTCCTCCTTTGTATAACGTGCAGGAGGTAGATCATAGCTCGACGTGGTCGCGGGGACAGGTGTAATAGAGGACTCAACGGTAGCTGGAGGCTGGACTGCATTGTCGGTTGAGGCAGGTGGCTGTATAGAAGGCTGGCCCAAAGGAGTCGTGGATGACCGTCGGAAGGTGAGAGTGCCATTAGTCGAACGACCATCTCGCCTCGCCCTGTAGGAGTTAGTCAAGGTCCAGAGAGGCTGGTTCAGCGAGGCCAAGACGAGAGGGGCACAGGAAGGGGGCGGATCGTGTGACTGGTAGTTGATGGACGGTTGCTAGGACACAGAGATGGTTCGGGACGACACAAAGATCGTCAACGAGCGTGTGTTCATGGCGAACAAGATCCAGAGCGTGTCCAAGCATCCGTCGCGACAATCCAAGCCAAGTGATGCGCAGCACACGACATACTGTGCGCCGTACGCGGGGCAACGGGGAGACACAGTACGCAGCACAGCATGTCGCCCATAATTCCCAAGCCCGACGCGATAGGCACGAAAAAAACGACAAAAGGTGAGTGGCAAGGACTTACCAGTCTCCAGTAACAGCTCCCCTTCCATCAGCTCTTCCACTTCTAGAGTTGGGGTTTTGGCCAGCGGCAGCCGAGGCAAAGCTCGAAGGAAGATTAGTCGGCATGGTGAGTAAACACTATCGTAAACAGGCTACTAAAGCAGTGTCGGTTGCGTCGTCTCGGATGCGTGATCGAGCGGACGAAGGTTGGTGGTGGAGAGGCGAAGGTGTTTTTCGTCCAGTCCAAGGGCGCAAGCAGTGAAATCGTGCGAGATCAAACGGCCGGTCGAGACGTGGGTGATGATACAAGAAGCGGCGGACAAAAGGATCGTCGGTAGCTGCTATCTAGCTCTGTGCGTTCTTGCTGGTCAGCCTGCTGAGAGCGAAGACGTAGCAACAAGAAGTGTTGGGGCTAGAGGTGCGAGAAGCCGGACGAGACACAGGCACAAAGGATGCTTGAAAGCGTATTCGTACGTGGACTAGGGTCACCAAGACGAGGGGTGGCGGGCAAAATGATATGCGATATCGTCAAGAGGGTGATACTGGCAAGAATCGGCGAGAGAGCGCGACGTGATCGTTGGGGTGGTTTTTGTTTTCGGGGGTCCGAGGAGTAGAGGGTTTCGTGTGAGGTTGTGGTGATGTAAACGCTGCGGTTTGGGTTCCTGGTGAACGAGGAGGAAAAAAAATCAAAAGGATTGGATTTTTGAGCCAGAAGCAAAATTAGATAGAGAGGTACCTCTCGCCTCTCCAGTGCATTGCCAGCCTCTTTCGGGCTTCCAGTTCGCGGGTGGGCAGGGCATCTGCGCACCGTCCAGCGGGAATGACCACTGTTGGCGCCCGATTTCCAGGTGAGGGGCCCCTGTGGTTTGGGGGCCGTTCCAGTGGCACCCCCGCCGTGGTTTAGTGGGGTTTGCTGGTTCGGACAGCTGGCAGGTGGTCTTTGAGTGGCCAGAGCGCATCAGGTGCCGACCTACTAAACCTAGAGTGGTAATAAACCGGGCTTTTACCGGCTTCGAACTTCGAATTTCCTCTGCGGTATTCGAGGCTCCATCTTGTACGGTCAGGGCTGAATCCTAAACGAAAATGGAGACCAGACGCAAAAGCCATTCAATTCATTTCTCGTCACCCGTGTCTTGTGTCTGTTTCGAGTGCCCGATCGCCTCCAGCGTCTAACCATCTTGGCTATTGGCTACCGAATTCCTGGGTCAGGGGGAATTCCACGGTTCGAGCAAGGGCTGGGCTGGCTAGCACCACCAATCTCGTTATTGATCCGTCAATTTGTCGAGTGGTGGCAAAGTACTTCTCCAACATTCACGGTCACGTGTGTTTTCCCTGTGCAGTTCCATACAGTCTCCATGTCGCGTCGCATCCATGATCCATCTCAGCCTCCATGAATTGGTTGAGCTGGGCACAACCACCTTGGAAAACGCAGCCCGCCGCAATCTGCAATGCAACACGTTCAAACTTGAGCGGAAAGTGGCAGACAATGTAATTGCAAGGTGGCAACATGCATCTAGACCAACAAACGCCCTCAACCATTTCCCTCAATAAGGTTTGGGCAAGCAAGCAACGCCAGTGTCAGGAGAAGGGACGCACAGGAAGGTCAGAAGGTACTATGATCAGCAAGCAGGATAAGATATTAAGGGGCATGCAGCTGCCCGGAGGATGCGGTCATATTCTCAGCTCCAAGTTAGGGGCCCCAAGACGGATACTGTGCTGTTGTATGCTGTGCAGCGGGAATGAATGACTCAATGACTCGAGTTCTTGAGGCTATCCCCTCACTCTTCCCCCCTTTTGCCGCTATGCATCACATCTGAGTGCATGGAGAGCCAGCCCTGTTTTGACGCCTCGGGTTGCAGCCTCGTCGGGGCGGTCTCATAATGAGACTGACTGTATGCCTAAACTCCATCTAATGCTCCAGAGATACCGCTATTCTAAGAATCTTGCCAGGCGCGTCACCTCTATGCGCAGATGCAAGTTTTTCCATTCAATGCTATTGACCGTCAGCTTGCTCACCATCCGGTGCTTTTTATCAGGGCGTTGCTAACTTACGCGACGATCAGCGTGAGCAGCAGTGTACATGCCACCGAGAACCATGCCTCCGCAGGCCGAACCGAAACTTCAGGTGGACTGCCAGAGCTTGACAAGCCTAAGAACTTGCAGTATTCTAGGTTATCGTAATCGGGCTGTACTGAACAGAACCGACATGAGTATACCGCAATACCCAAGTACGCCGAATTCAGTGCAAGAATACACCAAGATCCGCCCATTACTATTGTAGCAAGCAGATGTGTAGACATGTCATATGTCCGGGAAGTCACGCGAAGTCAACCAAGCAGACTGATGCTGCATGTTACGATGAGCATCTGTCGAAATTTCGTCCGCGTCAGTAACAACTATCTCAAGCCTCTTGACGAAGTACACACCCAGAACATGTTGGCAGCATAGATAAACAAGGAAGCTTCACCGCCGATGCGGAATACGAGGTAGAGCATACTTGTGCTCACCAGAAACAGCATCATAGTAAAGGCGCGAATACTAGGACCAAGCATCTTGTTCGGTAACCGCCATTGCCCAACCGATTTGGGCACATGAGGATGGAACAAGGGCCCTGGGAACCGAACCATTTTTGGAGCTCCAGGCAGACTGCGGCGAGGTGAATGAAGAGTGTTAAAGTACATCATCAAGAGTCCGTGATGGATAGCTTGGCAATTGTAGGTTGTCCAGCTGATAGGCCGCTCGCAGCATTAGTGTTTGTGCTGAGCCTGTTGTCAGAGGGGACTTTGACAAACCTGGCCTCACAAATGAAGTGAAAGGGATATCTGTCCGTTGATGTTCCGAAGTAGCAGTTCCTAGCAAACTGGCTTCCAGATGCCAGGCGCTCTTTTAGATGTTGGGTAAAAAGTGTGATTTGAACTTCCTGTTGGCGCGGTCCGGTGCCCTCAACATCATCTGATCTCCCAATACTTCGAACGCAAATAGCTTGTTGGCCTTATTCTCTCCTCCGCTTGCATTTTGCTCGGTCGGTACCTCGATACGAAAGATTGTGCCTTCTTTAGGGACCACTTTGAGTCCTCTTTTCTTGGTGATGATCTCCAGGACGAATTTGCGATCGCGAACCACGACACCTTGAATACCAACTCGGCTTGGGCAGTGACTTCGAGCGACCTGAATAGGGGCACCATGAAACTCTGCACTAGCCAGTTTCACTGCCGTACCAGGACCACCCGTATATAGATCGTTGCCAAGCAGTTCCCGGGCGTAGCCCAGCCAGAGTTGACTCAGCGGCTCGTATATGTGATATTTCTGGCCATCCTTGGGTATGTCGTGCAGGCCCAGAGTACGTCGCTCGCGAGAAGAGAGGGGCTTCGGGCGCTGTTTCTGCTCAGCCTTCTTCTCCTGACGAGCTTTTCTGCGCGCGACACGGGCGTTGACGGTAGACGGGGGTGGAGAGGTTGGTCGAAGAATGAGCGTTCGGTGCTGGATTTTTTCGGAATAGATTCGATTCGCGCTATCTGGCGAATGCGCCCTAGCCAGGAGATCCTGTGTGTACTTTTGCACCGCGCTGGCCATGATTATCGCTGACGAAGAGTGGTATTCTTGGCACTGGAAAAGTCGTCTTGAAAGATAAATTGTCAGCCAAGCAAGTCGGCAGTCGGGGAAAAATGTGCCGTCCTCCGATGTTGCCAATTTCTGGGGAAATAGCTGGTCCAAGCTCCTTCCTTCACATGCCACGAATCGGCTCGGCTTATCCGTCGCGATGCCCCACTTGGCCGATCTTTAGCAAACACTCATGTCGCGAACCTCTGGGACAGGGCGAGAGGCGACAATGTTCCTTGTTCCTGACCTTTAACCAACCCCGACTCAGTTCCTGACGTGGCGTCGTAACGACTCTGGCTATGGTGTCGTTGAGAAGAAAGAGCAGCTGATTGTCGACCCATTTGCCGGCGCCCGGACTGAATCTACACACTTCCATTCGTCCACAGTGTCAGCAGTCAAAGGACGTCATCAGCCATGTCGCACAACGAAGACGCGGTCGATTCGTCGACCAATTCGGCCCCGGATCTCCAGATTCTGGGCGATGAGGTGACTCTTCAGCCCAGTGGCTATGTTGAGCCGCCTCCAAAGCCCATCCCTGAAGGAAAGGAGGAGGCATTGATGGACAAGTTTGCCTCGTTCCGCTCTGAACCATTTCAGTGACGTCTCCCTCCTTGTTGCCACTTGAGCTACTCCCCGTCTTCTGGGTTCCCAAGGCGTACATACTAACCAACATTGACCACAGGTTCCTTCGTGAAGTGTCGCTTTACGTGTCTGGCCAGGGATGGCGAGCGTACGATCGCGTCATTGGCCAACCCGTGTTTTACCCCGGATTCTCGGAGAACATCAAGAGCATGGTCCTCTCGGCACCCCTTCTTCAGCAGCGCATCAGCCAGCTCGCCGAGCATCGCATTGCCGTGGAAGAGCGGGAGGGCATGCTTCCCCGGGATGCCAAAGATTACAGTACCAAACGGTCTCAACGACTTAATGAGATTGAGTCCGGACTGCAGGAGCTCGCCGAAAAATGGACTGATGACATGATTTGCAAGATGGAGAGCAAGACGTTCATCCGTGGAGCCTATTATCTCGCTACCCAGCTGTTGACGCGAGCCTATCACCAAGGCATTCATGTCTCCAGCGAAGAAGTCTTGCGGTTGCGCAAGGTTGCTGAGATTGCGGCCAAGAAGAAGCAGAGCATCATCTTCTTACCAAGTCACCGATCCCATGTGGACTACGTCTCTCTGCAGCTCATTTGCTATCGGTTGGGCTTCACATTACCAACCATTGTCGCCGGAGATAACTTGAACATCCCCGTCCTAGGAAGTTTCCTCCAACACGCTGGCGCCATGTGGATTCGAAGGCAGTTCGGAGACGATGTTCTGTACACGGCGCTGGTCCAGTCATACATCGATATGCTACTGCAGGAGGGCTACAATTTTGAATGTTTTATCGAAGGTGGCCGATCTCGCACTGGGAAACTGCTACCGCCCAAATTTGGCATCCTCAGCTTTGTCCTTGATAGTATCCTATCAGGCCGTGTCGAGGATGCCATCATCTGCCCGGTCAGCACTCAATACGACAAGGTTATTGAGACTGAGGGTTACGTCACCGAACTGCTGGGCATGCCCAAGAAGAAGGAGAACCTAGCCGACTTTTTGAGTGGCGGCTCTTCAGTTTTGTCTCTCAAGCTGGGCAGAGTGGATGTTCGCTTCCATGAGCCTTGGAGTCTACGAAAGTACTTGGACGAGCAATTGTCCAAAATGCCCAGTATTCCAGCTGGTCTTGACACGGAGCACCAGCGCCCTGAAGTGAGGGCGGTTCGAGAGAAACTCTTGCGTGCTGTCGGCTACCAGGTACTAGGTGACATCAACGCTGTATCTGTGGTTATGCCGACAGCTCTCATCGGAACGGTCCTCCTGACACTTCGTGGACGTGGTGTCGGCAGAGAAGAGCTGAGGCGTCGTGTCTCGTGGCTCACGGAACGTGTTCGTGCCAAGGGTGGTCGAGTTGCCCACTTTGGCAACGCGCCTCTATCCGAAATTGTCGATCGCGGCCTCGAGGTGCTCGGCAAAGAACTGGTAGGCGTGATCGAAGGCCTTGCAGAGCCGACATATTATGCCGTCGACCGCTTCCAGTTGTCTTTCTATCGCAACATGACGATACATCTTTTCATCTATGAGGCCCTGGTCAGTGTGGCCATGTATACCCGCGTAAAGCAGGGAGGCGGGCCACAAATGCAGGACATTCCCTTTGATGAGCTCAAGGAACAGGTCTCTTTCCTGTCCTCGTTGTTCCGTGGTGAATTCATCTTTTCCGGCGAAGGCCTCGATGTGAATCTGGACAAGACGCTTCGAGGACTGGAGGCAGATAACGTCGTCCGTGTTGACCGCGATGCTGAGGGTAATGTCACCATGGTTGGTCTTACAGACGACGAGAGAAAGGCCGGTAGAGAGAACTATGACTTTTACTGCTTCCTCATCTGGCCTTTCGTCGAGGCAACATGGTTGGCAGCGGTCTCGCTCATGGGACTGACACCTCCCCTGGGACAGAACGGAGAGATCTGGATCGAACAGAACAAGGCGTACAACAGTGCTCAGCTGGTGAGTGACAATCGCTTTCCACAGTCGAAGGCCTTGTTTTCAGTTCAACAAGTGTACTAACTATTCATACAGCTCGGAAAGACACTGTTCCACCAGGGTGATCTCTCATATTTCGAGGCCGTCAACAAAGAAACCCTCAAGAACTCATACCTTCGCTTTGAACAAGATCAGCTCCTCCACGTGGTGAAATCCAAAGACCCAAAGATTCCCCCACGAATCCAGCTCGACGTTTCCTGGCGAACATCCCGAGATGCCAAGACTGGTGCTCTTCGTGCCGATGGCAAGCTGTGGGACTTTACGGAGAAGATTGCCAAGTCACGCCGCGAGGGCAAGAACCGTCGCAATGGTGCTACCGTCAGCAGCCGTGTCTTGCGGTTGACGGATGAGCTTGGTCGTAAGCTGTGGGAGGAGACGGTCGAGGCTGAGCGGAGCGGAAAGGGCAAAGTCCCTAGTCGGCTCAGCAATGAAGAGAAGGAAGCACTAGG
The DNA here is from genome assembly GCF_000151355.1 of Fusarium vanettenii 77-13-4. NCBI lineage: Eukaryota > Fungi > Ascomycota > Sordariomycetes > Hypocreales > Nectriaceae > Fusarium > Fusarium vanettenii. The sequence continues at coordinate 373,807 of NW_003315865.1, read as the reverse complement.
AAAGAGTGTGAGGGAGGCCAAGAAGAAGAGAGAGGAGAGAGGAGCTCGGGCACATCTATAAGAGAAGGAGGATATATCATGGAGGCCGTGTATAACACATTTGTTGGTAGCGAGTTTTTGTTTCGTAACTATATAATTGAACCAGGTATCATCCCTTTGGTTCTCAGGGATCCCTTGTTTTTAGATGCACTTTTCTGTGTGCCCGCCAGATCCTTCTCGTGCCGTAGAGCGTTCTACATATATCCAAGTACAGCAGATCCTTCTCCTGTCTGTCTGTCTATTTTACTACTTTATTTGCCAGCTCTTGAACAGCTCCGGTCTGTTCGGGTATTCTCTTGTCTTCTGTCTTTCATCTGTCTCTATTCCTCCTTGGCCTCTTTTGGCTCGAGGATAAAGTTGTCTATGATACGCACCAGGGGTCCCCCGCTGAATCCCAGATCCTCGCCCTCCTTGGCCTCCTCGACTGGCAACATCCTGATGGCGCCGCTCAGCACGGCCCCGCGTGTGGGGTCCACCTCGTCCACCTCCTGCATCGTCTCCGGGTCCGCGAGGGAGATGTAGTCAACCTCAAACCGCGAGCGCTCTGTGGGAGGGAGGTCATCCTGGACAGCTGCCACAGCGGCGATGAAGTTGTGAGCAGCACCGAGGATACTGGCCCTATCCCGCAGGCCGCCGGAAGTATAAACACCGGCAGCGGTGCGGAGGGCTCCGGGGAGGACAATGGCAACTGCTCTCCGCCGGGGACCAAGGTATACATTCCGTGAGCTCAGGGCCAGGCCGTCAGCGTCGCGCTCAGTGGGGCAGACAACAGCTTGGGAGGGGACAAGGAAGTCTTTGAGCATGCGACGGAGAACGACGGTCTGTTGGATATCCTTCTGGCCAAAGTATGCGCGCTCAGGCTGAATGATGTTGAAAAGCTTCATACAGACCGTCGCAACACCACGGAAGAAGGTTGGCCTGCTTGCGCCCTCGAGAACCTCGCCAACAGGAGTGATGGTAACGAAGCTGCCCTTGCTGTCGACATCTTGGCCTGGGAAACCACTCGGGTACATCTCCTTGGTGCTCGGCGCAAATACAGCAGTGATGCGACCGAGGTTAGCACCATCATCTGCAAGTTCCCTGTCCAGCAGGGCCAGCTTTCTCGCATCCTCATCCCAGGTGACAGGGTAAGAGTCTAGATCCTCCTTGACACCGAACTGAGCGGGATTGACATAAATGCTAATGACGACATGGTGGTTCTCCCTCGCAGCGGCGCGAATCAACGACATGTGACCCTCGTGCAGAGCACCCATGGTAGGCACGAGACCAACGGAGCGGTGGTTGATGACATGAGGCTGGCGCCAACGGCGGAACGACTCGACGGTGCGCAGGACACGGATAGGAGACTTGGGGAGCTTCTCGACGGGCGACGACGACGAGCAGGCAGAAGCCATGGTGCGGACCGAGGTGAAGGAAGCTGTTGAAGGTACCGAGGAGCAGCGATGTCGGAGAAGACGGAGGAGAAGCATTGCGACAGAATTACAAAAAAAAGAGCGATCTGCTCTTTTTAAATGACAATGCGAAGAGTGTAAAAGAAGAGAAGAGAGGGGGAGAGAACTAACCGGGGCAGGGATATCCCATGGCAAAAGAATCCTTCTCGTGATGGTTTCTGCGGCGGAGTTTTGGGGACGGGGACGGTTGACGATGGACCGACGGTACCTGCAGCGTTTTTGGTGGGGTTCGAGAGTTTTTTTTTGGAGATTGCAGGGGTTTTTTGGAGTTGAGGGGTTTCTTTCATGTGAGAGCTACCCTACAGCGAAAGATCAAGTAGGCGTTTTCAACAGCAGCCTTTTATGTTCAACTCATAAGGCTTAATACATAAATTGAAATCGTGATGATAATGGAGGATCTGCCGGGATAGCTTCCTCTAACAGGGATATCTCCATGGGTGTATGTATGTTGGTCGATCATCATCAGGTCATGGATGCTACCACCAACAAGGGGTTGCATCGCCAATATGAGAATCTTTACGTACAAACTACACACAAATAGTATAGGGGATGTGATGCAAGGTTGCTCTCGCATTATCACCGTCCGACGGCAAGGGACTATGGAACTTTGTTGTCGGTGAAATTATTTGAAACTAAGTAGACCTAGTCAGTCACTTGCAGCGGAGTACAAGACAGCATTGTCAAGAAATAGTTATGAAAATCTTGTCTATGTCATTAATGATAAAGTATAGGAGATTATGTCCGTCTAGTACAAGTCCTGAACGCCTGCTTCTATGCCACTAATTCCTTCGCTCATGCCCAATATTGTCCGTCATAGTTGGAGACAGTCTTGCTCCACAATCAACCTCTATGCGTTGTCTGTTTTGTATTATCTAATTCATAAGCAGATATGCAACCATACCGACATCTTAAGCCATGCCACCCTGGATGTTCTCAGGGTTGAGCTTCTTCCATCGGGTAGCAAGGGCAATGATGGTGGTGAGGCCGGTGGCGGCAATGGCCATGGCAAAGGTGACCTTGAGACCGTGCATGTATCCGTCAATGACGATGGGCTGCTCCTCGGCGGAGAAAGAGTCACGGATGGCGGTGGCTCCGGTAAGGATGAGAGTCTCCTTGCTGATGTGAGGAGCGTGCTCGACCACGTATGAGATCATCTGGTTGACAAAGGCGGCCTGGCCAGCAGAGACGAGGAATGCACCTCCAAGACCCTGGAAGACTGCGACTTGTTAGTAAGATGGTTGTTAATGAGTTAGGAAGAGTCAACTTACACAGGAGGATACCGGTGGCAGAGGCAAGGTCCTTGGGCTTGACGCTGCCCTGGACAGCAATCATGGGGATCTGGAAGGCAGCGCCCCAGCCAGCACCAGCAACGATTTGGTAACCAATCCACTTGCCGGTAGAGGTGTTGACGTTGAGAAGGTACAGAAGACCAGCACCAATGGTCGCAATGGCGGAACCACCGATGAGGAGGGGCTGGTAGTAGCCAGTGGCAGAGACCAGAGCACCGCTTCCGATGGTAGCAAAGGTGACAGCGATGATGAAGGGCAGGTTGCGGACACCACTGCTAGTGGGGCTAGCGTCGTGAACAGACTGGAAGTAGATGGGAATGTAGTAGATGGCGAGGAAGAAGGCACCGGCAAAGACAAAGGCAAAGGCGCTCATGACGGCGACGGTGCGGTCCTTGATGAGGTGACCAGAGATCATCGATCGCTCACCCTGGTACCAGCAGGCAAAGACCCAGGTGGCAATGATGAGGACGAAGCCGACAAGGAGACCGATGACGACGGAGGAGTCCCAAGCGTGGGCCTGACCACCGTACTGGACAGCGAGGATGTAGGAGATGGTGGCGCCCATCATAAGGACGATGCCGATGGGGTCCATCTGTCGGATCTTCTCAAGGAGAGGGGCCTTCTCGGGGATGGCAGTGCGGGGAGTCTGGAAGAAGAGGAAGATGATACCGGCAGAGACACCTCCGATGGGAAGGTTGATGTAGAAGCACCATCGCCAAGAGACGTGGTCGGTGAAGGCACCGCCCAGGAGAGGGCCGATGACACTGGCAACACCATAGGCGGCACCGATGATACCGGTAAAGGCAGGTCGCTTCTTGGGAGGGGCAGAAAAGGCGATGATGGTATAAGCTCCAGCACCTAGACCAGCAGCGCCGACACCAGCGATGGCACGACCAGTGATGAGGGCCTCAGCGTTGGGGGCAGCACCGCAGATGACAGAGCCGAGCTCGAAGATGAGGATGGCGACGATGAAGGATGTCTTGAGAGGGAAGTACTTGTAGATTTTACCCCCTGGGTCGAGTTAGCGATAGGGCTGAGGGGCGTCAGGGGGTTCTAGACTTACAAGTTGATTGAAAGGCGCCGACAGTCATGAAGAAGGATGCACCGTACCAGCCGACCTTGTCAAGACCCTTGAACTCTTCAGTGATCTTGGGGATAGCGGTGGCAACGATAGTCTGTTGATGGAGTCAGAATGGTGTGTTACTCAAGGGGTAAGGGAGTGACCCACCAAATCAAGGGAGAAGAGGAAAACACTGAGGACTAGAGCGAGGACGATGAAGAACATCTTGATACCCGATGGGTACTCATCTTCACTGAGTTCATCTCCACCGTCGACAGTGCCATCGTCGATGTCCTCAACCTCCTGACCCTCCTTCTTCTCTTGTACGTCTTCTCCTCGGAGGGTCGAGGTGGTGGATTCGGGGCGGTCCGGCACTTCAGGGACCTCGAGCTTAGTCGGTTCGGCACTCATTGTGATTGTCGTTACTGTAAAAGGCCAGGCTCTGGATTTTCGTGTGAAATTTGAGCTTATCTCAAGCTGGAGATGGATGCCCGGGTGAGTGTTGTCGGCTGAAGCTGTTGATCTGAGATCTGGACCATCACCAACAACGGCGAGACAGCATCATCTTTATATCGAATGAAAGTCATAGCGCCCGATGTTGCCAAATTCGCAATCTGACTGTGCTCAGGGAGTTAAGATGCAACCGTATTCCAAAATCCGCTGTCCTTAGACCCGACAAACAATAACGAGCATAACGTCTTGTCCAGCCAGTCAAGGGTTGGCGGAGTAGCGGACTCCACTTGATGTCCGCCGCAGCCAGCAGCCAGCGTTATCACACACACACTCACACTTCATCTACTCGTCCCAAGATGGACACATCTCGTAAGCATATTCCGCACAAGTTCGGCAAGCGCTGACGCTAAAGTGAATAACCTCCAATCTCGTGCGGATATTGGACGATCCAAGGCGGCTCATGGGCTTGTATTGGGCCGAGACGGAAGGCTTTGTGGCTTGCGTTTTTGGCGTTGCTGCGTGGGTTCATGAGCTTTTCGTCCGTTGACTCGGACGAAATAAACGGTGGTGGTGTCAGAACCCTGTTGCTTAAAATCGCAGAAACTTTCCTCGACAAGCATATTCCAGAACGGCATGGCTCATGATGACGCGTGTGGCATCATCTCTGCCACGTGTTGGGCTGTTTTCCCAAGTCATCTTTGGCGAGCGAGATGATCTAACATCCATCCCTTGCCATGAAAAAAAGATCTACCGTATCAGCCGTATCCAGTCGGATGGCACGGTGGGTACTACACTGCAGTCAGATTAGGGAGCCTCAAAGGAAGCGACCCCCAGCTTAACGCTTGGCATAACTGTAAAAAAAGCTTCACCGTCTGCTGCGGACACATTATCTCGGCAGATGAGAAGGATTGAGTGGAGAGTCGAAAACCATGCCGTGACTCATTTGTGGGAACATTGATACGAAATGCTTAATCCCACGCAGACTTGTTCAACACCATGGTTGACTGGAGTTAGCCTGGAGATTGGAGATAGCCAAGGTGACATGCAGATCTGCCTGGCTGTGTGGTGTAAGACCCGGTCACCATCGGTAGCTCCGGACTTAACGAGCCAGGATGCATCCCTCGACAAGGCCTTTTGTTTTACGTCCTCCTCAGAGACATGTCCGTCCACCTTGTATCTCATCTCACGCGTCAGCAGAATGCTGGCGCATGGTGCTGTAGTAGCCCTATGAAACTCTAGAAGACAAGCATGGGTCTCTCCCTTGCAAGGAGGGAAATCTTGGGTCGGGTTATGGCTGCAGATCCCGAACAACCCTGACTAAACCCACCCGGTGCTCCCCGGGTGAGTCCCAAGCTTGTTTTGACTCTGTTGCAATAAAGGATCATTCTTTCACGGACGGATTTCGTGCGAATGAGTGGGCAAGTGGTGCCAGATGGGTTGCGGATTAAGGCGGAGTTTTGTAAGCACCCGACACACCGACGCTGCGGAGCGTTATGTTGAGACAGTTTGCGTTACCATGCTGACGAATTTTCAGCGTCTGCCAGATGAGATTGTTCCGAAGGCCGACACTAGAAATTTTCTGTCTCAAATGGTTGGTTGGATTTGTGGTGGGCGGCGCCAGAGCTCTCCAGTTTGGAATCTGGGCGTGAGATGATCTGGATCCTTGTCCATCAGCCAGATGCTACGAAGGGAGTCACGTGAGAATTCTCGTGACTTCTGAGAGCTTTTAATCACATGAGTAAGCACGTGAGAGATTAAGCCACCATATTGGACAGCCACACATCCACCAGCCACAGAGCTTTGCGGGGCTTGAACAGGGCTTGGCATCTAAGCTCAAGATGGTGAGTTATGCGGTCCGGCAACGGAGCCGGTCGCATGGCCCGGCGGCAGAAGGCGTCTTTACGTCACGGAGCTGGTAAACTGGGGTAGTTCGGCTTGACGTGGAGGTCATGAACATAGGAGTTTGTCATGGATCTCGAATATGGAATTGACATAAAGATGAGCTGCTTTACCTCGATATGGCAAAGAACAAGGCCCTGTTCTTCATGTCCAGGCTTCACGGCTGTTGGCCGAGGTAGGCAAGCGGGCTGTCGGTATCGATAAGAGCTTCACGAACAACGCCTCTCCCAAAACGACAAGAAAATCGACAATTCTATGCATGGCTTTCAGGTCTGCAATTGAACTTCCTCATAGGCTCAAGCTCAAGCTGGAGCAGGTCCTCGGCTCTGGGGAACCCTGGCCCTGAATGACCAGATCAAAAGGCGTAAAGATAACCGCAGGGCGGGAAGCAATTGCCGACCTGTCTCGCCCGCCGCCGGCCATAGCCACCTTACCGAAAAGAGGCAATAAATGGTAATTTCTCGACGGGCAACCACCCACTTCAGAACATCATTTGTCTAACGGACACGGCTTGACTGTTACGCCTCCCTGTCAATTCCTCCACTCGGGAGCCTTGTACTTGCAGTTTGGGGGACGCCCCCTTGTGGAGATTTGTGGAGGAGGCGGCGATAAGTGAGAGATTGGGAAGCATTCTGCTTCACAAGCTACCCCTCCTCTAAACTCGGGTCTGCCAAACAGCTATAAGATGGGCGCTCCCCATGGCTCTGGGCTCGTGAGGGTCTCACGTTCTCGTATCTTTTGCTCCGTGTACCATAATAAACCCGTGCGACCGTTGATGCTCCTTCGGTGCCGTCCTTCATTACCCCCTCTGAGCAGATTCACCACGATACATCACAGCTTCAGCACAATGGCCGACCTGTTTGTCAACCTCGAGGCGCCCAACGGCGTCAAGTACAAGCAGCCTACTGGACTTTTCATCAACAATGAGTTTGTGCCTGGCTCATCAAGCCAAAAGATCACCTCAATTGACCCTGCGTGAGTACCTTGGACCCGATGTGTTAGAGCTGCGCTGATAGGCAATTGCTTGCAGTACCGAGAAGGAGATTGCCACAGTCCACGCCGCCAACGCCGACGATGTCGACAAGGCTGTTAAAGCCGCCTACGCTGCCTTCCGGGCTCCTTCATGGAAGAAGATGCCCCCTCCCGAGCGAGGTGTCCTGATGAACAAGCTCGCCGATTACATTGAGCAGCGCAAGGAGATCTTTGCTACTTCAGATGCCTGGGACAACGGTATGTTTCAAGGATGGGATTCAAGTACATATGAAGTGTACTGACATCTTGTGTGTAGGCAAGACATATGCCGATGCCCTCGGTGGTGACCTCGCCGAGGTCGTCAACACCATCCGGTACTATGCCGGCTGGGCCGATAAGATCCACGGCCAGACCATCACCGCGAACCCTCTCAAGCTGGCTTACACTCTCCGCCAGCCTCTCGGTGTCGTTGCCCAGATTATTCCCTGGAACTACCCCCTCGCTATGGCCGCCTGGAAGATCGGCCCCGCTCTCGCTTGCGGAAACACCATCGTCATGAAGGCCGCCGAGCAGACCCCTCTGAGCATTTTGCTCCTCGCCGAAGCCTTCAAGGCTGTTGGCTTCCCTCCCGGTGTTTTCAACGCCATCAACGGCTACGGTGCCGAGGCAGGCCCTCCTCTGGTAGAGCACAAGCTGGTTGACAAGGTTGCCTTTACCGGCTCCACCGCCACCGGCACTCAGATTATGAAGATGGCCTCCAAGACCCTCAAGAACATTACCCTCGAGACCGGAGGAAAGTCTCCTCTCCTGGTCTTTGCCGACAGCGATATCGAGGAGGCTGTCAAGTGGTCGCATATGGGCATCATGTCAAACCAGGGCCAAATCTGCACCGCCACATCTCGTATCCTGGTCGAGGATAAGGTCTACGACCAGTTCATCAAGCGCTTCCTCGAGACGACAAAGACGGTCAGCAAGGTCGGTGACCAGTGGGACTCTGACACGTACCAGGGCCCCCAGGTCTCAAAGCAGCAGTACGAGCGTATCCTGGATTATATCCAAATCGGAAAGTCTGAGGGCGCTCAGATTCTCTCTGGCGGAAAGGCTGTCGACGCCACCAAGAAGGGCTTCTTCATCGAGCCCACAGTTTTCGGTGAGGTCAAGGACACTATGCGCATCTTCCGCGAGGAGATTTTCGGTCCCGTGGTCGCCATCGCCCGCTTCAGCTCCGAGGAGGAGGCCCTGAGCCTGGCCAACGACTCTGCTTACGGTCTTGGCGCCGCCGTCTTCACCAAGGACGTCGAGCGGGCGCACCGAGTTGCCTCCGAGATCGAGGCCGGTATGGTGTGGATCAACAGCAGCCAAGACAGCGAGCCCTACATCCCCTTTGGCGGTGTCAAGCAGAGCGGAATCGGACGCGAGCTCGGCGAGGCGGGTCTCGAGGCTTACAGCAACACCAAGGCTGTGCACGTCAACCTGGGAGCTCGTCTGTAAGCTGTGCATGACTTTGGCTGTTGATGACACCCGGTACAAGGAATAGGCGCTCGGCGTAAATAGTATATCATTTGAATACCAAAATTGTTAAATCGTGTAACTAAGAGTCCCCTGTCGCATCTATCTTGCTGGTGCTACGCGTGTCATGACAAGTCACTTGTCATGAGGCCTGGAGAGCAAGTCTTGGCGTCTTACGGATAAGCTGAGAGATTAAGGTTAAAACGCCCAGGCTATGTCATTGATAAGCAGTAGAATTCTAGTGACTTTGTATCTAGGACATGGTTACATAGTACATAGTGTCATGCATGCGGGATGTTTTGTCACTGCCCCAAGATGGGCTCATGACGTGGGTAAGCTCTTTAGATCGTCTGAATGCTTACGACCATGATCAACCTCATTGGCTACTTGACACCGATAACATCTACGATGGGGACATGGCCTGCTTTGATGAGGTTGGGCTTCTGCGATATATTTCTGCGTAACTGTTGGCAGAAATTCCAACTCTCCGCCACAACTAATATCCAACTCTGCGCTCTCCTGCTGATGGATTTACTTATTCCTCGCAATATGCGCTATTTCTGGTGGTAATGCGTGTACCTTGATGACCTTGTTGGACGGAGGCTTATAATGGCTTCAACGTTCAAGTGCTATGATGTTGTCCAGCCGGCTACATGTGGTTGGGGGGAAGAATGGCCCAGCGCCAGGGCAAACAGAGCTTTGTCATTGTCTTGGAACGGTCAGACTGGATACATCTAAGAAGTATGGGATTTGCATCCAGTTGAGGGGGAACGGTCGGACTAAGGAATGAGGGCTGAGCCGTTTCAGCCCCAACGTCTCCATACCATTGCGTTTGGGCAGTGATATGCTGTTGGATTTATTGGCACAGTTTGAGACTAGAGTGATACTGGAGCAGAGTGATGTTCTCATACGGCTGGGCAAGGCTCATGGCTTTGGTCGATGTTTCCAGGTCGTGGTTCCGTCCAAGATATAACTCTTGTTGATCCTACCACGTCTGACCAGTATTCTGTAGTATCAAGCCACATTCAGGTTGCGGGGTTAGATATATGAAATGTTTATTACCAAGACCTAGATACAGCTAGCTTTTCTTAACAATAAATTTGGAATATTAATCGTAGCATATGTTGACTGTTGAATCACATTCCATGGAAGATCATACTCGAACTTAATCATGCTAGCTACTGATGTTGTAACTTGTAGAGTATGCCGACGCAACGAACCAGTTCCAAAATTGGACACCTACATAGAAGTGGCTAGCAACACTTGTACTTTCAGATAGGCTGAGAAAATATAGGACAATGTGGTGTTCAGCGGCCAACCCCCTCCCCTCCCTAATAGCATCGCTGGCTTGAGTAGCCAAGGCATGATGGCTGGAACCCAAACAAGATGACTGCCCCGTCTTTACGTGCGTATCTCAATCAAATGAAACTTCCATGATCGCCCAGCAACTGAAGCCCTGGGCTTCGCGAAATGCCGGTCATGCCTGAAGAGCGTTCCATACCTTAACGACAAGTTCAGACACCTTATTTGCTAGGTGCTCGTGGAGATGTTCCTGATGAGTATAAATACAGCCTCCATCATCTCTGCTCACCATCCTTTCCTTACCAACAACGGTAGAGAAACCTAATCCACCAGCCAACCTAAGGACACCCTATCTTTATCTCCGTATAATCTTAGCCATCCTTCAAAATGGTCACCAAAACACTCCACATTAGGGTCAACCCTGCCATGATCCGGCAGTTTAACCAGCAAGGTTACAAGCTCTGCTTCGCCACTGGTGTTCAGACCGGTGGAAGAGTCAGCTACAACGTGATCGCCTCAACCAACAGTACGGACCCCCAAAGCTCAATTAAATCGTTACAACTTTCTCACTAGGGACTACTAGGTGTTGCCGCAAACATCACGATTCAGTGGGAGGACTCGTATGCTATCGCTGGCAGTACGACCTCGTTTCAGCCAGGAGGTCATTACCAGTCCCAACTTCTCCATTACCTGCAGCACACTTACTAGAATCCTCAGCCCTGGTCGATGTGGCCACAAACACCGTCGGCATCAATTTAGGCCAGAGTTACACCCTACCCCAGGACTTTACCGACGGACCCATCAACGATGACTCCTCGGCTCCTAAAGATGGTATCCGCTTTGTCAACAGGACCGGCGCGGCTGCTGCAGTCCTCTTCAAGAGAATCAACGGTCAGAATGCCCCGATCTACATCAGCGCCAATGCCCCTCTTCCCCCAGGCACCGAGGACATCACCCCGCTTAGCAGGGTGGCCGTGTGGTTCCAGAACGAAGCCCAGACCTCTATGATGATCTCCAACCTCCCTGGAGGTTCTAGGGAGATGGAAATGAGCTTCATGACGGAGGCAACACTGGAGTACACTGGTTCGGGAAGTTGGGTCCAGGTTTAAGAAGCTTGTTCTCGACCTCAATCCTCGGTTGGCTTCGAGACCAGGAGGATGGGCTTCTAGAGCACAAGAGTGCAAAGCCCTTGGCTAGCTGAAGACAGGCGAAACCATTGGAATAACTGCCTCAACGGTTCGCGGGCAGTACAAGATCTCTCAGGAGTCTCTTTGTCATTGATGCCTTTTGGCTTTGACTCTGCGCTATCCTCCTCGCTTTTTAACCTTTTAACCTTTTCTATGTGAGATCCACAACCTAGGACAACGTGAAGATGTCATAAATGCGCATTATCCTGTGTGAGCGCTTCCTCAGGCCGTCTGCTGATTGTTTCTGAACTGCCCATCATGGAGGAACTTTTCTGTGATTGGACTATGCAGTGTTCGTATGTGCTCGTATAATACCTGCGGAGTGACCGGATAAATGTAGCCCCGCACCACCAAAGTGGCTGGCAGCAAGCCAAGTGGTCAGAGCTCTCAGCTACAGTGGCTGAGTCGTAGTAGCTTGCCAACCGATACGCCAGGCTGTGGCACAGTCACGACGTAATACGCTGGTGACTTGGGGCGCAATACGCTGTAACACCCGAGGTCTAGATGTAATTTGACAGCTTCCACGTCGGGGATCAGCTCTTGAAAGAATGCCTTATCTTTAGCGCAACTATTCATTTGAAACTGGGTATGAAAGATAGCCGACCAATGATGGTTAGAACATCCTAGCAAGCGGGGGTCTTGCAGAGAGTATATATTGTCTTGGGTGGGCATCATGATCCTGCGACGTCATGGTTAGTTGGGTGACTGTAGTACAACACAGCAAAGCTCACGCGACATTTTTCTTCTTGGCGATTTCTCCATTGATCCGGTTATTTACTCTTCTCTTTATCCATCCTCTCTGCGATAATTCAACAATGGAAGATTTACCACCAGACTATCAGGATCAGGATCTCCCGTCCTACGAAACCATCACCAATACCACAGCAGCTGTCCCCGCCAAAAGCGTCCTCGGCCCCGCAACGCTCTACATCTCGGGCCGCTTCGTCTACTCAACCGACCCCCAAGCGCCGCCGCTGTACGAATTCTCCCACTCTATCGGCTACTTGCACGAGAACGACCGCAGCGTAAAGGTCGAACGGGTTGATCAAGTTGTCAAGACATCAGCCGGGACATCACAGGTCGTTCTACGGAATAGACACCTCTTTGATCTAAAGCACCCGACCGCTGCCGAGTTTCCCAACTTTGCGTACCACGCCGAGGCTGCGAATCGTCGTGTGCCGTGTTCGTTTGGAGCTTCTAGTTTTCGAGCTGGTGGGATATTAAGACATGGGAAGGGATATCGCTTCGAGCGTGCGGTGAAGGGTGCCGATCGAAAGCTTGAAGCCCAAGATGCGCTGTTCGAGGTGAACCCTTCGCGGGACAAGGCAGTTGGATACGAGTGGAGGGATGCGCAAGGGGAGCTGATAGCTCGTGAGGTCAAGGATGAGATGGCGAGCATGAGCCTTGTCATCACAGCCGAGATGAGCGCCGACATGCGCGATGCTCTCGTGGCGGCGTGGATCATCAGGATATGGTGGCAGCTGTCAAACGGGGATCATTCAGCGATGCGTATGATGATGGTGAGATTCAAGATTGTCAACACCGTTGGCTATGCTCCCTGATAGCTGACAGGATCCAGGTCAACGCATCACGAGGTCAAAGGATCGTAAGCGGATCAAACTTGAACAGAGCAAGGTGAGTGAAGCGAATGGTGATTATCCATTGCGTATGTTGCCTTTACTAACGACTGGCAATAGTTATCTACTCTGAGAAACAAGTGATACGCTGCTGGCTGGCGTGGTGCTTGAGCTCGCATACCGTACCCATGCGAGAACATCAGACTGTTTTGCAAAGGATTTGAGCAATAATTTGGCAGCGACATGAATGATTTTGATAGGATTTGATTTATTAAGCGATATCCTGGAGTGGCGATAGGTTCAATATATGTCCCATAGGCTGATTTTGCCGTCTTTGGCACCAGCTGCAATCCAATGCGTTTTTCTTGCCGTGGCTATTCGCTGGTCCTTGACACTGAGACCCGTTCGAATGAGAGAACCGGTTCTTTTACTCACGATACTTTGGTTTTGGCTTTCTGGCTCATCTGCTTGTTGATTCTCCTTCTCTTTTGCTTCCGAAATGGTAACATCAGCAAAAGCAACGGCATAGCATCCTACTTGATGCCATTTCAACACTGCTAGCTCCTTCATCGTCTTGGCTGAATACACCCGAACCTTGGAGTCCCAGCCTGCCGTGGCGAATATCTTTCCGTCGGAGCGTATGGAGAGACTCTGCTGGCCGGAATGCTTGGTGTTGATGGTTTTGAGAGGATCTTTCCAGGGAACACCTTTTCGAGGCGGAGCCGACTCCCTCTGTGAGGGTGAGCCTTTTAGGGCCGCTGATAAAAGAGACTTGGGAGCTTTAGGTTCCTCGTCTATGATTTCAACGACTCGTTCAGTGCTGTTTTGTGGTTCGGTGTTCTCGATGGGGAAAAAGAGGTCTGATGGAATGGGATGCTTGGCGATGATGGAATCTGCGCTGGAAGTGATAAAGTAATCTTGGTACACGCTCAAGGATAAAACAGGTTGCGAATGAGCTTGGGAGTGGTATGTCGTCGTCCATTGACCATCGGACTCGAGACGTTGAACGGTGGTGTATCCATTCTCGAACGCGGCGATGAGTGTGAGAGCGTCGTTGTGATGGAGGAGAGCAAGACACATGGCCATGCCCGTCTTATCCTTGGCCTTGAGAGTATGCACCCGCATTTGCGACGGTAATGTATATATGTCAATCTGTTGCATATGAGTCTGCCGCCTGAATACTGAAAAGACGATGCTAACTTACAGCGTCAGAGGCCAAAGTGTTGGGCACGGCGATGAAAATCTCAGAAGCGGCGTCGAAAGAACCGGGCGCGGTAGAAGTAGCGGCAAAAGCGCAAAAGTTGAGGGTATTCACTTCAAGAAGATGAAGCATCCAAGGCTGCGCCCTAGGCTCTGCAACATCCTCCACCGGTAGCGCCTTGCTGAGACGTTCCTCATCCGCCTCGCCAAGCTTCCACACAATGAGCTTCATGTCGCGCCCATGACTGTCGCACAATCAGTAACTCTCCCTCCCGACCAAGTTGGCAATTTACGTGATAATCTTGTCGTCGCCCCAGCCGCGAATGCCTAGTATGGCCTTTTCGTGCGCGCGCCAGACGGCTTTGGGTCGCATGATGGTCAGGTCCCAGACGACGACGAAGCCATCCGCGTCGCCCGTCACGAGCCGCTCGTTGGATCTGATAAAGACTGCGGCGTGCACTTGTGATTTGTGACCGCGGAGGATCGATTTCGGTGACGGCGCAGAAGATGCCATGTTTTCTTTGGTTGGTGAAGGTTATAGGAATCTGATGAGTTTGGCGAGGTGAGCTTGGAATTTGAGTGGGTGTTTGTGGAACACCAATGCGCTTTGGTCATTATCACGGCAACACTCACTTGTCAACATCTTCCACGAAATCATAGCCATGGAGTTGACAGAGTCCTAATTATAATTCTTCATTACAGAGAATGTGCAAATAAGTCTATAAAATAAAAGAAGCGTTCTTCTGCTCCCCTGCCTGTGTCGCTTCCTTCTTTGCCTCGGCGCCCCAGATGTCCAGGTGAGGTGAGAGTAACCAAGGAGTGAGCACTTGAGGCTCTCCACTGTCGATTCCGTCGACAATCGTGATCCATGGATGAGAGAGACGTGGGTTAGATGTAATGCCCAAGGAACGTTGAGCCAAGAAGCCAACCCCATGAACCTCCAAAGAACGCCCGAGACTGCACAAAACACTTGTTTTTGATACCTATTCTTTGCTATATATAGGTAGGTACTGCGACATGGACGACGTATATAATACGAACCTTGAGAAAACCTTCTGTATGCACTCGTAGTCCAGATGGGCACTCACCCTAACAAAACTTCGGTCTACTCTCGGTGTTGCACAACACCATCTGCAAGTCATCTCAATCTGCATCAAGAGTTGAGACTTCCAGGCCTCCAAGCTGAGAAACCACCACCTCCGAACCCAAGGAAGCACAACAGGTACAATCGCTTCGACTCTTCAGCTCGACTTGGCAGCAGCAGGCGTGCCACGCAACCACAGACAGCCAATTTACACTTTTGAGCCATGTAGGCGTAACCGGTACGACTTGAAAGCCGTGTATCCCAACACATCGTCTGATGGAGGGTGAGAGCGAAAGAAGGAGAGTCAATGGGGGCGCTCTGCCGCAGGACGAGACACACGGTACACACGAGGGATATTGACACTGACGAATCGATTTCAATAAGCGAAAACAGGCCGGCGGATGGAAGGAAAAGAGGCAATGACGATATTGGTCCAAAAATCCGCTCCCCCAGAGACATTTTTCCTTTCCCCTTTCTCTCTCACACACGCCCTGTCAATCCGGCTTCCGGCAGAGAACCAAGTCATGATCCTGGGCGCCACATGTGTGATGCATGGGGGGATAGAGGTCATATCCGGCACATGGGTGTTATTTGGCTCCGTCCCAGTTTGGTCTGCCGGAAAGGGGAGGCATATACCTTTTTCTTTTCTTTTTCCTTGTCTCTGATATTGACTGATAGCGACGCATGGATTTGTCATGCGAATCACGGTCGTTGTCGGTCCAATGCCCAGAAGTTGTAAGAGCCGTCTTAAAATCTCTCACTCTAAAGTCTCCCTCGAGGATACAGAGAAATAGGCAGAAAGAGAGAGATCGATACACAAAAGCAATGCCCGTGTAATGGTCTCAGCATCTGTCAGCCAGGCCTTTCCGAATCACAGCCGAATGCCACTCGTACTCGCACGACAGGGCCTGGCCCGACCTTGAGATGGGCTCGCCGGCTACTCCAGCTCATATAGATGTATCCAGCGCCTCGGGTTTCGGCGGGACAGGGTGCTGTCCCCAGAAGTACAGCACTCCTTAATCAAGGTAAAGAAAGGCTCGGTTATCGCTAGGGATTCCAATTGCCGTCTTTTTTGTCCTTTGCAGCTCCCCTTCTCCGGTTCATTCTCTTGCAACGTCCCGTTTGCCGGCCCTATCGCACGCGCTGCCTGGGTCCTATCCTACCTCCGACGGTGGGGCGGAGTCAATCCCGAACCTGCGCGGCCTTGTCTCCCGACTCGGGGATTCAGGAACCGACCGGCTGTCACCTGTGGTCCGTGGATCCTATGATTTCATCGAGTCTCGTGCTGGCCGTCTCTAGGCATTGGCTGCTTTGATCAAGAGATTCCCGAGGCTGGACGATATCATAGGCCTCTCTTCTCCGTGTCAAACAATCAACACCAAACACTAACACCAACCATCCCCCGGTAACTTGGACATAATCACTCAACCCTCACCTGGCCTCTTGCCCGGAGAGCCAGGCGGATAACTGTGTCTGCGCACCAAAGCCTCAATGACATCGCCGTGCTTGGTGTTAGCCTCGGTGCGGCGATGCAAAATGACGACTCTGGAAGCAGACAGACCATGCCCTTCTCCCAAGAGTGGCATGGCCAACCACCGCTCTCCTACACGACCGAAAACCCTCCTCAGTTTAGTCGTCCTCTCGAATTCCACCACCAGAGCTTCCCGGCTTCCGACGGGACAGGCACCCATCAGTCGCCGCCGGGAGTCTCTTCGGTGGAAAACACCAGAGGGATGACGACCCCAAGGACAACTGGAACCTCAGCTTCAGCTTCAACACCGGCAAAGGGAAAACGCGTACGGACCGGGTGCCTGACGTGCCGGGAGCGTCACCTCAAGTGCGATGAGGCCTCGCCGGACTGCCTCAACTGCCGCAAGCGAGGCCGTGAATGCAAACGAGGAGTACGTCTCAACTTTCTTGAAATTAACCTCCACAGGCCTGCTGCTTCTATGCCACCTCCCGAGGAGTGGGCAGGTACGCAAAGCAACTACCAGTCGACCCCGGACAAGTTGTGCTGACCGTGTTAGTCGAGTTCCAAGACGAGTCTCGAGATATCGCCTCCGAGTACCAGGGTGGTCTCGGTCGCTATGCCCCATATGATCTGGGGCCTGATAGTGTCGGCGAAAAAGAGGATCCGAAGCCTCTAAAGACGGAAGAGGAGTATCCAGAGCCGGGTCCGAATGACAGGCCGGGCTCGCGGCGGCTCCACGATTATATGGCTCCTGACGATAGCACCCCGAGGGCTTCAGAGACATCTTTGCTGCAGCATCATGAGGACATGGCAAGGGCTGAAGCCAATGATGGTGGAGGAATGATAAGCGATGTTTCCAATATTGCAACTCCCTCATCGTCGACACATTCCACCACAACCCCGCGGCCAGACTTTAACCAGGAGCAACTTGTGGCAGTAAGAAAACGGCCATCCCCGCATCAAGCAAGTATTGAGACAGTCGATTTGGAAATGCCCCAGTTTGACAAGCCGTCACGCATGGAGAGAGCACCCGTTGAGCAGGGCTTTCGTGATAACCCTATCCAGCCATTCCCCAGCGAGATGAGCGAGACCATGGGGCGTGACATCCTAACCTCGGCTGACGAGGTCTACTACATGCAGATCTTTGTCGAAGAGGTTGGTGTATGGATGGACTCGTTCAACAAGGACAAGCACTTTGGTAGAAACATTCCGTACCACGCCCTCAAGTCGACCATGCTTCTCAACGCCCTCCTGGCTTGTGGAGTCAAGCACATCTCTCTCGTCTCACCAGAGAACCACGATAAAGCCTTGTTCTACTACAACACGGCCACGACGCAGCTTCTCCGCAGTCTGCAGAACCCCGACCGGAACACGGCTGAGTGCGCCACCACGGCCATTGTCCTCAACGTGTACGAGATCATGTGTGAGAAGCCCGCCCAGAGGATGAGTCACATCGCAGGTTCGCGGGCACTGGTACGAGAGTGTGGGTGGAATGCTAGGAGCACTGGTATTGGATCAGCGTGTTTCTGGTTGAACATAGGAACCGAAGTTCTCAACTGTCTTGCGGCCAACTGGCAAACGACGTGGAACCCTGATGAATGGGGTGTCGACTTTGAAGTTCCTGGTCAAGGGCCAGAGAGCGAGATTGGGAATGAACAGGCGTGGGTGCACCGCATCCTCTACATCGTGGCCAAGGTTGCCAACTTTCGAGCGACAAGGGCTAAGCCTGAGGACATGGACCCGAGGGATGAACAGATCTGGTTGGGGAACCGCATGTCCCAGTGGCACGAACTGAAGAGGCTGTGCGATGACTGGAACAACAGTTGTCCTAGGACGATGCATCCGTTTGGCTATGTGAAGCAGTCCAAGTCAACCGCAAAGTCGGCATTCCCTCGTATATGGTAAGTCGACCTCTTATCTAGAATGTTAGTGAAGATGTAAGTTAACCTGAGATAGGATGATACAGCGGGAAGCAACGCTGGGTCGTCTGCTTTACCACGCTGCCCACTGCATCCTCTCACAAACACATCCCCTGGAATCCATCACATCCTCTGAGAGGATGCGATTTCTGCAACTTCACCACGCATACCAAGTCTGCGGCATTGTTGCCCACACCAACGACCGTGGTGTTTCCATCGTGGCCATTCGCTGCTTAGCAATAGCTGGTGCTGTCCTCACCAATCCCAGCGAACAGGCCGAAGTTCTCGACATGCTCGACAGGATCAACACGATGAGCGGCTGGCGACTGAGTACTGTAGAGATGGAACTGAAGACGATCTGGGGCTGGGAACGGATGAAGCTACCCGTACCTAGTCCAAAGACGGATTTAAGCCAGAGCCAGGGGATGCCATCCGTGCGGAGGGCTTCGATGCCCTTGATGTCAGGGAGGGTTTCCACACCGCCAGTCATGGCTGCAGTGGGAACAAAGACACCGGTGAACCCATTGAGCTTTGCTGATTTCAAGTTACCCAACCACCCGTACCAGAACTGGTACGAGCCACCAAACCGGACGGGTTCGTTCAACCCTCCTTCACTCTGAAGTGAGGGTTCACAATCAACTTGTGAGAGACGCTGAAGATGTAAGGACTGAGAGTTGTAAGTCGAAGAAAAAAAAGGAGTGTTTCTCAAAGTATATGTCAAAGTTGTTTAGACGGCGTTGGAGTTTCTTGGCATGTCTATTACTCTCTTCTATGTTTCTGGGACTTGCCGGTTTAAAACAAAGTAGAAGAAAAATCTTTCTTTTTCGATTTCTTTAATCCTTAGGATTTCGCGGAGGAGCCCCCGCCGGGCTGGAAATTCATGCTGTACCCGCCCGTCTTCTCGTCTTTGACCATGTTGAAGTTTTCCGTGCTCAGTCCAAACGGCTTCAGGATGCCGTTTCCTAGATCCTTTAGCTTTCCCCACATTTCCCCCATCTCTTTCTCCTGAGCGGCCTTGGTGCGTGGTGGTAGTTGTCGTAGTTGAGTCCGGACTATGCGGAGGTCGGCTGGTGCGAGACTCTCGGGTTTGGCGGCGAGGGCCTTGTAGTCCTCCTCGGCACCGGCCAAGTTTTGCCATCCACCTGCCTCGGATCGAGCGCGAGCCCGGCGCATGAGAGACTTGCTGCGGATACGTTGGATGTTGGCCTTGAGAGTCTTGACAGCATCATCTGTCGAATCAGGGGCCGGAGCAGCTCGTGTGGCGCCAGAGCTGACGATCTCCTCTTCAACATCATCATCCTGCTCCTTCTTCTTCTCTTCCTCTTCCTTTTTCCCATCTGGGTTCAGTAACAGATCCTTTTGCTCGAGCTTCTCCAGAGAACTCAAGGCATCCGACGCGGCCTTGATGGCATCTTTCCATTGCTCAAGCTTGAGATGACAGGCAGCAATGTTGCTGTATACGACAGCTCGTGGGTAGTATAGATACTTTGGACAAGAGGTGATTGCATCGTCGTACTTGTCTAGAGCGTTTTGATACTCTTTGGAAGCAAATAGGGCGTTGGCTTCTTCCTTGGCAGTGGTGGATTCTTCGACTAGGGCCTGGGGAGGTTAGATGATGATACCTGGCTGTGTAAAGAGAGAAGGCAGAGCTTGAAGAGGATGAGAGATAAGAATAGTTTAATGATGTGGCTGGCATATGACGTGATATATCCATATAAATGCTTATGCAGGGTAAATAAATCCAACATACTTGTTCCTCTTCTGGTGAGAACCTCAACTCCTCACCATCAACCTCTTCGGCCTTGTCCTTGTCCGCCTCGACATCCGGCTTCTTTATCGCGTCATCCTTTTTCTTGTCGGTTGAGCTCATCGCTGTTGTGGTCTAGGGGACTCGTGTCACTATTGACGTGATGCAGACCAGGAGTTGCGAGGTCTGACGAGCTCAGTCGGTGAGGGTAAGAGTTTTCAAGATATGTGAGCCACACAACTAGCGGTCTGAAAGAAAGGACTCCTTGAAATCTTCCTAGGAAGGAATGGAGGTCGAGATGCCGTGTGGTAGTTTATGCAGTGGAGACGTGATGTTGTCGTGTCTGGGTTCACTTTAAACAAGATCGACGGACCTGATCAACCATGAGCCTCACGGCTACAGTGGAGGTTGTTCCCGGCGACGGAACACTCTAGTCCGTATCTGGCCTAGCCGCAAACGACATCCACTGAAGAGGCCCCCGCTGCGGGGGACCTTCTAGTGAGGGGCTCGCCTACAAACGCTTATCGCCCAGCGACCAAACTCCCCGCCACGTGCCAGTGAATCACGGCGAGAAGAGTCACTCCCGCTATCGCTATCACTGCCCCGCGTCCCCAACCAACGCCCTCCAGCAGCTGAAAGATAAAAAAAAAACCTCGACCGCAATCTTTTCCTTCTCTCTTCTCTCCTCAAGCTGAGCTTCTCTCTCTTTTGGCCACGGGCTTTTGGCATTTCTGTATCTACTTTTCTTTGGCCTCGACTGCTTGATACCCATTTGCCTTTTGTTCCCTTAAGCAAGCACCCTTTTGTCCGCTTGCTTCCGCCGCAATGGCTCCTCGTACCGAGTATGTTTTGATCAGCCCCCCCTCCGATTGACCTGTGATAAGAGCAAAGAACGCTGACCATGGCTTCCAACTACAGCTTCCCGCCCGTTCGGGCCTGTCTATTCGACATGGACGGCCTCCTGCTCGACACCGAAGACATCTACACCAACTGCATCAACATGATCCTCGAAAAGTACGGCAAAGGAACCCTGCCCTGGTCCATCAAGGCCAAGCTCCAGGGTCGCCCCGGCCCCCAGGCCAACAAGATCTTCCACGACTGGGCTCAGCTCCCCATCTCCCCCGAGGAGTACCTCGCCGAGAACACGGCCCTGCAGAAGCAGCTGTTCCCTCACACCCAGCCGCTGCCTGGTATTCCCGAGATGCTGGGACACCTCGGTCGCACTCGATACTGGGACGTCAAGGACGGTGCTGCTGCCGCCGAGGCCAAGGCCAACAACCGCGATAGTGAGCCTCACCGCGTTCACATTGCCCTCGCCACTAGCTCCCACCTGGGCAACTTTCGCGTCAAGACGGATCACCTCCAGGAGCTCTTTGCCGTCTTCCCCTCGCACCGCCGTGTCCTGGGTGACGACTCTCGTCTAACTCCTGGTCGTGGCAAGCCCCTGCCTGACATCTTCCTCCTCGCCCTCAAGACCATCAACGATTCACTCCCTGCTGGTGAGCGACCCATCACTCCCGAGGAGTGTCTTGTATTCGAGGACTCGGTCCCCGGCGTCGAGGCTGGTCGTCGTGCTGGTATGCGCGTCATCTGGTGCCCTCACCCGATGCTGAAGAAGGAGTACGCTGGACGTGAGGAGGAGGTCCTTGCTGGCCGCACGGGCGAGGCCGGAGCTGTCGACCTCCACCAGGTCGGGGAGCTCAACGATGGCTGGGCCGAGTACATGACCACCCTGGCCGACTTTCCCTACGACAAGTTCGGCATCGTTGTCCCATCGGTCGAGGTCGAGAAGGAGGACTGCATGAAGGAGTCTCCCGAGGAGGCGGTCGCTGAGGCCTGAGGCAGGCGTGAAACGGACGATCGTTGGTGGTACAGCCGCCCGGCCGTTGGATTTTCGGGCCGCGCATCTCAGGCGCGCATGGGCCTAGATGCGCTCTTTTCGGATCGGATAGACTCGGAGAGAAAGAATCAAGGGGATGATGGATAGACAAAAAAGGGGAGCAAGGTTAAATAAAAGGAACTGGAAACCATAGACTGTTCAGTAGACAAAATCAGGATTGGATGCTGATACTCATGAATATAATGAATGAATGGAATGCCCAGATAACAGATAACCCCCTCAGATATCATATTGGACAGGTCTGACCCCGTACTTCTCCACGTAATAAAATGTCGTCAATCTATCTCGATATCTTAGATCCAGGGTGCGATGCGAGTGTGGGGAGATGGATGAGACCACTTCGGGGGCCAGTAATACCACTACAGTGCCCTACAGTGCCGGCTTCATGTGCTTTGACCAACGTGGCACGGTACAAGTCGTGCCATTCATCGACATGCAACGTTTGAGCCTTCCGAGATTCTCCTATAAACCATGGACGTCTCCTACATATCTCACGAGACCTGGAGCTGGCTCCTTCAAGTCGTCTCCCACACTTTGACAGACACCCAATGGCTTCTATAACGTCTTTGCCGCTACATCTCGTCGCTGACATCCTCCGTCTGCTGGACAATATCCAGCTTCTACCCCCCGTAGTGCTGAGCCACCGCATCTTCTACTCTGCTCTGCTAGACACTCCGTCCCTACCCCTAGACATACTCCGCTCCCAGATCCCGGAGAACCTTTTACCTCTGGCCGTTGCCGCGTACACGTCGCAGAAATCCGTCAGAGACCTGAACGGCCTTGACGCCGAGGCCTTCTTGACAAAGTGCTACGACTCTCCCCTCCAGAGTATCGATGGTGGTCTATTGCACTTGTCCCTCGGCCAGGCTATCCAGGTCGGACGCATCGATGATGCCCTGTCGGAGCTGCGTGAGGAGTTTACCCTGTGCTCGCTACGTAGACTCTATGGTGTAAACAGCGACGAGTCCATCTCGGATGACCAAGGTCTCTCTCCAGGAGAAGAGTACCGTATCTCCCGGGCCCTATACCGCTTCCAGATCTACCGCAACCTCTTTCTAGATAAAGAGGTGCTAGACAAGGAGCAAGACCTCTTCCCATCCGGATACGGCGACGACGATTACCAAGACGAGGAAGAAGAAGATACAAAGCCCGACAAGAAGCAAAAGAAGCTCTTTTTTGATCGGCATTCACCTTGGGTGAATGAGCAGCTGGCCTGCGTGTATGATTATCTCGAGACGAGACTGACCGGTGGTGCGTCCCTAGACTGGCTCGTTCGTATAAACGGATGACTCCCCCTTCTACTCCTTTGTGTGCGACTTGTTTTTAACGTATTTTTGTTGTAATTAGTTATGCTGACCATCCTGTCGGCGACTCCAGCCTATCGTCAAGTTGTTGTCAATGGCTTTCAATGGGGTGAGAACCTGACGGAATGGTTGACTGAGAAGACGCAGCTCTTTGAAGAGCAACGATGCGTGAGTACATCTTGACACACTTCAACAACGCTAGTTAACATGTAAAGCTATCTCTGGGTCTTCCTCGACTGAGCCAACTGCTCAAGTCTTCCACTTATGAGGAGTGGCAATGTTCCCTCGGCGAGGCAAGCACCCTCTGCCAGAGCTGTCTCGAAGAAGATCTAGAAGAATTCAACCGCGGCAAGAGACCCAACGAGAAACGTGGTGTCTGGCGTGTAGCCGACATGGACCGCCTCGCACAAGAGGTCGACGCCGACGACGACGTGACAGACGACCACCCGCGACAGATGTGGACAAAGGTATACTATGATAGAGTCCACGAGAGGTTCCGTCTAGGCGACCATGCCTTTGCACCCATGAGGTTTGTATATGGACTGAGAGGTATTGGGTATGTCATGTGGGATGGTAAGAGAATGGAGGACGAGGTGTGCAAGGGCACTGTGGACAAGGCGTATAGGGGTGATACTGTTTTCTGAGCGTTCTTTTGCTTAGGAGTTGTTGCTTTCACGGGGTTCATTCTTCCATTGTCTGGCGGATATGGGTTTTCCATGGGGAGTCTGTATAACTAGGGTCATTTCAACTGCATAAGCATGGCATCAGTGGCATAGGTTTGGGTAAATTGCATCACATAGCCACGAGTAGCAATAAGAGCGTACATTGACATTACATCTACATAGCTCTTGATCGAGGCTTATCGCTGATAGTTGATCACGTCAAGGGGGACAAGTGTAGGAAAATTATTTATTTTTATCCCCTCCGTCTTTTCCTTCTCTTGTCTTGACTATCTGGAGCGGTGGCACTATTGGCATGAGTCTTGACGTTGGTCTTGCTCCTCTCCAGACCTTTCCTGATGCATTTGTCCCATTCCCTAAAACATTCTCAGATACGTCTGTCCCATGCCAGTCAAAGTTGCGCTTCCCCCTTTCAGATGATTCCTCTAGACGAAATCGACAAGACGACCAACGCATGAACAAGACGATGTGGAGAGGAGATGTTGCAAGGACCCAGGATACCGCTTCGTACCGACTCAAGATAGAGCCTCGAGGCAAGATGTGATGGACCCCAGAGAAGCAAACACCAATGTGATGTTTGCTTCTCTGGGCTGTCTGTCGAGTCCTTCCAGTTGTTGCAGGGGCTGAGAAAGGATGATGAAAGGGTCGAGAACATCGAAACGGAACGGCTGAGTTCATATCACACCCAAGTTGTATGCTGCGAGATAGACTCCTCTCCTTCTTGTAACATTCCCCTTCCCAACAAGAGATCTTGACGAGCTGGCGGTACAGCCTCAAGGCATGCATGATGCACCCCAGAGAAGCAAAAACCAGTGTGATGTTTGCTTCTCTGGGGCCCCAAAAAGGGGGACCATGAGGGTTTCCCATTGATTGGTGTTTGTTTGAACACTGATCAATCTTCTTAGGGTACTTGGGCAAGGGAGACAAGCGCAGCTTGTTGTCCAGTAGCATCGTGTACTTGCAGTGACCAAGGTCATGCTTAACCAGCTGCCAGAGGGGTTAGCCGATGTTAACAACAAACAACAAGGGTATACTCACGTCGACGTTATTGCGCAGGGCCTAGGGATGGTGCTAAGTCCAGGTGTCGTCATGGTGGGCATCCTTCTGGAACTCCTGGCGAACGTCCTGGGCAAAAATCGCCAAGGTCTTCATCCTTCTCTTCCACCCAAGGGCTCGTCCCGCCATGTTGAATACATTGAGGCGCACCTGGAACACCAATGTGGTGTTTGCTTGCTTGAACCCCTTCCCAACATGAGATTTTGACAGACTGGAGATGTAGCCGAAAGGGAGTTGCGATACACCCCAGAGAAGCAAACACCAATGTGATGTTTGCTTCTCTGGGGCCCCAAGAAGGGGTGCCATGGAGACTCGTTCAGCCATGTCGAATGAGGCGAAGGCCCTCGGAACACCAATGTGATGTTTGCTTCTTTGGTTGTCTGTCTTGACTGATTTGCAGGGCACACATGATGCACCCCAGAGAAGCAAACACCAATGTGATGTTTGCTTCTCTGGGCCCCAAGAAGGGGTACCATGGAAACCCATCCCCCTTCCCCGCTATGGAGGAACCATTGACACTTTTCACTCCGATATCATCTCAGTTGGAACCATGCACACTTGCTCCCCTCATAACGACAGGCGAAACCAAGCCAACCCCATGAAGTAGGGGACACCTGGATGAAATCTTCCATCCTCCACCCCAAGAAGGGGCACCATGAGACTGAGGCTCATAGGGTGTCATTCTTTCCGCCACGGCCTAGTATTGGCTGGCCAACCGAGGCAACGTTTTGGTGCTCGATTCATCAACGATATCTCCAGAATAAGCCATGCAATGGTCAACCACAAGGGCATCTCCAGTGCGTCCTCCCTCGCCCTTGTCTCCTGAAGCGCGGAGCAGGTCGGGCTGCAGGTATTTGCTGCCTCGATGGTAGAGATAGCGGAAGCCCAGCCCTTCTGGATATGGACATTCAGGGGCTGCCAAGGGTTGAAGCAACCCATCCTCCGGCGGGATTCGAAAGGGTTCGACCGCCTTCTTTTCCGATAATCTTCTTACACTTTATATCCCAGGTGCCTCCCTTGACAGTAGTGATAGTGGTAATCTTGACAGCCCCGTCGCCTTCTTGGCAGCTTCTTCAGTACCAACCTCGCCTTGCGGATCATGACTCCCAGGAACAGGTGATGCTGGCAGCTTCGTCAGCATCAACCTGGTCGGTGGCGCAGACAGGGCTGGCAGCAGAGCCTCGTCCTGCTCGACAATCACATCGTGAGTGATGTCGATGCGAGGAAGGGTGGAATTCCGGGGATGTCAGAAGAGTTCATAGGGTGAGACATCCCCGGTTACGGTATTGGGTTTTGATGCCGTCATGTATTGATAACTGTGTTTTTGTTACTGTGGCCGATGGCCCCTTTCAGAGGTCATTGATGACAAGGAGAAGAAAGGGGCCACCGCCACAGTACCCGAGCTGAGGGCCGGCCCTTAAAAAGAATGTCGGAGCCAAGGGCCGGCCCCCGAGGAGAGTGTTTGAGGCGAGGGCCGGCCCTTGAGAAAGGGTTCCGGGGCCAAGGGCCGACCCTCAAAGAGTGTTGAGGCCTCCGAATCCGGGGTTGGCCCAGGGGCCTGCTAGTCGAAGAAAAATATTCAATGTTGACCACAGCCCCAGCCGCCTCTTAATCAAGGCATCCGAAGAGGCGGCTGGGAATGTGAAGCAAGGTGCTCCAAATCCTCTTCTGAAAGGGTCAAGCTGACTGATGTGATGCAACATGGAAGGACTAGCTGTGAGTCTCCAAGGGCGTCTTGTGGCACTAGCTGGGTGATGCTAGCCAGGTTGATGCAAGCACAGCGCTCAATGGAAGCGCACGATACTAGTCGTTGCCGTTGTACTGAACCATGACCAGGCAGAGTTGTCCTTGTTTGATGGGAAAGAATCCCAAAGCTGTGCCTTGTCCAAGTTGCAGAACTGGGCAAAAGTCTTCCGTGATCTTGTCTCAATGGGACTGAGCCTCCTCATGGATGGCTGTGACACTGTTGTGTGCGAAGCAAGCATGGCCGTAGACACTTGTGACAGGACGAGGTCCTGCTTAATTTGAGCCCTCCTCGTGGTTCTCAAGATATCCCCAACCTCAAGGATTCGTCATTGGACCTTGAGGCATGGGATACACATCTCCTGTGAAGATCCAGTCCAGGTCAAGCCCCATCTCAATATCAGCTGGGCCCGTTTGCCCCAGCAGCCCCTGTCGAAGCTGAGGCGGTGATACGCCATGAACTTGACCGTTATCGAGTGAAGTCCGCGTCCGCTTCCGAGGAGCAGAGTCGACCGCTGTGGTTGGTGAGGTTCGTCGTGCTCTTGCCGTCCGCCCGTGAAGCTCCCACTGCCGCTGCAACAAAACGAGAAAGTCTCTAGCCCTCTTGGCGCTCTCCCATGTAGCTCCCAGCTCATCTAGTGCTCTGAAGCAGGCACTCAGATGGAGGCCAATCTCATTTTCGCCTTGGCGTTGGTAGTTTGTCACCGAGGCAAAGATGAGCAACAGCGCCGCTGAGCATGCGATGCCAACGCCTTGGATGTTCATGCGGCGGAGTGCATAGCGTATCTCGTAGAGCTGGAGGAGTTTGGCGATGGCGTACGCTGATTCAACACACATCATGCGTGCGTGTGCCGCCCCTGGGCCCTGTGGAGGGAACGGTTGCACGTAAGTTCGTGACATCCATGGGCGGTGAGCGTGTATGATATTCTGGTGATATTGCATGCTGTACTAATTTTAGCAGTGTCCAATATGTATGAATGGTATACTAACTGCAGTAGGATGACGTGCGGGAGGTATGGCGTCTCGCGGTCATCGAGGTCGACTTGAAGTACGGTGGGCAAATCAGCCTGCCAGTTGAGCAGCTCTTCCACTGTCCGAACATTCATTTCTTGCAGAGTAGTAGCTGGGATCTTTCTGCTTCCATACCTATGTCCGGGTTAGTGATGTTGAACCAGGATACCAATGCGCCAAACTCACAGAGCATATCCGAGTGGAACCATGATGTCGCTGAGGAGGGTCCTTTGTCGATGCAGCTCATCTGTGTAGTCTGCTAGAGGGGTGAGCTCATCAAAGGACTTTTTGGAGACATATGGAATCCACTGTCCAGCTCTCTCGGGTCTGACGTCTCCGACAGGCTTGGAAACAGTGACGTCCTCCATGTTGATGCGGAACGGCCGTCCGAGATAGAATCCCCACATGCTTCGGAGTCCATTAGAGAAGGGCAGCCGGATATAGAGGAGGTACTTACTGGTCGACAGTGTACGCTGCCCAGAAAATGTCGCGACGCAGATCCGCAGATGCCTGGGTGACGGCTTTCTTCGCCACATACGGACTCAAGTCGACATGGAGAGCCATGTCAAAAGCCAGTCTCATGGCCATCCCTGCAACTAGTCAGTACTGGGACCTCTTCACCCTAGTTTCACTTACCGCTATAGAGCCAACCCCTCGCATCACGTTTGCAGCCAATGTCGTGGCTGCTGAGGACCACCATGGCCTGCACCGTCGCCAAGCAGGGACAGTCCAGTTCGATTTCAAGAAGTGCCTTGGCTCTGTCTGCAAAGAAGTCGGACAGGGACTTGGGAAATGTGACAAATGTTGGATGGTGTCGCGATTCAAAGGCAGCACCCAAGGAACATCTGCACCAGTGTCAGCCGCCTGCATCAAAGTGTCAAGAAGTAGACTCACGACTCACATTGAGTTGAGCAACGCCTCTGAATAGTATTGCGTGTCTTCCTTCCTGTCGCGCCAGTTGATCCTCGCTTCCTCAAACATGGCTCGGTTCACAACATGGAAAGCTGCATCTTGCCAAGCAAAGTAGAGGTTGACCAGATGCTCCTCGAGGTCATCAGGCACAGACTTGCCGATGCCAAGACGGTCGAGATATTCTTGCCCGTTGTTTCGAACAGTGCGATGAATAGTAAGATTGTCGGGCGCGGGCATCTCGACAAGATTGAAGTTAGATGTGGGCCCGTAGTACCGCACCTGTCCCCCGGGTCCTATCTGCAGGGACCCGATGCGATCAGAAAGTTGGTCGACGAGTACCTCGGTGCTTTCTGTGTCACTGATTGCCTCGTCGGATCCCGGGCCACTAGGCAGTTTGATCGAGTGGTGCTCACCTGACCCGGGAGTCGGGAACGGAAGCATGCCACCGATGGTGTCCGAGTCTAGGGCAAACGGGGGCTGAAAGTTGAAGTTTGGGTCTTCAGGATTGCTCCAAGTCCAAGAAGGCGGGTTAACTGCCAGAGAGCTGGAGGCATGGTCATCTGGGGTCGGGCGTCCGATGACGTCCAGGCCATCCAAATCCCCTATGGCGTGTGGAGGTGCCATCAAATCAGGCTGAGTGACGACGGCAACCTGTGCACTCTCGTCCACCCTATCCCAGACCGGCAAAGGTGCCGGGGGCGGGGGGAGTGACTCCATCGCGACATTCGCGTTTGGTTGGTTTTGGCCTGGTGATTGGTGAGGAGAGGCGGTGCCATTTGATGGTGCCCTCGCAGCATCTTTGCTGGCAAATGTGTGCGTCAGTTTTAGATGACCAAGTACCTTGATGAGAGCCTCTTGTTCCTCCTTGGGCATGGGTGGAGGTTCAAGCGAATTCTCGCCGATAAAATTGCACAGCTGCTCGATGCGTCCAGAGAGAAGCTCGATGGCAACGCGAAGAGAAAGTCTGCGCATAGGATAGTGAGCATGAGTGAATGCGACAGCGGGATCATGACTGACTTGCGCTTGTCATCACCTGCTTGGTATCGGCAATCCTTGTTTTTGTTTTTGCAGTTGGAGCAGATGGGGGAGGCTCCATCGCACTGGGAGTGTCAGTTGACTCGGCCACGAGACATCGTTGTCGGAACGCTTCTGATATCCAGCGAGGGGCTCACCTTGACCTTGCTCTCGCGACATGGCACACAAGCTGTGGTGACGTGCTTGCGTCGAGGCGGGCCCTGCGCTGAGGACGGCATGATTCTTCTAGGATAAAGCAGCGCGATGCTTGATGCGCTCAAGATGAAAACGACACCAGGATTAAGATCGAGACGAGGACAAGGACATCTCGAGTGGGTTGAATAGAGGTTCAAGATTGGAGCGCCCAACTCCACCCAAGGTCAAGGCCAAGCAAGGTTGATTGAGGAGAGGAGAGGAGGAGCAAGGGTCGGCGCTAGTGGGGAGCCCTGGTGTGCGGGGGAATCGAGCTTTAGTCAGGCGGGCAGGTTGGCCAGCCAAACAGGTTCGCACAATTCAACACCACGACAGGCTGCCCATCAACTTGAACAAATTATTCTCCGAATCTCCTTGAGGCTGTTTCTTCTGCTGCAGGTCAAGGTTTTGAATACATACCATAAAAGAGAAATTCAGAATCATTCGTGGTAAGAGTAGGGAGGAAGAAGTGCCACTCGCTACAGCACCCCTGCCATCACAGTGGCCACAGCTGGCTAGCAGGGGTGCCGAGCACTGGCAGCAGTCACTTGAACCTCGTTGTGAGCAGGTCACCGCCAACCTCAGAAGGGTGTGCGTCATTGTCTTGAGATAAAGTGAGCCAAATTGAAGAACCTAGGTCGACTTGGAACTTCCTTGCGTTTTGTCGAGATATGAACCAACCTAGTTGGCGACGTCCAACTCGACCTCCAGGCTAGCACCTCATGTACAGATGCTGGGTGATGCTCCGTCTACCCTACATTAGAACTCAGGATTCTGGAGGCATCCATGTTGTACGGAATTAATGCCTTGATCATTGTGGCTTGAAACCAATCATACGGGGCTAGGGTGTTGCAAATAAGCAATATATTTCAGTAAATATGTAAGGAAGAATGCTCTATATAGCCACGATCTGTATGGAGGCTCACAGGCGGAAGCGAAGCCATAACTTGAGCAGGGATTTTACAGCAAGACTTGAGTTCAACTTTCCGGGAGGATAGCTAGCAACGCCTGTCCGAGATATCTGTTGGCAGAAGGAAGGAGAGGTCATTTCAAGGCCCTGATAGCGAAGCCAGGGAAACCCTTGGTCATCATAACCAGGACTAGCTTTCAAGTTGAACGTAAGTCTCAACGATTCATCGTAATTTACCCTGTGCGAAAAGCCCCCATATATATCAAAGAACTGTCGAGGGTGAGAAGTTGCGTAAGCTGATGTCTACACATTATTGGTGGTATTTAAGAGGATTCGATGGTTTAGACCTGCGATCCTTGTATTGGTCCAACTTTAGATCGAAGTCAACAGGTCGTCAAAGTTGTGAGAAGTAAGCCATCCTTGGGTGCGAGCTAAAACTGTCTGGGACGGAGGATTGCTGACCGCATCTACCACAAATACCCGGAAGTTGGACTTTAACAGGCAGCCCCATCTTCTAGTTGAGTGCATGGGTAGTGGATGGCTCAAAGGTCAAGCCAAGCCAAGTGGAAGGGCGCTTTAGACCTCCTGATACGACTCGAGTACTCGTACGAAATCGCCATGGCGGGCTGGGCGCGCGTTGCTCGTTGAGGAGTACACTTGTCCCAATCGTGGCTAGTAGTGGACAGTGAAGTTGAAAGATTCCTGAGGTTTTCGGTCCGGCCGAGACAGCAGACGCAATAGTTTTACCTTTCTCTCGATGTCGTTGAGACAATAGCTTGGCTTTTACCGAGCAATCTGAAGTCAAGTCTAACCTCCTTCCAGGGTTTACCCTGAGAATGAGAGCGACAAGTTTCTGTCCAGGCTGTCTTGAAACCGAACCATTTCTAGCATCGAGCTTGCTTCTGAAAGTCAAGGAGCGGGTCAAGAATACCACTTAGAGGATAACTGATGTGGCCGTTCGGACTAAGTTTCGCGGTTCCTGACACCTGCGCACATAGCTGATCTAAGGTGAATGGAAAGGACGTCGACGTGTGTTGGCACAATGCGTAAATCTCTTGGAATGGCGTTTGCATGTCGTTCGTGGCCTTTGTGCGCTGTTTCGCTTAATCTGAGAAATATCTCGCTCTGCCAAGGCGATACTCATCTTATCACCATCGTAACGAAGCCGTAGAGGGGATTTCCTAGAAGGGACTCGTATCGAGCTCAAGGGTACGTGTGCTTGTGCGCTAGCTGGATAAATGCTGGTGTTGTTAACGATGTGAATGTTTTGTGATGCAAGGTGCTCTTTCTGTCAGTCTGCGATGGCCTTGAATTCCGACTGTTCCTGAAAATCAAGGCACCAAGCAAACGGCGGCTCCGACGACGGCATGTTGATGTCCCATGATGGACAGTGGATTCGGTTCTCCCTGAAACGAGAGAAGAAGAAAGAAGTAAAAGAATCTGGCCATGCTTTGTCAGATCGAGATGGGCATCTTGGCCTCCCCATTCAATTCCACCTTTTCAACGGGAGCCAGCGAGCGTGGCATGAGCCGGCCGGGATCCATCGGAGCTTGGAGAAAAAAAGACCATCATGGTGGCGGGATGGATGGAGCAGGTGGGTTTAGCTTGGAGCTACGTGACTACCTGATTGAGACAGCTGCCGAAGGAGACGGGGAATGAATTCTGGCCTGGAATACATGTATTGTGCTTCAAAGAATGATTCAGTTTAGGTGTAGAGGCATGTAATATCAAGAATGGTTGTCCGTCGAGGGTATCATCAACCCTCCATGTTCTGTGCAGTATCGCAAAGCCAGCCAGCTTGTACCACATGTTCATGAGACCCGACGTCAACACGGCCCGGTCTAGATCCGGACCAGCATCTCCAAAGCATCACTTAAAGGACCTGCCACCCGCTCGCCCTGGATTGGAGCGCAAGGAAGTCGCTAGAAGAGCACCTATTCTTCATGACAAAGCCCAGGTGGGGGTAGAAAAGCGTCCATCATGGGAAACACGGTTAGAGAGACACGGGCAGTATAGTGATCTGAGGGTTTCGAAGAGAAAAAATACTCCACATTTCCCCAGACGCCGCCAGGCCAATGCCTCGCTCGCTTCCATCCCAGAAACAGCAATTGAACCACATGAACCCCTCGATTCCCGACAGATGCCGGCTGTTGCGTCGCCACTAAAAGCCGGCGGCGGCGTTGGAGACCTTCCAAACTGCCTCCGGAGCCGAGCGAGGATCCGGCCCGGTTCCGGTTCCGGTCTGCGGGATTCCAGTCCCGCGGGACCTGACTGACCATGATTCTTTCTCTTTCGAGGCTGTCTGGCTGTCTCAGAGGCCACCCTCACGCAGTAGGGTCGCACTGCTTTTCCGTCAGCGGTGCCAGCCCCGACCTCGGGCGGCTCAAGGTACACCCCAAAGGTGAGCCGTATGGGGCTATTGATCATCTCCATGGGCGACGGCCTCAATTGACTGGTGGTGCTCCATTGACCCCATTGACCTTGACGGCGTAGACGCGCCTTCCTCCGGCGGGGTCAAAATTCTCGCGCGGCCATGTGACGTCTGTCCGTTGGGGTGGAATACCTGTCGACGCGGGAGCTGTAGGAGCTTTAGTAGACCCGACCTCTCCAGCTTTTCCTCTTCATTCTTCCTCCACAGCTTCTCTTTCTCTCTCTGTCATCTTCTTGTATTTGGCGATTTTTTATTTGCTTCTCCAACACATACACAATGGCTGCTGAAACCTACCACAAGGAGGCCATCGCTGGTGTGAGTTGCCCCTCACTCATGAAGCTTTTGATTGCTGCCCCCCACCAAGATCTTGATCGCTGACCTGCAATCGTCAACAACAGCTCAAGGACTCTAGCCTGTTCATTCAGGATGCCTTCATTGACGGCGAATGGGTCTCCAAGGAGAACAAGTTTGACGTCTTTGAGCCCTCTACTGCCACCGTCCTCGGCAAGGTCGCCAACTGCGCTCTCGAGGACTTCCAGAAGGCCATCAAGAGCGCCGATGCCGCCCAAACCAAGTTCTTCGAGACCACAACTGGCACCAGCCGAGGTGCCCTTCTGAGGAAGTGGTACGAGCTGGTTCTCGCCAACCAGGAGGATCGTAAGTGATACTACCTTTCCAACAATGGCCCCCAGACTAACAATACCCAAGTCGCCAAGATCCTTTCCCTCGAGAACGGCAAGACCCTCCCCGAGGCCCAGGGCGAGGTCATCTACGCCGCCAACTTCATCTCTTGGTTCGCTGAGGAGGCTACCCGCTCCTACGGTGTCACCATCCCCTCGTCCTCCCCTCACACCACCCTCATGACCATCCGCGAGCCCGTCGGTGTCTGCGGTATCATCACCCCCTGGAACTTCCCCGCCGCCATGATCACCCGCAAGATCGCTCCCGCTCTGGCCGCCGGCTGCTCCGTCGTCATTAAGCCCCCCTCCGAGACCCCCTACTCGGCCCTCGCCTTCACCAAGCTCGCCATCCAGGCCGGTCTTCCTCCCGCCACCATCCAGGTCCTCCCCACCCGCGACCGCCAGGCCGCTACCGAGCTGTGCACCAACCCTCTTGTCAAGAAGATCTCCTTCACTGGTTCCACCGGTGTTGGTAAGATGCTTGCCAAGCTTGCTACTGGCACCCTGAAGAAGGTCAGCCTGGAGCTCGGCGGTAACGCCCCCTTCATCGTCTTTGAGGATGCCGACCTTGACCTCGCTGCCGAGGGCGCCATGTTCTGCAAGTTCCGATGCTCTGGTCAGACCTGTGTCTGGTAAGTTTCTCCTTTCTGCTCGATTCCATGTCAACTAACCTTCTCCCCAGCGCCAACCGACTCTACGTCCAGAAGAGCGTCGCCAAGGAGTTCACCGCCAAGCTCGTCGCCAAGGTCAACGCCCTCAAGATGGGCGGTGGTCTCGACAAGGCCACCACCCAGGGTCCTCTCGTCAACAAGTCCGCCGTCGAGAAGGTCAAGGAGCACGTCGCCGACGCCACCTCCAAGGGCGCCAAGGTCGAGACTGGCGGTAGCACCCCCGACTCCCCCGGTTTCTTCCACCAGCCCACCGTCCTGTCCGGTGTTACCCAGGAGATGGCTGTCGCCAAGGACGAGACCTTCGGCCCTCTTGCTCCCATCTTCGAGTTCGACACCGAGGAGGACGCCATCCGCCTGGCCAACGACACCGAGTTCGGTCTTGCTGGTTACTTCTTTTCCAAGGACGTCAGCCGCGTCATGCGCGTTGCCCAGAAGATCCAGGTCGGAATGGTCGGTGTCAACACCGGCAAGATCAGCGCCGCCGAGGCTCCCTTCGGTGGTATCAAGGAGAGTGGTTACGGAAAGGAGGGCAGTCTTTATGGTCTGCAGGAGTACCAGAACATCAAGAGCATCACCATTGGTAACCTGAACGGTTAAAAGGGACAGAGAAAAATGGGGTAGCGAGGATTGCTTATTCAACTATGATAATGACGAGGCACAAAAGCCCACCAGAATAACGAATGGGATCAGAAGACACTGATCACCGAATACAAATAAGTAAAATGACTTGATGAGTTTCTGCCTGTTTGTGATGTGGATGAATGTGTAATTCCTACTGTGAATACAGCCTCAAGTTAACTATTGAGCGCATGGCAGGAATATGGGGATCACAGTTGGAGTGGCCAATGGGAGATAAAGCTGTCAAGACCTATTATTCAGGGGAATATAGTATAAGACTTTACGTTATATGGGCAAGTAGAGTTGGCAACTGTGTGGACGTTGCCCATGAGTCTGAGCGGAGGGCTTCTCCTCCCAGTCCCATCTCCTTAGAGCTACCGACAATCACACAAGACTTGGAGCCAATTGCAGACCACATTTGGATCTTAGTAAATACCAGTAAGACATCTGGCTACTGTATTGCTTTAACTGACACTATACGGGGACTGATGTATGTTTTAGACAAAGTGTCACATAAAGCCCACCATAACTAGCCTATCAGCGACTTCAAGTACACAACTAATTGAAATGCTAAAGAACGCTAAGGAATTGCCAAATAGTTACCAAAGTTGAACATAATGCTGTGTCAAAGAATCCTAGTTACTCGGCAGCCTTGCATGCCCAGCCAGCCACAGGACAGGCACAGTTCAGCTCTCTGCAGCGGAGACTACCCTTAGTCAGCTGTCGAATCCTCGTTGGGAGAGATGAAGCCTTATTTGAACTTGAATGGCTAACTTCTGCAAGGTTCAGAACCTGGGCGGCGATCATGCTTTGCCAAGTTTGTGCCTCGATTGATCTGGATGAAGCGAACGCGACCATCAGCTGGGAAGAATTCCTACGACGACCTCGCAACAAACGCTCGGCTTTTGGATATCGCCACCATGCTTCCTGGAGTGCCCTTGAGAAGGCGGCCGACCAAGGCTACGAGATGTGCCAGGCTATCAGGTCGGTAGCCATAGATGGGGTACGGCGAGAGGCTGAATCACATCTATGGCTTACAACTGAAAAGACTCGTCACAGTATCGGATTGAAGCTGTCTAATGAAAGTGTCGCGGCTTTCCTCTCGCGACTGGGTGTTTTTACTACTCAAGGTTCGTCTCACTTATCCGCACTGATAGTTTTGATGTCGGCTAATCGCCTTTGAGGAGGGTAGAACATTCCACGTTCACCGGGAGAGCTGTTTGCCCGGAGGCTGGATTGCCTGAAGTCTTTGACATGGCAAGATCGTGGCTGGAGACATGTCTCCTCCACCATTCAGGCTGCGGACGCCCAGGAACAGCAAGTCTCCCAACGAGAGTTATTGACGTAGGTCCAAGCGATGGCTCCAAAGAGGTCCGTCTGCATTTGTCCAACGGAGAAATTGGCGAGTGGGTTTCTCTAAGCCATCGATGGGGAAGTCAGAAAATCCTCACCACCGTCCGATCGAACATGCAAGCTCACTGCCAACAACTGCCTTGGTCCTCGTTATCAAAAACATTCCAAGATGCTATCAAAGTAACGCGAGAACTGGGCTTCTGTTATCTCTGGATCGACTCACTCTGTATTCTGCAAGACTCGTCTGATGACTGGGTCAAGGAATCGGCAAAGATGGGGAGTTACTATAAGGATGCGATACTTTCCATCGCAGCAAGTCATCCCAACAGTGCAGAGAAGGGCATTCTAGCCAAACGAGAGTCGGTAATGTTCAATGACTCACCAGACTTCGCGGTCATGGTTCCCTGCAGTTCATCTGAGGGAACGTCCAACATCTACATCAGGAAAAACCTTTTGTCTTTTGAGGATATGCTGGATTCCAAGGACTTTAATCCTCTTGAGCTCCGGGGATGGGTATTACGAGAGACGATGCTTGCACCTCTGACTCTGTACTTTACACAGGAGCAACTTATCTGGCACTGCCGGACTTGTGGTCGGGTTGAAGCTGACCGGAATCCGACTCTTTCGGCATCTCTTCCCTTGAACTGGACCAACCCAAAGGCTGTCGTTGCATTGACGGAGGCAGCTACGCCAGCTGCAGTGATCAGTGAGGACACTGATCAACCTCCGGATGCACATGGAGCATGGCTTCGTATTGTCATCGACTTCTGCGGTCGCAAGCTCACATATGCCGATGATCTGTTCCCAGCCATTTCAGGTTTGGCTAGAGAGGTTCATAGGATGACCGGAGATACTTACTGCGCTGGTTTATGGAGAGGCGACATTGCTCGAGGGTTGATGTGGTATCGACAAGCCCCAGTCAAAGAGACCCCCAAGTATTTGGCCCCATCCTGGAGCTGGGCGTCTAAGATTTCAGCAGTCGATGGCGGGATGGACCCGTACTTCATGATCCAGAATACCCGCGTGGTTGAAGGGACGAGTGCCGAGGTGATTGACGTTCAATTAGAGTACGCTACTACGGACCCATTTGGAAAGCTGAAAGGAGGGAGAATCCGAGTCAAAGGCTGGACATGGAATGCTTATTTGTTTGATGGCAACTCAGACATTCAAGGCAAGGCTGGTGAAGCCTCTCTGGACCCAGCTCAAAGTGAGGATAAGACGACTAAAAGCGACCAAGTCCACGTCAACAAACTCGATGTTCGCGATGACACCAGAGGAATGACATACAGCCTCGACACAGAAGAAAGTTTAGAGGAATTCCTCAAAGTGGACTGGACGCATTCACCTTTCCTTGCACTTGGGGTAGGTGTACTTAAAGATGCATCGGATGTTGCTAGACGGTATGATACCGATATGATGTCTGGACTTTTACTGAAGAAATCAGCTCAGGTGGCTGGAGCATATGTACGTGTTGGCATCTTTGATGGGGATGTAGAGGATTGCCGGCAAGATCCGTGGAAGATGGATGTTGTAGATATCGTATAGGAGCAGCACATACCGGTTGATGCCATGGTGGAAGACGGACATGAGGACGACCATCTCAAAGGCTGGAAACTCTCGTTGAGGAAGCCTAACCCTTGTCAACCCACTTCAGCTCCTCTCACATCCCTCGTCCATAATCAAAAGGTTCCCATCAAAGTCGGCGTCTTTTCCGATGAAGTAACATAACCGAGGCATTGGGAAGTAGGAAAGCTCGCCTGTGGCGGATTCCGTCGCCTAACTGGACCAAGCAAACCCACCCGGCCTGGGAACACAGGCAGATACCAGCGTCTATAAACTGTCAATCCTCTCAGTTTCTGGCAGAGCCGTGTCAATCTGGAAAGAAGAAATGGGTATGGCAATCGCGAGAGAGAAAGAGAGAGAGGCCAAACTCGATGGTGTAAGTGCCACTGGTGACTTGGACTGTGCTAAAAGTACAACGCCAATCGATGGTCGATTCTCATCGTGGCCAGACCGCAAAAGGCCAACAGAGATCTATAGCCAATAGAGCTCTCTATACAGGGAAGTGATACCACATTGTGAAGAGCCTTGGTCTGCATCAGTATACCTTTGGCCTTGCTCTGTACGTCAGTGTGGAGACAGATCAAGTGAAGCTATAAGAACAACACCATCCTCCCCCAGACTCATCACCAAACCCATCAACCCATCCCCCCTCATCTCGGCGAAAACACCGTACCAAATTTACCAATTAAACAATTTCCTTGTCCATTTACCCCTCAAAAGCAAAGATTTAATCATCATGGCCACTCGTCTCGCTCGGGCAGAATTCCGTCGCTGCCCCGCCGCAGCCAGCATTATAAGAGCCTCGGAATTCCCATCCCGAAGCCAACTCAAACTCTGCACCTTTCATACCACAACCAAACTTTTCAAAATGGCCTCGAACGGAACTACTCACAAGAACGGTGTTGATGGTATCTTGTCCGAGCAGGGGCAGGCGAGGCTGTTTAAGCTGTCGCCGCCGCCTTCGCTGGATGCCTTCAAGGCTATCTGTGAGCAGAGGGCTACTAAGGAGGAGTATCCTCTTGCTGCGGATATCAAGGAGAATATTCCTATCTATAACCTTGCGGAGTACTCTACTCTGACTGAGGAGCAGAAACTTGCTCTTCAGGATGAGTGGTACCGTGTTCTCCTACACGGTCCTGGCGTCCTTGTCACCGCGGGGCTATACAAAGACCACGGCGTCATCGACAAGGCTACGGCGACATACGCAAGAATCATTCAGAAGGAGAGCAAGGGCACCAAGGTATCCGGCGACCACTTTGCCGGTGCTGGTAAAAACGACCGTATCTGGAACTCGTTCAGCAAGCACGGTCTCGAGGATCCGGCTTCGTTCCTGAGCTACTACTCCAACCCGTACCTCGATCTCATCTTTGGTTCTTGGCTCGGTCCTGCATACCGTGTCACTGCGCAGGTCAACAATGTCAGACCTGGTGGACAGCCGCAGGTCTCTCATCGGGATTACCATCTTGGGTTCATGTCCACTGAGCGATGCGGCGGGTATCCTCGAGCCATGCAGGTTGCTAGCCAGTGCCTGACCCTCCAGGGCGCCGTTGCCCACGTCGATGTCCCCCTCGAAAGCGGCCCAACCCGTCTTCTGCCTTTCAGCCAGGCCTTCTCCGCCGGGTATATGGCCTACCGTCTCCCAGAGTTTAACGAATTCTTCCTGGAAAAGTACGTCGCCCTCCCACTGCAAAAGGGCGACGGTCTCTTCTTCAACCCAGCCCTCTTCCACGCCGCAGGCGAGAACAAATCCTCCGACATCAACCGTCTGGTCAACCTGCTCCAGATCAGCAGCGCATTTGGCAAGCCAATGGAGACGATCGATGCTCTGCCGCTGGTGGAGCGCACTTGGGACGACCTGACGGCCTTGTACAAGGCAAAGGGTCTAAGCGACGAGGTCAAGATGTTTGTGTCGGCTGTTGGTGAAGGATATCCATTCCCGACGAACCTGGACAACAACCCTCCCAAGAACGAGAGCATGGCCCCTGATTCGGAGCAGGACATTATCCTGGGGGCTCTTGTCAAGGGGAAGAGCAAGGCCCAAGTCTTGACTGATCTTGAGGCTTTCAGAACAAAGATCAAGGCATGAGCAGATGTTTTCGAAGCCAGGTTGAGTTTCACTCGCTGAGGGAACGAGATAGTTTGTAGGATTCTGGAAGAAATATTAGTAGCATTTACATAGCGAGATTAACAGGAATAGTCACTCCTTACAAAGACAAAAAGCACCCTTTCCAAAACTCAAGTTCGCGTGCCCTCCTTCTCTGAGCCCACGATGCTCCGTGCCGTCTTCTTCAAGTATCCCCGGAAACTCTCGAATGCGACAGCATCGTGACCTTCGAGCCATCGACAGCTCACCGAGATGTGATCCTGAGCAACGCGGATAGACACCTTGAATGCGAGGACGCACTTTGCTCCTTCGGCCTTGGATCCGTCGGCTGTCTCGGTCTGCATCTCCCGCTGCTTCCGTCTCCTCCATGCCCGAGCCCACACTCTGTCGGCCGCTCGTCCCGTGCCCTCGAGGCGCTCCTTGTCCCAGCTCCATGATGTCAGATCGAGCTTGGCAATCTCATCCTTGAAGCGATCTGCGAAATCGCCCACCTTGTCGGGCAAAGGCACATCGACAACTTTTTCTTCTGTAATCTCTGGGAGGATGTTCTTCGGGACGGCCGTCTTGATGCCACGAGCAACTTCCTGCGTCGGCCGCATGCTCCCAAAGCTCCAGGCGATCGCCCACCGACGTGTCTTGCTGCCCTGGACAAACTCAGTCACGGCGTAGTTGTCGATTCCATGCTCGCGGAGTTTGGCGATAAAGTCGGATAAGCTCGTCAGGAAGCCAAACATGGCCGTATACCAACGCACACGCTCTCGTAGTTTGAGCGACTCGTTGAGAATATGGTCGACAAAGGCAACCTCGCCACCTTCGGTAACCATCTCGACCTTGGCACCCGTGCATGCCGTGAAAGGAGGTCGAGACTTTTGCTCGGCACTCTTGATCATTTCTTGCTCTGATTTGTAAAAGGGCGGGTTGGTCATTGTAAAGTCGATTTTATCCACGTTGAGGTCGTCAAGAGGGATGATGGCGTCTGTTGGCTTTCGTTCCACGACCTTGATTCGGTGCTCTAGTTTGTTAAGAGCTACATTTTTACGAGCGTACTCAAGACTCTTTGTATCGATTTCTGCACGTTGTCAGTTAAGTGCTTATGAATTGAGATGGCATACTTACCAGTGGCGATGAACTCCCATGGCCGTTGGGCACACCCCAAAAGAGGGTAGATACAACTCGCCCCAGTACCAATATCCAAACCAACGAGTTTATCACCTGGTTTCTCATACGAAGTGCTATCCAGGAGACCCTTCAGCCATAACACGTAATTGTGTCGATTCGTGACCTGGAGAATCGCGTCAGTAGACTCAACGACGCGTCATGGAAAAGAAGCCAACTCACAGGAGGACAAAGTCGGTCATCAGGAAGTTCAGTCTCAAGTTTGAAGTCGAGTTTGAGAAGAGTCTTGGTCAGCTGCATGACACATTGCGGGTTGTCGAAGAAATCCGTCTTGTGCTTGTTCCATCTATAAAGCTTCGTTAGATGGCTTGTTCACTGGAAGAATTGAACAACGAGGGCGTACAGTAGAGCAAAGTCTTTGTCCTGGAGTGCCAGCTGTTTAAAGTCGGGTGTTTTCGTGTACAATTCAGCAAAGTGGCGATCTCGAGAAACACTGTCTTCTGGAGGCCCTTCCAGTGGCTTTTGCAGGGTCGCTTCCCGAGATGTGACACTGTCGTAGCCCTTGGCCATTGGCTGGCCAGGGGCCTCTTCTGTTGCCTTGCGCTTCTCACCCATTAAATGAGTTTTCCAATGACGTATGAGTTCGAATATCCAAAATCTACAACGCGTGCGATGAAAATCGTTGATGGTGGTGAGTCGCGACGCGCCGATGTCTTGGCTCTAATGAAGGTGTTTAGTGAAGATTCCTAGCGAGGTCCTCCAGCGCACGACCCACGACCTCACAAATAAAGTTCCATGTCACCACCAGACAAGACAGCGACAACGAGAGTAAACCTTCAATCAGTATTTGTCCAAAGTAAATTGAGTGGCACGAAATATCTAAGAAACAAGATACCCAAGAAAATAATACAAGAAATGCAATCGCCGAGGCTTCGTTAAAATCATGTCCTCATACTACGATATCATTCATGTCCCATCCCATCCTGTAGTGCTTACCACAAGAGAACCCTCCATCGCCAGCCATCAAGAACCTTCATATCCTTCTCGTCAACGTCCGGGTCGCCCTGCTCGATGCGCGCGCAGAGCTTCTTGATGCGCTTCTGCACCGTCCGGGCCACCCGGAGCGACACCTCGTTGGAAAAGACAAACAGCACCGCGAAGACGATAAAGGCAAACTTGGCCCATCTACCATGACCGAGGAGGGCGTTCTTGATGTACTCGAGAAGGCCCTTGGACTTGCGGAAGGCGTACTCGGTGTCATTGGCCGACATTGCTGATTCCTCGTCGTCGTGGCTTCGGCGCCAGAATTTGCGAATAAAGGGAATAAACGTGGCACTGTGGCATGTTAGTCTGCAGCTCATCGGCGGCTAACAAAAAGAAGGCAACTCACATAGCACCACCAATAATCCACCTCCTCCAGCGATGGTTCTCGGCCTCTTTGCCAATACCGCGCACCTCGCTCTGGAGAATCCGTAGGTCGCTGAGCATCACGTTGGTGTGGTTGCGGATGCGCGTGTCCAACTCATACGCCGACATGGCCGAGTCACCGCTCCGTCTCTGCCGCTGAAGGCTGACGTACTCGCGCAGACCAAACTGGCACGTCGTCTTGAGGGCTTGAAGCTCTCGAAGCGAGGTGGGGGCCATGGCTGGCACCATCTGCTGTTGAGAGCTATACTGCTGCTGGGTGCTATACTGTTGAGTGCTGGTGATCTTGGTGCTGCTGGCCATTGCTCCGCCGTGGTCGGGAAGATACGAGTCGGACACTGGGCGCGTGGGAAACATGGCGGGACCTGTCTGAGGGCCAGAGACGGGAGGGTAGTTCTGGGGGTTGTACGACTGGTTGTAGTTCTGAGGTCCATATTTGTCTGGTGGCGGGCCGTAGTTTTGAGGGTTGTAGCTCTGGTTGGAGTAATCCTGAGGATTGTACGGCTGAGGACCATACTGCTGAGACTGGGAGTCAGGCCCGGGATACGACTTTGCTCTCTCTGGGGCTCGTCCATCGGAAGGAGAAGGGCTTCGCATGGGCTGAGGGTCCAGAGCCCGAAGCGGTGACTTGGATTTGCGAGATTCCGACATGGCGTCAGGTCAATGAGACTCTAGTGAGAGGACGAGCGTAAGAAAGATTATGACAAAAGGCAAGGCAAATCACAGAGAGCGATTTCAAGTACGGAGAGAAAAAAGGTCGAAGCTCAACCTTTCACTTTTGCTAGCTGAGCTGAGCTGTCTGTGTGGAGAGAGCTGGAGGCTGGGTGAAACGAGGCCGACCCATGACGTCCCGGTGACAGCTGAGGGGGTGGGCGGCAAAGGGCAAAAAAAGAATTCATGAGGCTGGGGAATGGAATATGCAATAGCGTGGCATGATCCCAGCTACCGAGGGCCACAATTATGTCCCAAAGCGACAGATCAGATGATGGAGAATTGATTTCTTGCCCTCAGTATCCCAGGGCTCGATACATGCGGTGCGCCATCCCGTCGATGCCTTCAGCCGGTAGAGCTCGTCTCATGTCGCGTAGCAGTTGCTCCTGAACCTCGG
The DNA here is from genome assembly GCF_000151355.1 of Fusarium vanettenii 77-13-4. NCBI lineage: Eukaryota > Fungi > Ascomycota > Sordariomycetes > Hypocreales > Nectriaceae > Fusarium > Fusarium vanettenii. The sequence goes on along the minus strand of NW_003315865.1, from coordinate 329,857 downwards.
GGTCGAATCTGTCCCAGATCCTATTGAGCTGACTGGTCAGGTCCCGTCGCTCCGTGCGAAAAACACCAGCGAATGCCTCAAAGAGAATTGTCGTCTCGTCCCAGCCAATGAGGTTGTGAATGTCCTGGATGAGAAGCTCAAAAAAGTTGAGTATGTGCCCTAGCAGGCTTTCTGAGCATCCTAGCCCATTGTCGTTGTTTAGGACAACGCACAAGGCGTGTACCATGGCCGCCCATCGCTTCACCACACTGGTCCGGACTGAGCCATGCTCGATCTGCTGCTCGGCGGTTCCAAACATGTCCAATGTCCCCGTTCGCGAGTGTTCTTCGAGGTGGCTGAAGAGAAAATGCAGTGCCCGATGGATTATAGACGGTGGGTGGGGTTCCATATCCTCTGGAAGGAAGAAGCTCCGGAGATCAAGAGCACCTCGTCTCACGGCGAACCTGGTTCTCGGTAACAGTGTGAACAAGGTGTCACGGTCCAGGTGGAATCTTCGCCCTTCTGCTCCAAACTGGCCATTCTGTGGTGGTATCTCGTAGAGGACGACGACTAGCATGGTGCGTCTCGGAGCTGAAGCTGGAGCTGGAGCTGGAGTTGGCACGGGGTTCGCTGCAATGACAAAAGGTGCCATTTGAGCAATTGGTGGTGGGTATCCATACATATCTCCCCCATCCAAATTGAGGCCATCGATATCAAGTTCAGCAATACCATCCATGACAAAAGGGACACCCGGTGCCGCATCGTCGGTTGCCAGAGCCTGGGGTCTACGACCCTGGCGGCCGGGGTTGGTGTGCTCGGCCTGACGACCACGACGCGGCATGGTGATGTTGGTATATTGAAAAATCCGGGCTGATGACAGAAGAGTCCAATGCCCTGGCTCATCTTTATATAGCTGTTCTGCGAAGTGCTGGGAGATCATGACAGGGTCAGTTTGTCCATAGTGGGAGTTTGATGTAGCAGATGGGCTGTTAGTGCGAGCAAGCAAGCCCAATGATAGCAACAACTCCATAGTAAACACCCAATGAGTCAGATGTTATGGATGAATAAATTGCTCAGTATTTTCCTGTTAATTAACGGTGCCTCTTTTCGAGCATGGCAACGCGCTCAGACTATGTTCCTTGAGATCGTTGTTAGCATCCATCGTGTGTATGTTTCTTGGTGTTTCGATAGCACTAACCGCCGCTTAAACAACTTTGGCCACGAAAGCACACATCCAATCTTAAAACGGCACCACACAAGTAGAGGAGTTTCCAAACCAGGACTTCAGTGCACGATAATTTCGCTCCATGATGTCGTGGTCCGCAAACTTGAAGGAAACCAGCAGGAAACTGGTAGAGAGACGGCAACATGCATGAGTGAACGCCTGAGAACTCAGGCCAAAGTTTAAGGTGTCGAGAAGCTTTGTACTGCTTGGTCCTGGATGACTCAGCTTGAAAGTCCTCGAGTCTGCCTGGAGAGAGTGGGGCCCCACTCGTATCCTCCGTCCAGTCTCCCAGTCCCAGTCCCAGTTCCTCTCCCTCTCGCTCTCTCAGTCAGCTCTCTCTCATCCTTCATCTCAAGTGGCCTGCTCCCCCATGGCGAACCACTCGTTCCATATCTACCTTGACCTACCTCGAGCTTCGCTTACCCCAGACATTCTATCCATATCTTATTGCCAAATTCAACTTGCTATTCAACATGACTACCTACAGCCGTTGCACGTCTTCTGAATCTTGTGTCCGTTGGGTGAGATTTGTTGGAATAGGCTGACAGTTTCAAATCATTATCCAATGCCAGAGTCTCTAATGTTAGAGGCACTCCTGTTGCCTTATCCTGGTACAAGTGACATTTCTCTTCCTCTCAAGTCCCTACCACTGTGATCCCTCCCATGAGTATAAGTATCTGGTCTTCCCCCTCCTCCTCGGTCTCTTTTCTCTTGTCCCTCAGCCCTCCTCATCATCTTCCCAATTCCCTCTCGTCTTCCTCTCGTCGCCTCTTCCATTGTGCTCTTGTCCTACTATTCTGTTCTATCCATCCTTTGTTCCTCCTCGCCGCTTACACGGCCGCGAGACTACCGTCGCCGGTCTAAGATACCACCCCACCCCACCTTGAACTCGTCCCAATTGCTGCCCTCCAACCACCCATCATGGAAGTCACACACAAGGTCCAGTACAAGGTCCGCGAGCTCGGTACTCGCTCCGTGACCCTCTTCCCTACCCAAGCCCAGATCAAGCGAGAGATCAAAGATGTCCCTCTCAAGGTAAGCTCTTCCCATACCCGATACACCCATGGCAATCGCTCACCATCCTCCAGCCCGGCACCAATGAAATCTCCATTCTCGGCTTCAGTCCAACCATTGACAAAAATTCGGTCATGGTTGAGGGCAGCGGTTCTGCGACCATCACTGGCATCAGTGTCGAATTTGTCCCTAACCACGAGCTTTTTGACGATGTCTACCCCGAAGATGATTCGGACGACTCTCTTAGTGACGATGACATTGATGAAATCAAGGAAGAAGACGAGTATCCGGGGCTAGCTCAAGCCCTAGAGCAAGAGCAAGACCTCAGAGACCATCTCGACAAAGCAAAGGAGGAGATCCTCAATGCCGACGACCGCCTCAGGATCCTCGACAGCTACTCCAAATCACTCGACAAGAGGGAAGGGGTCATCATCAGTGAGGTCCTTGAGACGTACAAGCAGCAGCGTGAAAGAGCCCACGAAGATCGCATGGCTGGTATTCTCCGAGAGCGCACCATCATCAAGGCCCTGAACAAGGCCGAAAGCGAACGTTGCCGCCTCTCCAAACTCAAGGACAAGCAAAACTACAAGACATTCAAAGCCCAGAACAAGGTTCAAAAGGCAAAGCAGAAGGCAAAGTCGAAGCAGCTGAAGCGGATCGAGGAGAAGCGCAAGGAAAAGGAGCGCATTCGCAACGAGCGCGCTCGCTGCTGGCCCAAGTACTGCTACACCGTCCACATCCAGCTCGAGGTCAACCCTTCCTTCACCCCATCCTCTTCTCGCCGCAGCTCTTTCTCCAGCGAGGTTGATGTCGTCAAGCGTTCGGAGAGCCGGACCGTGCCGGTGGAAGAAAACCCCATGTGCGACCTACTTCTGTCGTATGTCACCAACTCAGCCTTCTGGACCCCCAGCTACGATCTTCAGCTCTCGACGGTCAATGCCACAGGCACACTCTGCTTTGACGCCGGCCTCCACAACACCACGTCCGAGACTTGGGAGAACTGCAAGATCACCCTGTCAACGTCTCAAGCAACATCCTCGACCCTGGATGACTCGATCCCCATCCTCGTCCCTTGGCACATCAAGCTAGCGAGCAAGGGCTCGGCCGGCAACATCTTCAACAGCCGACAGGAACGCCAGCAGAAGAACGAGTGGCAGTCCAAGAAGATTGCGCCGCCAGCGCCCAAGCCGAGACAGGAAATTTTTGGTCTCAACACAGCCCCAGCAGAGAGCGATTACCAGATGCAGCTCATGTTGCTGGAACAGCAAAACAAGAAGAGGCTGATGATGGCCAGACAAGAACAGGACGGCCCTGCGGGAGCTCAATGGGGTTCCCATGCGCCTCAACACATCATGCAGCAGCGACAGATGCTTCAAGCACAGCAACAGGCGCAACAGCAACAGCAGCAGCAACAGGCGCAGCGGCAACAGATGCTGAACCCGCAGATGACGGGAGCTGCGCAGATGATGCCGCAACAGATGCCGCAACAGCAGATGCAGATGCAGATGCAGATGCAGGGGATGATGCAACAGCAGCAAGGCCAGCAAGTACTCCAGGATTTCTCCATGTCAGAGGATTTCAATGCCGATGGCGACGACGTCACGATGCCCGATGCACAGCCTTCGCTCGAGTTTCAGAACTCGCTCGTCGAGGAGACTGGCTTCACGACCACCTACGACTTGCCCGGCCTCAAGACCTTGGTGCCCAAGTTCACTGTCTCCAAGCAGCGCGTTGCTCGCCTCAACTTTGCCCACGTCTTGTTCAGCCACACCGTCGTAGCCAAGTACCAGCCTGTTGCATACCTCAGGGCCAAGCTTCGCAACAACAGCAAGCTCACTCTCCTTAGGGGCCCTGCTAGCTTGACGCTCGACGGTAGCTTCATGGGACAGGCCAAGATTCCCCGATGCAACTCAGGTGAGATCTTCAGCCTCAGCTTGGGCGTTGACTCGGCCATCAGAGTCATGTACCCCAAGCCTGATGTTCGAAGGAGCACGAGTGGTATGTTCAGCAAGGAGGATAGCTCTGTGTACGTCCGCGCTGTCACAGTGCACAACACACGCATGACTGCTACCAAGCCAGCCCAGGTGCTTGTCTTGGACCAGGTCCCCGTCTCGGAGGATGACCGCTTGAGGGTCGATATCTCGAACCCTCGCGGTCTGACAGTCGGCGGGGCGCCCCAGGCGGTTGGACTTCCGGGACGGGAGACACAGGAGGACAAGAACTGGGGCAAGGCCACTGCTACCCTCAAGGGGGGCGGCCAGATCACGTGGGACGTTTCCCTCAACCCAGGCAAGGCCGTCAAGTTGGGCTTGGAGTATGCCGTATCGATGCCAAGCGGCGATGCTGCCCAGGAGTGTTGAAGAGGTGGTTCGTAGTCACGTGCAAAATGTTTCTTTGTCGAGTTTCTATAGGTAATGGGTCAAATCACGATGGAATGTTCAGGATGTTTTACGTCACAGAATGGAAACGCAGGATTGGGTGATGTTGGTTGTTCTACATAGTCTCTGACAGAAAGTTTATACATGATTTGGCAGAATCCTTGCCGGTACACCTCGTTCTCCTCTTGCCATCTCTAATGAGGGCCTTGTTCTCTCCTGTAATACCCGAACCTTGTTCGCTCGCTCACGGCTCTCTAGCCGGGTCTCGTCCGTTCGTTCGGTTGTCGATCCTTGATAGTAGAGTTCAGTCAGAACTCGTGCACTCGGTTTGTGCTTCGGATAGTGTTGATGTCAAATAGAAAAGAAGTCTTGGTTCGTAATGCTTTGCCAGTACGCGGAGACAGGCGCTGTGTCGTGGTGATGTTCCAAGAAGGGTGACAGACAGATAATTCCTCGACAATGTGTTGATCGCGACTCTGGTGTTGGGTTACTTGATCCTCAGAACAAGTGTCGGCCGAGATCAGTAGTCTCGCTCATGCAGTTCTGTAGTTCGCTGGCAAAATCTGAAGGAAAAAGGAAAGAAATTGTCAAACAAGTCTATCGGTGTCTCTTGGTTGGTGTCTGACATTGTTCTTAAACAGGTTGGTGAAGATCGGGTTGGAGTCCAGTAAGTCTGTCCTCCGGTTGGTGTGAAGGTCTGATTGGAGTCCAGAAAGTCGGTGAGTCCAGAAAGTCGGTCATCCGGTTGGCGTCTCAGTGACTAGCTGTCGACAGACGCAGAGCAGTTACTGCTCTGTCCAGGAGAAGGAGTGAGCGGACTCAAAAGGCTCCTCTGTGGTGCGTCGACGCTCAAGAGGGCTACCTGTAGTGGCTCGGTTCACACTTGCTGGCCTGTTCATAGTTCCTGGCTCTTCAAACATGCCGATCGAGGTAGGGTTCCAGTTGGGGGTCTCTGATGCCAACCCAGTGTACTCAAAGCCGCTTCCGTTGCGAGGCAGGTAGCGAGGGGGGTAGGGCGTTTGAGTTCGAACAGGATACTCAGCTGCTGCAGTTCTCTGCGCGTTGGTGTCGGGCAAATCTAGGTTCCAGCGCTCAGTTGCCAGAGGGGGGTAAGTCCCGCCAAAGTGGTTGATGGGTGCCTGGTAGACAGGTTGATAGCCGAAGGGCGTGTATCCGAATGGAGCGTACGGGGGGCAGTACGTCGGGAACGCCATGGGTTGCATCGGTGGCACAAATGGCACATAGGGATACCCAGCAGGGGCCTGTGGAGGGTTCACAACATATGGGTTGTGAGGAAGGAGTGGTTCCGGAAGCATTGGGAACAGTGGCTGCGACATGGGGACCTGAGGCCAGGGAGCCGCGGGCATCATACCTGGATGAGGGAACGGCACGTGGTGGAACGCGTTCGGGTTGACCACGTTGTAAGGGAAGACTCCATACTGGCCAGGTTGGCTTTCGTTCCCAACGAAATAGGAACCGAAGGATGAAGTTGCGCTATCGTCGAAGGAGCTGCCGTTGAGGGCATCGACCGAAGACCCGGCTTCCTAGCCCGGGTCAATGGTCCCGTTCGACTGGTGGATAATAGGACCGTTGTCTTCCTGGGGCTGAGGCCCCCAGCAGATCTCACACGTTTTCTCAAAGGTCTTGTCATTTCCACAACGAAGACACATATGGATTCGTGGCCAACCCAGCTGCTCCTTGATGCTCTTAGTGCCAGGCGGCCAAATGTAATCCTTCTCGGACTCCGTGAGAGGGATACAGTTAAAACAAATCCCTCTCCATCCGACCGATGGTAGCACATTATCGCACATGTCGCACAGCCTCCAGCGGCCGGCCTGGAAAGCACAACGTCCGCAGTACCCAAAGTACTCGAACCCGCTGCCTTCTTGGCAGGCCATGCAGTTTTGTGTAGTTTTTGGCGACATACTCTGGTCTCGATCATCAGAATCAGCGTCTGTGAAAGGCGAAGATGCTGTTCCGCGGTGAGTTCTGGCAGGCTCAGGGGTGAGGGCAAGGTGGTTCTCCTCATCAGAGTCGTTGTCATTGTCAGGGCTGGGGTTGATATTCGAGTAGAGATCTAGAGCGCCAGTCATGGTCACATCCTGAGTGTCAGGCTGTTGGTTGCGGTTGGCCAAGATGACGGTGCTAGCTTCCGAGTGGTCGTCAGAGTCTCTGTCGATGAGGGCACCGCCGCTGAAGGCGTCAGAGAAGTCTTCGAGTTCGTCCAAAGACATGTCGTCAGTTGGGGATTGGTCAACAGTTTCTCCCAAGGTCATCGTGTCGCTTTGAGATTGATCTTCAACATCTCTGAGGACCAGGGCACCAGCGTCGACTGTGTCGGGGTCTTGTTCGATGTTGTTCAACATCATGCTGTTGGTTCCGAAATCTTCGGGCTCCTCTTTGATTGGTTCCATGATGAGGAAATGATCCAAAGCGATGCTTTGACGTCGTTCTTGTCTAGGAGACTTGTTAGCACCTGTTCATCAAAGGAAGCTTGATCAAAGCAACTTACCAAGAGACGTGTGGTCGAGAGACAGGAGTGTTACTTGCGTCCTTGAGGGTGATCACGACTTTCAAAGTGCTTAGTCGGAAATGATGGCGGTCGGAACGTGCTTGATGTTGTGATCACCGCGATGATCGTGAAGAGGTGTGGTCTTGAGAATAGTCGCGACAGGCAGATTTGCTCAGTTGTAGACGATGGCGATAGATGTAGGCACTTGATCTTACAGATGGTCGCGATGAAGGGGAGATGCTTGACCTTGGGCGGCCACGAGATATGGAGGTAGATGAAGGTTGGTAGATATGCTCCAACGTCAAGCAGTGCTTGTGGTCAAAGACGATGCCGATGAGAAGATCGCGATAGATGAATATTCTCGATCTCTCAAAGGGTCGCCAGCGGTGAATGTGCTTGATCTTGGAGGACAGAAGAAGGGAAGATGATCGACCTTGACGGCCACGGGAAGGGAAGGGGATTGATGTTGACGATGTCGAGGGGAAAAGATGCTTCAGATGCAAAGGCAGAGTCTTGACCTTGATGGTTGCCTCAGGAAAAGAAAACAAAGCACCCGACCTTGGGGAGATCGCGAGAAGCGATGACGCTCAAGAGTCGAAGGGGGTTTGGTCTCGAAGATGACAAGAGGAGAAGATACTAAACCTTGGCGGAATCACGAGAGGTGAATCTACTTGACTAGAAGCGATAGCGAGAAGTGAAGATGCTCGTGCTTGTCGAAGGTCGCAGGAGGAGGAGGTAGTCGATTGTTGTGATGATGACGAAAGATGAAGCGCACGACCTCGATCGAGGGCGGGCACCAAGGATGAAGATGCTCGATAGAGAATACGATGATGACAGAAGAAGAAGGGCTTGAAGAGATCGACTGTCAAAGGAGCAGAGGGAAGAAGAGATTTGTGTGTGGTTGTGCGGGAGGGGGAGAGAGAAGGTGGGAGGAAAATGTGTTTGGGAGGAAAAAACACCAGCCGCTCCAAGTTGAGGCGCGGGTTACCAAAACAACCGACGACAACCACCGCGCCGCCCGGTGAATCACTTCCAGTTTACCGTAGTGGGGTCACGGGCTACCGTACTGCACCTCAACACCTAGATATTAGCTACGTCAGTTTATTCAAGGCGTCTATAGTGAATAGGGATACCTGGAGGGACTGGACTCGTCCCCGGACTTGGAGTTGCCGGCCGCTGCCAGCTGCGAGGCAAGCTTGCGTTGGTCGTCTCATCCCATGCGTGCCTCTATTCAATGAATCTATTCGCCTCGTGCTTCTATTGTAGTCCATTGCATCGTTACTGTCCTCCTCCTGCTTGAATTATATCGGATGCCCCATTCTCGAATATCCCTTCCGTCTCCTTTAGCCTCGTCCTAAGAACAATCTTCCTTTTCTTCGGCCACTGCACGTCTCTCTTCCTCTTCATTCTTCTTCTCCTCGTCGCTGGCCATGTTCGAACGTCCGCGAACATCGACCCGTGAACGTCAAAGAACAGAACATCACCAGGACAGAGGTAAGCCCCAGGTCGCCAGCCATTAATTCCGCACCACCATTCCTCCATGCATACTCCTTCGTGCAAAAGAGTGCATCGATTCTATTCTTCTGGCGGTTGGTGTGCTGGTGGCCAGCTGCCAGACCTCGTCGACAGACTCCCCCTCCGCCAGGTCACGAGGCACCTCTTCTACAGCAAACACCTCGAGACACTTCGAGGACCACCCACAGCTGCTGCCCTATTCTTCCTCTCCCCTTTCTTCAGACACTGACTTTTAGTCTTCCCAGATCCTTCGCCGCCCGACTCGCCGTTCCCAGAGGAAAGACCATCGATCTCGATTTCAATTCTCCTCCTCCCAGCCAGAGCGTGAACTACCACCGCATCATCGGACTCGACAGTCGCAAGGCATTCAGATCAAGGCCATCCTTCCTCTCGTCGCTAACATGCAGGAGGGCCCCCTTTCTCTCCTCCTCGCCTCGACTTGAAGCGACCGACAAGGAGAATGCACCCAGGTGCGTTCAACCTCCGTCTACCACCCTCCCCTTGACCCCAGATGTTGCGCAAGTGCGTTTCTAGAAGCCTCGACAGGTGGTAGAGGAGCTACGGCCATGTTCGCGGACCGTCCCTCAGCTTTGGACGTTGCCTCGGTACTCTTCGCGAAGACGAGTGCTCGAGAAGCGCCCATCGAGGCGATTAACAGGCTCGATCACGTCTGTACAGTCAATTCTAACTTCAGGAATAGGGGTCTTACCTCTACGATTACCACAGCTACGGCCTAGGGCTGTCTGAGGGAAGCTGCGTGACGAATTCGACGGGGTTAGCACTCTACGATTCCCTTGACACGATCTCAGGAGCTCACAGACGTCTACAAAACCTTGGTGTACAACTTGAATACATCTGTTCAGAAATAGAATACAATGGATACCAAGGCACTGTGTTCAGGTACGTCCAGGCACTCCGATCTTGGCTCAAGCCTTTGTCCTCAGCCAACACCATACCAGACACTTCCTACTGCAGGTTTCCCAATCGTCCAGCTCGTTCAAAATACCCCGTGAAACCGGTACTCTACCTTGAAGCAGAGTCTACACGACCCCCTGAGTCTGGGAGCAACTCGCCCGAAGCTCCTTGAAGATCGAGACAATTCTAGATGTTGGACTTCTTTCGACACCCTTGTCACACGTACCTCGTCAGTCCATGAACCTTATCCTTATTAGAGGGAATTACTTCGGAGAACACTGACTTTCCAACGTCGTTGTTAACGGTCTTGTGGCTGACAACGGTCATCACAGGATCCCCTACTTCCTCTCCCACACACGATTGAAGATACCTATTGAAAACTCAGCCGCGATCCAAGCGTAATATCCCACCGGATGGAAGAAAGAAATCCGACCATATGCCCTCTTCAAGGACTGACCGACGATTCGCATAGGGGGCTAATCCCCAGAAGAGTCTCTCGAGGCACACTACGAACCCTTTTCCAATCTCCCAGCTCCCCATCGCCTTTGAAAGGATCAATAAATACGTCGGTCATGTTAGTCAAATCTTGACAGGCAATAGGGGAGGACGTTGTTGCGACGGGGCTGCTCTCTCTAACAAAAGCTTCCCCTTCCAGCGACAAGCGAAGCCGAAAGCTTCTCGCATGCTGCTAGAACTGTCGCAGATTGGACGATCGGTGATTCCAAACTTACTGTGAGTTGCTGCAACACGGAGGACAGTGTCCTCTACTTCTCCTTTGGGGCTGGCCCGGGGTAGCTATCCCCTGGGTAGAATGAATCCAAGCTAACACCATTCTTGCGTTCCCATACATAGGTAGTCTAACAGGTGTGCCATACTCTTCGCTCTCCTCTCGACGCTGCATACAGCATAGCGATAGCCAATCACCTCCCGACCTCACTTTATTGGACAAGGCTGCGAGAATTCGCAGATGAATCGTTCAAGAAAGTGTATTTTCTTCCTATTCCATTATGTGACAGCTCAGCTCCTTGGTGTGTTCTCTCCCTACTCCTACACTTTATGAAACTGGTTCCACTAACCCATTTCAGCTCCCCATGTCTTCATATACTCGAAAGAAGTCCCATAGTTGACCCAATAAAGCTCGATGGTCAACCTGGAGTACTAGGAGATACTTGGGCCGAAGGACCGGATCTCCCAGCTAGAAACATGGATCCTATGGAATATTCCTGCCCTCGGATCGACTCTACACATAGCTAATCAGGCATGCTAGGTTTTCCTTCCCAACAATCCCGAAGACCCCGACGATTTCCCCTGACGAACGAACGATCAGATCGAACCCCTCTATAATGCCGAGCACGCGAGAGGAGCTCCCTCTATTACGAATAAGAATCATCAGGCCAACCAAAGCCCTCCGAGCACATCTCTCAGTCAGTGGTAGCTATGGCCTTGTCGCGGGACAATGACAGAGAACGACCAGCTTTGCGGACGGTTCATGATGCTTTCACTCGAGTTGAGCAGTCGACGTTTTCTTAGGCGTTCATACACTACGGCCCAAGCTCGTTCCGCCGTTTCGTCGGCTTGCGTCTCACGGAGGACGAGGGAGTCCAAGCACCGCCTTGAATCGTCCAGGTCTCATCACGTCATCTGCCCAGGAGACAAACCCAACGCCAAGGGCCAAGCTCCCCGGTGCATAGCGCCCCCGGAATAACTGTTCTATTCCACGCAGATGAGTATCGTGGCCCATATAATTACCTGTGTCTCCTCACCAGCGAGATCTCGAATGGTGGGAGTCAGAGTTCCCGAACTGTTGCCCCTTTATCCCAGTGTAGCAGTCCAGTGCCCGAGGTAAGTCGCATCTTGCGAGCAGGGTCTGGAGGAGGCCTCTTTACAAGTCTCCATATTCTTGGGAAGCTCTTTCGAATAGCCGAATGTCAGTTATAGTGGTACTTGCAATTCTGAGGTTGCACAAAAGCTTTTGGAATGCCATCGTCCTAGCTCGCTGTTCATGCCACGCTTAGGGTCAATCAAGCTACTTCAACCTTACCATCGGCACTACCAGACAGAACTTACGGTCTTCAAGCGTTGCAGTCATCTTTTTTTATGGCACTGAGAGGTTCAAGTCGCGATGCAATGAGTACATAATGGCCTTTCCCCCCTGTGTTAAACCAGGGCAAGTCTCGCCAGCTATGAATGCCCTACAGCCAATCAACTTTTTTTTCATGATTAACACTCCACTACATTCAATACTCATAGAAAACCAAAGTCAATTATTTGGTTGCGAGCCCGGGAAATGTGAGGTTGAGATATTGGTTAGACGGACTTTACAGCCATGAGGTTGACTGTCACACTAAAGCTTACGTGATCGGCCGTTTCTGCTACCCTATACTCGACACTCGAAATCACGTTGTGTTGGAATTCATGTGATTTCGAACACAAGAGTGTGTGGGAGTTAATAATAAAGCATGATTATGTGTTTTTATGATGTCTCTGCGCTGCGTTATATCATATCGGAGCGTAGAGTCCATTGATGGGAAGTGGCAGAGGGGATGAGTGATTGTCAGTTCTGCCTGCAGGAATAATGCCCGCTCTGGCCCATCAACGCCAGGTTTAGCATAGGAGTGAGAAACCGTTTATCAGTATCAGATCATGGCACCGTGCTTCAATAGTCCCAGATTGACGAATCAGCCTCCAGAATGCGGATGCCACATGTGAATGCCAAGATGTAAGCGACAGACGAGCTGATGCCTGGATATGGCTAACCCCTGAGGGCAGAGCTGGCTATCCAGGATACCGGCTTGGCATCAAGAGTGATAGTTAAGCGACGGCGGCAAGGAAGGTTACATTCACAAACTACATTCTCTATCTGTATAGTTAACCGACTCGGTTGTGACCTATGGGCATAGCCAAGCACCCGGAAAACCTCGTCAAAACAGGCTTCAGCAGAATGATCCTCCGGTTCATCCCTCCCATCCCGTAGTGCTTGAATTACTGCAAGCTACGAAATGTAGTGATTGAGTTCATGGCTGAGCGGACAACAGCAGCGTCAGCTTGTGCTCTGGTGTGTCTCCTGCGTTGGACGCGCCGCGAAGGCGGTATCTCTTTTGAATCACTCCTTGCTCTGTAATGATGTTACGGTGGGAATTATCTCAAGAGGGTCACAATTGTTTGACTCTGTCAGTATCCTTGGATATGACTCGGCCGAGCCGCGTCTGGGATTAACTCGGGCCTGCTCGGCGATGTCCTTGGCTTTCACGCTCGTGGATTACACGCGCTTCGGGCGGATTTGAAGATATCCTCGGGAATATGGGACAGTGGCATCGCATTTCCGGCAATAGATCTGCTCTTGGCGAGCGAATTACCTTGTTTGACGCGTGATGCTTTACACCTCGGCTGGTGATGATGCGGCAGAACGGTGCATTCAGGGAAAGGTTCCCGGGATTTCCGTCAAATACGGCCCCTGGTAACGGTAGAATGACCCGTGATCGGTCCTCGTCTGGGACAGTCAACGAAAGACGGCAAATTGATAAGATCCGAGGCCGCATCCGCCGGGATGAAGCTCCACTCTGGTAGATTGTCCTTGAGAGCCGGCCCCGGTCGCTGAAAATGCCCGGGTCCCGCTAAGTAATGTTTGGGGGTCAACGCGGATGCTTTGTGCGTCTTTTCGTGGACCGAGAAGAAGGGCCAGAATGTCAAGGCTGGTCAAACAAAGGTCGGGATGAACTAATGTCGCGCCCTACAAGAGTCGCGAGTCTGGTCATCCTGATCCCATCTCCTGGCAAGACCGGACAGTCAACTTGGACGGTACCGGTGTGGGCCCACTGCTGTTAATGTCGCGCGGGCGACGTCCGTTCCAGGAGGCGTTAGAATGTCGACTCGGTTGGTTCTGGTCATTCAGCGCTGCCTGAACCCCAGCCTGACTTTGGATCAGTTCACCCCCCTAGCCCCTTGGACTCGAGCAGCTCTTGGCTGCTGTGTGGCCAGCCCCGGAGCTTTGTGTAACGTTCCCCCGGACGCAACGGCCGTGCCCCCTTCAAGCTGGGCGTTGCGCCTTCATTTCCACCGCCAAACCCGCTGCACATGGGAAAATGCATCACCTCGAGCCCATGCTCAGTGCGAGAATGAAGTCGGGAACAGACGGAGGTGCAAAGCCGCTGAGGCCGGAGGCCAATGAAGATCGGGCTGAAGCACAGAGTGAAGCTTGGGCCGTGCTCCGGCTGAGCTCTCATCCCGACGTGTGAGCTCTCTTCAGATTATTCTTCATGTCACGTAATCGAACGAAGGAACTCCCGGAGGGGCGCCGCTTTTAACGGCTCCGAAAACGGTATCCGCAACGGCGAGAGTCAATCCATTTGGTCCAGTTAGGAAGATGACTGTTACAATGGGTGGCTGGACCTGATTGGAAATGGTTGCCAAAGATTTCGAGTTGCCTTCGACCAATGACTCGATACTCGATACCGAAAGAGTCATGTTCGGGGCATGATGAGTCGCGCTTGTGAGACGAGCCCTCGAATTTGCTTGCTGGCAACACTCTCACGTGATGTAGTCTCCTAAGATTTAATGAGCAGGACCCCTCCATGTAGTCATGTGACCCAGTCAAACTACCCCTCCCCCTCCTTGGGTTATCGCCAGCGACAAAAAATCCACAGCCGACCCAACTAAGTCGAGAGCGCGAATCGTACCACTACAAACCACCAAGATGTTGGACATTGAGGATTTCATCGAGGAGCGCGGCGGAAACCCCGAGAAGATTCGGGAGAGCCAGCGTCGCCGACATGCTCCTGTCGAGCTCGTCGACGAGGTTATTGCCCTTTGGCAAGATGCTCGAAAAAGTGAGTCACCAGAAGAAGTTGTTGTTTTCCTCCGATGGGTTTGTTAATCTCTGCCTATAGCCCAATACGGCGTCACGCAGATCGGTACCCAAATAAACGGTGTTCAGAAGGAGATTGGTCTCAAGAAGAGGGCCAAGGAGGACGCGACCGAGCTGCTCCAGCAGAAGGAAGAGTTGACACAGAAGAAGAAGATCCAGGAGGAGCTTGCTCTGGCCAAGAACGCTGAGCTCAAGGTCAAGGCCAAGATGGTCGGAAACTACGTCCACGATTCGGTGCACGTCAGCGACAACGAGGACAACAACACCATCGAGCGAACTTGGAAGCCTGAGGGCTTCGAGGAGTCCAAGAAGGCTGCTCTTTCCCACCACGAGGTGCTCTGGCGAATTGGAGGATATGACCCTGTTCGAGGTGTTAAGCTGGTCGGCCACCGAGGCTACTGCTTGACTGGTTATGGCATGTTCTTGTGAGTTAGCCCAGCGCAGGCGAAAGCGGCGACATTCTGACGCGAATAGGAACTTGGCTCTGATCAACTACGCCACAACTTTCCTCTTCAACAAGGGTAGGTAGCTCACTGAGCATATACCGAGGATCGTGCTGATCATGATGCAGGCTTCACCCCCAACCAGCCCCCTTTCATGCTCGATCGTGCACAGATGGCCAAGACCGCCCAGCTCTCCCAGTTCGACGAGGAGCTCTACCGTGTCTCTGAGGGCCCTACACCCTCTGATTCGGATCGATACCTGATCGCCACCAGCGAGCAGCCCCTGTCTGCCCTCCACGCCGACGAGTGGATCCAGCCCACTGAGCTCCCGATCAAATACTGCGGCTACAGCACTTGCTTCCGAAAGGAGGCTGGCAGCCACGGACGTGATGCTTGGGGTGTGTTCCGTGTGCACCAGTTTGAGAAGGTTGAGCAGTTTGTGCTCTGTGGCCCTGATGACAGCTGGGACCACTTTGACCAGATGATGGCCAACTCTGAGGAGTTCTACAAGTCTCTTGGTCTTCCCTACCAGGTGGTGGGCATTGTCACCGGCGCGCTCAACAACGCCGCTGCCAAGAAGTATGATCTGGAGGCCTGGTTCCCCTTCCAGTCCGAGTACAAGGAGCTGGTTTCTTGCTCCAACTGCACAGACTACCAGACCCGTGAGCTCGAGATCCGCCACGGATCCAAGAAGGGCAAGCAGATTGTTGGCGGTGGAAAGAAGGAGTACGTGCATGCTCTGAACGCGGTAAGTAAATCGGGTTGATAATACGTGGAGTGAGGACGTCTTGCTGACTTGGACGATAGACCCTGTGCGCGACTGAGCGAACAATGTGCTGCATTCTCGAGAACTACCAGACCGAGGAGGGATTGGTTGTTCCCGAGGTGCTCCGGAAGTACATTCCAGGAGAGCCCGAATTCCTGCCGTTCGTCAAGGAGGCTCCCAAGGATAGCGAGAAGACGGAGAAGAAGGACGGAAAGAAGGAGAAGGCTCTCCCAGTGCGCGAGAACAAGGCATAGACGGGTCCTTTTGAAGCGATGCCATAGAGAAAGAAAAAAAGAGGTACATCACTTGATGATACAATGTAAACCTAACGAATTGATGGGAATCTGGTTGATACAAATCTGGAGGTTTGAAGACCGAAGAGGCTTTGCCGCATATGTGACTGAATCGGCCTGGGACTTGCGTGTCTTGGAGTTGCTGATTCCATGATGCGACTGTCTGGACCTGGAGATCAGTTCGTGATACTCTACATGCTGCCAAGTAGCAAAAGTCACGTGCACAAACACGGGACTGTGGTGGAACGTAAAAGCGGCCACGGCAACTAGCTCTACGGATGCCTGGGTATCTTCCCCGCCCCTTGTCAGCATCACCGGCCGTCTCCGTAGCCCAGACGGAGGTGGGTACCGTTTTGGGGGCTTCATCTGCCGGAGCCTTTGGTCAAGGACACCGTCTTTAAACGGTGCTCACGGAACACGGCGGTCGGCGGTGGGTAGGGCTATTGAACCTTGTAACTTAAGCTTGAGATGCATTGGCTGAAGATAGAGGGTGCTTTGCTGCGTTTATTGGATACCATAGCAGAAGTCTGAGCCACTTCTGGTGATTGTTACTGTGGAAGACTGGTACAATCCATTCAATCCAGTCGGCGCCGGAGACTGGAACGGACGGTACGGTGCGTCGGTGGTAAAATACACACTGTGCTTCACTCGGGACGGCCCCACCGTAATTCCTCTGCAGGTGCCGGAGAAGCGCCTCTCTCAGCACCACTTACCAGGAGGCGCCTGCGAGTGGCATCGAGCGCGTCGGCCGGCACGGAGGGTGCGCACCGAATTGCAATGTGAGAGGGTGGGCGTATGAGCCATGATATGAGCATCTCCTGGACGAACCGTATTTCGCGGTGGACAATTGGCGTGTTGCGCGTGTCAGAGATGGCGCCGGGCGGAGGTGTTGGATGCAGGCCCGAACAGACCTGGACCATGTCCGGCCACATGCCTTGCCATGACATGCTTGTGGACGTGGTTTAGAGAATGGTGCTGTGCTGTGCATTGCCTTGCCTTGCCCTGCCTTGGGGCGGCAGTCACTCTATCCGGACACTGGGTAACAGGAGTGGGTGGACGTTGGCCACCGGGAGGTGAGGTGATTTATATCGCTCGCGTCCAAGCTCTGACCTATGTCTTGGCTCATTCTCGCGATCTGTGCTTTAAAGGAGGTGACGACCTGGTTAGATACGATTGGACGCGCAGCAAGCTCTTCGCGGACGGCCCGATCGGGCGCGCGGGCTCTCCCTGATGGAGAGCAAAGAGGTTGGCAAAAGAGGAGGTGTTTCTGGGAGGGGGACGCGGAGAGCCCCGACAACTCCGGACCAGGCTGGGATCAACGAATCTCATCCACTGCCGGACCGGTTGCCGTGAAGATCACTGCTGCACAGGAGGAAGAATACGCAAAGAGATGGCACAATCACGAGGGCACGAAATTCAGAAATGGGGGTAGGCGAGGGCTGCTGGAATATCGTGTGCGTGTGGGATATTTGAGGCTCCGGGAGAGCTAAGCTGAGGTTACGCCGACCCGATTTAACAGGGGCGAAAGGTAAGCCCGTATGGACGGCACGGCGGCCATATCACTGACTTGGCACGCTCACAGCTCCTTCAGCGAGGGCAAACAAAACCTCGTGTCGGCGGTAGCACAGCGACGAGAGATCTCCTACCGCAGGTATTTCCCACAGCGTGTGAGATTATTGACGCAGACTCGAGGGACGACGTAACAGGCGCCTGCGCGTCGTACTCTGTGCCTCCGGGCGGAGAAGAGGGCACCGCCACACCCACCTCGGAGTTCGGGGTCGCCCATCCATTTTAGGTCGTTCCCGCCCTGGAGAGAGGAACCCGTAGCCCGAACCACGGAGGACGAGCCATGGTGTTGAGGGCTGGTGATACACGGATCTGTCGATGTAAGCTGAGAGCTTTCATGCGAATATTCTTTGACAGCTCCATGGTCATGCAAGCACTGGGCTTATCCAGAGTCTAGAGTATGCACAGCTTTGTAGAAAACAAAGACAAGCGAGGACGGGAGGGCTGTCTGTTTGCTGCCAGCCGGCGGGCAAACCAGCCTACGTAGCCCCAGCTCTGGAGACTGCCGAAGAGGAGAACACCTACCCCACTCCGCCCAGGAGCGCGCTCTCTCACCCATCATCTACACGGGGCGGCCAAAGTCACCAAGTACCTCCGCAGGCTGGGTACCTGGATTCCCAGGTTCTCTGGGTGGCCGTCCGGGGGACAGACGGCGGTGAATACCATGAGGAACCTCGGGCGGTGCGGGATGGGGAAGAAGAAGAAAAAAAGTATGACCCCGGCGACGGCGCGAAATCCATTCGGCATTGCCACCGTTTCGAACCGTCCTCACGGCGCTTACGAGCCGGGTGGGAAAATGTCGCAACTTGAATTGATGCGGACCATGATCAAGAAAAATGCCAAACAGGATGACAGGAGTTGACGGCCAGGGCAGCAGAGATCGCGTCCGATATTACCGATGCCCCGGATATACCGATGCCGGGGCCCATTGCTACGCTACCCTCGGGCTTTGTTGTTGTGCTTTGCTTGATTACTTGCTTGCTTGCTTTCTCCACGCCCACGAGGGGGAAGAAATCCTGGGGAGATGCAAAGTGCGTCAATCACCTTGTCTTTTGACGCCGACGAGGCTGCAGCTGCGGTTACACCGTCGCTGTCATTCTCGTGACCTGGGGGGGTTCTGGAACAGGACAGAGGAGAAAACCCGTGACAATTGGAGAGGGAGCGAGCGCCGGACGGTGCGACATCCACACTTTCGCTCCAGGAGGTACGTACCTCCGTAGGGAACGGAGGGCCCCTTGAACCTGCTGCCGCGTGTGCACAGCACAGCAAGAAGCAGCAGCAGCGACGAGTTTTTGCGCCCGCGCTTTCATCCCATCCTTTGTTGTACGTCGGCGTCACCCCCCTTTGACCCCGCTGGCTCTGCTTAAACACCGAGTGATTGAAATGAAATGCCTGATGTAAAGTGTACACTAGATGATCTTGAGGAGGAGGTGAGGAGCAAATGTGCTTGGCAGTTGCGGGCTCTTAAAGACATGCCGCGTTCTTTTTCACCATCAGGGCTGGAAACCTCTCCTCCGTGGACGGCCACTACGGGGTCAACCCCCATAGGCCACGGCCCCCTAAAAGCCCGTCCTCCGAGGGCCCCGGATAGCGCAGCTGTTGCGGATGGCGGCCGACTTTTTGGGCCCCTCCAGAAGGAAAAAGGGCTTCCTCTCCCTCTCTGATCGGGTTCCACGCCCTCGTCGGTTTACGGCCCACGCCCCCGTGGCTCCCTCCTCCGTTTCCCGTTCTCCGCCCGTCCCCCGTTTCCCAGGGCCCCATTCCCAGACCCCGTCATTTTCCTGGCCTTGCTTTCTATTATTGCCTTTGTCTTCAGGTTCGTTCGCTCTTTCTTGTGCCTTTTGCCTCCGCCTCCGCCGCCCTCCGCTTCTCCTCCATCCTTCTCCTCCTCCCTCTCCCATCATCCCACATACCGAGAGTCTTTTTGCGTCTTCTATTGTCTCTTTCCTGCTGTGCTTTTCGGCAGTGAAAACATCATCTCCTCTTTCTGCCATTTCCACGACATCACGTGTGTATTGCCTGGGCAGCCGGACCCCTCCTGGAGTCTTGCCCGTCTCAGCCGCTGCCCGCTCCTACTGATCGCCCCGGGCTTGGTCCTCTCCCATCCGATCCCACGGCGCCGCCTTGAGATTGTTTTTACTCTTCATCTCCCATCCAGGCCGTGCGTGAGTAACTCTTTATCATTCTCTCGACCTGTTTCCCTTCTTTTCAAGAGGTTGCTCTGTATTTCCCTCTCGGATCGTCGCTGGAGACCCGCTGTCGCAAGACTTTCTCCGCCGACCGAGATTCCCCAAAGCGCGCGCGTGCCTTCCGTTCGGCCTCGCTCGCCTCCTCTTTCCTCACGGGACCCTCCGGCCCTCTTCCGCTATTTTGCAACCACCCGCACGGAGCCCACCCCGAGAATTTCTTCCTCTTTCACCACTTTCATCTCGTCTTCTTCTACTCTGAATCGAATCTTTCGGGTGCCTTCCTTCACGGCCTCGTCGTCTCCGCCCGTTACAGCAAGCCCTCGCCGTTGAGCGCTCTTACTCACCACTCTTAGACGGCGCAACCGTTCTTCTCCCCACACCACCGCGACATAGCTTCGTCGCGCACCCGCAGACCATGTCGTCTGGCGTTGTGCGCTCTACCGCCCTCAGGGCCGGCGGCGCCTGTGTGCGCTGTCGCAAAGGCAAGACCAAGTGCGTCTACGAGAATGGTCGCGCGCCTTGCAAGAATTGCGCCAAGGGCATGCACGACTGCTATCTGCCCTCAGAGAGCATGGCCCACCACCACGGTCAAAGTCCTGCACGACACGCCAACCCCCATCGTCCCCCTCGCGACAGTCTCCCGGCCTCCGGGCCCGGCGGTGCAGCTGAAGCGCGCCAGGCCGTCGTTGGCTCCAGTGCGGCTCGCCATGTCCAGGCAAGCTCTGACAAGTACGTTTTGTCTTTCTATTTTCTGGCCGTCTCGCTCTGTTTCATCTGCCTCAGCCCTGCCCGGCATTCCTCACAACCCTCACCTGCGCAAACTTGCGCCGTCATCAACAACATCATGGTCTGGCAGAGTGCCTAGGACTTTCTGCCTGGGCGAGTCGCTCACCGGTCACCATCCTGGGTGGATCGGCAGACGACACGTCCTCGCCTCGCCTTGTCTCGTCTCATCATCACCCTCTCCCGTTCTCAGCTTCCTCCGTCTTCTCGTCCGAGTGGCCGGCCTCCCTCATCCCACACCCCCATCAGCCCCTAGCCGGACCCTACCTACCCCCTGCCCTGTTCCCCATTTCTCATTACCACACCCGCGTCCGCGTCTCTTTCGCTTCTCTCCCCGAGTCGCACCTTGGCTTGTCCTTCAGCCCCGTCTTCTCTCTCCACCTTGTCGCCGTCCTGCTCGGCTTACGGGGCGCCCACCAAATTTGTCCTCGTCCAGCTCTGCTCGGAAGCTCAGGCGCCTGAGCATCAGACGGGCCGTGCCACCCCCTACATATGAGGTCACTCGACACTTTGTGCCGCTGACTGTTCGCTGGCCCTGGCTCTCCAATCGATTCTAATGGTTCCTTGCTAACCCGGACACCCCTCCAGACTGACGCCTGAGCTCATCGCCGAGTGCGAGCGCGTTGTGTCAAAGACCTTCCCGGCGTGCGTCGCGTTCCACAAGCCATCCTTTGTTCAGCAGCTCAAGAGTGCTTCCTTGGACGCTGCTCTTGTTTACGGTCTATTGACCTGTGCAGCCCGGTATGTCGACTATTCCGATCCCTGCTTTCCCCAATTTTTCCCTTTTGCACCCGCCCAATTTCCTCGGCCGGTGTCGCTTGTGCATCGCCTTGTCCGTGCCCTCATTTCCCGCGTCCTCGCTCACTCGCCCGCCCGACCGGCATGTGGATCCACACCGATCGGTGCCACCGTCACCGAGTGTTTGAGCTGGCGCATACCCCTTGGTGACGCCGTAGCCCGGATTTGTGCCGAGGCTTCCCGAGTCACTGCGATCCGAATCCCGTTTGGCGCCGCATCGTCGCCGTGAGCTTGTTGAGAGCTCCGGTCTAGACACTTCCAGGCCCGCTGATAAGATATGTGCCGCTAACATGTGCCGTCTGTAGGAGTTCGCCAAGCCTAATCCGCCGCTATGGAGGTCCGACTGCGGCTGCCGAGACCTTTGCCGCCAAGGCCATGACGCTCATCAACCAGAATCTCGACCATCCTAACCTCGTCGACATCCAGGCTCTGTGCCTGCTCATTATTCACGAATGGGGTTCTCGCAATGCTGTTCGCGCCTACATCTACCTGGGCCAGGCTGCCCGCATGATTCAGATGTACCGCATCCTGAACAGTCACCACCCGTCCCCCGATGCCGACCAATTCCTCCGTGACGAGTCGCTGCGCCGCACCATCTGGCTCATCTACATCCTCGACTGCCTCCTGACGAGCACTCCTGGACGTTTTCCCGCGCTCTCTGCGCACGATACCGCGGATGTGTCGTTGCCCTGCTCCGACATCAACTTTGCCTTTGGCAATGCTGTGTTTGTCAAGACTTTGCGGCAGCAGCTTGACCCAACTGCCATGCCTCCTGGCCAGACTTCCTCCGAGATTGGCGAATTCGGTTACATCGTCCTGGCCTCGACCATCTGGCGTGATGTGGTTGCCATGCTTACCACGACTACATTGTCTAGCTTCCGCGAGGAGGATTGTGCCGATCTGATTGCTAAGATCGAGGGCCTGCGAGCCTCTTTGCCGATGCAGTTCATCGATAAGCCAGGCCAGATCAACCTGCACATGACAATGGGCTCGGGATACACCTTTGCCATGCTGCACTGCCTTCTCCACTGTGCAACCATCTTTGTGCACCGTCGGCGTCTGCTGCAGGAAGTGACTGCTGCCAACTTTAACCTGGAGTCGTTCCGCTTAAACCCCCGATGCCACGATATTATCGATCGTCTTTTTACCTCGTGCCACGGCACCATCTCTCTACTGACCGCCGTCGAGGCTGGCTCCGAGAAGGATCACATCCCGTGCTTCCCCATCTTCATGCTCTTCTCGGCCTTCACCGCCAGTGCCACAGTTGCCTATCTGTCTCTGAAGGGTCTCACACCACCCAATGCTGTCGAGACTGCAGCCCACATTGTGAAGGATGGTCTTCGCTTCATGAGCGACGGCACAGAGAACTGGCCGCTTATGGGCAGCTGGCTGCGACACCTCACCGTCATGCAGCGTGTCCTGAACAACGACGCCGCTGCTGCTTCTGGCTCATTGCGTCACGGCTCGACCTCCCACGCTGCGGCGGGCATCAAGGACGAGATTTCCTCCAACGCCGATACGAACCCGGATGCTATGGACTACGATCAACAGACGAACGCTGGCGGAAGTGTGTCGGGTCAGGTCAACCCCAACCGATCCGTCTCTGAGTCGGTGCGCGGTGACAGCGAGCCTCCTGTCGCCATCGCCAGACGACCTGGAGTCACCACCATTAATGGTGGCTCTGGTGGGGTGTCTACTCCCACTACAGTCTCCCCTCCCCCGGGGAGTGCCCCTCACGGGGTGGTGCACGATATCAAGCAGTCAAGCCCCGAGATGGCCAACGGCATAGTAGCCAGCCAGGACGGGCAGACCACAAGCCAAGACATGACGGCACCTGAGCTGTGCCAGGCCTTTGAGAGACAGCTCCTTGACCTTGACGACCTTGCCGCCTTCATGGGTGGCGGCGTTTAGAAGACAAATTATTGATACCGAAATTTTGGTGACGGTGCATCATGAAGCTATGAAGGAACTATTGAGGACTAATGGGGTTATAAGGCGATGCGATGGATTTTACTTTCGTGTGACTTTTTTTTTTCTTTCATTGATGTTGTTCTACCGTTGACGGGGACGCTTCAAATATGAGGGCCAAAGACGGAGGGTTAATGCCGTTCTGGGGAAGCCATGTCACGATGATGAAGCGAGAGGGTAGCATATTGAGGACCAGGGGACGTGTAGGATTATGTTCGTGGGGATACCCAATATACCCTGGGCCTGGGGGCGTTGGGGTGGGAAATATTTCGAATTGGTGTCTGGAGACACCTGGCACTTGTTACTGGTATTCTAAGATCAAGACAATCTTTGCTTTCCCTCGATAGAGGGGTTACGATATTGTGCCTGTTTGCAGTGATGTTGAACTTGTTCTCAGCGACGTTTGTAAAGAGGCCATCATCACCTAGTTACAGAGTGTGGGTTTCAAGACAAGACGATGTTGAAACCCAGTCTCGTGACGTTGAACTCGTGCCTGGACTAGCCCAGGGGCATGCAACTGATGAATGGGACAAGAGTCTGGGCTCTTCTCCAAGTCTCCAACTTGGAGTCACTTGGAGTAGCTCCTAGATGTGTCCTGGATTACCAAGCTGTGCATTCTCCGACTTCGCAGAGCCGCAGTGGAGTCAATTATTGAAAGCAGGTGGACATGCATGGAAATCAAGATGGAAGCCAGGGTCGAGACCAATCACCGGTTCCATGACCAAGATATTTTTCCAATGGCCGAAGGGATTGCCGAGGATAAGAGACGGCTATTAGCAGTCATGGGTCAAGTGATGGATGACGAAGTGAAGGAAAAGAGGCTGAAGAACAAGAATAAGCGAAGGCGGGTAAAAATGGGCCTGCGATGTTCGGAGGTTCGGGAATTGGAGAGAGAGAGTGCAGGTGACTTGTAGTTCCTGTGATTGATATCTTATTTTTGGACGAGGCTGAATATGACAGAATGCCAAGTTTTTTTTTTGTCCCCCTTTCTTGTTTTATAGAATTGTTCTGGAAGGACTGGAAAGGGGCTGGCACCTATTCAACTCGGGTTGTCATCAGAGAGACATGAGTGATGGGGATCGGCACACACTGATCAGCACGTCTGACACCGCTCGGGCTGGAGAGTGATTTCCGGGGAATCAAGCTTGTTGGCGCTAATGGAGAAGCATGTTTTGATAGTCTAGTTGAATGGGGGAGGAGGGTCTGGAGCAGCATCCTCGAGGGGTCAGGATGGTGGTTTGTGGGGATGTAAGCTTGGAGATGGAGGCCTTGGAGTCCATGTCATTGGCCTTGGCATTGGAGTAGTCATGAGACAAAGTAATGCATTGTCTCCTCTATCTCTCCTCCTGACTCGTTTACGCGCTGTAAACTGACTTCTGACAACGTATTGACTCGAACCAACATTCAAAGGGCTGCCTCCCCCAGTGATGTCAACTGGCAAGGGGACCCACTGAGGATGCCGGATTGCCGAATCTCCCTCTCCAAAACAGGGATGGGCCCGGCCGGGTCTCCACTCTTTTCGGCGGACCTGTGCCGGGAAAGACGGCGTGTGATGGGACAGAATCTGAAGTCCTGGGGGAAGATTTGGGTCGTGCGGAGGTGGTTTTTCTCCAGGTTGTAGGGATTATGGAGAAGAAGGGATCCTTTGTTCGTGAGGGGAAGGAGGGGGGGGAAAGGGTTGGGATGTCGGCAAGTGTCGTCCTGAAAGATTGTTGTGACGATGCCAGCTGTGATTGTTCATCTAGATCTTTACCTGTATCTCTATGAAAATAACACATTCTATGTAATTCCCGGTTTAGAAGATGACAAAGCTGTGAAACTGGAACGAAGGAGAAAAGCCTTCTACCATGTGACGGGTACGACCGTGTGGAGCACCGGCAAGCCCGTAAGGTAGCAGACATCTCTCTCTTGCTCGACCAAGATACGGGAGGTCCCTGCGGCCCCTGCAACACAGAAAACCGAGATCTGCGAGGGTAGATGCCGAAAGCAAAAGAATGGTCCAGGCCTCCGGAGCCGGCACGCCGCAAAGGTACCCACGAGACCTGCAAGAGAAAAAGAGACACTGACGTCGAGCCGTATCAAGGGCTCGTGATTGGATAGACTAACCTTTGCTTATTGAGTTCGGCATGGGTTCGGGGGATCGTCGTGATGAGCGTTTGTGCCGTGTAAGTGGGGATCTTTTGGATGAGCGCAGTAGGAGTATATTAAGATGAGGGTGTTCCGCATCAAGGGAGGCTTTTTTACTCTGTTACTCAGACAAGTCTTGACCTGTGTGTCTTAGCTTCTACACATCATTTCATATATATACCTCGACATCTACTGTTGTGGTTTACACATTTATCAACGGTTTACATTACAACACACGCTACTTGACAGCCACATTCCCATCATTGGCTTCATCGATTGGTCTACACACTACATCACATTCAAACTACAAACAAGAGGAATACCCTCTACAAAAAGCCCATCATGGGTGAACACGAGTACGACACGTCGGCACCTCACGAAAACATGACGGCCGGCAAATACATCACCACGCGTCTCCCGACGCTCAAACCTCCCATGCACCAACTGCAGAACCCGATAAAACTGCTGCGCATGCTCAACGCGCAGCAGTGGGCATTCTTCTTTGTCGCATTTGCGGCATGGGTACGTCCTCCCACACATTACGCTCCTGAGTACAGTCGCTGACTTTGATAGACGTGGGATTCGTTTGATTTCTTCACTGTTTCTTTATCGGTGACGAGTCTGGCCAAGACATTTGACAAGACAAAGACGGACATCACATGGGGTATCACTCTGGTCCTCATGTTCCGATCAGTAGGATCTATCCTCTTTGGTATTGCCAGCGATCGATACGGTCGAAAGTGGCCATTCGTCATCAACAACATTCTCTTCATCATACTCGAGCTTGTAAGTCTTTTCATCCCTGCTGTGGATCCCGGCTTGGCAATCTTGGCAGCCTTTTGCTAACTTGATGGTAGGGAACTGGTTTCTGTAATACTTATTCTCAGTTTTTGGCTTGTCGAGCTCTTTTTGGTGTCGCCATGGGTGGTCTTTACGGTAACGCTGCCGCTACCGCCCTTGAGGATTGTCCCGAGGAAGCTCGAGGTATCATGAGTGGTATTCTTCAGCAAGGTGTAAGTACCACGCCACTTCACTTGTAACCTTCCATTGCTAATATCTTCTCAGTATGCCTTTGGATATCTTCTCTGCGCCGCATTCGCCCGAGGTCTCGTCGACACCACACCCCACGACTGGCGTCCCCTGTTCTGGTTCGGCGCCTGTCCCCCCGTCCTCTTTATAATCTTCCGACTCATGCTTCCCGAGACGCAAGCATACCAAGAACGTCAACGTCTCCGCCAAGAGGCCGGGTCGTCCGACGGCAAGGGCAAGGTGTTTGTCAAGGAAGGCAAGGTCGCGCTGAAGCATCACTGGATGCTTCTCGTGTACCTCGTCCTCCTTATGGCCGGCTTCAACTTTATGAGCCACGGTAGTCAGGATTTGTACCCCACCATGTTGGAGAACCAGCTTGGCTTCTCAAAGACAAAGGTCACTGTTACTCAGGTTGTTGCTAACCTGGGTGCCATGTCGGGAGGTACTGTTATCGGTTTCCTCAGTCAGTCCATTGGTCGTCGACTGAGCATCATCATCTGCTGTATCGTCGGCGGTGCACTTTTATACCCCTACACATTCGTCCGTGACGAGTCCATCATCGCGGCTGCATTCTTCCAGCAATTCTGTGTCCAGGGTGCCTGGGGTGTCATCCCCATCCACCTGATGGAACTGTCCCCTGGTGCTTTCCGTACCTTTGTCGTCGGAACATCCTACCAGCTCGGTAACCTCGTCTCTTCAGCATCATCAACCATCGAAGCCCGTCTGGGAGAGAAATTCCCCCTCCCCGAGACAGAAAAGGGCGAGAGCCGATACGACTACGGCAAGGTCATCTGCATCTTCATGGGATGTGTGTACGCATATGTCATTGTCCTGACATTCATCGGTCCCGAGAACCTACGCGGCAAGTTTGACGTTGCCCACGACTCGGATGCTCGCGAGGTTGTTGGTTCTCAAGCCATGGAGAACGCAGCCATGCACCACCGCAAGGCTAGAGATGAGGAAGAGAACGATCCCAGGATCAGTGGAGAGAAGGCCGAGGTTACACATGTTCGGGATTAGATTTAAAAAGGATTTAAGGGGAGGCCTGAGGCGATTTGGTGAGGAAAAAGCCCAGACGATGGATAATCGTGGAGGATTTGTCAAGATGCCTTGTCTCTGACATGAGCGTCTGGTATATGTTAGCATTTTATGAGTTATGAATTGAAAGCATGAAACAAGCACAATGATTCCAATCTTGGCGGCTCAAAGGTTATCACGCCCTTAAGTTGACAATCAGTCTGTTGCTGATTCCATCTCACTATCATCCTGGCTTGACCCGCCCCCGCATGCCTCCTCATCAACGTGGCGCCTCATTACGTATAGCAACCGTTCTCCAAAGGAAGATCTTTGCGGATCCGCATGGGACTGTCCTTTCGGGCGTGTTATCCAATTTCTCCGGCCAGCGAATGCTCCGCTTTTCCGGGCTGTTTATCATGCCAAGACTGACCGGCGCGGCGGGAGAGGCTTTCCCCGCATTCATGGATGTGCTTGAAGGAGGGGATTCCAAATGTCGTTGGAAATAATGACCTGACTTCTGTGGTCAGACAAGGGTGAAGATGCTGCTTTATGGGCAGAGATTTGGCGTGTAGACGTGTTGTCGATTACAAACTCGAGCTGTATCGGAGCTGTGATGTCAGAGGATTCATCCATGGTGAGGGGGACATCTGAGGCAGTCGGGTAACTCATATCCGGGCCTCAAACTAGACGCCGACGGTGTAGCATCCCGCGCTTGGCCATCTCTAGTTTGCATTGACGTAAAGGAGCGGGCGACCGGCCGGACTGGGTCGTCGGGTCCTGTCCACAGGGTCAAGGTCGAGGTATATATATTCGCTGTCCGAGAACCTTGAGAGCACTTTTCACTCTGCAGATCATCGAGACACCTTGAAGGCCTACACACCTTTCCAAAGATACCCTAGCTTTGTTCACTTTATTCACAATGCCTCTTTCCGGAAGCTGCATGTGCGGAGCCATCGCATACAAGAGCACAAGTGAGGCGTCTTTGTTACCAGACTTGTACATGTCTAATTGTTTTAGGTGACCCTGCTGTTACTGCTCTTTGCCATTGCCTCGATTGCCAAAAGGTGAGTGGTTGTCGTTGCTGCTAGATATGTTGTCGCTAACACATCCAAGTGGACGGGCGGCCCCTACACCACCAACGCCGTGGTCCCCGAAGACTCATTCAGCGTCACCAAGGGTGAACCCCCCCAAACCTTGGATCATTAATTACATAAATTAACTTTTTCTCAGGAACCCCCAAGCACTGTGACATAACTGGCGCCTCTGGAAAGAACAACCGCCACTTCTTCTGTCCCGACTGCGGCTCTAGCCTGTACACGCGCCTCGACGTCATGCCCGGCAACATCGTCATCAAGGCGGGTGGTCTCGACGAGGGCAAGACGAATCTCAACAATAAGATTGACGTCGAGTTTTACTGCCGCGATCGGCTTGACTTTGTGAAGCCCATTGAGGGCGCCAAGCAGGAGCATCTGTTTGGTTAAGCAAGCTTCATGATCGGATGTCGGTGTATAGATGGGTCGGGTGACTAGACTACGATTGGCACGACGGTTCTAGCTGCATCTGTAAATATCAACTTTGCTTTTTGCTCGACTTGGCGGTTCGTGCCGTGTTTCACAGCCATTCTCTTTGGCTACTCACCGGTGCTGATTTCGCCTCTTGTCCATCACATGAGCTTCCCCGACGGAGTGAGCCAGTCATTCATCCAGTGGCTGTTTCCATGGAGATTGGTGAGTTTTTGAGTGACGCCTCAACATTCCTTCTTGTAAGCTTTCTCTTGCCTCTCAACTTGAACAACTTCTTTCCTTGTAAACATGTCATATTCATCTTTCCCTCAAGAATTCGCAATTCTCTCCGTCTTCGGTCTCTGTCGCGCACGTCAGCTGAAGCTGATTTGACGTCTCACAACGCCAGAGTGGGTCACCCAGCTTCTCCGCAAGTTGGAGGTGATTGCCTCCCGAGAACCCAACCCCTTCATATCCTTGTATACCGAGATAAGAAACGGTTTCATTCTTCACCGAGCAAGCTTCTTCCATTTCATCAATAAGAAATTTATAATCCAGGTTTCTCACAAGTAATGGGATCTGCGCAATCTACGACACGGGCCGAAGGCGCCGAGTTTCTCCTCCCACCTTTCAGCCGCGATATCACGACAAGCTCTCCAGAGGCCAAGAAATGGGTCGAGGATGGCATAGTCTGGTGCTACGCTTTTAATCATGCAGAGGGAGCCCGATGCTTTGAAAAGGCCATCGCTGCTGACCCAGCTTGTCCCCTCGCCTACTGGGGTCTCGCCTTCGCCCTAGGTCCCAACTACAACAAGCCGTGGAAGCACTTTAATGGAGACGACCTTAAGCAAACGGTTGGCCAGGTGCTTGAAGCGTTGAAAAAGGCTGAGGCACTATCTTCAAAGGCCACTCCTGCTGAGCGCGCCCTCACCAGCGCCCTGCGACATCGCTATCCAGATGACGCCGATGCTACCAACAACTACAAGGTCTGGAACCGCGCATATGCTGAGGCTATGAAGCCAGTGTATCAAGACTTCAAGGATGACCTTGACGTGGCGACACTATACGCGGATTCTCTCATGAACCTAACACCTTGGGCCTTGTGGGATGTGCGGACAGGAAAGCCGGCGCCTGAGTCAGAGGTATTAGAGACACAAGGGGTGATTGAAAGGGGACTGGCTCAAGATGGCGGATACGAGCATATAGGCCTTTTGCATGCCTACATCCACGTCACCGAGATGTCAGCCGAGCCCGAGAAGGGTCTTGTCGCGGCTGAGCATCTCCGTAGATTGGCAGGAGAAGCAGCCCATCTCGCGCACATGCCATCCCACCTCGATATCCTCATCGGCGACTACCGACGAGCCATCTCTGCAAACACCAAAGCCGTGTTGGCTGATGAAAAGTATGCGGCTCTTCGTGGAACCGGTGACTTTTACACCGTCTACCGCATGCATGACTACCATTCCCTGATTTACGCTGCCATGTTTGCGGGTCAGTACGGGGTTTGCATCAAAGCCGTAGATCGGATGGAGGTAGCGCTTCCAGACGATGAGCTACGGCCTATGGCTGACTGGTTGGAGACTTTCCGGTCTGTCCGTCCACATATTCTGATCCGGTTTGGCAAGTGGCAAGAACTCATCGATCTTCCGCTTCCTGAGGATCAGGAGCTCCTGTGTGTGACGACGGCGATGATACACTATGCCAAGGGCGTGGCCTGGGCGGCGACAGGCAATGTTGAGGAAGCTGTCAAAGAGCGGGAGCTGTTTCTCGCGGCAAAGGCGAGAGTGCCTGCTAATCGGATAGCATACCCCAACACGTGCTCTGACGTTCTGGACGTGGCCGAGGCCATGCTTGACGGCGAGCTTGAGTATCGTCGGGGCAACATTGAGCTGGCGTTTACCCACCTTCGCAAATCGATTGAAAGAGACGACGGTCTGCGCTACGCTGAGCCGTGGGCATGGATGCAGCCTGCCAGACACGCATATGCTGCGTTGCTGATGGAGCAAGGTCGTATCGAGGAGGCAGCTGAGGTGTACCGAACTGACCTTGGACTGGACAACAAGCTATTCCGAGCGAGACATCACCCAAACAACGTATGGGCGCTGCACGGATATCACGAGTGCGCGGTCAAGTTGGGCCTCAAGGGCGAGGCCAGCATCATCAAGCAACAGCTTAAGACGGCCATGGCGTTTGTGGACGTGCCCATCGAGTCGTCGTGCTATTGCAGAAGGGACGTGGTGAATGAGTGTTGTGGAAAGACCAAGATCTAAGCTACCTACGAGTGAGGGCTGGGTGTCATATATAGTAGAATCTAGATGGTGTCAGAATGGAGTTTGAATCTTCTCAAATTGGCTCATGATGATCCACAAACTCTCTCACCAATAGTCTTCGGGCCAGTCATTCGTGCTCAGCTCTATTCAATTACTATGTTCCTCTACTTGATTATAGTCCCAAGACAGTTGCAAGTAAGTTGTCCGGATCGGACATGATTCTGTTAGTGGGCTCTCCTTGCACTGACGCTCACCCAGTCTTGGCTCTGGCGGTGACGGGCATACCGGGCTTACAAGCGATGATGAACCTTCAGATAGAAAGCGGTTTCTTACTTCTATTCTTATCGTATCTTGGATACTCATTTGCTCTCGCAAAAATATTTTCTTTTGTGAAATTTGATGTGCTTCCGAAGCCCACGACGTGGACGACACAAAAACTTGGCCCACGAGACCCCGCGTCTACTCAATTCTCCCCCAACACCATCATCACCCTCAACCTCACTACTTCCCCAGAGATATACCAACTTACCATATGCCTCGTCCTGTAAAGAAAGGCGCCTGGTATGTTTCATGCTCTTTCTCGCACTCGGTGTAGAGCTAACTTGAGAGGACAGCCACACCTGCAGACGGCGCAAACTGAAGTGTACGCCAACTCATGGCCCTCTCGTTCTACCGCTGAACTCATTCTGATGCCTCATCTTAGGTGGCCAAGAACTACCCTCGTGTCAGCAGTGTTCTAAATCAGGCCGCTATTGTGATAGATCCGAGACGCCGACCCGGTTCAGTACATCACCATTCACTTCCGCTGCTGTCACTATCTCTGGCTGACACTCACTCCGGTTCAACACCAGGAACTACCAGATCCCGATAGCCCACGTCGCGCCCTCACAGACCAAAGGATAGCCCGTTTATTCCACTCGTACACCGCTGAAGTATCGCAATGGTACGACTTGAGCGACTCAACGGGCGCCTTTGGCATACTTGTTCCCAGCATTGCTCTAGACGAGCCACTACTCTTTTGCGCCATCATCGCACTCTCTGCCATGCACGCCTGTAAGACCTCAGCAAAAAGTTTTAGAAAAATGGCCGAATTTTATCATCACCGCTGCGTGCAGAGGCTCATCGAACTTGACCAAGAGGACGAACTCATCACCCGGGGAGTTGCCCTCACAGCGACATGTCTTTTGCGATCTTACGAGATTCTTGACGGTGACATCGACCCAAACAGGCACCTCCGAGGCGCCTACTCCATGGCGCCCCTCCACGATGTGCTATCTGGCAATCTGCAACCGGGACTGCCTGGCGCAGGCTTCTGGAACTACCTGAGAGAAGACATTACCTTCAGCTTGTTTGAGAAATGTCCACTCAAGATGGATTTGGCCACCACTCCGCTTCTAGTCAACCACCATTCAGCCCAAGATTACCTCAACTCTATCACCCTGATTCTTGGAAAGATCATCAACACCACATTCGACCGTGACTTGACGGATTCAGAATGGATTTCTGCTGTGGAAATGCTAAGTCAATGGCGAGCAGCCTGTCCAGAAATAATGCAACCCTTTTCTCGAGAACAATCGGAGCCAGGGGCCATCCATCTGTTCCCAGCGGTGTGGTTTTTACAGCCATGCCATGGTAAGTTCCTACTTTGTCCTTTTCCCCAGAGATGGCTCTGACGATTCGTAGCGGCAACAATGCACTATTACCTTGTCGCTCTGACTATCCTATGTGTCTACGCAAGTCTGCAGAACCTTGAAGACTTGAGGAAACTGGACCTTTTTGGTATCGAAGTCGAGTCCAAGGACCAACTTCTGGACGCCTTTGCGGTCGAAATCTGCGGCATCGCTTTCACCACAAAGATACCCTCCGTTCTCGTCAATGCCTTTGGCCCAATTGCATACTGTGCGTTACCTACTTCATCGTCCAACCGTTGGGCTTACTGACCAGGTACAGGTGCTAGATTCATCAGCACTGAGCCCGCCCGCCAAGAACTCGCCCGACAGCTCCTCGCCTGCAAGTCCAGCATCGGATGGCCGGTGGAACGGCTCATAAATGAGCTCAAGTCTTTCTGGGGCGCCGAAGAGACAAACTGAAATGCAGAAGCGATTGTTGGTCAGATGTCATCCAAGCGACCCTAGACGAAGCTCTATGGGGCAGGGTTTTCCGAGCTCGGGAAACCCGCATGGTCTTGGCTATCAATTGGAACTATAAATCATGATCCCATTCTTGCTCTAGAAGAGGGCTCAACTCATTCCTCAGACCTTCTTTCATCTTATAAAATATTTATCATCGCCTAGAGATATGGCTGCCATGTTGCGGACTCGAACGATCCTACCAACCCTCATCAAAGGGACCCGATCCTTCGCGACGGTATCCTCTACCTCTCAACTCGGAGTTGTTCAACCTTCTGTCAAGGAGATAAACAACTTGTCCCTTGACTCTAGGAACCTTGAAAAGGCTGTGCGGCACATGCACAGAGATGGCCTGGTTGTCGTCGAAGACGTTGTTCCCCATGAGCACCTTGACCTGTTGAACAAGAAGATGGTCGAGGACGCCAACACGCTTCTAGCCCGAGGTGACAAGGGTCCTTATAACTACAACAAGGGAAACATCCAGCAGGATGCTCCTCCTGTAGCTGAGTACTTCTTTCCTTCCATCTTTACAAGTATGCTTCCTTGTACATACCATGTCCCAGTTGACTTACATATCTGCTAGACCCCATTGCTACACAAATAACCACAGCCGTGATGGGCCCTCGGCCAAAGTGGACGTTTTGCTCTGCAAATTCGGCAATGGCAACCGCGCCCGGAGGTTCTCCCCAGCGTCAGCCGGTGCATTCAGACGCCGACTTTGCCCACCCTGACCACCCATTTGCCCTTGTCGTCAACGTGCCCCTTGTCACAGCCACACCAGAGAATGGGTCGACCGAAATCTGGCTCGGAACCCACAGCAGCTTTGGGCTTGATGCGCAGGAAGGCGCTCACGGTGATAGGGCCAGTGGTCGTATCAGGGAGGATCTCTTGCGCCAGCGCGAGAAACTCTCACCTCCACTGCAGCCCGTCATCAAAAAGGGTAGCATCATCATCCGCGACCTGAGACTCTGGCACGCGGGGATGCCAAACACTACTCAGGAGACCAGAGTCATGCTAGCTATGATCCATTTTGCGCCTTGGTTCAGGAACAGGATGAGGCTCGAGTTTGGGCAAGATGTCAAGCCTATTCTTGAGAAGTTGGAGGGCGAGGGAAAGCTTGGGTTGGATGTGCCCGTAGACTGGGTCAGTAGGGAGGCTGTGCTCGAGGGATATTTGAACAGGGGATTCGGGAATAGCTATGACTTTGACCAGGAACCTTGAGTGAGCATTTCATGCTACCTGAAGGTATACTGGATGCTGGCAACCGTCGAAGATGCCGAGTTCGTCACCTTAATCACAACATGTACACTTTTACATCGCAAGCAGATGAACCGTCAAGTATGGACCAGTATTCAGTTGAAAGAATACTCAAAAATAACCAAAGCTAGCTATCTACGATTCCAACGCCAAACTCCATTCATCATCCGTTCTAGGTCATTAGTCAGAGTCGCTGCTGCTGCTCGAGCTTCCATCGACGCCGCGAGTGCGGTGCTTCTTGTTCTTCTTGTTCTTCTTGTGCCTGTCGCATTGTTAGCATCTTCTATTCAGACCGAGAGAATCTAATGAGACATACTTCTTGAACTTGTTCTCTAGCACGTTGGCGCCAACGGCACCCGCAGCGGCAGCGCCCAGGCTGCCGAGGAATCCGCCGCCGGCGCTGTGAGCGGCCCAAGCTGCAGCTCCTCCACCGACAAGAGTAGCGCCGAGACCACGGTCGCCGTCAGGGCCGGGCTGGCCGGGAGGGTATTGGCCTGGAGCACCGCCGCCGGGATAGGCGGGAGCGCCGTACTGAGAGCCGGGTTGGCCATGCTGCTGAGGGTATGGGGAAGTGCCGCGCTGGTCATAGTTGGGTTGCTGGCCGTAGCCCTGCTGGCCGGGAGGAGGATGGGGAGAACCGTAGCCGGGCTGAGGAGAGTGCGAAGCGTACTGAGGCTGCTGCTGATAACCTCCGGGGGCGGGAGAGGGGGCACCGTAGCCCTGCTGAGGCTGGGAATATTGTTGCTGGTATCATGTTAGAAGACGAAGATGCCACTAGAAGCTTTGGAGACAAACCTGCTGGGGATAACCACCCTGCTGCTGACCATAGCCTTGCTGCTGCTGAGCATACTGAGGTTGGCCATAGTTTTGCTGTTGGGGATGGCCGCCCTGCTGGCCATAACCCTGCTGCTGCTGGCCGTAGCCAGAGTTACCGCTACCGCCGTAGTAATCTGAAGCTGACATTCTGTGTTTGTGTTGTGTTGATAGGATACTCGGAAGAGTCGGATCTAGATGATAGGTATCAAGTGGAGTTGAGAGGTGTTGATGATGGATGAGGAAAGTGAGCCCAACATTCCCCCCTCCCCCGCCTTTTAATACCACCCATGGTCTACATGGAAACGCTCAGAGCTCTCTAGCTTCGTGGCCAAAGTGTGCCTTAGCTGACCAAAGCGCTCACGTCATGACCATCTAAACTGCCCCGGGCGCAGTCACTGCGCGAGTCCTCGCAAGCCACACGAACGCCCCCAAGGCCGATCTAACCGGTCTCAGAACCAGCCAATAATGCCTCGCACGTGACATTACCGCGTGCAGAGTGCACGTTTGCGGGTGTGGCTGAGGCGGAGCAAAGCGCTGCTTCGGGTTTAGCTCCAGGGCGGTCCCCTCTCGGTTTCGGGACCGGGTCAGACTCGGATGGCGAGTTCCCACTATCTCCGTGCCAAGTCCGGCCTACTTTGATCGTCAGGGTCTCCCCCAGGGCTGAAGCGCTAGAACCCCAGTTGGGAGCGGCTGTTGCGAGAATGCCTTGGCGGACTCATCCGTAGGATGCAGCCATTATCGGTTGAAGTAGCAAATCAGATTCCATTAAACATTAGACATTAAAACGTTGTATGTGAGCTTACATGGCGTCTCTAGGCCAGATCCTTGAAACCCTGGTCCACAGACGCGCAGATCTTGTCCACCACCTTGTCCTCCTGCTCCTCACTCAGGCCAAGCCCCAGCGAGCCCGGCTGCCACGTAACCGTGTACACCAGATCGCCTCCCTTGACCGCGATCACGTTGAAGGTTATCGGAGAGCTGGCGACGCTTCCAGGCTGAGCAAACACCATCTTGGTGATCTTGGCCGACGACTCCTTCTCGGCGACGCCGGCGTCAAAGGCGCCGACGTTGCTGATGCCGAAAGAAGAGTCTCGCGGCTTTCCAACCTTGGACAAGGTCCACTTGCGGATGCTGGGCGCGTATCTCAGTAGCCCTACCGGTTGATCGTGTAGTCTGACGGCGGTTGCGGCAAGCTCACGTGTAGAAGCGCTGGCTGATTCCCACTCCTTGTCGGTCAGAGGCCCGGTGGCATCAGAGCGAGGGAAAGGGATGTAGCCGCCCGACACAAATTGCCCGTCAACGTCGTTGGAGACACCGACGGACCGTCGCATGTTAGCAGCCGTTTCGGCGACAAGATTGGTGAACTTGGCATCCGGCACAATCCTGCTCATGGCACGTGCGATGATCGTCTGCATCGTCCCCGTGAGCTTGGCGTCGTGTGCTCTTGCAGCTCGAATCGCGTTGTTGACCAGCGGCGCCTTGATCTCCTGAATCCTGAGCTTGGTGTAGTACTTTTCTGGGTTGTAGGCTATGATGCCTCCAGTGAATGTGCCCTCGTTGACGGTGGATGCCCCGAGACGCATGCCCAGCAGCTTGACGAGGAAGTTTGGCATGAACAGTGCGATGAGGGGCTCAAGGAGGAATTTCCACGAGATCGGGAGTCTCTCGGGTGTATCGAAGGGCTCTGTCAGTGGGGTTGCGGGAGGTGTGACAATGGCTGTAGGCTCAACAACAGGTGTTCCTCTGCATCCAGTCAGGAAAGTCTTGTGAAACGCAATTCCTGTCGGGCCATCGCCAATCATGTGGGAGAATGAGAACGCGATGAAGCATTCCGACGGCTTCAGAGGTAGCACAACGATCCTCCACGGTGGGTTGCCGGCGGTGAACGGGAGGTCCAGCTCAGGAACCAGCACCTTGCCGATAGCGCCCAAAGGATCAGCGGCGACATTCGGATCATCAACAATAGTGATGTGATCCTCGATATTAATACTAGGCACACGCTGATAAAACGCCTTTTCTGTGTGTCTGTCGCCAACAGTGACGCTGAAGAAGGGGTGCTGGTCAATGCAGCTCTTCAGGGGCGCAAAGTAGGACCGAGGCGACTTGACATCAAACCCATCCTCAAACTCGTAGATGGCGCCAATTATGACTGCGTGATAGAAGTTGAGATCTTCTCGGACAATCGTGCGCATCTCATTTGGACCTGGCGAGTGTTAACGTGGTTGTGGCTTAGGGTAGGGGGTCGACTCACTTGCGTACCGCAGAAACTCGGCCTTTTCAGACATGGTGAAGAGTTTATGCACAACAGGTGTAATAAATTTGACGATAGGGTTATACAAAGTGAGCCACAGCAGGTTCTCTTGCTGATTGACTTCGTTATCTATCCAGACGTTATGTATGATGTCTGAAGCTGGCGGCCTCTTTTTGAGGCGTCACCAGTTAAATGAGATGTGGGCCTTGATGGTGCGACATAACCAAACGGGATCGATTTCGCATCCGAAGAAGCCGTAAAAGATCCTTGTCGCGCGCCGTTTCAATTGCTCTAAGCGAGGAAGGATTCACGGCTGAAATCCGTAGGGCTAAGAGTTGCAGGTTCGCTTCCAGCCAGAGTGAGCACTCGTCCTGCGTTACGTTACTTGGGAAATGAGGCCTGACAATCGCACGGTTCGTATTGCTGATGACCGTGCTTACGCAGTGTCTATATTACCTGTCGCTTTCTTGGCAATCTGATAACGGCTTGGCAGGGCAGCTGGTGTCTTTCGATGTGCACATCAAGCTCGCTTACAGGATCACCACGTCATGGCGACAGACTGAACTATACAACAGCATCCTTTGTTTTATTCGAACAGGGCATCATGGCTTATATAGCCACTTTCCCGAGACAGTCATTTAAATATATTTTCAAATCCAATTTCAAGTGCTGCTCTTACAGCACCACCCCATTTCACGACGCTTTTCTCTTCTCTTCAAGCCAGTTCTATTTCTGCTAGACCACCATTATCCGATATTGGACAATGTTCAAGGCTTCAGCGATCAAAGATTTATACTGCTCTCTCTGCTAAAGCAGCTTGACAGAATCTAAGAATTCATCAAGTTGAATGACACAATTAGTCATCAAGTTCCGTGGCACCGCCTATCTAGACGTTGGCTGCCTATTCACTCCGCGCTGGATGATTGGCCCCAACATACAACTTGAGAGATTCTCTCAAGCTTGTTGAGAGATCCATCAATCAAGAGCATGTGCTGCTAATACCCGATTCCCTATCGTGCGGTGATGATTGTACTGCAAGTTTCAGACATGCAAACACCCGTGAGCCTTCTCATCAGAGCTCTGCTTTTCCCGTACCTCGTTTTTGGTTCCCCATACAGACATAGGGCACGGTACTTGGATATTTGCATTGTCTTCCATTCTTGGCATCGTTCTGCCTCGTCATTGTCAAGGCCTGACCGAGATTGGTTACAAATGTGTGACAATGATTGGGAAAATTAGCAAGAAAAATATCACGATGTGCATAGATTTAGTATGCTCATTTGCTAAATAGATTGTCTTCCTCTTTTTGCTACCAAAATATCACCGAGCTGGATGGTTGCATGTTTCTTATCTCCAAGTTGAGTGTAGCATTTCCCCCTCAAGGTCCTGGCTTGGCATAAGTACTTGACTGATAAACAAGGTGACCAATCTCGGTCAGGGCCAATGACGGGATCAAGCAATCGGACATATCAGGTCGATCCGATTGCCGCCTGGTTTTCCACTTTGGTCATTCTTCGCTCATCAAACTGGATGCGGACGAATCATTGGTTGCTTGGTTGGCTCTGGTCGGCCTCCTGCAGACACGGCCCAACAAACTCCAACCCCTCGTGCTGGAGCCTGACGCCGAACAATCAGGGAAATGCGGCTATAAAAGCTGGCTGGAAGGTGGACTCTTCTCTCCAACTCAAACCTTTTCGCTATCATCAAAGTCAGCATGGTCATGACCAAGCTCACCTCCGACGGCCTCAGTGGTCTCTGCTCTAAGGAGAAACTGCAGCTTCTGGACACAGTCGACTCTCTCCGCTCTCATGGCATCAGCCACTACATTTCCCTCCCCCAAATCATTGTCTGCGGTGACCAATCCTCTGGCAAGAGTTCCGTCCTTGAAGCCATCTCAGGCGTCTCCTTTCCAGTTCGGAGCAATGTCTGCACACGCTTTCCAACCGAGCTGGTCTTGCGCAAGACGGCTCATACCGGTGTCAATGTCCGAATTGTCCCACATCATTCCCGCCCAGAGTCCGAACGAAAGACCTTGGCTAGTTTCCAGGAGACTCTTGACGCCTTTGACGAGCTCCCTGAGCTGATCGAGCGTGCGAAGGCTGCTATGGGTATTACTACCCTCGGCAAAGCCTTTTCAAACGACCTCCTTCGCATCGAAATTAGCGGCCCAGATCGCCCTCACCTCACCATCGTTGACTTGCCAGGTCTCATTCACGCCGAGACCAAGAGCCAGTCGCAGGCCGATGTGGAGATGATCAAAAAGGTGGTCAAGGGATATATGAAGGAACCCCGAAGCGTCATACTTGCCGTCGTCTCAGCTAAGAATGACTACGCCAACCAAATCGTTCTGCAGCTGGCTCAGCGAGCCGATCCCAAGCGCAACCGCACCCTTGGAGTCATTACAAAGCCCGACACTCTCCACCCTGGCTCCGAGAGTGAGCGGAGCTTCATCAATCTGGCCAATAACAAAGATGTTGAGTTTCGCCTTGGCTGGCACGTCCTTCGAAACAGAGACTCCGAGAAGGACTCTTGGGGCCAAGAAGAGCGGAACGCCATGGAAAGAGACTTCTTCTCTACGGGTGACTGGGCTTCTCTCAGTACATCTGACTGGGGCATCGACACTCTCAGAAACAGACTCAGCAAGCTGCTTGTTCGACAAATCGCTTCCGAGATCCCCCACTTGATCAACGAGATTTCGGGCAAAGCTGAGTTGCGTCAACATCAACTCGACCAACTGGGCCAGCCAAGGGCTACCATTGGCGAACAGAGAACCTACCTCATCCAGATTGGCCAAGATTTTCAGGCCATTGTCAAGGCCGCAACAGAAGGGAACTACACAAACCCCTTCTTTGAAGATGCCATGTCTGAGGAAGGATACCAGAAACGCTTCCGGGCCGTCATTCAGAACCTTGGCCAGGACTTTGCTAAGGAGCTTGACAAAAGCGGAAAGCATATCCAAATCCACGACGACCCCCTAGCAGAACTCCTGATCGATGGCCCTACCATGACCCGACAAGAATACCTTGACAAGATTGTCAAACTGATGAAAAGAAGCCGTGGCAGAGAGCTTCCTGGCATGTTCAACCCCTTGATTGTGGCTGATTTATTCAGAGAACAGTCTTCACCATGGGGAGATCTGGTTCGGGCCCATGTTAAGAATGTCTGGGATGGCGCTCGCGAGTTCCTAC
Organism: Fusarium vanettenii 77-13-4; assembly: GCF_000151355.1. Taxonomy (NCBI): domain Eukaryota; kingdom Fungi; phylum Ascomycota; class Sordariomycetes; order Hypocreales; family Nectriaceae; genus Fusarium; species Fusarium vanettenii. The sequence continues at coordinate 289,063 of NW_003315865.1, read as the reverse complement.
GACATGTTGTCATGCACACAGCCAACTTGAGCACTGCAGATACACTGCAAGAGTTTGTTCTAATGCCGAAGCTAGACGAGATTTTCAAAGGGCTAAGCGAGAAGGTTGAGGTGCTGCTCAGACAACATCAGGAAGGCCACCCAATCACCTACAACGACTCCTTCATCGACACTCTGCAACAGACCAGAATTGAGCGGCGAACAGCAGAAATTTTTGATGGACTGAAAGCTAAATTTGGCGGGGTAGACACTCTCACAACCACTACATTCAGGTACTCAAGTTATGACCTGAGGGACGTGGCTGAAAGCCTGGCCAGGCCCCCAAAGTCGGACATGAACTACTTTGCAGCTGAGGAGGTACTTGATGCCCTCGAGGCGTACTATAAGGTTTGAATCCATTACTCCAATATGAAGACCCGAGGAGTGCTCACTGGTGTCAGGTGGCCATGAAGAGATTTATTGACGATGTGGCCGTTGAGGCTATCGAAGCCAGCCTGGTTGCTGAACTTGGCAAGCTCATCGACCCTGTCAGTGTGTCTATGATGTCGAACAACGAGCTGAATCAAGTCGCCGGAGAAACAGAGGTCAGCAAGACGTTGCGCAAGGACCTTGAGACCGAGCTGGAGGTGTTGAAGGGCGGCATGGCAATCTGCAGACAGTTTGCTGGTTTCAGTTTCCTTGGTGAGTAACCTTGACATAGAAGGAGGGACCCTTGCAGCTAACCATGAACCAAAAGACCTTGGTCGGGACGGGCTCGACTCAGATTCCGAGGCTGAGCCAGAACCCAACTCGGACCAGGACGATGCCTCTGAAGGGGAGGGACCAGTCGAAGCGGCGGAAGACGAAACTCCTCACGAAGAAACGCCCTCTGTATGAATGACGATCGACAAACACCCCTTATAGGGGGAAGCCTCCGGGGTGCAAAAGCTGATTAGCATCAGATGTCTGACAACGTTGGCCACCAACCATCGAGTCAGGATCACCTTTGGGGCTCCTCGCCGGCAAAGCTGCATCCTGAAGCTGACATAGAGCCACCTATCGAGCACGATTCACCCCTTAAAGCCCCCCGCTCACTGACTAAGAAGGAGAAATTGAAGTTGAAGAAGAGGAAGATGAAGGTTCTACTTCCCCCTCCCCCTGCTCCTCCTCCTCCTCCTGAATGTGATGAAGCTGGGATTAAGGAACGTTCTAAGGAGAGTCTGTTTACCGAAATTAAGTACGAGCCGTGGCGGGAGTAAAGCATTACGAGCGAGAGACGACGGTGTTTTGCAACATTGGGTTTTGATGCTGCCGTGTGTCTTTACGTGTGTTTTTTGGTCATGTGGCTGACAGCCATGTCATTGAAAAAAATAGAAACGAGTGAGAGGAAAGCTTAGGTAATTGGTTTTAAGGAACTCAAATTCTATCGTGATATTTCCCAGCTCGTTGTCTTTTTAGAAACTCTGTTAATCGTTGCGTGAAACCGCAGAAGAATGTTACCATGGTAGACTTAGTGAAGCATAGCTTCTGGCTTGGTACTTTGGAAACATTCGCTTAAGGATCCCTTTGGGTATAAGTTGGCTCAGCCTTTCCTCCTTGGCCATTGGCTGAGCTCGAATTTAGAATTACCGAAGTCTATAATACTAGCACATATGAGGGTACGCCAAGTCATGAAGCGAGGGTCTTGTGGGTAGTGATACCAAATTCAGTCAAACTGGCGTGATGAGAGGGGCTCTGCTTATGCCAAGGATGACGGTAAAGGGTCTTTTGTATCCTTGTTCTTGCGATCAGGTGATCTATATCTTTAACCTCCAAGCCGTAACTTGGTTGCTTACTTTCTCTTCCCCGCGTTCATTATCTTTAGCTTCAACACCGGAATAACACGCCTTTCAGCGAAGTTCTCAAGCATCTTTTTGTACTAAGTTGAGGCTCTCAGTTTAACCATGGTTCAGCTTCCCGATCTCCCGACGGAGATTCTCGACAAGATCATCTCCAACGTTGGCCCGTTTGACGACAACAAGCTGAAAGAAACGAAAGAGGTGGTTAAGAACTTTGATGATTACCGGGTTTCTGTGAAATCTGTGGCCGGCCTGTGTCGCACTTGCAAAGCCCTGCGACGCGTAGCCCAACCGATCCTCTATCGATTCCCCTTAACTTACGACAATGACCTCGTCTCCCTTGTTCGCACACTGGCAACACGAGAAGATTTGAAGGGAAAGGTGCAAGGACTGGTCCTCATTTTTGCACCCGGAACCAAAATAAAGCAGGATGTGGTCACGGTCATTGCACCAGATGATCAGGACCTCTTCAACAACCTAGTTGCAAAGTATCCAACAAGAGCAAACGGGGAATTGATCAACATTCCCTCAACCTGGGCTACTGGAGAAAACGAATCGAAGGATGAGTTCGCCGGAAATCTCAAGCTTATTCTAGCCGCCTTGCTTCTTACGCAAATTCCCAACGTGGAGCGCATCTCGATGGACATGGGCTCCAATGCCGACTTTCCATTCTCCCAAACCGGATCTCTACCACGTCTTGTTGAGTTGACCGTTCACTACGAGGGCAACTTCTGCCTCGACATGATGGTTCTTGATGGTGTGCTGAAAGCGGCTCCCGCTCTGAAGACACTCGACGCGGTGAATGTTTACCTGGTGAAGGAATCGAAAGGCCTCTCTCACGACAACCTCACGACCCTGAACCTCACCGAACCCGCTCTCGAGGTGGGAAGCTTTAAGAAACTCATGGAGGGCTTCCCGAAGCTGGAGAGTCTCTATCTTCACCCCTCCCATACTTGCGTAATATCACACGAGGCTAGATTATCGGCATACCAGATTCTGCGGACCCTGCCCATTCGAGCAGATACCCTACGGCGCATCCACCTCCTCATTCAACCGATGGAGTGGGAGGGTGGCTTGTACGAAGCCCCCATACCCAGCCTCAAAGAAATGAAGTTGCTGGAAACCCTGTACATCGACTTTGCGAATCTGTACCCGGACGAGGACAAGACGGGTTTAGTAGAGTTCCTGCCGCCATCGATCCGGACCTACGAGCAAGACTACTGCCACGAAGAGCTTATGCCCGTGATGCTCGCCTTGGCTGAGAATGCTCCTGAAAAGTTTCCGAATCTGAAAAAGGTGGCCTTTGGGAAGTTTTATGAAGATGATGAAGATTTGTCTCCTGTGATTGAGAGGGCTTTCGGAAAGAGGAGTATCGAGTGTTCTTTTAAGATTGATGATGAGAAGGTTTTGGCAGTGAGGTAGTTATATGAGTGACAACATGATGGGGTTGATGGTTGTCAACCTCGGACATCCGAAGACGACGGAGCAAGGGTGGATCATGCTATACGTAGTTCTTTTTACGTACTACGTATAAATAAAGTCTTGTTTCGGACGGATCAAGTTTCATCCATCACCTCACGCTAAAGCCGATTAGAAATCGAGTTAAACCGAGCTGAACTGGCTGATGCTCCGTGACACATGCATATACCATCAGAGACGACAACTCCGAGGCTAATATCATGGACCGCCGCCCAGCTACGCGATCTTCACTGGCATGTATACCGTGTCGAAATCAGCACCTACGATGTGATGCCGTGAGCCCTTCTTGTTCAAGATGCCAAGGACTGGCAAGACCTTGTTCATATCCCGAGTCACGCCGCACGGGGAGGTCAAGGGCTCGAAAGCCGACATCGCAGAGCCCTCTCAACACATCGACACCACCACAGTCTCTGCTTGAGGATTGCAGGCTTTTGTCAACGAATTCGAATCAGCGAGTCTTTACCACAGTTTCAGAACTCGGGAGCAGTCCGGGATTCGATACCCTTCTAAACCTGTACTATCAGCGTTTCCACTGCAGCCATCCTTTTGTTCTTCCGAGAGTCGCCCTTCAGGATATTCTCACTGCTGAGACGCCGAGTGTCCAACAACTCATTTCGGCTATGCGATACATTGGTTCATTCTACACCGATCCACCATCAAACCAAAACCATCTCGTGGATATAAATACAGGGCCGACTGATGCGGTTGATGGCTTTTCAGTCCAGGCAACGCTGCTCATGGCTCTCGCAAATAGCATGTGTTCCGAGCAAGCGTCCTCCGAAGAGCTTCTGACAAAAGCAATTCAACAAGCCAAGAGCATTGGGATGCACACCAAGAGTTTCGCCGATGCTGTCGAGGCTTACAATCCCGTGCTTGCAGAAAGCTGGAGGCGGACGTGGTGGATGATATATGTTGTCGACTCCAACTTTTCTGTCATTAGGCGCGATCATCGGACGACTCTCAACAGCGCCGATTACGATGTCGGCCTACCTTGTGAGGATCATGACTACTGTCTGATGGTTTGTTTCCTTATGGTCCTATTGAATGGCTTTCTGACTCTCAACTGCTAGGAAATACCTCGGGGAGCTCCCTCATGGCAAGACTACAGCAACAGAGAATTTACCCTCGAAGAGAAGAATTTCTCTTCCTTTGCATATTTCATCGACGCAAATGACATTTTCGTTTCTTCGTTGCGAGCGTCTCACGAATTCCAAGACGTCTCAGAAGCAGAGATTCTCTGCGATAACCTCGAGGCCACAATAGCGGGCTGGTTTCTAATGTTGCCAGCCAACAAGCGTGGGCTTTGTATGAAGCCTGCGGCTGTAGACCAGCTAATGTTCCAGGCTTACATGATGATGTACACGTAAGTGGATTCTTTGGCGACATGTGCTGTATCTAGAAACTCAGGGCTGCTCAGATCCATAACTTACATCCATCGTCCACTTTCCACCCTACGGTACAACGTCGCCGAGGACATTTCAAGCTGCGGCTCGCCTCCACCGCCACTCGCTTCTGCAACGGAAATTCGCAGTCCTTTAGATGGTCGTACACATTTGGACAAGTTACTGGAAGCTATCCAGAAACAGAACCAATGCCTGATAACCCTACCTGTTGAGGCTGTTCAGATCTCACCCTTCACCATCTGCATGATTGCGTGCTGCACGATTGCTCACCTTGTTGCTTACAAGTCCGCACTTGGACCTCGCGAAGCTGACGTGGCTCGATCTCGCATTCGGGTTTGTATCGGTACTCTCAGACACTATGAAGACATCTGGCCTCGAGCAAAGAAGATCTTGCGTGAGCTCAAGTGTATCGCTCATACCATTATAGAGTCTGTTGCAGTACCGCAGTTGCCATTGACGGGCTGTGAGATGTTGGTTGAACAAGAAAGCATAATAGTTGATTTGTTGGAAGAAGAGTGGCTGCATGCTTTTGCAAGAGAGGATGGCTTGTCGGTGTAAAAGTATGCTAGTAATAGTTGACAATTTTTGCGAGGTGAGGTGTTAGATGCGCACAAGATGATAAACGTCCTTTATAGGCAGTGGGCATTCGATTCAAATTAGATTGTAATTCGGTTTCAAATCAAATCTAAATCGAATGTAATTCGAATGCAATTTGAATGGAATTCGATTGAAATTCGATTGGGGTCTACACAGGTATCTTTATCAGTGTTCTTTAAACTACCTACCTCCTGATGCTTAGATCGGGTATGCCTGGCTAGCACATTCTAACTTCACTCTTTTCAGCCAGTTTCTAATATTAAATAACATTAAAACTGCCTCTCCTTTTTATTGCTCCTCTTTTATGCTGTCTCATCTCTCATGTTCCTCTTCGGACCCCGACCTAGGCTTGGCGTCAAGCCCCGAATAGCCTAAGAGTGGGACCAGGGTCAAGAGTCCGAATAGCCTAACACGGAGGAGATGGTGAAATTGAAATCATTGCCTTGAAAAGCTTGCATGTTCTGTCTGTCTTCCCATAGGATTTACCTGCTCCTCTTGTGTGACATTCGTCTTCATCCATCATGGCACACCTCTTCCGAACGACGGCCTTTGGCGCCACGGCACGAGCGATATCCGGCGACCGACTCCTGGCGTTTCCAACCGACAAGCACAAATACTCAGAGAGCCAGTCCTCAAACTCATCGCAAGATGGCGGTCAGAGTGTGGTGGTTGTTGGGTGGTGAGTGTTGCGACACTGGCTCGGATCATGTACTCACGGCGATCAGGGAGTCGAGCGACGACCCGGAGAACCCTCACAACTGGTCAACGGCTAGAAAGACTGGGGTTTCGTTTCTGATCTGGCACGTATCGATCCGAAAGCTGTTTCTAGGGGGGCCATGTCTTGCTAACGAAGTGTCACAGCATGTATACGTTTACAATCTACTGCGGATCCTCCATCTACGTCCCTAGCACCGAGTGCGTCGTCACACCGGCCGATATGCCTTCATATAATGCTGACCTTCTGTAGACAAGTTACAAAGTCTTTTGGCGTTTCGGAAACTGTGGCGTCTCTTGGGTTGGCCCTATATGTCCTTGGCTGTATGTTCTGCAACTCCTTTAATTTGCCCAGCTGACTTTCATCCTTAGATGGGCTTGGCCCTTTGCTGTTCTCGCCCTTGAGCGAGATGCCATACATCGGTCGAAATCCCATCTACATAATCACCTTTGCCATCTTTATAATCCTCTCCGTCGCTGCAGCTTTGTGTGAAACCTTTGCTGGCTTTCTGGTGGTCAGGTTCCTCCAAGGGTTCTTTGGCAGTCCGTGCCTGGCAACTGGAGCTGCAACATTGACTGATATGGTAAGAAAAGCGTGTTGCCCATCTCCCTACTGCTTGTCTAATATGAAGCAGTTCTCTGTTATCTACATCCCCTACAGTCTTGCGGCATGGTCTGGTGCCATGTATTGTGGTCCTGCACTAGGTCCTTTACTGTCCGGGTTCTCCGTCACCGCCAAGAGGTGAGTCCCACTCCTGGGTGGACTATACCTTTGCTAATCAAAAGTAGCTGGAGATGGTCAATGTGGGAGCTCCTCTGGCTCTCTGGCTTGATGTTTATCCCACTTTTCTTCCTCTTGCCCGAAACCTCGACACCCACACTCCTATACTACAAGGCCAAGCGTCTTCGAAAGGAGACGAATTCTACGAGATACGTCTCAGAAGCCATAAGCTCCAACACCGCCTCACGTAAGGACGTTGTCAAGATGGCCTTGATAAAGCCGTTTGAAATCACCCTCAAGGATCCAGCCATCGCTTTTGTCAATATTTACGTAAGTACCCATTACCTCCAATCGCAAAAGATATGCTAATATTGACCCTCAGACTTCTTTCACATACGGCATCTATTACTCTTTCTTCGAAGTCTTTTCTCTCGTATACCCAAAGATCTACGGCATGAACCTCGGCGAGTCAAGCGCAGTATTCGTCTGCGTCCTCATAGCTTGCCTTCTAGGCGCTTTCCAATACTGTTCCTGGTACCGTCTCTTCATCGAAAAGCGCTTCAAAAAGCTAGGCACTTTTGATTCCCCCGAAACATACCTACGCCCAGGACTCGGGGGAGTCTTTGGTGTCACGGCTGGCATGTTTCTATTCGGCTGGGCTGCGCGAGGCTCTATCCATTGGGTTGTACCCACCATCGGCATCGTCATGTATTGTGGATGTGGATTCGTTGTTGGAATCGGCATCTTCATCTACTTGCCGCTAAGCTATCCGCAGTACGCAGCCAGTCTTTTTGCCGCGAACGACGCAATGAGGAGTTCGTTTGCTGCTGCCGCGATCCTCTTCGGGAGACCGCTGTATATCAACATGGGTGTTGCAAAGGGTTGCAGCCTGCTGGGTGGCTTGAGCGTGTTTGGTGTGGTTGGTTTCTGGTACTTGTTCGTCTATGGCGAAAAGCTTCGCAAGAAGAGTCGATTCACTGTGCACGAAGAGAGTCGAGATTCTGTGTAACGTATAGTTGCGTTTGGGACGGGCTATATCTCTACCGGGGGATGCAATGTCGTCCAGATGCATTGGGGTGCCGAATTTTCGGAACAGGGGCTCCGCAGAGTCTCAAGTTACCCAAGGCCAACAGCATTATCTATCGAAAATAGCAAAATTCTGCTCGCAACTCAACGGCACTTACATGTACCAACGAAACTCTCTGTGGTCTGAAATTGAGGTGTCTTCGTGTACCTGTTGGGTTATGCTTGAACGATATCAACGCTGTAGCCAGAAACGCTGTAGCTGTATTCGCATGTTATCGCCGTATATGTCGAATCGCCCTGGCTGCTCATCCGAACTCTCATTGCGTCGTTTTAAACCGTAGAAACTCTCAAACAGGCTGAAATTGAGCCCAATCGAAGCGCCGAGAAATTCTCCGGGCCCAAAAAGCCCCAAGAGCCCAAATCGAGGCGTTTCGAGATGCGGCAAGTTTGTGAAGCATCTGGCGATATATATATCGAGAAATCCGCAACTGGCTCCTCACAACTTTCCTTCAACTTTTTCCTGGCGAAATCCGTCTCTCTCTGCTGCCTAATCATCCGGATGAGGTGTTTTTTGTGAAAAGAGAAAGATTGTCGAGCACGTACTTATCCCACTCGGCAGTGAAATCCTTTTAAAGGCTTCCTTCTCGTGGGAGCTTATAAATACCAAATGCAGCCTAAACCTCTGCCTTCCGATAATATCCTCAGTGTGTGTACGTGTAGGGCGCCTATCACGTCCTCCCATGACTGGGTTGGTGGTCGATAGATCATGCCATGGGGAAACGGGCAACCTCTTAAACCCGAGATTTCGACATCTCTCGCCAATGGGAGGTCCGAGATGGTGTTTGGCTGTCAGCCCAATCTGCAGATGGCCCGCCCCGGCGCTGGCCGGGTGCAACACATCTGTGGAGCTCCCTCCGGGTGACGCCATCGCGGACCCTGGCCGATCAGAGGAACGACCACAACCCGGAGGGGCAGGGCTGGGCTGTGAGCGGGGAAAGATCTCAAGGGTTCGGGGGAGGTTTACCGGGGGACAAGGTGATTTTCGGCTCCGGCTTCGTTGCTCGGATGTCAAGACGGCTCGAGTGTCTGGGCGACTGCATCTCGACAACAGGGTCTTGGACATGAAGCTTAACTTGAAAAGATCAACGCATTCTCCATCGAGGATGCTTGTCTGGCTTATCTGATTGATCAATTAGATGTTTGGTCCAGTTCCGGGATATGCTAACCCGATTAGCCGACATCGGTGCCGTGTGAAGGCGTCATCATCCAACATCTGTCGCAATCCCCATTTCGCCATTCTGGAGATTAATAATGAAACCTCACTAACATAAACGGGTCCTAACTGGACGACAGAAAACGATCAAGATAGATATAAAGAGAATTGAATATCCAAAGTCAGAACAACCTCTTCTTCCTCTGCAGATTCAATCATCAAACCAATCAGTCAAAATGGCTCCTCCTACCGAGTTTATCAGCGTCACCTTCCCCAACGCCTCTACGGAGTTGGACCCCATCCCCGGTGCTGGTATTGATCCCGAGTACCTCGTCCGCTATGCTCGGTCTCTGGATGACCATGAGTTCAACTACACTCTCATCCCCTACCACTCCTCCTCCTTCGACCCCTTCACCATCGGCGCAACTATCCTCGCTGTGACCAAGAAGATCAAGATTGTCATCGCTCTCCGCCCTAACACCGTCTACCCTACCGTTGCCGCCAAGTCTCTGGCTACTCTTGACCAGCTTGGCAAGGGCCGAGTTGTTGTTCACTTCATCGCTGGTGGCAACGATGCTGAGCAGGCCCGTGAGGGTGACTTCTACAACAAGGAGGAGCGATATGAGCGCCAGGAGGAGTATATCAAGATTCTCCGCCGCGCCTGGGCTTCCACTGAGCCTTTTGACTGGGACGGCAAGTACTACAAGTTCAAGGACTTCAGCAGCCACGTCCGCCCTGTCAACGGCCACATCGACGTCTCTGTGGGTGGCTCTTCTGACGCCGCCTACCGCACTGGTGGTGCTCTCGCCGACATCTTCGGTCTCTGGGGTGAGCCCCTCAAGGAGACCAAGGAGCAGATCGACCGCATCTACGCCGAGGCTGAGAAGGCTGGCCGCAAGGACCGCCCTCGTATCTGGGTCACCTTCCGACCCATCGTCGCCGAGACTGAGGAGCTCGCCTGGGCCAAGGCTCACCGAACCCTTGATGCCCTCAAGTCCAACCGACCTTCTCAGATTGGCAAGTTCGCCCCCAACGACGCCACCCCTCAGAACGTTGGCTCTCAGCGTCTGCTGGACATTGCCAAGAAGGGCGAGGTCCAGGATCGCGCTCTGTGGTATCCTACCGTGACAGCCACCAACGCCCGCGGAGCTTCTACCGCTCTTGTCGGTTCTTACCAGACTGTCATCGACTCTATCCTCGACTATGTTGACCTCGGTGCTTCTCTCATCTCCATCCGTGGTTACGACAACCTCAACGATGCTATCGACTATGGCCGATACATCCTGCCCGGTGTGCGAGCTGGTATTAAGGAGCGGGAGAACAAGGCCAACAGTGCTTCCAAGGAGGAGCCCCCCAAGGTTGAAGCTGCGATTCCTGAGGCCCCCAAGGTGGTTCCTGTTTCTGCTTAAGTGCAAAAATTGATGGTTTTGACTGGTTGGAATTGACTCCATGGATGGCGTTTAATATCTCGAGCTATCAATAAATTCGTAAAACATGATACTACTCTCCCTGGCATCCGTGATTATTCTAAGGTTGACTTTTTATGTGCGATTGAATACTATCTTACTATCACCAGTTTTCTAGTTCCCGGCAATCCACATATATTAGCGGTGGAAGAACAGAGACAAACATACTGGGAACGACGCAACATATCATACCTCATGTGCCGTGGACATGTGGCACTAGATAGTTAACAAGAATCGTTTTGGGCCAAACGTTAGATATTGTTTTATTCGATAGGATTTGTGTAAATTCTAAACCTCGACCGACAACATCTATAGCGTGGGCATCTTTGCGAAAGGGCCATCCGCAACAGCGGAAGTCAACCCCGCGAATACCCTATAAATTCTTCTGAATTGATTGAAGAGTGTAGAGGAATTATTCTTGCATCACTTCTACACCTTACATGAAAGGGTTGGACGCTTTGATAGACTAAATGCGGTCTCTCTTTATAGACAGATATGCTTAGTGTATTGAAGTAAGGCGAGTTGCCAAACATTATTTTCTCCACACATAGTGAGTAGCAGGCAAATTATTATAGACAACACTCAGCAAATAGGCCAGTTGTGTGGTTATGTATGTTGACAACTATTCCTGTCAGCCACGTATCTAACTTGCAAGCCCCTACATCATATAAGCCCAAAGGTGTTCTGTTATTGTGCTTAATACAACGTGAACATCTTATATACGGCCATTGCTTATGCCCTACCTCCAAGATCGAAACTAAAATCAACGCTTTTCAACAATAGGGATCCATGATGTATCACGCTTCGAGCCAAAGCCTTCTCCACTCGTCATATCTGCCCTTGGCCATCCACACCCTGGAGAGCTTGACTTGCTGTATACTGATATTTAGGTCTCGGTTTATGTATTTCTTCGGGAAGAGGCAACGAAATTTATCGTGATGCATGATTGCCTTCCCCTGTTCATGACTGAGTTCAGCTTAATAAATAAGGAGCCACAGCTGGGAAACACGGTGCATACGGGTTTTCACAATATCAAGGCTCTACGCTACTAGGTACCTATCGTATATTAAAAACCACTTCCCTCAACGTGACTAGAAAGAAGCTCGAGACAGATGCTCTAAAAAAGGTAATATTGTTTGGGGATACACGTGACTGCCTCGTGCATCTTATCACCGATCTTCCCAAAAAGGAAATCTGACTTCAAACACCTTGCTGGCATTAGCAACGGCATCCTGGCAATGCGCAAAAAGGCGGCTGGTCCCTCGTAATTGAGTAACCAGCTTGATTGATGGATGAGATGCCCCGTACTGGAATCGAACCAGTGATCTTATCATGTCGTTGAATTACTAGTGATACGCTTTACCACTGAGCCAACGGGGCTTGTTGGAGCTACCAAATGTTTGGACTATAGAGGCGGTGGACAACTCCACCACCCATCCTAGGGTATCTCCAAGCTACAGACAAAGTCAATGGATAATAGGCATTGAGCTCCGTACTCACGATCATTGCGGTTTACTATCTAAGGTGGCTCGATAGGGAATGACAACATGTCTACCCACTCTATCATCCTGGCGTGATATTATCTCTTTCAATCAAGAGAACCCAGTAGCTAGAGTCCTTCTGGGAATCAATTATCCGGATAATTTTCTCTCTTTCAACTAGGTGAGCCCGTCATCTCAAAGGACCCTCCGGCAATCAATTATCCGGTTCGATGTACTCGATTCACATTGATTGATGGCCGTGACTCAATGCAGATGTGTCGTGAGTCAATTCGATCCCTCCTAGTCGTAGCCGAGCCCTCCAACAACATTGATTCCACTATCAATCTCAAATACCTCTTTCTGAATCATTCAAAGATGCGTCTGCCGTTCAAGACATCTCCGCGGCCCCACAACCAAAAATGATTCCAAAGATCAGGTCACCCCAACTACCGAATAGGAAATTGACTCACGAGTTCAGCTGCGGGTATGGCTCCAGCCCTGCAGTGTGGCGTACCACGAGGGAGTTTGCGGGGCACGACAAGGAGTCACCACTCTAACACAAGCGTTAACATCTTGCTGTCTTTGACACTGTTTCTCATCACATCTGTTAGGATCTGTCAATGTGACCTTGAAGGTTTATGGCAGACGGGAACTATGCACAAAACGGGCAGAGAACCTTTTCCCCTTGGCGTTGCTAATTCTGTGGTTCCAATACGCGCCCACATCGGGCTAGGGCGCTTTCAGGTAATAAGAAGCATATTCATGGTATTACAAGCGACGGAGTGATTCCAGGTATTCGACTCCGGTTCAGTCATTGACCGCAGAAGCCGAGCACCCTCGGTTTGAAAATTACCGTGACATCATTGGCCGAGGGGCGTTGTTTCATGGATGCATGAACAACTGATTTGTATGACTGCCAAGATAAGGGCTTTGGTATTTAAAACCACCGACATCCTCGTCCTGTTTGAGACAATCAGATTCAATTCAACAGAGTTATTCTTCTCTTACTTCTCATCGTCAATATTCGACAGCCATGTATATCAAAGGACCCCACGGAGAGGCTGACATTTCAGCCCTGCGAAAGTTAATCCGAGAGAACCCTCTTGGCCTTCTCACCACAGCCATCTCTTCTCCCAACTTTGATTTTCTCCAGTCCAGTCATATCCCCTTTGTTCTAGACGTCGAAGATGAGTCAAGCGAGACCGAGCTAGGAAAGCTGCGGGGTCATCTGGCGAGGGTCAACCCACAGAGCAAGGCCATGATCGAGAGCCTCTCCGAGAACCCCCAGTTAAACAACGTCATTGAGCAAGACGTCATTGTCATCTTCAACTCTCCCATTCAACACTACGTTACGCCCAAGTTTTACACAGAGACGAAGCCCACCACTGGCAAGGTTGTTCCGACGTGGAACTACGCCGCGGTACAAGTCTACGGCCGCGCTAAAGTCTTTTACGACACCAAGGCCGAGGAGACGGGCCAATTCCTCACGAAGCAGATCGGCGACCTCAGCTACCACGCCGAAACTCAAGTCATGGGCTTCACCGGCGGCGACAACCCCGTGGACTGGAAGTTGACAGACGCCCCGGACCGGTTCATCCAGCTTTTGCAGAAGAGCATCATCGGCATCGAGATTGAGATTACAAAGATGGGAGGAAAATTCAAGATGAGTCAGGAGATGGGAATGGGTGATCGTGAGGGTGTCATCAAGGGGTTTTCAAGGTTGGAGTCTGAGAGGGCGCAGGAAATGTCCAAGCTTGTGCAATATCGGAGTGATTTGAAGGAGGCAAAGAAGGCCAAGGCATGATTGACATGCTTCAAAGAGGAAACTACGAAAAGATGAAGAATAGAATATCATGATTTTGTAACTAAATTATCACGGACTTGATCTGCTGACTCTGGCGACTCGACCCAACCACCCAATTCCCCACCCTGTCAGATGTTGGCTGAAACGCTAGGCAATCTTTCCACCGCCAACAACAGATCTCACGTTCTGTAAACTTCACGCTGACATTGTCTTTTCAGTATCTTTCTACAAAATGGCCAGAACTAGATATTCAAGCCCATCGGAGCAGCAAAAGCGTCAACTGGCCACCATATTGTCTCGCCAGGATCAACCCTCGTCATCCCATCAAGTCCAAGAACTGGCCCAGCCCAATCAAGATGGAACTAGTATCAACTTTGAATATGCCAACCCGCAGCAAAACAGCCTCATCTGCAGACTTCCACCCGAGATACGTTCTTGCATCTATTCGATCCTCTGGAAGGAGGCTGGCCTGATGCAACACGTCAATCCAAAAGATGACTGGGAGGTGAACCCCTTCCACTATAGGTGCATCACCCAAGAAATCCCCGAGTCTGGTGGACAAGCCTCCGACAGCCTTGCAGGCGCGGAATCAGCCACGCAGTCGGATCCCGAGGAGCGGGCACCCTTGGGCGAAGGCTGTTACTACTGCCGTTGCAAATTTGACTACGGCTTTGATGATGTGAGGGGTCAACCGCCTACTTTGGAAAAGAGCGTATTCTTACCCATGCTATTAAGCTGTAAGACACTGTGAGTTGAAAAAGATTCCTCTCATCTCATCGTATTCAAACTTTATAGTCACCTTGAAGTACTCGAGTCGATTGGCCGACATGTCTGCTTCAACTTCCTCTACCCCTGGTACGCAACAAACTTCTTAATCCAAGCTCAACCCCCGATGGCGTACCACCTCCGACACATCTGCATGGCCCTGCACCTCTACGGCGAAGCATGGCTTTCCCAGAGTGACTGGATCAAGCTCACAAAAGTCTTTTATCAACTCCCAAAGCTGCAGCGCATCACCTTCTACATGGACGTGGTTCGGGTCGGGTGGCGACGCGAATTACCTCGTCGACAGGTCATGAACCCAAGACTCTGTTTCTGGTTCGCGTGGCTACCTCAGCATATCAAGTTGGAGGTTTCTATTCCATGTGACTCATTGGAGGACATGGAGACGGGAGAGAGGGGGACATTTTTTCGATTTCTCAAGATGAGTGGGGGTTTGGTCGAGGGGGCGACTTTGGATATGATTCTTGGGGAGGACCATCCCAAAACTCGACCAGAGGTGGAACATTATCCTCGTCTTGAGTTGCCAGAATAGTGCTCGTTTTGATCAAAAGGTTTATGAATCTTATAAATTATTACAAAAAGATCAGGGTTGTACCTGAGATGTAGGAACTGCCGCCGTTTGAGGGGTAGAAGGCTTCAACCGCGGACATCCTTCATCTAGTAGCTGATGCCGTGACGTGGCATTCAAGAGCCCATCTCCTTGATCCAAATACCGCAGTACAGAATTATATTGGGCAAAATCTCTCTGGTCCAAAAGCTTGTACTCGATTATGAGCTGGTGCCGGCTCTTTTGTGTGCTCGCCACCTCCCGCCAGGCCTCTTCCTCAGTAACACCAAGATGACCGAACCATGTACTAGAAAGCCGCACGATGGGCTGCTCCGGATCCGTCTTGTACTGGAAAATACACGAACTCAAGGCGTCGGTGTTCCAGAGTTCCATCCTTTGCAGCTTTGGCATTCTTTGAGCCACCCTCGCCGCCCGGAGGATTAATCGTTGGTACCTGGGCGGTATGAGCCAGCCAGAGGTAAGTGAGATTCGCTCCAGTCTCTTCCATTTCGCCCCCTTGTCCGGAATCGGGTTTTTCGTGACGATGACGGAAAAAAAGTGCATGGCGTCAACATTGTGGGCAAAGTGCAGCTCCTCGAGCCGCTGGCTTGGCTCAACCAGAGCCCTGGCTAAGTCAGGACTAGGGGTTCTCCGACTGCGCAATTTGGCAGAGGCCATGTCCTCATAGCAGGCAACTGACCTGAGAGTCTTTTTGCTGCGGAGCACCTCGCCAAACAGCAGGGCATGTTCGTGGTCCCGTAGCCAGGAAAACCCGAACCCGTTGAGATGGCAACCCCAGTGCTCATAACGGAGATGCTTGAGTTGGGTCAAGCTCTGTATGATTGGCTGTAGAGTTTTTGGAACTGAAAAGTATCGAAGACATTGCCGTCGAATAACAAACGTGTCAACGGCCCTGACGCGAGGCAATGTCTTTAACCGCTTGACTGGTTGCGCGCGCATGTCGAACCGGAGCCCTGTGGGTTCTCCGAACGGTCTCGACTTGTGGTGTGAGGTGCATTTGCGAGGTTCATCATCAGCGATCTTCGTATTGCGTTGAATGAGCTTTTCAGGGTCTTTTACCCCCATCCAGCCCTTGTCATTAATTCTCCTCTGCATGTTCGGCCCCCTGTGACGAACGTCGCTTGGAGAATGTGCACTGATCTCGAAAGTAAAGCCTTGTCTCGTTGTAGTAACGGAATCCTTCTTTTTCCAGGAGGATAAGATGTCAAAGAGCTCCCAGACAGCGTTGGTCAAGATGAACTTGTTGGTCCTGTCCTCAGCAATCGTTTCGCCTACACGACATTCCTCGCAATCGTATTCTGTGAGCTCTAGACGAAGCCACAGCCATCGTAGGAGCGATTTCCGGCGGCCTTGAACGAGAGCACCGAACTCGGAAACGTCGGATTGGTGGAGAGTTAGGTCGCTAAATGTTTCTGTTTCGAAGAGATGCTGCCATTCTCGACAGACGGCGGCACATGCTGACAACTTGGGTGACTGGATTTGTTTGAATGATTCTACCGCGTACCCAACAATCATAAATTTCAACTCGCTGGGTAGACGTTCCCACAAGGCGAGCGAGTTGATGGGTTGATGGAGCATTGTTAACCGTGATTTGCTGGCGCTGCAGGGGATAGATCGTCGATGGCAAAGACTGAAAGCGAGAGAGTTGGGCTGGAATAGATCTGGTCGCCGTCTTATATTAGTCAAGATTAAGTTTGATGCAGCAAGAAAGAGTCATCCCTATCTGACACATGAACCATAAAGCAGTGGCTGCATCCATGTTGACATCATTCAACATAGGTTGCAAGCCAGGCGTAAAAGGTCCTGCTGGGAGCTCGCATTCGTCAAGCAGTGCACTTGCAACCTGCAGCTTGTCTTTGCCAGGAAGATGTATCTGGACTCTGAGGTTTTCATTCTGACCTTGTGAGCCAGCACTGTAGAAAAGGACTTGTTACGTCAAGTCACCACACTCTTCAAACTGTCCAGCGAGAAGAGTTTTGCCGGGAAAAGCTTCCTCACATGAGTCAAGGTTCTGCGCATCGCAGAAGACTCGGGACACAGAACCGAGCCCTCGCGGTATTTGGAGAAGTCTGATTGGCTGCAGAATCTGGCTTCAGTCGTGTTGACAGCGCTGTCGGAGGCCAACAAGGAGTCATCCCTGGCGTCAGTCATTTGCGACTAATGTTAAACGTAGTCCTGCTGTACCAGATTTATCTGCAGCCGTTGTGCGCAGAGCCATGTCGATATAACGTCCCTTGTAGCGCAGAGCGAGCGCCAGACAAGCATCTCATCAGCTTCAATGACTGCGTCGGGCTCATGAAATGGCGCATGAAAAGACGAATACGTGCGCGAGACTGTCACCAGAGATGTAGTCAATGCCGAAGGAAACCCGGGACGTGTTGCCGAGTGGTTCCCTTGGCTGAGGGCAATTCAAGTGGAGCCGACTTGTGATTGTGATGGATCATGTTGATGTTCCCTCATCATCAGCAACTCGCCTCTTGTTCATGTTTGCCGTGAAAGGAGTCTGTCAACACTGGCGGTCAACCCTGAAATAGATATCAAGAGACATAAAAAATGAGAGAAGAAGATAAGCCGCAAAAGACGTTTGTCGTTCTAAATGCCGCATTACACGAGCCTCGACAAGCCTCAAACCTCATCTCGATAATCTCGGCCGCCGTCCGATCACGATAGCCGACAAGTCCGTGCCGGAGCCATCAGCCCACAAATTCCCTCCAGAAGAAAGCGGATCCGTCTCGGGAGTTTCGTGCCCGACAATCCCAGCGAACGACAGCGGCCGGGCCACGTGGAGTCGGCCATTGGAACTCGATCCGTGTCCGTGTCCGTCTCCAGACTCTAGAACAGTGGGCGAGCTCGGTTTCCACTCACACAAAACTCATTAAGCTTTAGAGGCTCTCCAAGTCGCTCTCTGGAGAGAAACCACTGCTCCCACGTGTGTCGTAGCGCTGATTGATCCTCCGGGGCGTGACTATCACGAGCCTTTGATCTGACAGGCCTCATGCCCAAACAAGGCACGGCCGCCCACTCTCCCCACGCCCATAGCCCAACCGCAATCCGGCCGATTGCTACCTTGAATGTCGCGTCCGTCACGTATCGCATCGTTAAAATCCTCCCGAGCAACGAATCAGCGGCCCCACGTGTCGGCGTGGGTCGCCGAGTGGAACCTCCATCGGGAGCGAGATGAGGGGTTTGAGGCGGGTCCTTGAGAGCCTCGAAGCTCGTTCTCGGCGAGTCAAGTGTGACGGAATGCGAATGTGCGTGTAGAAACTCGATTCGTGACTATTCTGGACAAGACTATCTCGCGTTTGCCGCCCAGAAGTCGTGAGTTGACTGCTTTGGGCGACCGGAGGTGGGGGTTGGGAACAAGGCGAGTTGAGATATAAACACCAAACACCTCGGGACGACGCTTGTGGTGGGGGCTTGCTTGGGGGGCCAAGAATATTCTCTCTCATTCTTCGAACTTCTCTGCTCTTCGAAGACCTTCTCTGTATTGATTCAGTTGCTGTTTCCTTGCCGAATCTCTGCAGCAACCAACTCCATTTGCATCATCATGGACAAGGCGACCCTCTTGACTGCTTCCAGGGTGGAGCTCTCCGTTTCCGCCCATCCCCGCTCCGATATCATCAGGTTGCTTGGCCCGGCTCTAGAAATTGCGCTTCGGTTCCAGAGCCTCGTCAGTTCCGTCTCCATCTTCCTTTGCCTCCGCGCATGGCTTCTCACGAGTACCACCTTCGCCGGTGTCTTCTATGCGAGCAGAATCGTGGCCCTGAAGGCTTGTGTTGCAACAAAATTTAGTGCATCCCACGGCTTCAACATGTCGAGCAAAGCAGTCGTTAGTGTGTGGAACTCGAAAAGCATCCAGAGGCTGCGAAAGAAGCTCTGGTACGAATTCGCCGTATTCGTTCTCGGAAGCGGCAACATGCTCTTCCTCATGCTCTTCTGGCCTGGGTGGTGGCTGCTCGCAGGCGCATGCTGGGCTGTTTGGATGCTCTTCGGCTGAGCTCGTCTTGTCCTTGTTCGAGTTCGCTTGTGAACTTTGAACCAATTCGATACGTGACCCACCGGTGCATAATCCGTCGTCAAACCATACCCACCCCTTCGAGACGATGTCGACATTCCATAACCACCAATCCGACCATATCAGCGCGAGAAGAAAAAGGTATTCCCACCTGCGTCCTTGCGCACCTCCCTCCCGTAGTCCTTCTCCGGGTCAAACTCCTGCCACATACTTGCAGGGAAGATATGCTTGTTCTTCTCGTACCACCGCCGATCAACAACCTTGGTCAGAGACGGATCATCGGTAGCGCCCTCGAGAGTGTCGACATCTGGAAGAGCCTTCGCGGTAGCTACCTTGGAGGCAGGCGTGACGAGGGGATCGCTGGGTTTCGCGTCATCGGTGAATTCGGGTTTTTGAGGGGCCTCTGCGCTGTAGTCGAATACAGGCTGACCGCCGGGGCCGAGGGTTTTGTTCATGGCAAAGAAATAGAAGTCATAGTGCTGGACAAACAATTAGACACATTCAAAGACAAATGGCCCAGACAACTTACATGTGGTATAATGACTGTTCCGCGGACAAGCATGAGATCGTCCACGCCAACTCTTGCCCACTCTCTTCGGGCATTGGCTTTTTCTCCCACCCCAAGCTCAGCGCCAACCTTGCGACTCTTGTCCAGAAATACCCAGACGTAGTCGCCTTTCTTAACACGGACAGTACCGCCGGGTATGTTGGAGCCGTCATAGAAGACGAAGGGTATCGCGATTTCGGTTGCCTTGACAGCTTCTTGGATGGCCAAGAACTCGCGACGAAGGGCTTCGCGCTCGGCAGCTTCTTTGCGGAGTGCGCTCTTGGTCATGGCCTTGGGGACAATGCCTACCGAGGCATTGGCCTTGAATTTCGCCTTCACATCGCTATCGCTCCCTTCGGTATCGATTGCGCTATCCTTCTTCGCCTTTGGTGTTGGCTTCGACGGGGCCGCTTCTTCGTCGCCTTCTTCGTCATCGAACGAGAGTAGCTTCTTGCCCAGCTTCTTCTTCTTCTGCTTCTTCACGGGACGTGGGCCGCTTCCCGTGTCACTGCCACCGTTGTCAGGAGTGCCTGTCAGGGAGCGATCCGGTGTGGACGTGCCTGAGAACGCGGCCTCGTGGGCTTCGCGCTCCTGCTGCTCGAGGACCTCGGCGCGGCGCTTGCGAAAGTCGGAGAGGGCGACCAGGCCGACCGTATGTGTGGATAATCGTTCATGAGTCGTCTTGTTCTGCGGCGTGAACCGCGATGAGCCTTGGTCGGACATTATGGGCAAAGAATGTTGAGCAATTGATAAAATGAAGCTGGGAGTTGCGACGAGGCGACAACGAAATCGCAGTCCCGTGATCACGTACAGTTAGTCTGGATTTCTAGCACTGTATCAAGGTGGGAATATGGCTGAGTACAGTGCGAGTGATTCGAAGCTGGCTGCCAGGACAGCTCATGTCATCTTGATGGTAATTGAACCAGCCCAGGTGTTCCAACTCAAAAGAAGTTAATGTTTATGGGTGAATAGTGTAAATTGAAGGTTGCCAGGGATTTAAATGCTATATGAAATCCGTTTCCAGTAACTGAATATGTTATGCACCTTGATCGGATGTCCCTTTCTCCGCACTCTGCACCCGCCGCCGCATACTCACGTCATTCATCCAACCTCGAGTTGACCAACTCTTCATGCTATTCTACACCTTGGTCCGCCCAAGACTTTTTCCGTCTTCAAGACCTTTGATCCTCTCAAGCCAAACTTTTAAGCGCACCATGACCAACGTTGATACCTCGCTCCCCGCTGAGCCCTCGGGGGCTGCGGCCGAGTTCGCTGCCCGTCACTCAGAAGAGCACCCGCTGAAGCTCTACGGCGGCTGGTTCTGCCCTTTTGTGCAGCGATCATGGATCACCCTGCACGAGAAAAACGTACCGCATCAATACATCGAGATCAACCCGTACAAGAAGGAGGCATCCTTCCTCGCAATGAACCCTCGTGGTCTTGTACCAACTCTGGCTGTACCCGTCGGCACCAAAGGCGAGGTGCAGAAGCCCTTGTTTGAGAGCAACATCGTTTGCGAGTACCTGGACGAGGCTTATGCAGATGAGGCCACCTACGGTCCGCGGCTGCTCCCCTCTGATCCTTATGAGAGGGCACGATGCAGACTCTGGATCGATCACATCAGCTCACGAATCATCCCTGCTTTCTACAAGCTGCTCCAGCACACTCCTGAAAAGCCCTACAGTCTGGATCAAGCACGAGAGGAGCTCCATGGCCACATTAAAACCTTAGTCAAGGAAATGGATGCCAAAGGACCCTGGTTCTTGGGCGACAACTTGAGTCTCGTGGATATTTGCCTGGCGCCTTGGGTTAAACGCCTGTTCCTGATCGATCACTACAAGAATGGCGGACACGGAATTCCTCAGTCTGGTGGTGGAGATGATGAGGGTACCTGGGCGAGATGGAGAAAGTGGAGCGATGCCATCCTTGATCGCAAGAGCGTCAAGGAAACATGGAGCGCTGACGAGCGGTACATCATTGCTTACAAGAGATATGCTGATGATACTACCAATTCTCTTGTAGGTCAGGCCACAAGAGAAGGAAAGAGGCTGCCTTAAAGTAGGTGATTGGGAGTCGGGGATTGATGGTGTATCCTCCAGTCACCTCTGACTTTGTGGAATAGCTGCCATGCATTAGCCATTTGCTAGTATGATTTTTATGAAATCTAAAAGATGTCGCTGAACACTTCCAGGGTATAAAGTGAAGCCCCCAGTATAAGTCAACTTCGGGGTTTTTAGGCCCCCGAGACACCCCAAGTTCTCTTACCCCCAGTCTCCCAAAGGAGGTTGTTACGTCTCCCAAGTGGCGGAGCAAGATTAGGTGCTGACAGCGAATTTGGGTTTCTAGGTACGATTTACAGAGTGGCCAGGTGAGGTTCGGCTTGTAATCGTTACGAAATACTGTTAATGAAAAGAATCTTATCGACAACTTTGAGTTGACAGACTCAAATTGGGAAGGGATCTCGAAGTATGCCTAAGGATCACAATGGCTTCGAGGACAGTACACTCATTAGATCTCCAAATAGGCAGTCAAAAGAAATGGCCAAATATTAACAATTCCTAGAATAGAAGGCTAAACCCCAACGCATACCTAATGGCCCGCCTACAGGCTCTTGCAGTCATTTCTCTCTCCTGGATCGCTCAAGTGAGGTCAAAGAAGCTAGTAGCAAAGTTACACTGCGAGTTCCCGCCAACCAGAGTTGCGTAGTCGCTTGGGCAACGCTCATCCCATCATTTGCGCTCATCAGATGGCAACACCACGAGTTCATTTCAACTACAGCCAGACAGAGCAGGTAACGAACCACTGGAAGCAAAGCGGCACTTCAAAATTTACTGTCATGTATCTGGAAAGTAGTATCTTGGTCTGCTGGTTCGAGCATTTGATCACCAGGTCCCAACCATGCCATGCCAAGCCGTATGCATGCTCTTCTTGGCCCCGGGTGTTCGGCCTGTTCCTCGCTTCCTGCAGCCCCATGTCAAAGCTACATCAAAGTAGATGGACTCTCCATCTGGTCATCTATCATGCCGTTTTATTTCCGATATCCAATTGGGCGGTGGTTAAAATAGCCAAGCCCTACGCCGCAGACCACTTCATCAAAACCCTGGACCAACATCGTGACATGGCCCGGCCCGAAACCCCTAGCGTACGCAGGTCCCGGATGGGAATGCAGATAAAGTCACCGTCCTGCACTCTCTTTTTTTTCACCTACATCATCCGACCCCAGATTCTCCACACCGATTTGAGGAGCCTATCCCTAGATGCGAATACAATTGAGTCAAGAAAAACGCGGTAAATGAAGTTCTCTAGCGTCCTCTTGTAAGTGTCTCCCCCTTAGTGGTGCATCAGGCTCTACCTAATCTGACTTTGATTCTTCTGACAGCCACGAGCAGGGCATCTTTTGGGCCGATTGCCTCCCTTGGCATGCAGAAGGGGGAATCATCAGAGTTTCCCTTTGATCTCGGGGTGAACCTCGTCTTCCCACGGCCCAACGAGACATACCGTCCGGTCTACCCCTTCCCCGTTGTCTTTGCCATCACCGGGGCGGCCGAGGCCTGGCCTTACCAGTTCAGATTCACGTGGGGGCTCGAGGGCAACCACAGCGGGCCCATCCATGTCGACGACCGGCCCATGGCCTCGGGCGAGCTTCCGGAGAAGACCTTCTTCACCGAGGGCCAACTCGAATTGGCTGAAGAGCCGTATTACTTTATTGTCGGTACAGACCTGCTTGCCAACTCGACTTCTACGGAATGGTTATTTGATTGGCGATTGGAGGTCTCTGATGACTGTGATCCTGAAGAGTATGGTAAAAGCTTCTCGAGAGTCGGCCACATGAACTTTTCCAGCTCCCCAAGTGGTTCTTTACCCAACATGGCCGCAAACCCTGGAAAGCCGTGTCCTCTCGAAGTCCTGCATCTTAGATTCTTGGAGAATAAGATAACCCCTGAGGATGTCAAGAGATATCGATACTCGAACAGCTGCGTGGTGTTGACTGACCAGGAGGGATCTGGAGACCCGTGTAAGATTGATACCGGGTCCAAATTGGAGTCACTCGTTACCGCCAAGATGCTCGAGACTGCTTCATGTCCAACCAACCAGTCTTGGCCAGATGAAGAGAACCTCCATGGCCCAGAGTCATGCAGCTTCCTGTATCCCGAGTCAGCCGAGGAGGATGCGGCAAATGTTCTATCGCACTCGACGGCCTTTTTAGTAGTTCTCGGAACCTTTGTCTTGGGGTTTTGCGTCCTGTGACGCGCCAGAATGTATTTAATCTCCACAAGAAATTGACATGTTGCCAGAATCATCTGATTGAATCATGTCACACTTCTACCGGGAGCGTGGATGACCAAACAAGGCCCCAATCAAATTATTCATGGAACCTGCTGAGCAGTGGAACAAGCTATAGGCCCCTTGCGCCTGGAGGGACATGGTCCAGGATTGGTTGAAGGAGAGGGACTGTAAGAGCCTAGATGCGAATGAGTATCCAAGTGCATTTAGCAGATCCGCATTGATGCCGCTGGACGGGCCGGAGAGCTTCGATTGTGCCGAGGTTTCGCAGCGTAAACGGGTGTGGGCAAGTCGAAAAGTCCTCCAGACCCCAAGATGCAGGGCCTGCTGGGTATTTCATCTTCACTTCTCTCAACTCGTTGCATCCGGTAAGCAAGCATTGTCTTGCAAGTAGTCAAGTCTATGCTCACATCTGCTGCGCTGTAGCTACATGGCAGTCCCACTGGCCGAGAACGGGATACAGCCAAAATTAGAGTTATTGATAGAGATATTTGTACCGCAAGTTAGGTAGGCAATTCGACCCAGTTCAATAAGGGTACGTTTTACACAAATAATGTGGTAGAATAGGTATCTCTCTGTTGCTGAAGTTTCACAGTACTACGAGACGGCGCACCCCCCTGCGGATGATCTGAAGCATCTCATTGCCAACTCGGCATCTTGGGTAGCAACAACTACCAAGAATGCTCAAAACAGGTAGAGTATCGTCAATTCATAGTAAGATTGCATCACTCTGACATCCAACAGCAAGAGACTGTCAGACTCGGCCAAGGTTGCCGGCACTCTCGGCGATCTCTCGCTTATCTTGACGACCGCGACAACCAAGTTCATGAAACAAGTGCTTTGGGGTGACGATAACTCGGTCAAATACCTCGGTGACAGGATAGCTGAGGGCAAGTTCAACAAAAAGAACACCACAGTCTCAATGCCCGAGCTGCAGACTCAAATCGTCAAAGTCTTGCTCGCGATCCTGATCCCCGCAACGTGGAGGGTCAGCGATGACCCGAAGAGAATGACATCAGAACGCCTGGCATCATTCAGATCCCAGCATGTTCGCCAGAGAAGACTAGGAGAGGATGGAAGTACGCTAGCAGCTTGTCTTCAACTCACAAAGAGAAGCTTCTCGATGCACTGACTTATTACCCTTGCCCCAACTACTGGGGAGTCAGGAGCGTACTCGAGGTTTTCATAGTGGGCAAGAGCACGTGAGAGGATGTGGTCGATTGAGCCTGGCGAGGTGTTGTAAGAATGGCATTTTCCTATTATTGTGCTCCCGGATGTTGATACCTACAACTCTGCTTGACGGAATGATTCTTTGACTATCCCACGTGGCAGCTTCGTACCATCAAGGGTAGCATGTGCTCGTCATATGGCACCATGTTCTCCTAAGCTGTACCCAAGAAACAAACAGCAATCAAGAAAGTAGCTCAAGTGCGAAGGTGTTGCGGCACACAGTTGCAACTTGCTGTCCCCGAGGCGAGTCACGTCCAACAGGACGTGGCAAATCGCCATGTTAAACATGATATATAAAAGGCCCGGAACTCTGCAAACAATCAGAATCGGACGCAACGTACTCGTCAAGTCTACAAAACTTGGACCTCGGAAAACGTCATCTGTTGGGTCTGTACTCGACACGCAGCAAGCCGAACCGATTGCCGTTTCGAGGCATGTTTGCAATAGAAGCGAATAGATTCTCAAAGATGACAATTACGACAGTGCTTGGCTGGCCAGAATCACCTTGTCACTAAATATAATATTGGCGAGGGTTTTGATGCCATCATCCGTAGACGAGTTGTGATACTACACACCGACACTGACGTCGTCAATCTTGATCTACTGCAGGTGTTCACTGCATAGGCATCAAGGTCAGTCACCGCCGGGTACCTGACTTTCGGTGAGGCACACCACCGAGTTCCCATGGTACAAAGACCACTTGACCTGCGTTAGCAGCGGCATCAGGCATGTTGTCATGGGCTCCGGCATCGGTAACTTACAAGCCATTCCCGACCTCACCAGCCGGGAGGTCCACCCGGTACGAGGACCTTATCCTCCCGCGGTGAGGCTGATGTTACACATAGACGTGGCTCCGCTGCGGCAGGTGGAGGATCTGCGAGGATTTGACAGCATTCACAAAAGTGCGCTCGCAAAAGGGCCATCGATACCACAAAGAGACCAACAGCAAACTCCACCAGGGAACTCTTGGCCTGTTGCTCCGGCAAGTGATTCTGACGAGAGCTGCGGACATGGTTCGATGCCAGGTTTAGCAACATAGCACGACGATGCAAGTGATTTACGACCGGCAGCGGGGACAGACCCTGCGGGCTCGCGGGGTGACACAGAGTCGATAGGTCCACTGACGGCCAATGCCATCGCCCATGGCGGCCGTGTCATTGAGCAAGCAAGCAGGCAGCCGGCCGCTCGCAGACCGCTCTCCCGGATATGCGTTTGCTGTTTGCTGAAGTCGATTGCAGGCGGTGACCTTGACGGAGGAGTATCCAAAATAGACGTCGTTTGTCTCGGCATTGTGATACGCCACCATGTGAAGTGGCTCGTACGCCTGAGAAGAACAAGTCAATCGCTGCGATTGTCCCGGCTCGGCCGACCCCGAAGCATGACGTCTGTTGGGTCAGCAGCAAGAAAAGCTGAAACAAAGGCTGAGCTTCCTACTCCTTCTTCAGTGTTCAATGAGAGCTCAGAAGACCCTACGGGCAGGTGAAATCGTTCGGTTTGCACCCTCGTTTATGCGGAAGAGTGGACTCGTCGATCGCCCAAAGATGGGACTTGCGAGATGTGGCCGGGATCCTCTCAGATGCGCGACGCACGGTAGCTGTAGCTGTAACTGTATGTAGAATGTGGGCAAGTCGCTGCATGGAAGGCCCCCCAGCCTCCTCAATATTCCTCGACCCTTCTTCCCGTGCGCCAGAGTCCAGAACCAATCTGCCAGGGCGAGACACGGTCCAGCCGAGGATCACCTGGCCACGAGGCAATTAATTTAATGGTGCTACCGGTGGCCCGAAAAAAACGGTGCATGCGGTAGAGTAGACTTGCATGCATGTAGGCGTCGCCGCCCCAGCAGCTGTGTAATCATTCCTCTTTGTTGGTTTCACTGCATCACCAATGGCTTCACGGGTGGTGTACCGTCTTCTTGACCGACATGGTGGCAATGCTAGAAACTCCCATGCATCGACCGCCTGATGTCGACTGTCCCGCCTGCCGGAGAGTTTGAAGTGTTGGACGCAAGCGTCGGCCGACGGTCGTTCGTGCCAAGTGTAGTGGTCGATCCTCCGACGTGCCGCCTTGGCCAGCCCCCCAGGGGACAGTAGCGTGCGGGGAGGACAGGGCGGGACGGAGAATTTCAGGTGATCCGATCCACTTCACCGTCGATAGTCCATCGTGGTGTCGCCGAGTTGAAAAAAGGTCCCGTCGGTGGTGATGGACATGAGGCCCCAGCTTGGATAGCTGATGTGCTGGTCCAACCATGATGCACGCGGCAAGCGGAGACGGAGCGGCATTGACCCGTGAGCATAACTCAGGAAGAGGCTGTGGGAATCCGTCTTGGTTGACAACAATAGCCGAGGACAAGACGGAATGCTACTGATGCCTGCATCTTGAGAGGAAAACTGTTGGATGCAGGTCAAGGACGGAGAGGCAGAGACTGATGAGTTGTTCTTTTTGGAAGGACGAATCTACAGTGTGGATTGGTCACTTCGGGCGGGGCAGTTGGTCGCTGGAATACAGAGGCTTCGGTCTAAGCGGTTGGGCTATTTCGGGTGTCGATATTTGCTATTCGGTATGGGATTCCAGCAAGGTAATACAGTGAGAATTAACACTGTGCGTCTAACCAATGCCAGCATCTTTTCTCTGTCCCAAAAAAGAATACAACGTGGTATGAGCATCTTGTTGGACAGGGAAACTAAATGTCATGCATATTCTTTTCGCCATCCAACAACCAACCCCTGCTATTTTACCCTTGGCTGGGGTCCTATTTTGGGATGTGTGCCCTGCTCACTGCCGAGCTGAGAGGGCCAGCAGGCAGTCAACGGCCCCACTTACGGGCCTGGGTCCCGGATTTGGAGCCCAAGCTTCCCGCGGATTGCGGGAATACGAGATGTGTGCTACGTCACTTGACACTCCATTCTCTGGCTCTGTAGCTGGAGAATGCTGTGAATGCAGTCAACGACATGTTGAACGAGTTATCGGTCTAGATTCGAGTATAAAGAAGGGACGGCCCGCCGTTGTCGACACATTCTTATACCTTCATCACCAACAACATCATCATCGATCTACACCCCAAGACA
Organism: Fusarium vanettenii 77-13-4; assembly: GCF_000151355.1. Lineage (NCBI taxonomy): Eukaryota > Fungi > Ascomycota > Sordariomycetes > Hypocreales > Nectriaceae > Fusarium > Fusarium vanettenii. Next base: position 260,851 of record NW_003315865.1, on the reverse strand, counting down.
AAAGATCAACATCTCCTCAGCAACCCCACTCAGCCCAGTCTCTCTCTCGGACACATAAATAACCAACCTCCTCGCCCTTCTCAACCTTATAAACAACCCAACAACACTCTTCTCCTCACAATTCTCACACGTCACCACCAAAATGCAGTTCTTCACCACTCTCCTCGTCCTGGCCACCTCTGCCATGGCCCTCCCCACAGTCTCTCTCACCTCCCGCGCCGAGAGCGAGTCTTGCATGGCAAGGGGCACCAAGGTCACCGAGTGGACCGTCAACGACTTTGACTTTCACGCCACAATCACAAAGACCACCCCCAAGAAGCAGACCGCCAGCGGCAGCGTGAGCTTCCTCCTCGAGAACAAGGTCCTCAACTACAAGGCCAAGTGCACTGCCACCTCTGATAAGCCCAACGACTTCTTCTACGGCAGCACCGACTACAACTGCGACGTTCCCCTCAAGGGCGACGCCGCCTCCTTCACCTTTGACCGCAAGTCGGGCAAGCTCTCCATCGTCCAGTCCTGGAGCTGCCTCAAGGAGGGAGGCCGCTTCGAGGCCAAGGGTAACACCAACGTCAAGCTCGAGTGCAAGGAGAAGAACTGGAAGAACCCCAACTACAACAGTGGCTCCAAGACCTACTCCAACAAGAAGATCACCTGCGAGAAGACCACCTTCAAGGCCCCCATCCTCGAGATCAGCGCCGTCCTGTAAGGGAAGCCTGCACTCAACCTCGCAAAGATCTTCTTTTTCTCTTCTTCATCATGATTTTTGGGCATCACTTTTTTAATCTTGCAGAGCAAGTACAAGGCGTTGGATCTGGGCATACTTTTTTGGGAAACGACAACACTCTTCATCCATGACTAGACCGTGACGACGGACGGATATGATCTACGATCTCCATGACATTCATTTTTTAACGACTAATACCCAAAGAAGGGGAGGGATGAAGGTGCGCACTTGGACATAGCACACAAGCCTCAGCACAATTGAGCATGCCTGCAGCATGACGCATATCTGCAGCCGCATTAGACATTCAATGAAATACCTTGAATTGACCCTGCATCTGCTTTTTTCACGTGATTACACTTTGAAACCGCCTTAAACATTGATGCACAGTTGGAATTCGATATGCAATGATTGTCAGGCCACTAGAACATGGAATCTAGCGGCTCGATCTCGGCAAAGAATGGTGGCAACCTTGAGATGAATAGCGGCGAATCCTCTAGATTCCTGTTTGAGTCAAAAATAGAGCGGTGTGCGCCGTCATTGGGATGAGCATGGGCCTGAGACACGCAAGGGATACAACATGTCTCATTGAATGCCCGAGGTCACCATGAACCAAGGCGGTGATGACAGAACACATGTGCCTGTCCGAAATGTCTCACTTTTGGGGCATGTTCATGGAAAGGATCGGTGAGGCTCTTGGTGATCAAGGTCATTAGTTGCTAGTTATTGATTCGAGTGATGTCTTGTTCACGGGTGTTCATGCAAAGCACAGAATTGATACACTTCAAAGACTCGATTATCCACACCACTCTAGGAAAAAACATAAAACACAAAAGTACAACCGAAAAACCACCCAAGCAAAAGAAAAACTCTGCCAATATACCACTTTCATGCTTTGCTTGTCCAAAGTGCGATCCATGCATAAAGCACGCGCTGGTAAACCTGGTAGCTTATCGTTGCTGCCGTCTTTCTTATGAGCTTTAGGCGGTTCAGAGCAGCTTTAATGTTTGGCTCTGGTAGGGTCAGCGTATTAGGAGGGCACTCGAGTGCGGTCCTGTACTGAGTTGCTTCGGGGTTGGAGTCGTCGAAGGGAGTTTTCTTGAGACCACCGATGTAATAGCCGAACTAAGGCTCTTCCTCCTTCAGGGGGGAAATGTCCGTAACGCAAGGCGTTCAGTGTCAGAAACATCATCACCAGTAAGAGAATTCTTCGAACTCTAGCGCAGCTGTTGATGTAGAGACGGCAGGTTGAGGTGATGTTTGGAAGACTTGTCCAGAGCACTCTTTGAACTTTCGGCAGGATGGGTGCTGGCTGGGCCTCTGGCCATCAGGGAGTTCCTTGTCCTCAGTGCGTGTCGCGACAACGAGCGTCTCGATCTAAGCGCGGTGCTTGATGTCCCTGATGCGGATAGCCACAGCAGATGCTAGTGCTGGTTATTGTGCTCAAGTCCATCTCACCACTAATCCTTCTCAATCTATACTTGGTTAATATGGGTAAATGTTTAAAAACTTAAAGAAGATGCTTATTGCTAAACAATGCGAGGATCGGTGCTAAGAGGCCTTAGCCCAGCCATAGCATAGAGAATATCAACCATTTGTTGAATTAGGGTCAGCGGCAGCGAGCCAGGAGCCACATTCGGGCTCGGCGCAGGGGGGGCAGTGGGAGCTGGTGGCGCGGGAGTAGGGGGTGCGGGAGCTGGCACATTGTAGAGGGGGAGGCCTGGGCCGGTCGAGGAGGAGGAGGTTCGGTTCCGACGGCGATGGGGTGGCATTGTTGCGAGTCTGGAATATTGGTCTGCTCAGAGTCATTTCTTAACATGATGTGGCCAACTGTCCGGTTTCCACGAGTTGGATAAACATGGATGGAAGCCTCTGGACGGAAGCCTTTTTCTTCCGCAGAATCGTATCGGACGTCCTTTGGTAGTGATATACAAAGATATCCAGATTCTGCTGGCCGCGAGGACTAGATACCGTCTGTCGGGGCAAAAAAGGAGCGTTGAGTCGAAAAGCACGAAAAGCCTTCTAGACTCCGGCAATATCCAAGCCAATAAAGCTGCAATGGTCGAAATCGTGCATCCATAGGGCATTCTGACCCCTTTCTGTCGAGCCCAGTACGAACTCGACCCCTCGGCCGTCAAGTATCGCGGACCAATGGATAATGGCCAGGGCTCTCCCCATCTCACCAGCGATCCTGTCAAGATCCAGTCCAATGTCAGACATGTCTTGAACGCTCATGACCACGTCACAGAGAGTGAAGGTTTCTGCGTTCTGGTACAGACGTCGAGTGGAATTGACATAATCGCTCTTGCCCAGATATACTCGCGCGAGTAGTTTTTTGTTCAACGGGTTGGCCCGGACGGCCTGTCGCTCGTTTTCAGGTATGAGCTTCTCTACCAGAAGTGATCGGGCTCGTGAGGATAGGGAAGGAATCCGTTCCATACATAATGCGTTGTGTGCATGAAACAGCCCGCGCGGTGCTCCCAGGCAGTCCTTTGGGTGCCAACGATCGTCGTAATAGATGATCCTCGGGATGCGGATCTCGCAGTTGTATTGGAGGAATCTTTGTCTGACGATCTTTTGAATTTGACCCTCCGTTTTGAGGAACGGGTTTGTCCCTTGTCGCGGCAGTTTGATAACAGCGTTGTACCCGTTGCTGTCCATGACAATAACGACATGGCGACGGCCGCTGTTAAGAGACTCCAGAGGCTCCCCAGGGCGAATAGCTCGAGGAAGGAATACCTTTGGCTTTTTTGGCTTGCGCCAGGTGGGCTTGAAAGCCAGGGCGTCGCCTAGGGCCTGGTCCAACGTCCATGGTTGCAACACGAGGGATGCCTTAGCAGGGAACATGACGGCGATGGTTCAGAAGCCAGGGGTTTGGGTCGAGAGAAGCACTACGGCTAAGTAGCACCGGGAGCCAGACTCTGAAGGCGGCTAGACAGATACGCAAGCTCGTCGGATCCGATGAGGGAGGGCATTAAGGTCGACGAAGATCCTTTCAGTCGCTGCAGGAGGGCAGTCGGGACGGCAGTCGAAGGGGGAAAATGATGAGATGAAAGCGTAGCAGGATGAATGAGACAGAGCGCTCTTGAGGTGATGAGATCGCTTGGCAGTCGAGAGACCGAGCGTGCCAGTACGGTCCAGGAAGAACCCCTATGCGAGCCAGATGTCCGATGGGGAAGAAGAGAAGAAGAATCAAAGGACGGTACCAGCCAGCTTTATACCTGAGGGAAATTTCAAATCGAGGAGCGCGTTTGGTTGCTGCGGCGGGAGCGTTCGGGTTGATTTCTATTCAGGCATAAGCGTTTGTTGGGAAAGGATGATCGCCAGAAGCTTCAGATTCCCTCGAACGTGTCGTTGCGCGTGATGACTTGCGAGATGCAAACGAAAAGCTTGACGAACAATGCAGCAGTCGAGCCGCTACTTTATTTTACCCATCCGGGTCATCAGGTCAGTGCGATAAATCCCCCGATATGGTCAATAAACGGGACAACAAGAACAACAATAGCCCCGTTAAGGTCGACAATAGCGTGATGAGAACAACAATGGGCAGCAACAATGCACAGCCCGATAAGCAATGACGAACCGATAACAAGCGAAAAACGGTCGCGCATCATGCCTTCACGTGAAGTCCTAAGATGTTGGTGGAATGTGGTGAACAATTTCAAACCAAGGCATGGCACATTGCTTGCCACCCCTTTTCGTCAAAGTCTCTCAGGTCCAGTTCCAATTAGGTGAGCAATGGTCATGAAGAAGAACAGACCGAGCCAGCTTCGTCAAAACCGCCTTGGCTTTCATGCCAGAAATGCTCGAGGGGTTATCGATTGATGCTCTTGAAGCTGGAGATCGACTACCGCTACCTTTTACTATCACCAAGGCAGCGTTTTGTCTGCGATCAGATGTCTAGAACAACATCAACACAACTTTGAAGTCTTGTGCGGAAGTCTCTCGTCTTTGTTTCCCAGCTTGTTGGGTCTCGAGGTCTGAACAACTGGCGAATAACATGGACAATGAGGTCGGGACTCTGGAAAGCAGAACACGCGTGACCCGATAAGATACTTTCTACATATGCCAAGATCCATTTCATGAACTATATCGTCTTGACAGAAGGCTAACACAAAGCAGGCTCAACGGTTTTCGGAATACACAACTTGGTCACCCAGGAAACCTCCTATAAAGTTTCATCCTTTTTTCGTCAATCATTCTGAAAAGCTAGACTCATATCGTCGCTCATATTCAACTCCTCAACCGCCTGACCGACCCGTTTTTCATTCTTCATCCACGCGCCGCGCTAAACACCTCGACACCTACCCCGAAACACACCTTAGAAGCCACCATTGGGGTGGATGAGCACCTTGGTGTACCCATCAATACGCTTATCAAACTTTTCATACGCCACTTCGGCGTCATCAATGTTGATCTCGTGTGATACAACGAAGCTAGGCTTAGCTCGGCCAGCGATGATCAGGTCACGCAGGTAGCGGTTGTAAGACTTGACATTGCACTGGCCAGTTCCAAGGGAGAGGCCCTACTGGAGGGTTAGTTGTATAATAGATGAGGACATTGGGAATACCGACCTTCTCGAAGAGCTTGCCAAAGCTTAGGCTAATCATGCCCTTGGCAGAGGCCTCGTCTGAAGCACCAGGATCGCTTGACCTTGTTAGCCACCTGTTGTGATGACAGCAGACAAGATGACTTACCTGGGGACGTAGAGTCCTGGAATACCGAGACCACCGCAAGCCCTCGTCACGCGGATCATGTTCTCAAGCACAATATTGGGCTGTTCAGTATTGCCGCTCTTGCCGACAGCCTGATATCCAACAGCATCCACCGATCGATCAACCTCCTCTCCACCGTTGCTCTGGATGATCAAGTCAACTGCATCACCCTTGGTGAAGTCAATCGGTGTGCAGCCAATCTTCTCAGCAGCCTGAAGACGCTCGGGAACGCGGTCGACGACAAAGACGCGCGACGCACCGCGGAGGACGGCAGAGTAGGCGGCCATGAGGCCGACAGGGCCAGCGCCAAAGACTGCGACGCTCTCGCCGGGCTGAAAGCCAGAGATCTCCACACCGTGCCAGCCTGGTCTGGTTAGATGTGATCAAAAGGAGGGGTTGTAGAAAGAGGCCATACCGGTGGGAAAGATGTCTACAGAGATGGTCAGCACATGAATGGCATATGCAAGAATGCGAACTCACCAGCAAGCAGGATAAAGTCGGCCTCATGCTCCTTGCCAGCAGGGAGCTTCAAGGCATTGAAATCAGCATAAGGGACTCGGATGTACTGAGCCTGGCCACCTCGGTAAGGACCCATGGCGACGTAACCATAAGCGCCTCCGGCAAAGCCGGGGTTGACGCCGGTGCAAAAGGCAGTCCGACCCTCCTCGCAGTTACGGCAGCGGCCGTCGGCGACATTGAAGGGCATAACGACTCGGTCGCCCTTCTTCAGCAGGGTGACACCCTCGCCGAGCTGCTCGACGATGCCCATATTCTCATGGCCTGTGTGGGTTAGCGACTGAGACATTAGATGGCCACAATGGGTCGTACCGAATGTGATGCCGGGCTCTGCTGCTGTTCGGCCCTCGTACATGCTATGTAGGTGTAAGTATAGTCCAATGTTGGATCGCATTCCACATACTGCAAGTCGGAACCGCAAATGGCGGCCTTGAATGAATTAGCTGTCAATTCATCGAGAACAGAAGGACAAAGGTAAAACTCACAGTGGTAACCTTGACAATGACATCGTCGGGATGCTGCAGCTTAGGTAGCTCAATCTCCTCAACCTTGACCTTGAAAGGGCCCTGGTAGTTGACAGCCTTCATCGTCTGAGTAGCCATTTTGCTTTGAGATGTAACAAAAATAATCTTTTTAAAAATGAATACCAAGTAAACTTGATCTCCCCTCAAAACACGGAAAACCCGGGGTTCAAATAAGATTTACAAAACTCCGCTCGGTCATGTTGACGAGTCGATGCCAAGCAACCCCGCGTCTTCCATCAGCCACTCTTCCCTCTCCTTCCCCGCATCGTGGGTTGCATTCGATGGACGGTACAAGTGACGGGCGGTAATAGACGGTAAGAAACCCGATCCCGCAGGTCGTTTCCTGGGGCATGTGCCGTCGTCCAATGTCCGGGGTGTGATGCCTCCGGGCAGGTGTTCCAAAGAGGCAAGAGTGGGGGATTGGGGGGAGGAAGAAATCGGCGAGATTATCCCAAAATGGGCCATCCACTGTAAACAAGTTTCCGATTTCCGAGGCTTTTGTCCTGCAGCTAGTGAGGAGATAGCTCGGCTTCTTTGGTCTTGCGTCAGTTCCACCCCACCCCAGGATGGAGGTGGCCGAATGGGGAAGATCCTTCCGCTCACACAGACGGAGCCAAGACTCAGGTGGTTCTTCAGATCAACAACGTTCCGATGGTGGAAGAGGGGAGAACCAAGAGAGCCCGGTAGAGAGATGCGTGTCCCCCGGAGGAAGAGCCGTGAGCTTTTATAGATTTCCAGAGACTGGGTAAATGTTGAGCATCCGTCTGTTGCCGTGTTGATTCGCCTGCTTTTTGACATCCATGGCTATTGGGTCGTCAGTCGGAACTTCGACAGCCTTTGTATCTGAATCCCTTACTATAATCTCTTATTCTTTGGCTTCGCAGCTGATCGTCTTGCCCGAGGGTGTTTGAATGGGTAGTTCCCAGGGAGCTGCGTGGTGAGAATAAAGTGTGGACGAGCACATCTTGTTAAAATGACAAAGGGGAGCTGAAGAGAGCAACGAAAGGAATTACGACAGCTGAAAATTCTCTGCCCATCCACTTTGAAGTGTCCTAGATCCTGCTCTGTCTACGGCTACAGGCTTGCGCAAATGTTGTCCCTAGGCTGCTGAGACCCCTTCGCTCTCCTCCATCAACCCCCTTTCCGCGACCTGTCCATCCAAGCTTCCTCTCAGAACAAAGTGAATCCTTGTCATCTATCTCCACCGAGTCCCCAACATAGCTATCCCCATCCATCGCCGTCCTCCCCCACTCCCTACCTCGCTGGCCTTCTTCTCACACGACGACTTGGGCAAGACGCTTATCGGTTTAAGACGATCTATCATATGGATTTGAATTCCCCTCACGCCATATTCAAGGCTCCCTTATATCGACTCCGCACGCTGTCTCGGTCCGATTGTGCTTAAGGCGATATCGTTTCCATGCCCGCCAACAGACAAGGCCAATTCCACACCACCCAAGACGGTCAACAAACGTGTGTCATTATGTTCCCGAGTCCTTTCAGATACTACATTCTTACCTGCTTTGCTAAGGGGGCTCCAGCCTCTCGACATCTTTGTCCTCTTGTCAGATAGGAACATTCTTGTCGGTCGACACGCACTCACGGCAAGAATGTACGACGGGTTAGGCTGGTACACCTTCGATCGCCGTCTTCTATCACAAAATCACAAGGGGGTCTCTTTCACGGTCTATCACTCAATCGGATTGCCTTTGGGCTCGGATGCCGCATCGTCGTCCGTTCGGCAGCGTGGTTGGTGTTGGAGTTTGATCAGTCAAGTACCCATACTACAGTCACTCCTACGTATCATACCTTTTTTCACTCCGGTTCCAAACACAAACTGACGTAGAAAAAAAGAATCCCACTAACCCACCCTTGATCCTTTTTTCACCTATCCAAGCACCCGTTAGCATAATCTGCACAACTAGGCATCCCATCGTGAAGAAAATAGTTAGAAAACGAAGGCCGGGAAAGCAACTCTGGGAGGTAAACGAAGGCGAACAAAGGAACGACGATCGGTAGAACGAGAGCGAAGGGAGGAACGGCGTTTGGTAAAAACGAGAGACGAACAGTGATGGGCGAAACGAGAGACAGGAACGCAATGCTGTGGGATCGTAAAACAAAATTCTTCAAACATACCTTTGGGATCGACTCGAAATCGGACGAAGGAGGGAAAACGAAGGAGGGAAAACGAAGGAAGCCCACTAACCCACCCTTATGCCTTGAAACCTGACCAGAACCCGTCTCGTTAGCAGCATCCAAAGTCCAAAACAAAAAACAAAAAGCAACGCTGGTTAGTAAAGCAACGCTAGAAAGTCAGTAGACATCAACGCTCCCAATCCTCCTCCTTCCCTCCCTATTCAAACGACCGTCCCCTCCCCCTATCAACGCTGCCCATCCTCTATCTACCTAAAAACCAAACGCTAGATACAAGAAAAACAAAACGCTATAGGAAACAACGCTATGGAAAACAACGCTATAGAAAGCAAACCTCCACCTCTCCCCTCACGTACCTAGACTCCATCATCCATGCCCCCATACCTGAAACTCACTGTCAGTATGTATATGTGGACAGATCACCAGGGATGGAACTTACCCCCCTCATCCCCTATCCGCGCCAAAGGCCACCCTCCGCGCAATCCCCATTCCCTACCTACGTTAGTACATTAGCATCCACCCCGCTGTGATGGTGTCAGCTGGGACGTTAACATGATCAAGCATCAATATAGAACACTAACCCAGCACAGTACTCATCCACGCCTCCCCCAGCCATTCCTCGTCTCCGTCAGTCGGTCGGTCGGTCGTCTACGCGTCGGCATCGAGGGAACCACGCTTCTCGGCAGCCTTCTTGCCTCACTTCACACTACTCCATCTCACACTCCACAAGGTCGATCGTCGCGGTCGAGGCTTGATCCTGACGGGTCGCGGCGGTCGGTCCTTGTCGTTCGGTATGGGTCCTGGAAGTCCAGCGTACTCCCTCGGAGGATTGTCGCCAATAGTTGAGTCGTCGCTCGCGCTCTTGCTACTGGTTTGCGGGTTGTCGTGCCTGGGCTTTCGACCGGGGACCGAATACTCGAATCGTTCATCGATCGGGTCCTTCCATTTGACATGGGAAACGGAGACTCGCTTCGGCGCTCGTTTGATCTTGACGGGACGTGGCGCTCGCTTGTCGTTGCCGCTCGGGACGCGTCGTGGAAGCCCACCAAACTCCCCCGGATACCCTTCCTAGGTGGCCGAATCATCGCTCGCGTGTTCGGACCCGGTAAAGGGGTTGTAGTATCGTGGCTTCCAGCCAGGAACCTGCTCCGAGTACCTTCCGGCACCAGAAACAAGCCCCGGATCGTTGTCGACGCGGACGGCAGACGAGGTCTTCGAATCCTTAGAGCAAATGCAGCCCATGATGACGATAATCGGCGGTATCGGAGCTTTGGAGTCAGTAAATAGCAAAATATAGTAGATATTTGAGTCAACATACTCGTGAGATGAAGAAAATGATTAAATGGAAGCGAGTTCTGAAGTCGTGCGTATGCGTTTGCGTGTGCGTGAACGTGAACGTGAGCGTTTGCGTATGACGGTATGCGTATGCGTCTAGATGCGACAGAAACATCATCAGCGAATGAACAAGAATGAATAAAACATGGGCAAGACTTCTTGCCACATCAGCCTGGATCACCAAGGGGAATACTCACAACGGTATCGTGTACGTGATCGTTGGTTAGCTTTGCGAGATCGTACTGCGATGATGTTAGTGTGAAGTGCAAACCAGAAGAAAGCCAGGACAGCAGGAAATCGATGGGGTATAAGTAGACGAAGGTGTGGATACGGCTGATCTGTCAAAATGGCATCTAGAGCCAATGATAAATCTGTCACCTGGTCGACTTTCCATTATTGAAAATGGGGGATGCCCGTCGGGATTTGGTCAGTTTGGGCGAGTTCCTGTCCAATGATAAATTCGGACCAATTTCGAATTTTCCAGATCAGGACCGAATTTCGGATTTATTTTTGAAATGATCTGTCCCTTCAACGGGAGAATGGCCGGTGTTGAGGGGGGATGTGTTCTATTACGTCATTGAAGCCGTCGTGATAACCTCCCCACTCATGATAGGCAGGCATGGGCATCATGGGACTCTGAACCACGCCCATACACCTACACCCTTATCACACAGTCAGCGGATGACCTCGGCCATGACGGTCAAAAACGTAATCAACACTTTTTAATCACGTCAGGTAACGCGTCTACGCGACATCATGGCCAAATGTCCAATTCATCACTGACACGCTCGACGCGCTCAATCGTGTGGCCTGGGCCGTCCACGTCTACACATTTGGGCTCTAGGCAGGGCTTCAGGGCGTAGCAACTACGTGGCTTTACCGGGTCTGATTTCGATCTAGATTCCAGACGATGATCATGTTTGAATATATGAGAACATCCCGGCCACTGAATCAGCGTAATTCTCTGAGATGCCCAAGTTTTATCTAAATTGAATCTTTGAGAGGATTGAGATACAACAGATGAAAGATTTCTTGGCTTCAATTGCATTGATTTGACTTGAGTGCGTAGTCGAATTTCTCCTCAACTCTGTAGGGTAGCTTAGCCTGGGCCAGAGAGAGCATCTTGAGATCAACAGCACAGGTGAAAAGAGAGCCAACGATGCTCGATACCCGGTTCGATAAGTGCCGGTCATTAAAACGCCTGGTGACTGATGTAAAGACAAATTCCTAGGTCATTTAGAACTTGAATGATCCATAGATGTTTTGTAGCCTCAGCTCCGCGTAGTTTGATTTGTTGAGCCTCAATCTATACGGCACAACTGTCCATTATCTATATTTAAAATCTTGATTGCAAAACACGGGTCCTTTATTCCTTCAAATCGTTTCCTTTTGAATTATAAAAACCGGTGGGGTATTGTAGACTTCCAAGATTCTTCATTCCTCTCATCTCTCATCTGACATCCTTCCCTACCTGCCTACCTCAAGCTCAATGCCGAATTGTGCTGCCGAGTCATGAATGATAGGAACCTAAAACATTATCACTAACTAGTGTGGGGAAACGACATTAGTTGTTAATAGATATTATGTTTCAATGAGCATTAGGTTTCAATGGACGTTGAGTTTCAACTGGCATCGAGTTTTTAATCGATTGGGTTTCAAAGCCACACAACTCCCACGCAACTGCCTACCTTAGTTATCAAACTGGAGAGTTTATCGTAGCGGCTTCCGTAATGTCATGGCCACTTCCTGCTCGTATTCTTAACTTCAGCATGGCAGCTTCTCACCTTCTAAACGCCTTTCCCGTCAAGCATGTCGAAAGTTTCCTGCTTGACAGATTTGACACTTGCTCCTGCATCCAGTCTTTCAGATCTCTATATAAATCCCATCGACTTCTCAATGTTTGGAATCTCCCCTCATCCTCTCTTCATCTCTACATATTCAAAGTATACCCAAAGACTACTCCTAGATTAACCAACGAAACCACAACACTACTGTGAGTATCCAAATCTTGCCCATACCCAGTTCACATACTGATGATATTTTTGTCGTGCTCAGACGCACACACATACACACACACGCATCCGCACGACTCAAGAATTCGCCTCTCCAGACCATTTTCTTCATTTCTATCATCATGGGTTGCTTTCAGTCCAAGGAGAAGTACACTCCTCCCATGATGGGCCCGAGGCTGGCTTACGGTGCTGGGAGATATGAGGACCAGCCCCAGGGGCGCAAGCCACGCCTCTACAACCCGTATACTGGATCCGAGCACGCGGGCGACGGCTCGGCCACTTGGGAAGATTATCCGGGGGAGTTTCGCAAGGAACATGGGCCGCGTCGCGTTGGGATTAGGCAACGATAAGAAGGTTGCTCAGAACCTAATTCCTCAGACAGGGAGGAACAGGGAAAGGAGAGACGGGTAGGGATGGGATAAGACAACAGGCGTACGAGGGTGGCGTTGACGGTTCTTTTTGGGTTTAATAAACAAAACTTTTCTACCTATGTTTCCGATGTTCTAACTTGGCTCTTTAAGCAATGTTGAAAGCCCTCTGCACATGCTTATTACTGGGGCTGTCCCGATCTGATTAAAGAACGTCGATGGTGGATTCCGGAATGTCCAAGGCCAGACTGGCAAGCGACGAAGACAATTGCTTGAGGAAACCAAGGGACACAATATTGTGCGTTTATTACTTGCTGTCAACTTGACTATAATTTCAATTTTTGAAGGGTCCTATTGCTGACTGACCATGAATACTTCAAATGTGCTGCGATGTCGGAATCATGGTGGACCTGATTGGGCGCCCTTCGACGGACCATGACATCTTTAGATCACTTGGAGCAGCCAAAAGAGGAAATAAATCTCTTCACCGAGGGCATTCGTCAATCCTGAGTCATTTATTGATTTCATCTCTTTATAAGAGGGAAACGATTTCAAGATTTACATCTGTGGACATTCAACACAACTTAAACGACCATGGAGTCTGCAACTTCTCACGAACTTCAAGTCGCACGCTCTGGCGGGGACGAGACGAGGCCAGAGGAGGGATCTACGACTATCGACGCGTTGCCACCTACAGATCGAGGCCGTGGAGCCTATGTCGCTCTTGCTTGTTGTACGATAGCACAAGCACCCATTTGGGGTATGCCTACCCGTCAAGGAATCATTGTTCAAGCTAACACGAGATCGTGACAGGATACTCAGTCTCGTTTGGAATCTTTCAAGAATACTACACTTCCCACGGAAACCTTGGTACTTCACCAAGCGGAATTGCATCCATCGGTGCCTCCCAGACCGGAATCATGTACCTCATGATGCCCTTGGCCTTTATCGCTCTCAACCGGTATCCTCGTCTTCGAAAGTGGTTCGGTCCGCTCGGACTCTTCGTTACCATCGTTAGCTTGACGACCTCGGCATTCGTCAAGGATGTTTCAGGACTTATCGCTACGCAGGGAGTTCTATACGCCATCGGATGCAGTCTTCTCTTCAGTCCAATCTCCCTCTACATGGACGAATGGTTCGTCGAACGAAAAGGCTTCGCATACGGCGTCATGTGGGCAGGAAAGTCCTCCGTTGGTGTCGCCATGCCCTTCCTCTTCAGCGCTTTACTACAAAGATTTGGACTCAAGGCGACCTTGCTATCTTGGACAGTCGCATCTGTCGCAATGACTCTTCCGACACTCTTCTTCCTGAAGCCTCGAGTCGATTTGAGCCGCGACTCACGGCCGCGACCGATTAGTTTTGCCTTCCTTGGATTCGGGTCGTTCTGGATGGTTCAGATTGGCATTATCGTGCAGTCTTTGGGATATTTGATGCCGAGCACATACCTGGCCAGCTACGCCAAGGCGATCGGATTCTCGTCAGTCACGGGGCCTATCTTGATGGCTCTGTTTTCACTTGCTTCCGTGCCCGGATCTTTGATGCACGGAATGCTGGGCGACAAGATTTCTGCAGCCAAAGTAATTTTGGTATCATCCCTGGGAAGTGCACTTCCGGTCTTCCTCCTCTGGGGTCTAAGCCGCCACCTCAGCACTATGGTGCTGTTCGTGATCCTCTACGGCTTCTTCGCTGGGGGCTTCAGCTCGACATGGTCAGGAGCCCTGCAGGAAATTAAAGGAGATGATGCAACGATTAATACGTCGCTGGTATTTGGGATGCTTCTTGGTGGCCGGGGTCTTGGGTTTGTTGTCGCTGGCCCTGTCAGCGGTGCCCTTGTCTCTGCAGGAAGCTCCATTTCGACAGGTGACGCTATGGGATATGCTACCAAGTATGGTCCTATGATTCTTTGCACTGGGGTCACCGCTATTATGGGAGCTTGGGCACCTCTTTGCAAGATTGCCAAGTCGATTGGGTCGAGGGGGATTGAAGCCTGTGCTCGAGTGGTTGTGTGAGGAACTGGTTGATCTGGCTCGGTTGCAAGCATTTGGCGAATCAGGAGGATTTGCAGGTATACAGAATATTAATGAGTGAGTGGTGATAGATTGGACTCAGGGACATACTGGGTTGGGTTGGTAAGCCCTGTTGAGATCAGGAGGGCTGTGGAATATGGAAGATGACGAGCTGTGCGCTAAAGATTGCTAAATATTGAAGGTTGATACTCGCAAAATAATTTCCTCGATTGACACTTTTGAACTACTTCTTCTCTATCAATACTTGGCCATTCACCAAACCAAATGTCGCATCATCCGTGTCGGCCCAGTCCTGCCAAGCCTGTGCCATCTCGTCAAGTTCACTCTCTGTAGAGATACCTAGCTCCAGAGATTTACGGCGCGTGTGACCCCCAATCAAGCGTTCCCTCATAGATCCAGCTGGTAAACGTCAGTGAAATGCCACGATAGCCTTGAGTAGAAGCACTCACCCCAGACTCTTCTATCCTCGGGGTCGCTGTAGCACCACGTGCCGAAGCTCGCCGTGATGTCTTGACGAGCTGCTCCGGCCTTTAATGCCCATGATACAAGTTGGCGACCTCCTTTATCCTGTCCGCCATTTGCTACTAGCACTCTGATCTGATTCTCATGGAATTTGAGCAGACCCGGGATCTCCGGCCAGAAACACCACATGTGCATGTCGCTCTCCCGCAGGGAAACCACACCCCCAGGCTTTGTCACTCGAATCATCTCTTGAATGGCTTCAGTTGGGGTATCTAAGTGACAGAGGACCTGGTGCGCATGCGTCACGTCAAATGTCGAGTCGGAAAAGGGCAGCTCAAAGACGTCTGCGCGCTTGAACTCGATGTTGGTGACACCTTGAGAATCAGCAAACTCTTTCGCACGGACGAGAATCTCATCGGATATGTCAGTGGCGGTGACATGCCCATCTGGTATATATCTCGCCAGCGACGTCGAGATGGTGCCAGAGCCTGCGCCGACATCCAAAAGCTTGAGATTGGGATTGTCCTTGGCCATGGACAGCAGCTTGGGCAGCAGATGGTTGCTGCTGTTTTCAGCGGTCCTCCATTCGTGATGCCTGACCTGATTGTATCCCGGGCCGTACTTGTTGTGTCCCGAAGCTGCCATGATTGTAGGTGATTGAGGGTGTTGGTGATGTTGTTTCATGGAGATAAAGGCCGGAGTTTAGAGGTGGGCTCTCCGCACAGCATGATATCATATCGCATGATGTGGAGGTGCCATCAATTCAATTGCTTCATAAGCAATAGAGAAGCAGAGGTTTCATTTTGCTTGGAGAATAGGAGCCGCTGAACTACGTGTATTGTCGTTACGGTATCTGGCGTACAAAGTGATGCTCCCAGGGTCTTGTTTCTGAGAGTGCGATCTGATAGCAATGATCGTGCCCAGGCACCTGGAAAAGACGGAATTGATCCCGGCATTCTGCAAACAATGACGATCCTCGGTCCATTGATCCGGACCGACGAAGCAAAAAAAGTCCCGTAGTTGGCTTCCGCGGACCGACCATGGGAGCATCATTTCCCCGTGGGGTCTGAGAGGAAGATCGTCCCTGTGATGCTGCTTTTCTTGATGAGCTTCCTCTTTTGAACGTGGTAGAGTGTCAAAGCGGGCGCCAAACAGGAGGCTGCATTTTGTGGCTTTTTGGAGACGGGCATGGGAATGTTGCATGGATGTCCTTGAATGATGATCCGTACTGTGATGATGGAACATTCATGGTGAATTGATGGATGAAACATCTACTCATGACAGGGAAAAGGTATCAAGTCGTGATTGTTAATAGCAAAGATGCTGCTTGTTCATGAGTTAAACATCTTGGCATGAATTGGAGAAGAAGAGGGGAAGCAGAGCCGCCTTTGCCCAAGATGACGCCCAAGACGGCACCTCGGCTGTGGCGTCGATCCCACCTTGGCAGAGATTTTGGCCGACACCAGAAAAACAACCACACCCTTTGTCTCATAACAAGGATCTTGTCTTTTGCTTCAAATGTCAAGAGTAATACAGCGTAGTAAAAGGCCCAAGATGATATCCTTATCAGTCTCCAGGCTGACTCAAAGACGAAAAGAAAAGAATCCTTCAAATTTAATGAGCGACATCGGTCAACTTCCTCCACAACCAACTCCGTACTATTGCCCAAATCAAACTTTTCTTCCCCACGGGTCCCGCAAAGAGTCAAGGTTAAAGAGACCACGAGGGCTCCATTGCTTTGCGGGGACTGTCCAATCCCAATCGAGGCATGAGGAGGCAATAGTTTAGGTTGCACTCGACAAAGGATCCCTCCCCCGACCTCGGCTCCGTGAGACGGAATCTGGTTGTATCCACAGGGCGATGGGATATTACCAACGAGAGACGAGAGGATGAGAGTGAAGAAGAATGTGTGACTCGTGCACCAAGTGTAACCAACGGCGGACTGACTCCGAGACATGAACAGGGTTTTGCAATAAATATGTTGCCGATCCCCTCTTACTCTCCCCTCTAAAAGCTTCACCTTTACCCTCCGTCGATCCCTCTCTCTTTTCACCCTCTCCAACTCGCCAATTGCCGAAAAGAAGCCTTCCAAAAGGACAAGCAATGGCTGTCGTCGGCGAGGAAAAGCCCTCGGGCACTGACTCGCCCGTGTCTTTTGACCCCGAGCGCAATGGAGGAACCACTGACGGCGCCGAGCTCGTCTGCCCTTCTAGCACCACTGATCGCAAGCTCATGGCCAAGATTGATCTCCATGTCATTCCCTTCCTCTGCATCATGTACCTGCTCGCCTTTCTGGGTATGTTGATCGCTTCATTTCACAATCATTGCGCAGCTAACCAGTGGTAGACCGCGTCAACATCGCCAACGCCGACGTCTATGATCTCTCGGTCGAGCTTGGGCTCGAAAAGACCCAGTACAACAACGCCCTCGTCGTCTTCTTCGTGCCGTACATTCTCTTCGAGATCCCTTCAAACATTCTGCTCAAGCGCTTCAAGCCCCACGTCTGGCTGAGCCTCAACATGTTCCTGTTTGGTCTCACCACCCTCCTGCAGGGCCTGGTCCAGAACTACAGCGGTCTGATTGCGACGCGCTTCTTCCTTGGTCTCTTTGAGACGGGCATGTTCCCTGGAGGTATGTCAAGCTGAGCGCATTCATTTTTAGACTTTTGACTTACATCATTTAGCCTTCTACCTCATCGGCATGTGGTACCGACGTCACGAAGCCCAGCGCCGATACTCCTTCTTCTTCAACAGCACTACCCTCGCTGGCGCATTCGGTGGTCTTCTCGCTGCAGCCATCGGCAAGATGAGCGGCATGAGGGGTTATGCCGGCTGGCGATGGATCTTTATCCTCGAGGGCGCCCTGACCGTCTTTGCCAGCTTCTTCTTCTACTTCCTCCTGCCTGATTTTCCCGAAGAAGCCAAGTGGTTGACACCCGAGGAGAGGGACTATGTTACCGCGAGACTCAAGGCCGACCAGGGAAGCTCTGGCGCTGAGCGCAAGACGACCTTTGGCGATGTTCTCAACATCCTCAAGGACTACAAGATCATCCTCGGAGGATTCATGTACTTTGGTCTCATCGTTCCCGCTTACGGTTACGCCTACTTTGCGCCTGGCATCATCAAGACGTACGGCTACAGCCCTGTGCAGACTCAGCTTCACAGTGTTCCCCCGTGGGCCGTCGCATTCGGCTTCTCCATGGTGATCGCCTTCATCTCGGACAAGCTCCGACACCGCGCGGCGTTTGCCATCTTTGCTATCCTCGTCGCCATCTCGGGCTTTGCTATCTTGCTTGGCGTGCACGACAACACCAAGGTGCAGTACGCAGCGCTCTTCCTCGTCGCCATGGGCGCATACACGGCCATGCCCATCATTGTATGCTGGTTCAACATGAACCTTGGCGGTCACAGACGAAGATCGATCGGAAGCGCATGGCAGGTTGGATTCGGCAACATTGGTGGTATCATCGCCGTGTTTGCTTTCCTCAAGAAGGATGCGCCCAAGTTTATTCCCGGTTATTCCATCTCCATTGCCTTTACTGTCTTGTCGATTATCGCATGCATCACATATGGCATCGTGGTGTTTACCGAGAACAAGAGGAGGGATCGTAACCCGCCACAGGAGGAGCTGTCGGAGGAGGAAAAGACTGAGCTTGGTGATAATGCGCCGACGTACAGATATCTGCTGTAGATAGGATATGACGATACCCAGATGTTGGACTTGTCTAATATGAATGAATGATATATGATTCAGTCTGAGCTCACCTTCCATGCTCTATATAACCACAACTCATACATCCTCTCAATGACGATACAAATCTTCCAAACTCAATTGCCGCCCGGTATCGCCGAGCCCTGATAAACCTGATTACGATCCACCTCGAAATCTCGTAACGAACCCCCTGGATTTACTCCACCACCAAAGCTAAACCTGTCAAACTGGTTTCGTCCGAGTGATAAAGACCCGCCCAGACGGGGCATTTCCTCGTTCAAGTCGACCTTTGATAGGCGGTGACGCAGGAACGAGAACCAAGTTTTGCAGGTTTTCAAGACATTCATTGGGCGGTTGGCAATCTTGGCGACAGATCGTCCCATCTTTGACAGATGCAGGCTTTAAAACCCGGGCTTTTGCTCCCGGGGATGTGATCCTGGATCAGCTGAACCGAACTGATGAAACGAGTTTCTGTTTGAGCGACCAACTTTGTCCTGTCGTCACTTCTCGTCGCTGTCTTCATCCCATTCAAACACCATGAAGACAACCGTCGCTCTCCCTTTGGTCCTCGCGGCCACCGCTCAAGGCCATATCGCACGCGACACAGCCTGCAAGGATGTCCACATCTTTCTCGCCAAGGGAAACAACGAGCCTTATCCGGGTCGTCAGGGAAAGCTCGCCGGCGCAATCTGCTCCGGTCTAGACAGCTGCGACTACGAGGACATTCAGTTCTACAACCCCCTCGAGGCGCCGTATTGCGGCTCGGTCTTTGAGGGTGCCAAGAATGGTATCCAGCAGATCACGGCGTACAACAAGAGGTGTCCCGATTCGAAGCTCGTGGTGAGCGGTTACTCGCAAGGTGGTCATGTTGTTGGTGATATTCTTGGTGGTGGTGGAGGCGTCTTTTTTCAGGACTGTGTGCAGGAGCCTAACAAGGGCTTGGATCCCAAGACTCGTCCAGCCAACAAGAGTAAGCTCGATTCTAATCTTAATACAGCTTCATGCTGACATGTCATCTCAAGTCGTCGCCGCCATGATCTTTGGAGACACGCGACACACAGCCAACCAGCCCTACAATGTCCTCAGCGGCGCCGGCAAGGATGGTCTCTTCCCTCGTCCTGGTGACCAGCTTGCCAACCTGGCCAAGTATGGTGATGTGCTGCACAACTACTGCGTTGATACGGATCCTATCTGTGCCCAGGGCGACGTGGTAGAGACGCATTTGAACTACTTTGACGTGTTTACCGATGACGTTGCGGGATGGGTCAAGGAGAGGGTCAATGCCGCCGAGGATGATGATGAGAAGAGTTCCTCGACTACTGCTAGCACCAAGACTAAAGCGACTACTACGACGACTGTAAAGAGCGAGACGACTACCGATCATACGACTAAGACATCTACCAAGGATTCAAAGACCACAACTAAAGCAACGACCGAGAGCGAGGAGACTTCCAGTGGCACCAAGACGAAGACTGGGTCCGATGCTGAGACAACTACCACCAAGGATGCTACCTCAACTGCTGAGACTTCGACTACTGAGGCCTCGACCGCTGAGACCTCAGGTGCGGATAGCTCTGACTCCGAGACTTCCGCCGCATCATCAAGTAACGACGCTGCGGCACCATCGGCGGCTGATAGCGCCGCTGGTTCAATCACCGCTCATATCGGAGGCATCTTGATGGGACTGGTGGCCGCCCTGGCCATCTAAGGTCAATTGATGTATACTTTGATGTACGAGATGTGATACATATCCATATCATCTAAGCTAATGAGCCTATGTCGACTAATGCGGTGGACTGTTCGTGCCTTGACGTTTATAGAGTCGCAATAGAGATGCAAGATTAGGGTATAGACAATCATATTACTGGAAAAGAACTACTTAGACACTCGAAAAACTTATGAAATCCCCAAGGAGCGACATGATCCAAATACTCGGACAAAGTAATAGTACAAAAAGAAACCATGTTTCGTAATGACAGGCATAACCGTTCGTACACCTGATCTTCGTTCAGTACACCAACCACCATTGGTTCGCCGTGTGCACAACATCCAGTCCGTTCTGCGGCCGGGGCTGGCCTGATCTTCTCCTCCATGTAGGGCTGCTCTGCTTGACCTTGCTCTGGAGTCGCCAGTCGCTCGGGGGTATGTACTTTCCCCCCTCGATGCTCTTGTCCTGCGCGCTGCCGCACCACTTCTCGAACGCTGGGAGGCCAAGACCCAGGCCATTGTTTAGACGGTCGTGGACCTCGCGGAACTCCATCGTCGGCTTAGTCCAGCCCTGGAGCTGATGGTGTGAGGCCTTCAGTAGCTCAAGATGCAACTTGGCCTCGGTGATGAGCCTCTGCCGGTCCGGATATGCCTCGCCAAACTCGTTACCGTGACAGCATGAGCCCATCTCGCGCAGGACAGACTCGTGGATCGACATGGCGCTGGCTGTACGACCGCATGAAGTATACAGAGCAGCAAGGAGACGAGAAAAGGCAAGAGTCTCGAGGTCCAGACGACCTCTGCTGCGTCGCAAGTTGTAACAGAGCAACTCGGCCGTGTCGATGGCGCCAGAGACATCTCCGCGAGCATACTTGACGTGAATGAGGAGCTTGCCAATTTCCAGGACGGTGGAAGGAGACCAGCTGCCAGAGCGCTGCATCTGCTCGCGAGACTGCCACAGAAGGGAGAGTAGATTCTTGAGCTCGTCCCAGTTGCGCTGAGCACCAAGAAGACGAATAAGACCAGAGACATCCTCGAAGCGTAGGCTGACAAAGTCAATCTTGGCAGCACGGAACGCAGCAAGAACCTCGGCCATGATCTCGCGAGAAGTCGTCAACAGCTCATTGCGCATCTTCTCGTCCTTGGCACTAGGGCGCGGCACGTCGATGCCGGCCAGGAACTCGGCGAGCTTGTAGCCAAACTGGATGCAGCTGGGACGCTGGTATAGCTTCTGTCCCTGCGCAAAGCGGAAAACGATGCGGCCGAGCTGGTTGGCACAGTGGAAGTCGTTGGCTTCGAGGAGGGACTTGACCCTGGCGCTTCCGGCCTTGACGGCGAGAAGTGAAAAGTCAATCTTGGTGGCCTTGCGATCTTTGCCGAGCTCGGAGAGGAGAGCGAGGTAGAAGAGACGAACGTCTTCGTCGCTGAAGCCCTTGAAGTACAGGTTGTACTCGGTCTTGAACTGCTGGAATAGCCTCTTGTCGAGGATGGCCAGGAGCTGGACGCGTTGGTGTTCTTCCCAGAAGCAGCGAAGCTTGGCACCGCATTCGAGGATGATCTCAATGTTCTTCTCGTGGGTAATAACACGAGAGTATTCCTCGTAAAGGAGAGACTCGAACATGATGGAAGCCATAATCTCCGAGTAAGTGATGGCGCAGTCCTTGCTGCACAGGCCATGCTCAAAGGCGCTCAGGAAGACAAATACGAGCTTGCTCACGTGCATGTCGAGCTTGAGCGTGATATCGCTACACGGCATGCCCTCGCGGAAGATGATGAGATGTCGCAGCTGATGGAGGAGTTCGTGGCCTTGCTTGGTGAGGTTGACACTCACGTAGATAGAGGCCAGCGAGATGGCAGCGTTGAAAAGGGCGGTGGTGACGGTCACAGTAGTGATGATCTCGATGATAGAAACCTCGAGAAGCTTGATCATCTTGGCGTGAGTCTCCTTGGTGTTGCACTTGTGATAAAGAATGATAACGTCCCGAAGCTGATGGAGCGTCTCCTCGTGCCAGCATCCGAGTGTGAGCTTGAGATACTCATAGGTCTCGATGCTGATCAGGATAGCCCGATCCAGGGGAATCTTCTTGGTCTCCCTGCCCGAGGTGATGATTGTGACGTACAACTTGGAGAGACGCTTCTTGACAGTGTGCACCGTGGTCTCGGTGACAACAGTCGTGGTGGTCTTTGTCGTTGTCGTCTTCTTGATGACCTCCTCGTAGATGTTGACAGCCTCATGCTCATGCTTCTCACTCTTCTCACACATCTTGGCAAAGGCAATCAAGGCCAGAAAAAAGCCATGAGAGTCCTTTCCACAGACATGAGTCACGGCCTCTTTGTACTCAACCGAGATCTTGTAGAGAACAGAGAACTCAACCTTGATGTGAACCTCGAGCACGTAAGTGTATCTCTCGTAGATTTCCGTGATGATCTCCTCAGTCACGATGAGACCTCCACGGTGATGGATGACGGTCTGCCACATGAGAGCGGAGATGTCCCGCAGCTCAACCCACATGTGACGGTGGTAGTAATGACGGAGAAGATACTGAGCAGCCTCAAAAGCATCGTGGTGACAGTGCTTGATGTCCTTGTTGAGGATGGTGACAATCTCGCGATAGTAGATGTACGCATCCTTGTGGCCGATCAGCTTGCAGTGGTAACCCAATGAGTACAAAGTTTTGATCGTCAGGTGGTGACTGTGGCCCAGCTTCTTCTTGTATCGATCCAAGATCGAGATGTAGAGTTCGATAATCTTCTCGTGGCGGTGGTGCTCCTCGTAAAACTCGACGAGAACGTGAAGAGACTGGTGAAGGCATTCATCTTCCAGAGAAAGAGAAGCCAGACAAGCATAGTAGATGCGCAGGTGAATGTGCTCAGCCTTCTCAAAGAAGCCTTGGTAGTGGTAGCACCTAGCAAGGCGGCGAGCCACGAGGATACATTCTCGGGAAGAATGCTCGTGGAGAGTAATCTTGGTATCGGTGCTCAAGATGGCCTTCCAGGTGATCTCAAGAGTTCGCTTGATGATGACCTCAGCTTCGGACCACTTCTGGTGCTCAAAGTATGTGCCGATGAGGGCCATGCAGGCAGAGAAGAAGCTGCGATCAACCTTGGTCTTCTTGCAGCGCTCATAATGAGTCTCGTAAATCTCCTTGACCACAGTCTCTGTCACCTCAGTCGTAGTTGTAGTGGTCGTCTTCTTGGTGATGGTTGTCTCTGTCACCTCTTCAACAACCTCGGTGATGAGCATAGTAGTTTTGCGAGCTTCCTCATCTTCAGTCTTGCCGTTCTTCTTGAACCAGCCCCAGACCTTGGTCAGGATTGAAATGGTGATGCTGAAAAGACTGAAACTCCTGCAGGTCTTGCCGAGTTCTCTGATCCAGACGATAAGAGTCTCGGCTTCACAGTGGTGGTGCTCATACTCGGCCCAGAGGCAGATGAGGATGTTGGTCGCCTCTTCAGTGCGCTTCACCTCGCGAAGGAACCTGACGTACTCGAGGGCGATCTGGATTTTGGCAACGTGCACTTCAACACTAGCCTTGGCTCGGCAGATGATGGAGATGCGTCGCCAGAGGCTGATAAACAGCCTCTCAGCCAGGTAGATCTCGCCACAGGAGTAGTAGGACCTGGCCAGCTTGATCATCATGGAGATACAGAGATGGTCATGAATCTCGAGATCCTCGCTGGTCTCAAAGATGAACTCTTCAAGCTGTCCAATCTCCTTTCCACCCTTCTCGCCCTTGAGGACGATGTCCAGGGTGCCAAAGAAGGCGCCAATGCGACCAGCCTCGGGGGACTTCTTGCCGTAGCGGATGACGATGATCTCGTAGAGTTCCTTGTAGACAACAGTAGCGCGCCACTCTTCCTTGATGCAGATGTACAGCTTGGCAAGCTTCTCGTGCCAGTGGATGACCTCATCACTGGAGGGACCATACTTGTGCTTGCAAATGGTGATCCATACGCGAATCATCTCCTCGCGGTAGGTCACAATCTCCGTGCGCTCAGTGATGACAATGGTTTCGGTGTATGTCAGGAACATATGAGTACAAGAGCTGACGATGACGTTTGTCTTGGACAAAATCATCTGTCCCAACTTGGCAGCGCGGTAGAAGAATCGTGCTCCAACGATGGAAGAATCAGCTGCTGTCGAGTATGTGACGTGGACATGACCAAGAGTGATGAGATTCTGCAGAACGGAAACATGCTCCTTGCCGAAGCAAGTCTCTCGGATGCGGAGCGTAAGCTCATGAAGCTCAATAGTATCCTGATGACCGTGGTATCGGCGCCAGCACGGTCGCTCAAGAAGAGCAAACATGACAGAATCGGGGAAGATGTCACGGAATCCCCTGGGCAGACTAATCTCGCCATTGGAAACGACAAAACCGGCCTGTCTGAAGTGGACAACCCAATTCTGCATGACATAGCCCATCAAGTGGTGTCGGCGGAACACAGCATCAACAGCCGAGTCCTCAAGCTCGTCCGTGAGTAACTCATGGTCGCCATCGAGGCTCAGACGCGCATAGAGAAGCATCCTGAGAGTCAGCTGCATATGAGCATCCTTGTGGGATAGCAGAGACTTTCCAAGAAGGCTCTTCATGTATGACTGAGCATACGAGTTGCGGAAGTGAAGACGACCACCGCGGATGATGAGTAGGTCACTGCAATGCTCAGTAACGAACTTGGAGATGTTGAGGGTAGCAACACCCAGGGTCTTCTTGTGAAGGTCCGTAGCAAGAAGCTGAGCAGCCTCCTCGACAGCGAAGGGGCTCTCCGTGATGAGCATGAAGGACAGGAGATGCTGCAACATCTCGTTCTTCTGGAGATCCAAGCGGTCCACAGAGATGCGAATCACATCAGAAAGCTCAGAGCTGACGCCCTTGCTCCTGGCACGGAATGCATCGCAAGAGTTCTCTCGGTTGAGAATACGGCCAACGTAGAAAGCCCAGAGGAAGTTGCCCTTGGACTTGTTTACCAAGCTCTCGATGATCTGCTCGCGCTCCCGGACGTCAAGGTCGCGGTAGTGAATGGACTTTGACAAAGTCTGCTTGAGGTGAGACTCGATGTCTTCATGGATCTCCTTCTGGGTGATCTCGAAGAGCTTGGAGCCATCCTTCAGACCAGCGACGGGCCGGGAAAAGGTAATGACATGTGTGCGCGAGAGGTCAGCGACACATCGTCGAAGAGCTTGATGGAACTCTTTGACGTTCTTCTCGGACATTTCATCGCAGCCATCAGTCAAGAGTACAATGGAAGTCTCTGCGCGCTCAGCAGCCAGCAGCCCAGTGCGCAGGGTATCCCAAAGAGTAGCCTCGAGGTTTCCAGCATTTGAAGTCTTGGAGTAGACCTCAAAAGCCTGGACAAGTCGCTCGTAGAGAGCAACATCTCCCACACTGCGCTCAAGCAACTGGAAGAGGAAGCTCTTGACACAAGCAAGAGGTGTTGCCTCCTTGGGCGAGTCCCAGGGAAAGTTGTAGTTGAGGACAGTGTAGAATCTGTGGTCAAGGGGACGGGCGAGTCTCTCGCCAACCCACTCGGCGAGCACACTCTTTCCGCGGCCCGCAGAGCCGGTGATGTTGAGGAACTTGTCGTTGCTTCCAAGGAAGTGGACAAGACGCTCCTTGATCCAGTTGCAAGTATCCTCAGAGCGATCAAGGTGCTCATAAACTTCATCGTAGAGAGAGTTTCTGACAGAGGACTGGGCCGATGGCTGAAGTCGTCGGCGGACAGACTTGAGACTGATGGAGAAAGCCTTGTTGCCGAGCTTGTAAGACCAGACACGGTCGCAGAGTGTCTCCTTGGCTTGCCAGATCTCATCAATCTGCTTGCCAAAGGCGGCGTCAAGGCTAATTGAGATAGTTGAGCCAGGCTTCAGGCTGCTGATTCTCTGCTTGTAGTGGCTAGCAATGGAGCCGACGAGGTAGACAAGATCGCAAAAGATGTTGGCGGCAGCCTCTTTGATGTGAGATGGCATGTACTCCAGTTCATGGATACGCGAGACGCCGGAAAGGAGCATGGCCAGCTCGTATAGAGCCATGAAGGTGGGAACGAGGGCTCTAGCCTGGTTGTGGCCAATCTAAATAACGGTTAGCATTATGTTGAGGTTGAGCTGGAGCATGGGGGTTACAAACCTCAAGGAGAACTTGGCAACTGGCCAGCGCAGCCGATGCAGAGGCATGGCCACCGTGGACAAACTTCTCAATCTTTTGGCCAAAGGTGTAAACCTGAAGGCCAAAGAACTGGGCTGTGCTGAGAACTGTATCCCAGTCGCTGCCTCGTCGAGGCATATGGATAAGACGCTCATCCGAGATGTATTGGAGGTAATCCCTCAGCTCCATCTCGGAGACAAAGGACTCGTCATAGTCATCGAGACGGACTATCAATTTCTTGACAGTCCTTGTAACTTCGGTCAACCGCTCAAAGTGCTCGAGCTTGCTGATAGAAGTTCTTGTTGTGATCGTGCCATTGGACTTGGCAGTAAGCTTGGTAGGTGTGGCCATGGTCTTGATGACCTCAACCTCGGGCGAGGCTCGGTCGGAAGCCACGGTGGTTCGATCACTCTCATTGTCGGAGTTTTGCGTCTCTGTGACGGCTATGGACACATCGGACTGGTGTTTGTCCTTTCCCAAGGAGGGAAGGGAGTCCTTGATACCTTGCTTGAGAGCGTCCATTGTGTTTCGTGATGTGGAAGCGGTCTCCTGTGCGTCAGATCGGAGAGAGGAAGAAGACGAGGAGTGGCGTTTTCTTCTGGCTACAGGAGGAATTGGACGTTAGATAAGGCTCTTGAAGGACATAGGAGGGACCACTTTGAGTTGGGGGGCAGAGGAGTGTTGGAGTGGCGGAGGGCTGGGGAAGCTTGTACAGAGTATAGGTTGTGTGATAGACAAGAAAGGCGTACCGTCAAAAGATTTTCGTAATCCCAACATCCCGATTGAGGGTTGAGAAGGTGAAGCGAGTTGAGAGAAGAAGCTCTGAAGTCCAGAGCTGAACTGCTCGAGGAGACGAGGCGCTTTATGCCACCACCTTCTTCACCCGTCCCCTCTCCTTGATGTAATGTGCATTCTCAGCTATCCCTCGAGTATATGCTTGGCTGAGCTGATTATCACAAATCGGGCCACTAGCTTCATCATGACGATACACGGCACGGAGCTGAACCACCAAGAGGGCATACGCGCAACTCAGCTGCAAGCAGGGAGGAGAGCTCCAAAAGTCAATGGAGGGGGGGTAAGCTGCGGGACTTTTGCGTGGTGTAAAGGTCTCATTCGGGAACAGCGGGTGTTCAATTCTCGATATCCCGCGTGAATGAGTTTGCCGTGGCTGGCCTGGATTCAGAAGATCCCAGACGGTGGCGGTTATAGAGTGGCCATCACTTAGATACGCGGTGTGGAGTAAGGAGGGTCTCGGCCGATCGACCCCAGGATTCCTGTGACGGCGGAAGGACACTTGCGTAGCCCCCGGGCGGACTGATCCGCCTCTCACGGGCCGTTCTGGGAGAGTCGTCGTTTATCCCAGGCAAGCCATGCCGCTTGGCAGAGACATTGATTTCCTAAACGGGCCTTAAAGGGCGATGCATGCCATGCCATGTGATAGTGGCTGTCTGTGTGTGGTGGTTAATGGGTTCGGCGGAGTTGAGTGATCAGCCTGAAGAGTGAGGAGGTAGTCACTCAACTGCATTAGGAGATCGTCAGTATCGAGTATGATACCTCAAGGGTCCCACAAAGTAGCACTATGCATGCTGTTGATTCTCAATGAGGCAACGCATGGATCGCATGCTTCTGTCAATTCTATCAAGTCAAGATATCCAAGACCGTTACGCGTTCAACGGTCGAGAACGACCAACGGGTTTCGAATCTGGTGATTCTCGGCTCGTGAGGCTTTGAGTTCAGGGATAAAACTACCGAAGAGACTATTGCCTTCTCAGCCTCATTGGCGGCGCCATCTCATTCCTCATTTCGTGTTCAGCAGAGACCATGCACGCCACCAAAGGTCGTCACCCCAAGAGCACGTGTAATGCAAAAGGAAGAGACAGGTTTAATTGGGAACGGCGCGTTAATTGAATTTTTTGCAATCGGGTTTATGTCCGAGAAGAGCCAAGATGGGCTTGTGAGGTGGAAAGACAGATGTCAAAGTCTCAGAGATGGTGATAGACGAGCTACAGGGCTCGGCAGGTCATAAATCCGACCCCGGGGAATCAGGCCCCGGACTCGGGATCCCGGGTCGTTTCCCCCACTCCGGGCAGCTCAGACCCCGCCATCGAAGGCGCGCCCTTCACTGAGAGAAACTCCATACTGCCCCACCAAAGACGTCAAAACACCATGGATAAATTTAGCGATGTTGGTTTACTACACGATTTAAACTTCTAACGATCGCTATTTTTTTTATTCAGACGTATTTTATTCCATCTAGAGGGTATATTTGCTTTTCTATACAAGATACATCCCCAATCGTACACAATGGCGACAATTCGACATGCGCGCAAGGAGGGTGAGCTACCCCTCAGTTAGAGATCCTTCTAGAAGCTATGTCATGCTAACCAGAGCTCTCTCTAGATGCGCCTACAATCGTGCAGCTTATCCAGGAGCTTGCCGACTATGAGAAAGAGCCCGATGCCAACAAGGCTACCGTCGAGAGCATTGAGGCTACAATCGCCTTTGCGCCGTCCGATTCGCCCAACGCTGACGCTTCCATCATCCCCGACACGGAACCAATTGCGCCAACTCGACCTGCCCGATGCTTGCTCCTTTTCTCTCCCGAGGGCGTCGCCGTAGGCATGGCCTTGTATTTCTACAACTATAGCACATGGCGGTCCAGCGCAGGCATTTACCTCGAAGATCTCTTTGTGCGAGAGTCGGAACGCGGCAAGGGATACGGCAAGAAGTTGCTCAGCACTCTAGCCAAGCAAGTTGTTGCTATCAAGGGAGCTCGTCTTGATTGGGTTGTTCTCAAGTGGAACGAGCCTAGCATCAAGTTCTATGAGAGCATTGGCGCCTATGCGATGAACGACTGGGTCGGCATGCGAGTGGATGGCGATGGCTTGAACAAGCTGGCCAACCTGACGGATTAGAAGAGTCGTGATGCATTGGGTATAGACCGCGCATCTGCGCTAGATCGCTAGATGATCACCCGCACGCGCGGGATCTGCAGCTTGGGCTGATGGTTCGGTTCAGGAAGTAGGAGTCTCGGTCTTGGGCTCGATCAGCCGGCCTTGTTTGTCGACACCATCAAAGATACAAAGCTGCCTATTAGATGCGCAGACTGTGGTCTTTTTGATAGTTCCCCAAGTAAAATTGTGTTTTAGCGTCCGTGGATTCTGTTCCATCTTTGGTGTAAACTGCCATGCTCGTTGATACGCTCGGCGGTACCATCGTGATGAAATCTCGCGCTTCTTGTGCTGTGCTTGATATGGCTCCTCGTCTTTTCCCTCGGGCCTGACGAAAGAGCGCTTTTTCGGCCTGCGTTCAACCCTGGAAGCGGGCAGGCTCGCATAGGCTTCCCAGTTCCAGTTCAGCATAGTGTTTTGTTCGACGGTCTGTACAGGGCTTGCGGCTGGTCGTCTTGTGGGAACTGTCCACTCGCCCTGCTCCTGTGCCCCCTGGCTCAACTGTCCAAGCAGTTCCCATTCGCCGTTGCCCAAGGGGACCATCATCTTGCTAATGGCTCTCCGCCAAAAGTGAGCCTCCTTCGCTCGGATAACATTCACAGCGAGTGGCTTTCCCCAGAGGTTGGTTTTAGGGACAGCCCCCGACGGCTTTAGACCCTTGATTTTCCGCTTGAGCCAGCTAAGAGTGCTGTTTTTTTGCAAATCCCGCTGAGATGATAGGAGCCTTGTGACCTTGTCCAAGTCCCACTTCTCGTAAAAGTCGTTTTTGATGTGTACTGGTTTGTTGTTCCATCGACCCGCGGGGCGTATTTCCTCGACATGCTTGTTTGCGTCTGTACTTGTTGCGTCTGTATCATTCGGGGAACCCTCTAGCTCATCCAATGCCTTTGATAACTCGACAGCAGCGCTGTCAGTCTTCCCAGCGCTGCCCTTGGTAGCATCCCCATTAATGAGAGCCTCCAATGCATCCGAGTCTTTAGGACCTTCTGGGCGCACAAAATCGGCAACCAGGCTTCTTCTACGAAAGCCCATTCTTCCAAAGCCATGATACAAGAGCTTTTCCATGGACGGTCTGTCCCCACAGTTGGCCGCTCTCAATGTGCGCAACGCATTGCTGGCTTTGGCGCGGTGCTTCTTTTTCATGGAATGATTTCTGCGATGATTTCGAAATCGAGTCCGGATAATCGAAGTGATAGTGGGCGAGAAGGCCGGGGGGAGATAGGAGCATTCTCGGAGGAGATGTCGGTAGAGATGGAGAGGTGGGAGGAAGTCGGGAATGGCGGCGTTTGGGCGAGGCATCGTGGGCGGTTGTACGGGGAGGAAATGAAGAATTAAATGGAGGTGCAAGGCCCCTAAGTTAGGACATTAAGTCAAGTTTGTAAGGCAACTATTGTCATGTCAAAGATGTGCAATTAAGCTCACGATTCAATAAGACTGGGTCTTTGGAGCTGGAGCTTTGCTTGTGATTTTTGATATTGGAGCTGAGTGCGGATTAACTCCGGCAATGGGCACTGGTCTCACAACTTACGCTGTGGAGAACAATACTGATCTGAAGACGCGAAAGAGATGAAAGAGAATACTCGGTGTCAGCGAACATAAGGAATTGAGTATTGGCCAAAAAAAATTGACAAACTCTATCATGTCGTGATGAGGTTAACATGAATTGGTTCTGGCGTGTGTTCTAAGAGTGCTGGAATGGATCATCACTTTCATCACGTTCACTATGGCACGCCGTAAAGTACATCCATCTTGACCTCATCTGCCTGGATGCAGTGTCACTTTCACAGTTGTGCACAAACTTAGCTACTCCGCCTTAACATTGTCCAAGTCTCAGTGCTCTGTGCAACGTGCAACACACGGCAACGAATGCACAAGTTTTATGCACATTGGATGCCGTGCACATCTTGCACCACGTGGTTCCACACCAAAGACTGGGCAGGACTGTTGCTGGTCGCAACAAGTGGTTGCATTAGCGGCTTCAACCACTCACGCATGGCCTCGAGGCAAATGACCGAGAGTGTCATTAACCATGGTCGTCTGCACAACTATGGTCTCCCAGTGAGCCGACTCGAAACAGCAGGTGGCGGTGGTCGCTGGAATGGGCCGGCTGGGGGGCCTCATCACCAGTCGAGCGAGGCCATTCAACTAGCGGGGTTCACGTCTTTTACGCGCCCAGAGCGCGAGACACGTTCCCCGACGACGCGAAAGCACGAAACCGACACGTCTCGATTAATTGAACGCATCCCGTCCTGTCGTCGATTCCACGTCGAAGCCCACTGATGCAAGTGAGCACAACCTAGCAGTCGGTTACTTTGACGTGCATGTAATTAACACGAGCACGAGCGCCGTCGCTTGAGCAGGTACAGAACCTACGTGCGTCTACGATCCCGCGCACAATTAAATCCATGCCAACTCTTCTCTGATCTGTACAAGGAGCAGATGATTGAACAAGTCACATCCATCAAGCATCAGCAATTTCAACTCGCAGCTACAGCTTCAGCTCTTCAGCGACCTGTCGCCCGCTAAGCTGCCACCTCACAGCACCCTCCTCAGCACCCCCGCAAGTCCCTCCAGGGCACTCGTTCAGGTACCTCGGACCCCTTCTGCACTGAACCTCAGCTGCACAACTCCGCCCGGCCCACTGCAGCGCAGGCTATCTCGAGGAGCTCATTTCGCCTCGACTCCATCTCAACTCTTTGCAACCACCAGTTTTTCGAGCGCACAAAACCTTCGAAACTCGACGACGGATAGGCGCATGGGCAGTCCCAGAATCCCGGTTTCAGCCTCATGAGGCGCTTCTCTTCTTCTGTATAATTCTCATCGTCCTTCTCTTGTCGCCTTTGACGTCTTCTACGTACCCCCTCGACCGATCCTTGCATTGGCGCTGATGCTGTTGCACCCTCAACGACTCAATCCATATACCTCGTCTTCTTGACCGTCAACGACGACAGCATTCAACAACTTTCTGGTTCTCACAAAAGATGCCTTCGGCATCGCAAAACTCGCAGCAATCTTTCAACATGAGTCAACAATCGCAATCCGGCCTCTCCGCCTCCTTCCATCGAGGTTATAATGGAGACCCTGAGGGACCCCAGATCTATTCGGTACGCAACACCCTTTATCGTCTGCAACTCCCCACAGAAATCTACTGGACTATGCGATCACTAACAAGAGCAATTTGGAAATAGGCATCCTATTCGGGCGTCGATGTATACGAAATGGAAGTCAACAACATCGCTGTTATGCGCCGTCGCAACGACTCATGGCTCAATGCCACGCAGATCCTCAAGGTTGCCGGAGTCGATAAGGGGAAGCGAACCAAGATTCTCGAAAAGGAGATCCAGACGGGCGAGCACGAAAAAGTCCAGGGAGGCTATGGAAAATATCAGGGCACCTGGATAACATTTGACCGTGGTGTTCAGGTCTGCCGGCAGTACGGAGTCGAGGAGCTACTGCGACCATTGTTGACGTATGACATGGGCCAGGATGGTGGTGTTGCTGGTCGAGGCGACTTCAATACACCAACAAAGGAACAGGCCATGGCAGCTCAACGCAAGCGCATGTACAACCAGAGCGCGGATGGAAGGCCGAATGGGCTCTCGGGGACCTTTTTCAAAAACATCTCCAGCACCGCTTCGCATGCCGTCGCTGCCATCAGCAAAGCCCGTTTTGATTCTCCAGGACCTCGAAGTCGCAACGGCCCTACGAGAGCGCCGAGCTTCAGTCGCCAACCGTCGATGCAAAATGGTGATGATTTCCCCGGTAACTCTCAGCAAAGCTTTGCCTCGGACTACGGCCAACAAGTCGACTCAGCTTATTCGACTCAGCAACAAGCCAGCGCAATGCAGTTGAACGAGCCCGAACCTCCTCGAAAACGTCAGCGTGTGACTATGACGCCCGCCGATAGCTTCAGCGCTTATGGTCAGAATATGGATATATACGCCGCGGCTTTTCCAGGGTCTCCAACCGAACCCAATGAGTCCTTTGTCTACACCCAAAGCGTCGTTCAGGATCGATCACCCGTCGAAGAAGGCAATGGACCCCTACCACCTCTGCCTTATGAGATGTCGCCCGACGTCGAGATGAAGCGCAGCATGCTGATGGGTCTATTCATGGAACCTGCCACCACCGACGCCTCCAAGCACGACATGCTCCGCACCTTTACCCCCCTCGAATTGGATATGCCCATCGATCTGCAGAGCCATACAGCGCTCCACTGGGCAGCCACACTCGCACGCATGCCTCTTCTCCGCGCTCTGATTGCTGCCGGCGCCTCCCCAGCCCGTGTGAACGCCTCTGGGGAAACGGCTTTAATGCGCGCCTGTTTAGTGACTAATTCTATGGACCATGGGTCATTCCCCGATCTGCTCGAAGTCTTGGGTGGAACGATTGAGGCTCGCGATCAAAAGGGACGGACGGTTCTCCATCATATTGCGGTCACTAGTGCAGTCAAAGGACGCAATGCTGCAAGCCGGTATTACCTTGAGAGCCTCTTGGAGTGGGTAGTGAGGCAGGGCAGCGCTCCCAACAGTCAAAACACACAAGCCAACGGCAACGTCCCCAGCAGCCAACAATCGGCCATTCCCAAGATGGGCATTGCGCGCTTCATGAGCGAGATAGTTAACGCCCAGGACAGCGCCGGCGACACAGCCCTGAATATTGCATCACGGATTGGAAACCGAAGCATCATCTCACAACTGCTAGAAGTTGGCGCTGACCCGAATATTCCCAATAAGGTGGGATTGAGGCCAGTTGACTTTGGTATCGGAGGTGAGAGTACCGAGGACAAGGCCAATGGCGAGACCAATGTCGAGAAGAATGGTGTTACCGGGTCAAGTCAGCGAAGTCGGGAGAGCAGCGATGAGATCGTTGCCTGTAAGTCAAGATATTTTGTTTGCCCAAGTCTGATACTAACTCTTCATAGCGATAACTCACCTCCTGACCGAGACTGGCTCAGCCTTCCAAACAGAGATGAAGTCGAAACAGACGTCTCTCGATACTCTCCACAGCACCCTTCGCACAACATCAACACAACTCGGCGAAGCCCGACGGAGTCTCGAGCATTTATCTGCCACACTCAGGAAGCAACAATTGGCTCGACAAAAGGTGTCCAACCTATCACACGCTCGCGAGGACGAGCAAGTGCGCCTTATGCAGGAACAATCCCGTACCTCACAGCCCAACCCCTCATCATCATGGGAGACGGAGCTATCGGCCATGCTCGAAGCCGCCGACGATACTTCTGGTGGAGGCTTCAGTGGAGAGGGCCTTCTTCCTTCTGCAGCAGTCCTTCGCGCCCGTGTCAACGCCGTTCAAGGTCGTCGCGACATGACAAGAAAGATGGTCTCTGCTCTCAAGGGGCGAAGTCGTGACGTCGAGGTCAAATACCGCCGCGTTGTCGCACTATGCACGGGTGTCCAAGAGGCCGAGGTTGACGCCGTCGTCGACGGTCTACTCAAGGCCGTTGAGAGTGAACACGAGGAACTCGAGATTGGTCGAGTCAGACGCTTCCTCGGTGGAGTAGAGGGTGTCGTGCACTAGTAACTGCACCATCGTTCTCGTGTTCCCTTCAACCTCTCTGCCCGATAATCATCATGTCAGGGCCCGCCCCTACTAACTACATCACCCTCGACGGCTCAACCACCATTTCTCTAATGACTATCGCCTCGCCTGTACGAAACCATACCTTTTTTCTTTGTTTGTATACCGGTGCTTTTGATACCCACCGAGCCCTAAAAGCACCCCCCCCCCCCCCCCCCCCTAGCTCGTGGTGGATGGGAAACGGCGTTCCTGATATACGGTTAATGGTTCCTTGTTTTGTTTTCTTATCTTCTTGGAGGTCAGCTTTTTTGGCCTTGTTGATGTGGCCTCTGTTGGATGAGATTTTGGACGTCTGGCAAAACGCTTTGTTTATATGTTATTAGCTACGTCAAGGTACTCTGCGAAAAGAGTCCAAAAGGTATAAAGTAGGAAGAGTCCGTTGGATTGGAAGAGGTATTTTTGATGATGGTGTGCAACCGAACCATATGAGCACCGAGAATTGATTCTATTGACATGTCACGATGTCTGTCTTGATTATGATTTCTTTCAAGCTTTGAAAAATGAAATGTTTGCCCAGAAATGTGAGGAGTCTGTTAGCTCCGTGGACACCTACCAAATGGTCTCCAAGCCATAACTCCACAAACACCGTGTGATGCCTATCCATAATATATAAATCCTTCCTTGCCCTGGATCTCATTGTAATCCTTGGGTTTGAATGGTGTCAAACACTTTGTCATGCAGCCTAAGCAATGCCGTTCCGGTATACACCCTCCCACCGTTCTTCTACACCCCCTACCTTGCCCTTGAGCACCTTGATCTCGGCATCCAGCTCGTCCACGTTTCTCGACAGGGCGCTAACCTCTTCGAAACGCCTCGAGCCATGTGCCGTCTTGACCATTGCCTGAACCATGAAGCGTTGCTCTTCCAAGACAACCAGCTTCTCCCGTAGCTCCTTTTCCTCTGCCTCAAGCTGGCTAACCACTGTGCTACCCTCACTCGGCGCCTGAGATGCTGTATCGGGGTCGGCAAGTTCTGAGTGCCGGAGTCCAGAGTGCGTGTGTGCGAGGAGGCGGGATGAGGACACGGCCGTGGCAGATGAGGCAGATGACCGTGAGCGGAGTAATTGTGGGAGACTCTTGAGCGGCAGCATGTTCGTATGAAGGAAACTGCTGGCATACGTGTAGATGGCCATTTGAAGACGACGCTGCGTGGCGCTATCCGAGGGAAGGTCACGCAGACGCTTGGCGGCAGTGCCATACTTGCCAAAACTGTCGACAAGACGTTTTCGTATCTTGGCCGCCTCCTGGATCTGCGCATGCGTCGGTGGTGGCTTGTTAAGATCGATTTCTCCCGTGTCGTTCTTCTCTGGCTGCAGGTTCAAAAGCGCGCGGTGGAATCCCGGAAGCAGTTGTTGGATGCCTCGCTCAAACTGCCGCAGAGTCTCGTATGCACGCTGGTCCGGTGGTTTATGCTGAAGAGAAGCCGTAAAGTCGCGGGCCGAGAAAATGGTATGCTTGCATTCTCGACACATTCGAATATCGACGCTGACTTGGCCAGGGTTTGAGGTTGAAGGAGGTTTCTCGGTTGCATGGTTAGTAGTTGTCGATCCATTGACACCACTCGAGATATCAAGTCCAACTTCAGAAGAACAGCCTGTTTGCGGATCACCACACACCACGCGGCCACATACCCGACAATGGTGTCTTCTAAACGTCCAAGAACCGAAATCCTGCTGGCAGAACGGGCACTTGTGGACGTTGGCATCTTCTTCCCAAGTTACGACAGATTGTTCGATGAGTTTCCGTGCGTTCTTCTGGCCTGCTAAAGACGTGACTGGCGAGAGCAAAGAGCCGGTTGATTGTGTGATCTTTTCGGGGGGGTTTGCTAATAACCGCGTGAGCTTTGTCAAGCGTTTTTCGAGTCGTGAAATTTCCAGATTCTGTCGTTCTACTTTCTTCCTCCTCTGTTCAAAAAGCATTTTGGTGTGGTCCGTAAAACAGCCCTCGTGATCGTTGTATCCTTCTCTTGATTTAAAGCATGTCTCGCATACTCTCGCCCAGTATCCTCGGACCGGTTCATGAGTCGCGCTGCGGCTCAGCTTCATTTGGTACATAGTATGTTCCTCACAAAACAGTCGCCCGCACTGTCTGCAGTTGATGCTCCCGTTTATCGGTCCTAAACTTCGGCCGCATGTTGGGTCGGTACATTGATCGTAGCTAGTCGATCGTTGCCAATGTTGGCGTGTGATGAGTTCGTCGGGGTCGATGGGGCCTTCGAGGGGGCTCTTCGCAGCGGCGATGGAGGGCGGTACAGGACTGGATTCGTTTGATTCAAAGACATCGAGACCTCGTAGTTTCTGGTTGATGAGGGAGAGGGGCTGGAATCGCTTCGCCTTGAGGACTTGCTTATCGAACCATGTCTTAACTTCGTCTTGCTCTTCCTCGGGTAGTTCTTGGTGATTGTCGTCGATGTGTCGGTTCAGCTGCAACAGCGTCATCTGCTTCGAGTCAGCAAACACTTTACTCATCGTCTTTTTCGCATCATACCATCTCCTCGTTGCAGATGGGGCAAACGAGTGTGCCATCGGCCGGGCCTTTGCCTTGGACCCCAACGCTGATGCTGTCGCCGATGGCCGGGCCAGCGAGTTCTGATGCTATCCCACTGACAGGCGGCGAGATGGACGATGAACCTATCGACACGGTACTCTCAGAGGCCGCTAGCGGGCTTCCAACTCGCGGCGCATTCGCATTCGGAGGTGTCGGGGGAGCGAGTCCCTTGCCACTACCCAAGATGCGGCCGCCGCCCAGCTTGCGGCCCGACATGATAATGTGCCCTTTGTTGTCGTGATGGAAGGGGAGAGACGGGAGTAAAAGGGGGAAACTCAAAGCAAGAGAGTTTATGGAAGACAAAATGGAAGAACGTTGGACAGCGACCGCAGTTGGTCAAGCTCCGCCTCGAGGAGGAGCGCTGCACCGCCTTTGGCTGTAGGGATGTCCGGGTTTGGAGGTGGAGGTACGTATTCTAGAAGAGGAGACGGGATGATGGCGCTAAATTGAATGCGTCAGATAGAGGAGTACGTTTGCCATCACATCAACTTGCGGTGAAGGTGAGTACTATGATATCATGCACCGCCCTTTCCCCATCAAGTTAAGTCACGTTCGCTTCCTCCCGTTCCCCGTCTCTTGTCTTATCGCAATCCTTGTTGATAACGATAAAACGCCTCGTCACCTTAACCCTTCACGGCAATGAATGGGGAAAAATGACCCCCAGCCAACAGTCAACATCAGCCCAGCCGGCGCTGGCTTCTCCGGCATCTCCTTGTGACTCTGCTACCGAGACTACTTCTTCAACCTCCTCCTTTGCTTCCGCCTCGGTCACCGCTTCCACGTCTTCCGCCCCAGCAGCCATGGCAAAGACGTATCCTCCCGTGCAGCCCGGAGGCAGCTTGATCCTGGCATGGCAGATTAAGCAGAAGAAGGTGCTCGTCGTTGGCGGCGGTGATGTATGTTTGGTTCATCTACTTGGTCTTGTCCCTGAGACATTGGTTGCACATGTTTTCGCACCACAACATTGCACATGTTCCTCTGTTAGCTCACTTTGTTTATTCCATCTCTGACTTGACTTTTCTCCACTAGGTCGCCGCCGGTCGCATCCTCAACTGCCTCAATGCCGATGCAAAAGTTGTCGTCGTCTGCCCCAAGTCCGGTCTCAATGACGAAGTCGCCTACCGAATCCGCGAGGGCCAGGTCACACATGTCAACCGCCTGTTCGAACCCCAAGACCTCGATGGAGCCGAGATGGTGCTGGTAGCTGTCGACGATCCCGCCGCATCGACCGTCATCTGGAAACTGTGCAAGGAACGAAGGATCCCCGCCAACATCGCCGACGTACCACCCGAGTGCGACTTTTACTTTGGCAGCATTCACCGAGATGGGCCGCTACAGATCATGGTTAGCACCAACGGAAAGGGACCGAGGTTGGCGGCCGCCATCAGACAGTTCATCGCCAAGCAGCTCCCCAAGAATGCCGGCAATGCGATCGAGACTATCGGTGAGCTGAGGCTCAGGTTGAGAAAGGTTGCTCCCAGGCCTGAGGATGGACCCAAGCGCATGCTATGGTGGGTATAATTTGCTGTCTTGTGCGATCCATTTACTGACAGGTATGATCAGGATGTCCAAGGTCAGCGACACCTACAAATGGGACGAGATGTGCGGACTCACGGACGAGGATATGGATAACCTGCTACTCTTCTACCCGGCCAACAAGGTCCCCTCGATGGATGTGTTGGTAGCTCTTCGTGGAGGCACCGACATTAAGAAACTCGACGTTTTCGACGGATCCTTCGGCTTCAGCGTGGGAGCATAAAAGCAAGAGACGGGGCGGAGAACGAGCATGATGCGGGCGTCAACAGGTGTGAAAGGAGTCGCTGGAAGTCATTGTACGATGTGATGTACGCGATTAATTGTTTTGGTTACGGGAGCATATCAAGGCTGGGGTGTTGTTGCTGCTACGTTTGACTTGACAAAGATGTTATCACGATGGCATCTTGCATTGGAAAAAGAGCTTCTCAAAAGGATACGGGTTGGATCACTGGGTAGGCAGACAGGATGCCATTGCAAATTGCCAACTATGAACTGTACATTTGAAGCAAAAGATATCCCCGCGGGAGCAGTCGCTGTCTTGTGATGCCGATGTCGCAGGCTTGTGATCCAATGTCTTGGCAACCGAGGCAAGGTCGGTTGAAGAGTAAGCTGGGAGACATCATTCGTCAATACAGTCAAGACATCAATAGTTAAGCGCCTTTCCTTGTTTTGATTATTTTTCATTTATTTTATTTTATTTCTTTTTTTCTATTCATCATAGGCGAGCTATTTTTTGCCCCCATTCAGCAGATCCACTGCTGTTCTATGTCGTCATGCATCATAAGTTCCAGGATATCATGAAACCGTTTAGACCTTGAGGACAACCTGGAAAGTGGCGTCCTTCTCCTTCTCATCACCAAAGACGTCAATGTCCCACTTGGGGTCGTAGGTCGTGGGGATGTTGAAGCGCTGGGGCTTCTCGCCGAGCTTGTCGAGTTCCTTGATGGCCTCGGCGTCGAGCTCAACCTCCTGGAAGTTCTCACGGATGCGAGAGGCAGTGACGGACTTGGGGATGACGAGGTGACCGTCGAGGGTAGACCAGGCGAGGACGACCTGGGCGGGGGTGACGGTCTTGCCCTGAGCGGCGCTGAGGCGCTCGGCGATGGCCTTGACCTCGGGGACGTTGACGAGGAGGGGGAGACCCCAGGAGTTGTTGCCAAAGGCGGAGTAGGCAGTCAGGACGATGCCCTTCTCCTTGAGGTATGCGACGAGCTCGGGGTTGGGGAGGCGAGGGTGGCGCTCGACCTGGTTGACGGCGGGGACGACGCCGGTGTCCTTGATGACGGTCTCGAGCTAGATATGAAATTAGTATGCGCTGGAGCTTTGAGGGGGGAAACGAAGACGTACGTGCTCAATGGAAAAGTTGGAGACACCAATTGATCGGACCTTGCTCTTGGGGAGCTCGGTCACGGCCTTCCAGGTCTGAGAGAGGGAGACACCACGGTCGATGGCGACCTGGCTATCGTCACCCTCCTTGCGGGGGAACAGCTCAGTGCCGTTCTTAAAAGCGACAGGCCAGTGAATGAGGTAAAGCTATCCGCAAGTCAGCAGGGCAGCTCAATGGAGCATTTTGGAGTCAGTAGCTCACGTCAAGGTAGTCAAGACCAAGCTCCTCAAGAGTGTCGTCGAGAGCACCGGCAACCTCCTCGGGGCGGTGCTTGTTGTTCCAGAGCTTGGAGGTGATGAAGATGTCCTCGCGCTTGAGGCCGGGGACCTCGGCGAGGGCCTTCTTGAGACCCTCGCCGACCTCGCGCTGGTTCTGGTAGATCTTGGCCAGGTCGAGGTGGCGGTAGCCGGCTTTGAGGGCCTCGTAGACGCCGGCGCCGACCTCGCCGGGGGCAGACTGCCAGGTGCCGTAGCCGATGACGGGGACCTTGTGGCCAGAGTTGAGGGTGACGGTTCGTCCGAAAGACATTATGACGGTGTTGATGTGGTTGTTGGATGGATAGAAGTTGAAGTGTAAAGGAGGGGGAATGCGTCCACACGAGGACCAGGCTGCCTTATATATCTCTACGTAGCCGCTTCACACACGCGCACGCACAACACCTCACGGGTCGATTACGACAACAGAAGCAAGCAGCAAGCATGCAACATGCAACGTCCCCAATGCACATCCCAAGAACCCTGGTGTCCCACGTCGGCCACACCTTTTCAAGCCTCCATCCCCACCGGGCCGGCCGCTAGAGGAGGGGTACTTGCGATATATGGTAGCTCCGAAGAGACAAGGACCGAGTCAATTGTTCACTTCATTGGGGGGGTTAAAAAACTCTAGCGGCTAACTCGAGAGGAGAAGGTCGAGAAGCTTCTACTGGACACAACACCATGATGATCAGAACTACGTAGACTACGGAGTAATAATACCCGCCCCAAAGAGCAACCAAGCTGTGAAGAAAACAGCCCCACGTTCGAAACAGTGCCCCAGCCCCTGTCGATATCCTCTCTGTATGAGATCATTGCCCCATACAATGAGCTAAAAAAGGCCGGGCCGTCCTAGCGTTGTTGTTGCCCATGATGTCGCCGAGCATGATACAGTACCCATCAGTGGGTATGGTTTGCCCATGGGAAAACACACACCCCCATCTTCGACTTTGGGGGGTAAAAAACTCTGATTGCCACTTGTGGAAATAGTGAATTGTCATTGGCACGGCTCTAGAAACTCCAAGTCTTGGGGAAACGTGCTTGACAAGTGCGTTAGTGTGAGAGAGCTCGGGGAACTCGGTGTACTGTAGCTAAATACATGACGTTGTCCATCATGGAGTTTACTCGGAAGGTTATCAAGAAGGAGATTAAAGTAATGAGGCAATCCAAGTTGTAATTGAGACTAGTATTTACGTGATTCTTGACTCGTGAGCTTTTTCTATGGCATCACTTTGTAGTCAGAATGCGTTTTTACACTATACGGGTTTGTTGGACCGAATGAGTCTCCGCTTCTTGGTTTCGAATTGAGGGGTTGTATCCGTACGGAGTATGGATGTAGCCAACGCGTATGCGCGATAGGTGGCAGCCTGCCTCGTTTTGTGAGTCATTCGGTGAACTTGAGAAGTGGTAGGCAATGTAGATTGTTGTATATTGTTGTTGAGATTACTATTATTTGAGCTCTTGTCAACGTGAGCTGAATCAACTTCCATATTTGGAAACAACCAACTGCGGGCTTGTTTAGAGAGGCGCCCAGGTGCAAAGACGCCGTTGTATGTTTTTGGATA
The DNA here is from genome assembly GCF_000151355.1 of Fusarium vanettenii 77-13-4. NCBI lineage: Eukaryota > Fungi > Ascomycota > Sordariomycetes > Hypocreales > Nectriaceae > Fusarium > Fusarium vanettenii. Next base: position 218,622 of record NW_003315865.1, on the reverse strand, counting down.
TGCCGAAAGAGCTATCACTGTTGCTCAATCAAGGCCATCATACCGTCAGAGCTAGATTCCACAAGCAACTCGACTGTTTGCGCAACATGGGCTTGCTTGTCGATTCTTCATGACAACCTGAAAGTACCTAACCTAGGTATTCATGATGACCTCGCACCGCCAGGGTTACATTCGCAAACAGCTCGATATGGGCCATCCAGGTTCATGCTAATAAACAAACATGGCAATTCAGCACACATGTAGCTTACAAAGACGTGTTCTAACTCAATACCTAACAGATAAATAACAGCTAACCTTCCATATATCCCTCAGATCCAAGAAACACCAACACCTCGTATAACAAAGGATCCCGCATACCCCAGTCCCTCCACCCCATCAAGACTTCTCTCGATACCACTGCCTAAAAAAGCTCCATGTGAAACCCCTCTGCGCCAGCCTCGTCCCCCAGTCCAATGTTTTTCCTCGGGGTGCCCCCTTCCTACCGCCGCCGTGATACTTGGCCAGCTGAATGTTCTTAGCCTTTGGCAGAGCCTCAGTCCTCCAGCGGCAGTTGTCAGTCCTCAAAAACACGCCGTGGCTACCTCCCCGACCCTCATCTTGATATCCGATGGCGTTCATCGCCCGGACGAGCTCCTCCCACGACACAAGTGAATCACTCTTGCCAAAGATGCTCCTAAACGTCTTCCATACACGCTTGTTAAGCTTTCCGAGAGGTTTGTGGTCTGGCGCCAGATCCGGTGTCGGTGGTGAGACGTCAGTGGCTCGGGGTTGTGTTGGGGGTTGTCGAAGCGGCGGTGCAGGGGGGAGAGGAAGTTGTCGACGCCCAGGTCGCCCAGGTCTCTGGACTGGCGGTTGGAGTCCAGGTTGGTCACGGATGCCGAGCCGCTGCACGCCGCCAGCAATGTCCCCGGCGTTGTCGTCGTTGCCAGCTGGTCCCGATTCCGATTCAGAATCATCCTCGGATGCAGCCCCAGCATCTCCAGGCTTGGCCGCTCCCGCGACTCGCCTCCGCCATTTCTCCTTTTGACGCCTCTTGGCTCGATTCCATCGGTCAGTCTCCCACTGCCGTCGAGCTTTCAGGATCTCCATGCGTTTCTGCACGTCGGCCACGGGGTCGTCCTTGTCGTTGGAGCTCTCTCCCTTGTTCTTCCCAGATTTCTTGCCCTCCTTCTTCCTACGCTTTTCGTCATCCAGCAGTTGTTGGTGAATACTCTTCCACTGGTCGGTTGGCCACCGCTGAGGAATGTCCTCTAGCTTGTCCATATCCATGGGGGGTTCCCGCTGGTCAAATGGATACTGGTTCCTGGTGACTCCCATCGTACTTGCCAGTCTGTGTAGTGCTTCCGTCCTTGCTTGATATTTCTGCTTCTCGTTGTCCTTGTAGATGAGCGTGTGCAATAGGCATGAACCGAGGCGCTTCAGGTCGCCCCTTTGTTCACCAAAGTTTATCGTGTTGGTTGAAAACCCCTGCATTTCATCGAGGTACTGGTATAGGCGATGGCGCCTCTTTTCAGGAACTTTCTCGACCTCAAACTCGTCAAAAGCCATAAAGTCAATCGACATTGTGGACAACGAGTTCGAAAACGCCTCCTCGGTTAACTTGACGTCGCCCATCCGGTACCTATGGACAGGAAAGTGAAGTTCCAGGTGCTCCGCGAGCTCCGCGAGCAGGTCGAGGCCGTCGATGGTGTTGGAAACAAGGGGAGAAAAGACCTGGGCTGTATCCTCGTCGTCGCAGTCATCCAGGTATCTTTGGAGGCGCGCCGTAACTTTCCTCATGCCCATATACATGGAAGAAGTCTTGCTTGATATGAAGTTTTCGATCAGTTCGGCAACAATTCTTGTCAGGTTTTCCCGGTCTTCGGCAAGGGTTTTCTTGGTTAGGCAGAGTTCCATCTCATCCGACCTGTAGTGGCCTCTCTTGAACCTTGCGCCTTTGGCTATACCCCTGCGCCCCGGGGTCTTCTTTATGCAGAAAATGTCTCTCATCGGCTGAGAAGCTGCGTGAATAGCTTTGTTGCGAAACTCGAGCACGAAAAACACTCCAAAGTAGCGGATCATGGTCTGTACCCTGAGGTAAAACGTGTAAAGGTAGTGATAATCGCTACCGCAGGTAGACCACTTTGCGTGTGGCCAAGTCTTTGCGCCATCCTTGTGCGTGCTCGGCACCATCGTGTCCCCTCCATGGGGGGGTTGCCTCACCTCAACCCTTGTCACCTCGACCAGAGTCTCCTCAACTGCGTTCCACATGAAGTACTCAAAAACAGCTCTTCGAAGAACGTTCCTCAAGCATTCGCCGTATAGAATATAACGCATGTTCTTATCTTGGTGGTACTTTTCAATGAATTTGTCCCGCTGTTTGTCATAGGAAATGTCCAGATTTACCCAATGATGCTCTTTCTGCTCCAGTAGTTGTTGAAAGAAATACTCGGGTTCATGGAACAATCGTCTAATATGTTCCTCGGCCTGGTCCTTCTTTGACAGGATGTTTTGCTGGTATCTCTCAAAGTTCAGCGTGGCCGGGATCGGTTCGTACTGACGTATCGACGCTATATCCTGCCATCTTTCCCGACTGTTGCCCCTCAGATCTTGGATTGTCCGCAACGCCTCGGCTTCTTCGTTTGGATTCGAAACGGGGACCGAGTGTCCAGGTGTCTTTCCTTGCGCTTCCTTGAGCAAGGCCGCGCAGAGTTTTCCCAGGAATAGGTAAGAGATTGTTTGTGACTGGAGGATGAGGAATGCTTCCATGGTCCCAAATAACTCCCCAGCATTACCCAGCCCCCTCTGTTGTTGAACAGTTTCTTGATCAATTTCAGGACTTTGATCTAGGTCGGGCCAGACTCCGAGTGGGCGATCGCTTTCGGTTTCATCATTATTCGCCGAGGGTACTCTGAGACTAACAGTAACCGCACAATCGAAATAGCCAGACAGAATCATCGAGTGCCTGCCCAAGTAGCTGAGGTCATTGTCAAGCAGGGCAAATTCCGAGGGGACCAACCGAGCACGGTGGTGGATGAAGCTGAGCAGGTTGTATGGATCGAGGAGGTCCCTGAGGTTGATATGGGGTACCAAAAAGTTGGCCCTGATCTTGCGTAGATGATCAGCGACATTCTTGTTAAAGCCGATTTTTTCATTTATCGGCTCTGGCATCTTTAGCTGATCCATCGCATTTGGATGGATGCACATGACCTCGGCCAGGGTTTGGCTCTCGTCTTTGTAGTTGGCCCCATGCCGATACAGGGGGTAGTGCCGATGCACTTGCGTCAAGATGATCTCAGACATATCTTTGAGAAAGTCCAGAGCAAAGATGTCGAGGTCGCTGGAATGGCCATCCGCGATGGTGCCGTGGGGGTCCAAACGGTAATCGCGTCCTATGCGATCAGGTTGCTCCACGAAATTATTGTTGTAATCATCTCTAGCTTCTCTCCAGGCGTTTTCCAAGAATCCTTCGAGCGTATGGGATTCGGGCAGCTTTCCGTTAGCGCTGGCAAGCTTGATGACAGTGTCTTGGATGAGCCGCTCCTTGCCAACCACGAGATGTCTAAAGTCTTTCCAAGCCCCTTCCATCTTCCCAGCTTGCCTTTCGAGGGCCCTCTTCATCTCTTGGTGCGGCCTCCCAGGGTCCATTGGCGGCCACATGGCGTCTCTCCCATGGCCGTACATGGCACACCAAGCACGAGAGCCCGGCTTGTCTACCTGGCCACTTTTGTGTTTTATATCAGCCAATTGGGCTTTATAAGACCTCTCCAGGGCTGGGTGTAGAGGAACCCCATAAGCGAACTTTGGATCAGCCATATTGCGGTGCTTTCCCAGGTGCATGGCATGGTACATCTTGTCGTCCATTGCACGTTTGGCATCATGATCGGTCGAAGGGCCTCTTCGTTCGTCGGCGATCTCGTTCATCATCATCATGACCCTGTCCATGTAGACTCTCCTGCCTTGCGCCATCGTGGCTAAAGAATGAGGTAATGATTGCAATTCGAAAAGGTTTTCGTGGTGAGGGAGAGTGTATCGAAGTATCGATAAATGGGTAATTGGGCGTGCTTGGAGAATTTATACTGCTTCAAACGCCGTGTCCAGTCGGCCAAGTAGAAGCCCCAGGATCGTGATGAAGACTGGATCAATTAAATGGAGGCAGAGGGACAAAGACAACGACAGCTCTATCATGGTCTGGAAATGGCACATGTAGCCACTTGTTGTCAAGACAAAGGCGCTTGAGCATGAACCACACCATTGCTGCTCCCAGCCCCGAGCAAGGAACAGGTTCGAGTCCTTGCCTTGATGGTAATTGGTCGCAAGCTCTATGGACGCCCTCATTTCTTTGTCAGAAAAGGGGAATCACGAAATGGCGTAGCCGCTTGACCATGACGAAGGAGCACGAGGGTATGGGATTCTTTGTTGTTGACCGACAGCCGTTGGGGGCGTCTACCGCAAACCGAGCGTTCCTTGTCTCGAACCAGAGGGTCGAGGCTTCCCGAGCATGGCTGAATAGAAACCCGAGCGCCAAAACGCGACTGGCTTGAGGCAACAATGGAGGAGCGGCCGATGTGCGTTCTTTGCTCTCCTCCTCTAGGGTATGGCATGTGGCATGTTAGCCAGCTGAAATGACGACCATCAGGGGCTGTCCGAGCATAATTGCTGTGGAAGATAGCATGTTATTGATTCGAGAATCGTCTTAGCGATAGAGTTAAAATGTCATTGCATATATTGTAAGAGCAGATGGTTGTGAGATTTATTTTGAGAGTTGGGGAGAGTGAATGCAGGACTTGGAAGTGTTGATGCGGGAGTGAGGAGGGTCATCTCCACACGGACATGGTCCTAGCGTAGAGGTACCTGGGAAGGGCTCCAACTGTAACGAGGAAGATATCTCTGCCTACCTACTCGTCCCAATTATGAGAGCATTATCTAAGATTTTATAAAAAATAACATAAGAATAGATTAAAACCCCTTATCTCAATTTTAGTAAATATAATAAGAGACTAATTATGGATAATTGGTCTAAATCTTAACGGCAGCGGCCATCAAACTGCCGCGCTTGCTTAGTCAGCCAACTTCACAGTCTTGATCGCAGTAGCAGGAATGCGACAGCCATTTCCAACACTCTTGACAATCACATCCATCAACACCAGCTATCGTGGCACATCTGTTCCTCACTTGGGAAGACTAACGCGACTATCTGCCGTATGATCAATCTTGCTTTCGAAATTGCCCCGTTACCCCGCTCTCGCGTTTGTTATGACGCGTTGGATACAAGATCCTGCCGCAGACGCAAGTACTCAAGCTCGCCGCAGCAACTCAGGCTACGCTCATGACAATTTGAACGAAACAACCACCTACGTCTATTCGCGCATTATCCGGTGTTATTAAAAGATGGCACGTCTGAGTGCTCAAGGCTCCGCCGAGGGACAAGTTCAGTCCCCTGCAAGGTCCCTTGAGACCGCTTCCGACAACCACGATACTGAGGAGTTGGCCCCCCCATTCTTCAACACCACATTCTCGACCCATCGCGTCTCTCCTCTTCACGTTGGCCCTGAAGGTCTCACAGCCTCGAGACTTGAGGCCATTGCCAGCCGTTTACGCGACACCCTCGTCGGCGATGTGGTGCGAGGTATCCAAGTCGGACTGGAGTCAACCGACACCCCCATGGGCCAGGTTGGGCCTCTGAAGGTTGTCAAGGTCGAGTGGTTCCGAGCGAGCACGTTCTTGGGCAGAGAAACCTCAGAACCTTATCTTGAAATTCTCCGTGGCGACCAGAGCGATGTCCCAGAGGAACAGAAGCAGGGCCTTTGGATCAACATCAGGCACGAAAATGCTGCATATGCTGCTATCCTCCTCCCCGGTCTCTCCGAGCCGCGACAGTCCCAGATGGATGGACAACAAGGCAACTTTGTTCACCTACCCCTGCTGCTCATGCGAATGCCTCTGCAGCTGAAGACAGTCGTCGCTGACTGGCTCTCTGCCACTTTTGACTGTCGCGTGAGCCGCGTGACATTGGGAACCAAGACAATCCTGGGAGTTTGGGAAAGCTGGGTCGAAAGCACTGGGCTCAATGATAGAGGGGCCGACTTTACCGTGACTCTAGCATTCAACACACCCGTGCCGGCCAGCAATGATTCGACGTCTATGGACCTTGACCGAACCGTGGATGAAACCGTGCCTACCCCGGGACTTCGATCAGTTGATATCACCATCTCAGCTCAAGATCTGCGACGATTCTTGCGAGCTGGACAAAAGATCAGACCCTCAGACAAGAGCCTTTGGAAAGGAGATGCCCGCGAGCGCCGCAGGCTTGCTGGTGGAAACACGGACGACGGATGGGCTTGGAGGACAACCCAAGACGCCAAGACAAATCCCTTTACCGAAGCTTTGGGGAGCTACCTCCATCATCACCTTGCTCTAGATCTCTTTCACCCCAGCGTGCAGGTTACCCAGATCTCGTGCACCGGGTTTGTGCTTGGTCAAGGTCGCCTGAAAATCCTGATGCTTGGCGACATGAGCCAGAGCCTCTCTAATGCGGCCTGGGCGTTTGTGGCACAGCTGGGAGAAAGAGTCAAGGGCGAGCACCTCCCGCAGGTATTTTCGACCAAATTTGGAGGTTGACGGCAACAACCTGTTTAGCTACGAACGACACCATGTGCTCTGAATCACCTTCGGTTCCTGGGGTGTTGTCTTGGCAATTGGCAATACATAGCGCCTAAGCTTTTTATGGCGACAAGGATCATATGGTCAGAGTGGCTCTGTGGTACTGGCTCTGGCAGGTTTCCAGACGTTTGGGAAGAAGGCCCAAGATCAAATGGTGTGATCACCTTTGAAAGCAGACGTGCGTTGGCTGCAAGGGGATACGATCAAATCTGACCTGCATCCGCGAGATATGCTTATGTCGATACGTCATCCATAGTCTGAGCCTCAGGACGAAACCACCCATTGGAGAGGCAGCGTTGGAACTCGTGGAGGTGGAATGTGCGACTGTTATTCAGTGTTCTCTGGCTGCACTACGAAGTAGGATTGAGTGGGTTCCAGGGCAGACAGTCTGGTCGGCGATTCCACCCGCCAGTCTGCTTGAGCAGATTTGCTGAAAATTCACAGCCCCCGGGGAGGATGAGGACCCTGGCTTGAACAACAGCACCCTGCAGCCTTATTTGGGATTTCTCCTTCAGCCCTCCAGAGATGAGCTTGTTCAGAACACAAGCGAAGTCCAGGTTGTTGTGCTTGGCATGCAGTCGATAATAACAAGGTGGACCGTGGCAGCGAAGGATCCGCCACTGCCTGCCCTATCCTCAACGGGCAGGGGCGTTGCGAAGCCCGCTCCTTAATTAAGATACGTTAAGGCCTTCTCGGACTAGTAGGCTCGGACTGGATGTGACAGGGGGCTTGCCATAAGGCTGTGTTGTGAGGACAACTTCAGGCTATGCTGAGATACTCTCCACACTGCCTCACTTTGACTCGGCATGCAGACGCACGAGTCGACAAGCTTAACCAAGGCAGAAGACACCTCGATCCAGAACCACGGCTTGCGCAGCTTGCTGCTCGATGGCGTTTTCCTTGACAAATCTCGGGCTCCTGTGGCAGCATGGACAGGCTGGGCTGTTTTCCGTGGTACGGTACCCAAGACATGTCCACACTCTGCAGCTGCGGTAATGAAGCGACAGGCTTGAACCATGTCGATGTCAGCAATTTTGCGGGGACTTCTTTGAGCTTTGGGAGTTGAGTGGCCCAGTCGGAGACCAACAACAAACCAACCGCACAATCCTTGTCCATCCTGTCAGCCGCGAAATAAAGCTTATGCCAAGAGGCTGGAATGCGGCACAGACCTTCTCGCCTTGGAAAGGATCATCTGCATCCTGGACATCATTCAGAACATTTGCTCGCTTCTTAAGGTCGAGAATCCAAGGCGCAGCCGAGTTTGGCCTGCACAACCAGGTCAATGGACGGCAGCGAGAAGGGTTGCAGGAGGCGACTCTCAGAGCCTGGCCAAGAGGGAATTCACGGGAGCCGGAGACTTGGTCCCAGTTCTCTGTGGAGCGCGACTTGACACGAGAGCTGCAGAAGCAGAAAGGAGATGTTGGTGGCTGCCAGTGGCTTTGTCTTGAACTGTGGTTCCGACTAGGGACGGCAACCATGTTACTCCCCGGAGTGGTGTCCGCCTCTTCAGCCGCGACAATCGCCCTAGCTGAGAACTCAGAGTCAACGTCCAAAGCCTTGTCGCCGTTTAGCTCACGCCAACAAGATGAAGAAGAGGCTTGGACACGGAGATGTTTCCAAGCCCGGACAAGGTCAATGCCCTCTTGCATGTGAGCTGAAGTAGCACGGAGGGCAAGCGGTGGACGCACTACTTCGTTATGACTGAGAGCCTGGTGCTGCGGACTGGACAATGGGGGCCAAATGGCTTCTTGCAGCTATGGGTTGAGACAACGGCTCCAGCGCAACCCGAAGGCTTTGATAGCCCACCCCCTGGTCCAATTGAACCCATGTCGCCCAGACTTCGGGGATCCACGCTGTGCCATCCATTGGAGATGTCCCGCCTGCGGGCTGACCTTGGGGGCAGGGTTGTGGAGGTTACGCTACTTCGCCAGGGTTCCCGACAAATTTGGATGAAAGAGCCTCGAGCCCGCTTACTCTGGGGCTGTTTTACGGTCGTTCCGCTTCTCTTTGTTCCCCGATCATCCCTCCTTCTTCCTCCTCTTCTTTTTCTCTCCGTGCTGCCGCATTTCTCAACTTGAGCCTTGCCCAAAAGGACTCGCTCGTCACCACCAGTCCACCAACATCGCAGTCAGGAACAAAGACTCAACCTCACCGTTCAACATGTCTTCCCCTCGTGAGCACTGGGGTCTCTCCTGCCCCAACGGCGGCAAGTTTTATATCTGCGAAGAAGACGACACTCAATTCGTGGGCTGCTGTGTCAGCGACCCTTGCGGTACCAACAAGGGCAAGTGTCCAGATGGTGATTTGCGCGCCACCACCTTCGACAAAGACCTCTACGCCGAGCTTCCTACCCAGGACTGCGACAGCTCTCAGGGAACGGACAACTGGTACACATGCGCCTTCCTCGACCCTCCTTTCCTCGGATGCTGCAGTCAGAATGCCTGCGGATCAGGATGCCCGAGGAACAGGTTGGTGGGAGCCAAGCTGTCGGAGGTTGAGAACAACAGACTCGACTTCCTCGAGCCTAGGGCCAACACCACAGAGACTACTGCCAGCACCGGCACTGCGACGAGCACCAGCAGCTCTACATCTGAGCCCACCAACGAAAGCGACGATAGCGGCCTGAGCACCGGAGCCACGGCTGGAATCGCAGTTGGAGCTGCGGTGGGAGGACTGTTGGTTCTTGCACTCTTGGCTTGGATCTTCTGGTGGAAGCCCAGACAGAAGAAGAAGAACGGACAGGAGTTCCAGAGTGTGCCTGTGAACCCCCCGATGGCAGGACAGCCTGGTACTCCCGGTACCTTCAACACCCAGCCTACATTCCCCGTCCAGTCTCCCATGAGCACCTACCAACGTAAGTGGAAGAAATTGAAACTTGCAGACCTTTTTACTGACAAATTCCAGCCTCATTCTCTGCCGCCTCTCCCAATCCCGCTCCTCACTATCCCAGCGGTGTTTCTTCGATGGATCAGTTCAAGTACTCTCCTCAAGCAGCCCAATTCGAGCAACACCAACCCTACGGCCACTATCCCGACGGCACTGTTCCGGCCACAAGCCCTGGGCTGCCGGCTTATGGTCAGCAGTACCCCCCTCAAATGGTTCCCGTGATGGAGATGGACGCCACGCCGACGGTGGCGCATGAGATGGGTACCGGTCAAGAGCATCAGGTCACATCCCACAGCCCAGCCCCAGATAACAAGCACGGTGAGGGACTGGGAATCTCGAAATGAAGCAGATGAGAGATGAAGCGAGCATGAGTGTCTTAATTTCTACGAAGGAAGGGTAATCAGATGGTTGGTAAAAATGTTTTGCATGGCGTTGGAAAGAGGAAACAGCATCAGGGTGCTCCCAGAGGACGAGGACTCGAATGGTTTGTGATTCTCTGGGCATTCATTTCATTTCTTGGGCGCTTGACCAAGTGCTTCTGTATTGAGCCAGTCCTGGATGGGTTGCCCAGGACGAGACGGCTCTAATGCGCTCCATTTGAGCTTGAAGATAGAGCATACCTATACATTGTATTCTTATGATCTTTGGGTGTTTTGGTTGTGAACAAGAGGCGTTTGGTGGCGAGCTGAGGCCGTCGACAAGCCAGCAGAGCTCACAAGTCATTCTTTGCCACGAAGCATGTGCGAGCCAAAGAGGGACACGACATGCATATCTCTCCGAAGTGCAACGCCCTAGTGAACTTGGTTGGTCTTCTACACGAGTCTGGGCCCGCCAGGGCGATGCACAAGCTGACGTACACTTGGGGTTCTGGGCGGTGCGTAAATTAGCGGGAGGATGGGCTTCTAATAAGGTGGCTGTTCATAGCCCCCAAATGTTTCAAGAGTTGGGGTCGTATTCTTGGCCACACAGAGGGACTCGTCTTTGGGACTTTGGTACTGGCACAAGTGGTCGTGACGCAGGCCAAGAGTGAGGCATAATAAAAATAATAATGGTAAATAATAACACGAAGGGAAGTAAAATGTTCATGATGATTCTTCTATTACTTGGGTGAATTTTTGCATAAAACTACCTACGAGAGAGAGGTTGGATACGTTGCCGTCAGGAACTTGCTACTGCGCGTGTGACACTCTCCAACAAGGAAGACGTGTTTGATCGCCATGACATAACTCCCCGCGATTCATTGTTTTGTTGGAAGAACCGACGTCATGATGCCGTGGATGACACGAAACTTGGTTGTGCATCTGTTGTAAAAGGACTGCTTCACATCGTTCTCGGACATTTGAATGCAACTAAAACCATCAATAAAAAAAAACCAACCAAGAAACCATCGAAATGAATTCAGCTGGAGACAGATCCGTCATCTCAAACGACATGCAGGAGCTTCGCCAGGGCGGCGAAGAAATCTCCCACAAGATCCAAGGACACAAGGCGAACTTGTCCAACCCCAGTAAGAAAGGCCTCCTCTTTTTTACTCTGTTTGCGTCTGACATGGGACTATTTATAGACACGAGCCAGGCCAGCAAGGAGAATAGCAAGCGTGAGATTGAGCAGCTAGGCGGGGATGATAATTTGTATGGAAAGGAGGATAATCCTAGGAGTAAGAGTGCGGCTGAGCAGTTGGAGGGGAGTCGAGCGAGTACCTAGGGATGGCAGGGAATATGACTGTGCTGTTGATGGACGATGAACGATAAAATGGGCTTTGTGAGATGCTGCAATGGTTTCATCGTAATGAACAAAACTCCTACTTGACGCAGGTACAACCACAGATAGGTTCGCAGCATGATCCACAACAGAGAAGCTATCGTGGCCAAACTGTCTCACCTTATCCACTCTCTCGGTGAAGGTATTCCCGGCTCCGGGAGCTCGGGGCCGACAACGGAGATGCATCGGCGCCGAGATAAGCGGAACCAGAGTAATAATGATAGAAGCTTATTCAAAGGTTTGTCATGTTTCAATTTTTTCTTCTGATTTCATTCAGCTGCATCTAGCCGCTTTCACTAGCCGGGTTGTCGTGTGCGTTGCACTGGATGAAACGGGTTGAGAGGGAGTGGAGTTTTCTGAACAAATAGACGCGAGATGATCTACTTGGGGGGCATGGAAACTCGGCAATAACGGATGATCGGCACATGATGGGGGAAGGACTAGGGCTCTAGGGGTCGAGGCATGTTGGGGTTTGTGATGTGAATGTTTGCCGTTGATCCGATCGAGTTTTTATCTTGTAGGGACCTAGAGATATTTGACAGCGGAAGAGGCGGTGCCGGTCTTTAACTATGTAGATTTGTCATGATGGAATACAAAGAATAAGAGGCAATATTCGTGATGGGATACTTCTTGGCAATGGATATGGATCTCTTTAATTCAGGTTCCACCTGATCAACATTTTGTCGGACACGAGCTGGCCAATGGACAAGACAGACGAGGTCACTCGGTCATTTATTGGCATGAGATTTGAATCGGCATCGGGACGTGGAAAGCACCGTTCAAGTCTGTAACTCTTTATCCCCGTGTCATAGCCGGGCGCCAAGTTGCCGGATCCCGAGATTTTGATCCGGGGGCGTTGGAGGAGGGCTCAAGGGAAGTGAAATGTTATATGAGGACGTATTTTTCCGTTGCTTTTCTTGATCAGATAAATTGTGTTTTTGTCAATTCTACAGCACGTCATTATCTGAAATCAAGGCTGCGTAGGTTATAACCCATCGACTGACCGCCGAAAAGACGCCAAGCCTCGTGGAGCAGGGATCATTGGCAGCTGGCTCGAACCACTCACCACCATTAAAGCCAGCATCAGGGAAGGGGGCAACTTTGCAAACGAACTGAGTGGACTCTCTTTCGGGTTCCTGTCGCCTCTATTTTTCCGTCTCGTGGAGATCCATTCCATCTTCTCTCCCCAAACCATGCTGCACCGATGACATCCATCCCGTCTCTCAGCCGCTCGCTGCTTTTTTTGATCCCAAAGTTCCGGACTGTTTATTCCCGTCGCAAATCTTTAAACCCCCGTTCCGTTGAAATCTGAGTGGCTTCAATTCCATTTCACCCCCTCGATTAGCCTACTCTCACCAAACAACAACAAACTTGAATCGAAACACTCACGTTCTCATCATCGCGCACAACGCGCGCAAACCTCCATCCATGAAGGTCATCGTGACGGGTGCCACCGGCTTGGTGGGCAGGGAGATTGTTCAGCAGTGTCTCGCCGACCCTCGCATCAACAAGGTCGTCATCCTCACTCGGAGGGCCGTGTCCATGGACATTGAGAGCCACCCCAAGGCCGACGTTGTCATGCTTCAGGACTTTTCGCGTTACTCGGATGATCTTTTGAGCCGCCTCGAGGGCTCTTCTGCCTGTCTATGGTGAGAGGACGCCCCCTCCAATCGATCCATCTTGGCGAGAGACGCCGTTTTCTTGGCGCTCCCTCACTTTGATGCATTCGTTCATTACGAATCATCATATCACACTAACACATAAAATAGGGCCATTGGAGGTCGTCCAGATCAGCTCAACAACGACAAGGCATCTCTTCACCACGTCAACGTCGAGCTACCTCTCGCCACCGCCAAGGCCATGAGTGAGCGCATCGCCGCCAAGCTACCCCCAGGGCAAAAGTTCAGCTTTGTATTCTGCAGCAACAAGAGCGTCGATCGGCACTCTTCAAAGCCGCTGCTCTTCCTAGGAGACCCGCGGAAACCACGGACTGAGGCGGAAAAGGCCCTCTGCGAGGTGGCCGACTCTCACCCGGATGTGTTTAACACCTGGATCCTGCGGCCGGCTGCCATCACCACGGGCGATGCTGCTCCGAAGAAGCGGAGGCTTGTTGGAAGCCGGTCCAGTAATGGTGTTGAAGTGCCACAGATGGCAAAGGCCTATGTCAAGGTGGCCTGCGAGGGCTGGAAGGACCGCATCGTCGATAATGATGCCCTGCTCAAGATGTAAAAAGAAAGGTTAGCTTCTTCCCTGTACCCATGTAACTTAGTCTACTACTGTACCGTCCCTGTTTTTGTACAATGAGCGTTGGAGTCTATTGTTTGGGGGGCTTCTTTTAATGTGGACTCGTTCGAGGATGGATCCTTGTACAGATCCAAGAGAGACGAGTTTTCTTTTGTGGGAAGAGTCGAGGGTTCTTGTATTATCACGGCCGCTTTGATGATTACCCAAGTTTTTTTATTACAAGAGCTTCTTTATTGCCTTTCATGTTATAACACCATGCTTGAAGATGGCATCCAATGCAAACAGACTGACGACTCCTAGTTGTGTCGTAATATGCCCAGGGTATCTCACAATGTCAAACAAGTACCAAATACGCCTGCAACCGAAACTCCAGAACCCGCTCATCAGAAAAATACGAAGATTGGCCAGAAAGACGCCGAACATGCCAACAACCCTCAAACTCCGCAACCTAAACTGACGAAACCAGCACTTGGGACCACACCGACGACTGCCCGTATACTCTCACCGCAGGCATCAAGAGTGCCATGTGCGGTGTCAAAGTGCTCGGGGCAGAGGAAGATCCGGTGCTTGAACGTTCGTCGTCTGCGAATTCAGCGTCCGAATCGGTCTCCGATAGTGGGGCCGGCGGACGGGGACCGTCTTGTTCGTCCGGGGCGGTGTCGAGTTTCCGGAATAGACACATGAGTGGCCAGCAAAACCGCGAGACGCATCCCACTTCCCACGTATCCTCCTCTTCGAGGATTTGCTCGTCTCCTTGGTGGACGACAATTGGTACCATGACCGGCTGCAGGTACACAGCCCGTTCTTGAGAGGTGTGCAATTCCTCATCCGAGCTGTCTGTTCCCATACTCAGCCCCCGGACCGAGTCGTCGGCTTCCTCGTTCGCGCTGACCCACTCTTCATCCTCCTCTGGGATGACCGACAAGCGTCCATCGGATGAGTCTTGGTCAACATTCGTGGCACTTCGAGGAACGATGAAGTTGATGTGGAAGTGGTGACTAGGGGCATGGGGGCAAAGAATGTAGTTGGATTTGCCCGGGTTGTTGGCGTGGGTGTGATCGGGGTGCGAGGACGATGGTTCACCCAAGAGAGGTGTAGTCTCGGTGACTCGCATCGTGGTGTTTGAGGTGGTGCTCACTCTTGATTGAGCAAGGAGTCTTCGGGAAAGCATCTTTGGAAAGAGATGTGGTCAGGTTTGGTCAAGAATGGCCGGCGAGAGGGAGACAGGCCGGCGTTGATACTTTATATCCACGCTTTTCAAGCAACTGTGTCAATTTGTCAAGGTTTTTACTTGCAAGTATAACTTCAGTCTCTACTTGTCTTGAGGATAAAGCAAAAAGCTTCATACCGATATTCCGAGTTTCAGCTTAGACTTTTACTTCCTCCGATACTTTTGAGGTTCTTGTGTATTAATCCTATCCTATATACCATCTTCTTTATCTGTATTATATGCCGAGATTACTGTCAACATCAAGTTATGAAAACTCGACCACTATCCTCTATATGTTCCAGTGTCTATCTCTTGGTGTTTAGGAGAAGTACCTTGTTGATACATAATTCAATATTACACCGTTTGGTGTTTACGCGAGTTCCCAAATTAGGTTAGCTTTTAGCAAAATGCACACGCCCCTATGCATGAGAGAAAAGGTACTTTGAGATCTCCCGACTCCGACTGAGGAGCACAATCAACGACTTGGGAATCAAAGTCGCACCTATGAGGAACCACAGGACACCACAGCCGTTAATCAGGCAATCGGCATGCCGGAGAAACCCAATCTCTGACGGTGAGGGCGAGCAGATGCATGCAGCCCGATCCCCAGAGTCCTTAAGGAGCCATGGTAGTCCCGGCCGAGTTGTGGCGGTATTCCCAGAGAATCTCGGCGTTGTCTTGTTGCGAGAGGCGGAGGGCAAATGGGTTGTCGAAGTGGCATAGCATCGTCGGCGAGACAGATTGAGACGAAAAAAGCAAGGCAGTTTGAGTGTTGAGTTCAAGGTCTTTGAACCATGTGGCCAGGTCGTGACTTTCATCAAGGTTCAGTGCGGAACAGGAATGTCTTGAAGTTGTCCCCAATGCTGACCCTCAGTGTTTCAGGCTGCTTATCCTCTGTGAGTTTTTGCAGGTACACCTAGTGTAGCGTAGTGGCACTGGTTCCCACGTAGTGAGAGGACTTCAACAACAGGTTGCGTCTGTGTAGGTTTGAATCCGACGGTTCTTGCGTGTTTTCGGAGCAACGATATGGCAAACTTCCAATATATCCCCACTCTTAGTATTCACGGACGCCCCGTTCCTTATACTAAGAGCCATTTCTCAGGTACCAATGCAGATGGCGACGCCTTCAGACGCAAGGCTGAGTACAATATGCAAGATCTATGCCACCTACTGCGCCCTCGGCCATAAAGAAGAGATTGAGTAAAAGTCAAAACTTGAACAAGGTTCACGACACAGTTTCCGTGACTCGAACAAAAAGGATTCCCAATCCTGTGCTGAGTTTGTCATTACCCCCTCAACAGCTCATTCGGATCAATCGCCTTTTCCAAAACGTGGGATCAAGAACATTCTTACCTTTAGGAGGTTCAAGCTAACAGTAATATTAGATCAACTCAAAGACTTGCCCAAACCCCTTTGACCTACGGCGCCGACAAAAGTACTCGACAAGTACAGCGCAACCCCACGGAAAACTCCAAGATGAACTGGGCCTACCGAAGACTGGATCGCGAGTACAACGAACTACTCCAGGCTTATCACAAACTGTTGCACTCCAACAGCGTGATACGCAAATTTGCGTATGGCTCCGTCTTCCTGGCCATGTGCGGCGGAGGTGTCCTCGGTCTCTGCATATACTGCTGGTTAAGCGGACGACGTAAGCCGGGAAAGAACGGTCAGTCCACGAGCGGGGGCCCGGGTGATGGGCCTGGGAGTGTTGAGCTACAGCCCTTGACTTCGCCTGGGAGAGCGGTGGTTAGGGGAGAGGAGGAAAGGGGGCTGCTACCGAGATATCGCTCCCGAGATGCTGCACCGAGATACTCTGTTACCGATCCGAATACGCAGAGACCAGAGACTCCGTGGTCCATGGTTTGATGATGAGAGAGGGACGCAATGGGATGTCAACTACGACCGTGCGCGAGCACTCGCGATCAAGGCCTCGACCCCCGATCTTGAGGGATGACGGATACACATGGACTCATGATGTAATGTTGGGGCAATGGGAAGATCAATTTTAGTGGAAGGGGGGAAATGTACCTGGATACTTAGATGAGGCAAGCTGAAATGACAAGTCCTGGATAGAAATCGGGTTGTAAAAGCGACCATTCTCTCTAAACTTGAGAGATTTATATTGTTTTTCTGTGCATCCTTTCACGGGGCTAGGTTGTGTCTCTATTCGCACTCAACTCTCAACCCATGCGTGCAAACACGGCATATGGAAGTCAATTTATCCAATAACCACACGTCTATTAATGCTAACTTGTTCCAAGATGAATTCTAAATGAAGGTATCAACAACTGAGAAACACGTTTGGGTGGTACGCTTCAATCGCTGCCTTCCAGTATCTTGGTGGGGTTCGCAAAGCTCAGCTCTTCCATCGTCTCGGCCCAAGCCGCCTCTTGAAGAGCCTTGCCAGCTTCCTCGTACATCATAGGAACAAGTCTATCACCAAGTTAGCTCACCAATCAAGTATCAACGATGGAAGAAATATACTTACGGCTTCACTCTTCCTTCGCCCACAAACCCTCCATGGCTCTCCACACCCTTGACAGTGACGGCATCCACATACGACCTAGCACCAGTAGCAGTCGGCCTCGCAATAATATGTGAAACGATCTTGAACATGATCCCAGCAAGCTTGGAGCGACCGTCAGCACCAAACTGGGTTCCTCTGCATGCTCCGGGGTTGGGAAAGTTGATGATGACCTCCTCAGCGGGCACGAGGCGAGCTATTTTGTCGACAAACATGAGGAGGAAGAGCTTGGATAGTTTGTAAGCCGTCATGCTCTCGAACTTGGAGGCGTCGTCGAGGACGCTGAAGATGGTCTTTTCGGTTTCGTCCCACTTTGCCCAGTATGACATGTCTGAACCAACAAGAGCTAGACGTCCGGGAGAAGAAGTGCTGCGCTTCTCTTTGAGGATTGGGATGAGAAGTAAGGCGAGGAGGGCAGTAGAGAGGTAGTTGATTTGAAAGGTCATCTCATGCTTCGTCTCTTCGGATCTCTCAAATTTAGGACGACTCAGGCCGGCGTTCAAAATGGCAATGTCGAGTCGCGGCAGTGACTCGCATCTTTTGGCAAAGGCTTGAATAGACTTGTATGAAGACATGTCGACGAGGGACACTTCAATCTTGGCACGAGGGAACTCATCCTGGAGTTTCTTTGCCGCAGCATCGCCCCTGGCTTGGGATCGGACGGCGACGATTAGGTGCGAGAGGTTGAGGGCCAGGAGTTGTCTTGCGCACTCAAAGCCAAGACCAACGTTTGAACCGGTGATGAGGGCAGTTTGGCCAGTGAGGTCGACGGTTGACGGGATTTTAGGAACGTTTTGGATGAATTGTCGGGAGAGAAAGGCAAGGGGACTGGCTTCCCAAGCAGCCTGGTCTTTGAGATTGGCGGACATGATGTAGTAGATGGTTTACACGGATGAATGGATTGATGCTGAATTGATGGCCTCTATCCTTTCCTTCCAGCTTCTCTCTTATACTTCGAGTGTACGGTCGACATCCGGCCGAACCTATTACTCTTGAAACCTATTTCTAAGCTTCACAATCAATGAATTCGTCATTGATTGATCCTACGGACAAGTTGAAGGCGATTACATGGAGGTTTTGATACAGAGTGGAGACTTTGAGGCTCGCTAACTCGAGCGCGCGGAGGCCGAAGCGGACGAAGATGAAGCTACCCTGTAAATGAGCATCGTTATTGGACAGACAGACTTTCGTCTCATTTTGCTCGCATTCTTGAGTCCGAGGGTTTGTGTATTTATTCATTAATGGTATAAATGTGTATACGAACGATTACTAAGGCGTGAATGGTCCAGTTCTTGGGGATGGTGACTTTTGCTGCACAGCAAACCAATTTGGTAAGTCCACTTCAGAGCTGAATGTCGACCTGATCCTTTTAGTGACACATGCAGAAAACACAGCCTTTAAACCGCTCAAGGTGCTGACCGGGGTAAAAAGGTCAGCGCATATGCATGAGCAAGGTCGCGGCCGATCCCAGAAACGCAGAGGCCACATTAAGATGGTTCTTTTGCGTTTTGACTGGATTTAAATACGACGGGTCAAAACATTTCTCGGATCATGTTTGTTTATGCTTCCAGCTGCGTTCCCTGACGAATCAGACTAGGCTTACACTACATTCCTTTGTGGTACCAGGTCATCCCATCTCGTGAAACAAAGTCCAGCTGAGGAAGCTCGTTTCATGGTGAGATTTCAGGGTTACCATCCATCTACCACATTATTCCTACGTTGCAAACAAAAACAGGAGATTGATGTATTCTCGTCCCATCAGATCGCCCAAGTCTAGAAGGTAGTAGATCAAAAACAGGCTAAACATTGCGCCCTCCGCTGACGGGCTTCTAGATCCCGATGGATCCCATCCTTGGCGTAAGCCCGGCTGAGCCATCTCTGTTAAACATTGGACAGATTTCACCGCCTGGTGCATAAACGTGATGCCCTGAATGGATCGTCGACAAGGGGAGAGTGGATGCGACCGTAAGGCTGAGCTGAAACATACAGGATGAAATGGGCGGCTTTTAATAAAGCTGCGCCCCGATGATCCGTTCCTCGTGTTAAATAGACCAGAGGGCCTCGTTTGTTCATCTCTCGTTCTTCAATCATTCAGCTTCATTCTGTGGTTGCTTTTAAACATGCCTTCTCTTCGAAACACGCTGCTGGCGTCCCTCCTCGCCGCGTCCGTCTCTGCACGCGACGTTCCGGCCAATGTCAAGAGCTTCAAGGACAGCATCATCAAGCAGGGCTCTTGCAAGAGTACTCTAGCTACTGGTTTCTACAGCAGCGATGGCGACTCTGGCAGTATGTAGCTCTCTGAGACACCAACACACAGACTGACCACTTTAGCCTACTCGTACTGCGGCGACCACGTCAAGGACTACAACGTCATCTACCTCCAGGGCAAGAATGGCAAGCTCGTCAACATGGACATTGACTGCGACGGCATCCAGGGCAGTCCCGCCGATGACGGCCGCTGTGGTTCTTCTGGTGATACCCAGTCCATCACCTCGTTCCAGTGGGTTCTCGAGTCGTACGGCACGTCGCAGAAGGATCTCGATGCCAACATCCACCCGTACATTGTCTTTGGTAACGAGGGTACCAAGTCTGGCTGGAAGACTTTTGACCCTGAGAAGCATGGTATTAAGCCTCTTAGTGTCATGGCTGTCGTGTGTGGCAACAAAATGGTGAGTTTCTTTTGTCGCAGAGATGAGATGTCAGCTTACAGTGTCTAGTTCTACGGCATCTGGGGTGATGAAAACGGCGACGACGGAGACTACCCCATGGTCGGAGAAGCGTCCATCTCGCTCGCCACAGCCTGCTTCGGCAAGTCAATGAACGGAAACTTTGGTCACGGCGAGGACGACGTCCTGTACATTGCCTTCCCCGGCAGCGACGCCGTCCCTGGAGCAAAGGGTGCTAAGTGGACGGCCAAGAACTTTGACGAGTTCCAGTCCAGCATCACCACCCTGGGTGACAAGCTGATCAAGCGTATTGGAAGCTCTAGCGGTGGTGGTACTACTCCTCCTCCTACCTGCTCCTGGCCCGGTCACTGCCAAGGTATGTTGCACCTGTAACTCGAAAGAATGAATGTATGCTGATGTGGGAATAGGTGCTACTTGCAAGACTGGCGATGACTGCTCCGACGACCTCATCTGCACCAACGGCAAGTGCTCGCCTCCATGAAGGTCATCTGGAGCAACCAAAACCAAGACTGGATGTAAAGTGCACCACTGAGTCGGGCTTCATAGCTTGACGAGTCAAGAAAGGGCACGTTACTGACGGTGTTTTTGTAGTACGGTTGTTCCAGAGAGGCAGCGCAGCTCTACACATTGCGCGTATTCTCATGTAGAACAAAACATCTTTTTGTACATATTTCTCATATCCTTTGTATATAGCTTCATGATATGGGAAATCACATATAAACTCGGCGAAATTGTACCTTTTTTCTTTTCGTCATATCCAGTAGGCCCCATGCTTATACCGTACCCTTTTTTATTTTTATTCTCAAGATCAAGTTGCAACTCTATGCACCAACCATGATGATTCTTCCATCCGTAACTGGAGCGATGCATCGTGTCCAATCGACTGTAATGTCGAGAGGATCGCAGACGCTCGCCTTGACACCGGCCTTGAGAACCCACTTTGCCCAGTACTTGCGCATAATGAGAATCTCAAAGTCGAGTCTGTAGGCTGCAGGATCCTCGTGCTCCTCCTCCTCAGGCTCCTCCTCCTTCTCTTCCTTGTCCTCCTCCTCTACCTCTTCTTCACCATCATTCTCATTATGAGGTCTAACATTGATGCTGAACCGTCTCTTCAGGAATCGACCCCAAGGGTCCTTGGCAGCGGGCTTCTCGGTCTTTTCCTCCTCGGGAAGCTTCTCGGTCTTTTCCTCCTCGGGAAGCTTCTCGGCCAGCGAGGTGAGGTTGGGAAAGTCGACGTTAGTAAAGGAAGTCTTTACGGGGGACATGGGGGTCTCGCAGCGCTCGGCCACGTTGACCCAGTGCTGGGCCAGGTTCTTCCACTTGCCCACAGTCAGAAGACCCATGAAGTATTGTCGGAGCATGGCTGAGATGAGGATGCCGTTTTCCTCCTCGATGATCTCTTCACACTCGCCGCCCTCGGACTTGACTAGCAAACTGGTGAATCCATCTATCACACTGTCAGTATGTTGCAGCTACTCAAGAGGAGCCAAATCTTACCCTTTCCACGTCCCATGTAGCCTCTAGTGCATAGAACATAGAGTCTCTCAGGTTCATACGGCGCCCCGCAGATATCCGCCCAGAGCACCCTGTTACCCCTCGGCCGCGAGGGATCAAACTCGAAGCGAATGTTGGACACCTGAGGGAACCTGCCTTCAAGCGCTGGGTACATGGACACGCTGTTCTCGAGCGCGTCAAAGATGGCTTGCCCCGTGACGCGGAGCAGCACGACAGGATCCTCGAACGGGAAGCACGTCGTGATATCCTTGATACGGATCGCTCCCGGGGGGTAGATCTGGTCGCCGCGGATGGTGCCCGAGGCCATGATTGTGCAGTCGGCGTTATGATGCTGTCTCATGACGTCGCAGACAAAGTTGCCCATGTTGGATTCTCTGGTACGAACGGTGCTGAATCGTGCGTCGAGGGGAGTAGCCGTCCATCCAACTGGCTTGGCCAGAGACTTGTTTAGCTTGGATACAAGCTCGTCAACCAGCTCCAGAGTAGGTGGATCCTCCTCGATAGTAGACGTGATGTCCCGTCGCCAAATGTCAAAGTCCCATCTCGTAGGGTCATCAGGCTTTCTCCTCGCCTCAATGTAGCTCAGGTTCTTAAAGTCAGTACCAGAACGCAGCACATGGGTTCCGTTGACAAAGTTGTGAGCGTAGTAGTGATCGTGACCTCCGAGGATAATGTCAATGAGTCCCTCAGTCTGCTGAGCCAACTTATCATCGTTGGGCTCTCGCTGATGGCTCAGGCAGATGATGATCTCTGCACCCTGCTCCCTCAGCTGCGGCACGAGCTCCTTAGCCACAGCCGTGGCGGATCGGTATTCAAGGTTAGGCGGAAGACTGTTGATGGTCTCAAGCCACTCACGCTCTCCCAATCCGATAAGGCCAACCTTGATGCCGTTGGAAGTGGTGAGCATGTGTGTCTTCTTTGCGTTTCCAAGAGGAATCTCCTCTCCCAGGTCAGGGTCGATGACATTGGCGAGGAGCCAGGGAAAGTTGCACTGGCTCGAGAGGTTCTCATACTGCTTGACTCCAAAGTCAAAGTCGTGGTTCTATAGAGGGTGGTCAGCTGTCGGGTCGGTCAAGGGTGGTATGACTTACCCACCCCTACACAAGCACAGTCCGTTCCAATCATGTTAAGCACCGGAACCATGTGTTGACCTGAGCCTAGGTTAGCAAGCCATCCATGCTTGGCGAGGGGATATATAAGTCTTGGCTTCCTCCCAAGATATAGACTTTAGAAACAACCCAACTCACCCTTTGTAACTGTGCTCTCCAGACTGGGGTTGAACACGTCTCCCGAAAAGAGGGTCAGAACCTTGGGCTGGTCCTCATACTGCTCTCCGTTCTGGTACTCGCGGCAAACGTTGATGAATCTAGGCAAACCGCCCACGGGCTCGGCGCTGGAAGGGTCGAGGTGATAGACGTCGTTGTAGTGGAGGATCCTCAGCTCAGGCGGCGAGTCGGCCTTGCCGTCATCACCAACTCTGCCAGAGGCAAAGGTGACCTGCGGTTCGGAGGTGACTTCAGCCATGGTGATCTCTTTTGTTCAGTCTTTCTCCGTCTCGTCTTTCTTTCCTCTCAAAGCTAAGAACCTTCTCTTCAGAAAGTCTTCAAGAATCGAATGATGACAGGAGCAAGCCTCTCACTTGGAGGCGCAGCTTTCTCGTCGACCCAAAACAAAGCGCTAACGGGCCATCATGCAGGTTCCGTCTCCAGTCTTTGCTCCCGTCAGCTCACGTGACGCAACAAGAAGCATGAAAATGTTAATTTGTGTTGCCAGTTGATTTGCCCCCCCCATTAAAGCTACTGCCAGCGCAGCAGTACGACGCTGTCATGTAAATGCCCTCCTCTCTCTCAATCAGCGGGCGAGGAGACATGTATTGGTGGGGGAGGTGAGGCCCGCAGAGGTACTGGCTCACGCGGAACATGCAGTGAGGCATCCGGGCCCAAGTCGGTGAGGCCGGCCAGTGGGAGCGGAAGAAGCTGTAGATGCCGTTGGAGAATGATGTGCCTTTAGTGTGCATTGGCGTGGCATCTGTACAAAGGGTTTAAGGGCAAAAAAGCTGTTTGACTCGTGTCATTATTAGTCGTGGAATTGACCTGTGGCTTGTTATTGTTAATATCGACCTCCTTATAGGTAAAGAAAGCTGACTCGTATGAATGCCTCAGTTGAGGATACAAGAAGAGAACAGACAGCAGAATGAGAGAAACTCTTGACAGGATGCTTCTGTCACTTCAGAATCTCTATCCCTTCCGGCAGCTCCCTCCCCTCAACCCAGGCCTTGATGGCCTCCGCAAACAGCTCGGGCTTCTGTAGGTTCCATGTATGCACCGCCCCTCTCACCACAGCGCCCAGGGATCCCTCCACGGGCATCTCCCTGCCCATCCGCCTCACCGCCTCGACGTCGTCTACCGTCTCCGCCGCAATCGAAAGCGTCCTCATCGGCAGGCTTCGCACGTCTTCCCAGGTCAGCTCCAGCAGCCCCATGTCTACCGCCCGGATCACCTCCCACCTCCTGTTGCGCCGCATCTCCGACAGCAGCCCCTCATGGTGCCGCATGCCTTGACCCGTTGCCACGCGCATGTACAGCCAGACGGGTACGAGCTCCAGCAGGAAGTAGGTCATGTAGTATGTGATGCTCGGGTGTCCGACGACCCATGCCCACTGACGCTCCATCGGATGTCCGGCCGTGACAAACGCCGAGAGCACCAGGTCCGGATGCCGCTGGCCGAGCCGGAGGGTGACAAAGGCACCCATCGAGAGGCCGACGACGTGGGCCCGGCCACCCTTTGCGTGCCGGCGGATCAGCGCCGCGACACGGTCGGCCGAGCTACCGATGTCGGCGGGTAGTATGTCCCGCGATCGAGAGTGGCCGCTGAGGTCGGGTGCGATGATGTGGTAGTTGCCCAGGTGAGGGATCACGAAAGACCACTCGATGTTTGAGTTGAGGAGGCCGTGGAGGAGGACGATAGTGGCGGGCCCATCGTCGTTGAAATCCATAAAATAGAGCTCAGGCTCTGTCTCGGTGGTTTCCTGTGATGCCATTCTGCTCAGATTTTGCAACCGTTGATGATTGTAGAGTCTACATTCTTCGTAGATGTGCTCATTTGTTGCTATATAGCCTGAAAGGTGTCATGGCACCACCTCGAATCTGCCTATCTATTCAGCTGAGAGGCATCCCGGCACACCACCCATCTCGGTTCTCAACATGATCCCACTTCGACATGTTTATTCCACGGCACTCGCGATGAGATCTCGAGATTGCCGATGCAGAATAATTAATGTCTAATCCTCTGAACCAAAGTCGCGGGACGTCATGTTTCGTCGCTGTCTGCTAAGAGTTTGACGATGGCTTCACAGTGCTTCACGTGTTTAGCCGGGTAGCATTGAAGCAACCTCAGCCCTTGGCAACGGTTATAAGCCAAGTATTAAGTCGTAGGGCTGTGCCGAAGCGCCTGCAACGGCGAGATCAGAAACTAGTTACGGCCTTGACACAAGTTTCGTTCCGAGCTTGCTCGCTAAAGAGTTTCTCAAGCAAAACTTGATGATCGTTTTGCTTCGAAAAATTCTCATCAGTGTTCCGTCTAGGCCATTGACACAGCAGCCGTCGTGGTCGTTACCGGAAGGTAGACGTTCCTGTTGCAAGACTGTTTCACCGTCTTACGCTACCACTGCCACGACGACTTTTTCGCCTCGACTGGCGCCTCACATGAACATGCTAATCACTCATGGCTCGTCTCAAGATTGAAAGAGAACAAAAAAGAATTCACAGCGCCAAACTGACTCGACCATCTTGGGCGCTAGACGGACATTCGGCACGACATGGGATCGCCGTGTTTCAAGATGCGGTCGACATGGGAATCACGAACCGCGTGCGCTGGGATTTTTCAAAGAATCCTATGACCAAAGATAGATGCCAATTCTCAAGAAAAACATCCAACAATTCAAGAAAATGAAGCCATCGCCAACTCGCAGTGGACTGATTGCCAACAGGGACGCTCAAGATTGTGCACCAATTAGA
Organism: Fusarium vanettenii 77-13-4; assembly: GCF_000151355.1. Taxonomy (NCBI): domain Eukaryota; kingdom Fungi; phylum Ascomycota; class Sordariomycetes; order Hypocreales; family Nectriaceae; genus Fusarium; species Fusarium vanettenii. The sequence goes on along the minus strand of NW_003315865.1, from coordinate 193,135 downwards.
CACTCAACTCCCGGGGCTGGTGGTCAGGCGGAATCCAGCCGGCCGTTAGTGGGCGAGGCGCCATGTGGAACAGGGGTTCAGCCCTGGAAGATACCCCTGGCCCAGGGCGACGGGTGCCCCTAGCGCTCCCTGACAGCCCAAGCGACCCCTGTGGCTGCCTGCCCGCCCAAGGCCGAACTGGTGGCCTCCCGTCCATGCATTGCATTGTGATGATGCTTTGCAGAAGCAGCGCTTACATTGTAATCTTTTCTTTTGATACTGGGGATGGTTACTCAATTATTTGAATATTTGATCAACACTCAAGTGTATTCTCTGAGCTGAGAGGCACAAACTCAGCTCAGCCTGCCTCAACTCCTCCACTCAACCAGCTCGCCCAGCTCCCTCCCATGGCCAACCTGAAACACCACCATCCACCACAACCACCAAACCGAACCCCGGAGAGACCATCACGCTTTGCCCAAGTGGAGGAGGATACCCACTAGCTCGGTAGACTAACCGTCGCCACCAACCGATCTGACACAGCCACTTGTCTTCAAGTTGTTGTGTGTGAGTTGCAGCCCATGATGCGACGGCAAGCGATACGCCTCTGGAAGAAAGGCCGAGACACAGAGATTTGTTTGAGTGCCGAGATCGAGTTGAATTGCTCTGTTCTCTGCTGTATCGTGAGGTAAAGAGGCCAGAATGATGTCAGTATGGGTTCCCTTTAAGCGCCCACAGCGATCTTCAACTCATCTCAGCCAACCACATAACATCAACACCTCAACTCGACGCTCTACAAGATCACATGCAGGTCCAGGCTCCTCTCCAAAAACTAGACTCCAACCCTTCCGTCCTTCCCGAACTCAAGAAACCCCTGCATCAACATCGACCCGTCCCTGTCACACCGTCAGTCGATCCGACAAAGGTAACCTTCTCTTCCGGTTTGGCTTGATAGCAAAAACAACCCCTGGCAGAAGCTGTGACAAGCCCCCCCGGGCCCCATTGCCCTTTTCATCCCCAGACGCCGCTCCCCTCTGCCTCTCTGCCTACCCAGAAGTAGAAGTGTCTAATCTCGTATATGGTCTTGGTCTCCGACTTACATTTATCATAGTCCGTCCGTCTTGGTCTGGTACGATTTCCCACCGTTTGGCGAGCGGCGTATTACATGGGCTGGTCCCCTCTTTTTTTATTCTTCTCTCTCTTTGCCCCCCTTGTTAACTTTTACTCTTTCTTGCCACGATCTGCCCTTCTTGTTGTTGATCTTCAATCTTTAATTCTCTTCTTCCCCTCCTTCGGGTCTTTTTTTACTACCTTAATCCTCGTTGGTCGTGGACCTGCTTGGCGACCTTTTTCCGAACACATTCGCTATATCCGAGATACCCAATACCCACCTCAACAGTCTGGTTCAACTGCTCAAAAGCCCATCATCTTTTAAGAGATAGCTTCAATTCTCGCCGCCGGACGGAATTAAATTGTCAGATTAATTGGAACTGGATTTGGATTTACCCAAGAAAAAAAAGAGCGCTCATCGACGTTACGACACTTTTCACGAAACTCACTCACCAACGACTTGACTCACTACCACTACGTATTGAAGGAGACGAAACTGGATTGATTGGAGAATTCTTTGCAAAAGAAAGAGTAGGAAACTATGGCTGCGGCCCTGTCACTTCGCCTCACGGCAACCGCTCTCCTCGCCCTCTCCGCTTCGGCATCATCTCTCATGGGCGACATCGTTCTACGCAGTGCCGACGATGTCCTCAACCGTCCCTACATTTCCCTCCTCACAAGTTCTCTCGCTGGCCGCGATGAAAACTCGACTCTCGACCAACTCCCCGCACCAAACGTGGCCCTCGCCAAGGACGGATCCCTCAACCTGACTGCTTGGAACGCCGACACAAACAAGGCATGCCGCGATATCCTCGGCGGCCTTCACCAGAGCACAAATCCCTCCGGCGCGTGCGTGTGCTACAACCTGCCCTCACTGGATATGAAGACGGGGGTTTTTGAGGCCGATCTACGATTGTTCAAGGTTTCCGAGGCGAGAGGTGGTTTTGCTTCAGTTGCTCCCGAGGATGTTCAGGTTGGAGTGACGTTTGACGGCGCAACCGTCATGCCCATTGACCCGAGGGATGTGAACGGCACGGGAATGGTTGGACAGGTTGCAAGCATGAGAAAGAGAGAGGCTGGTCCAGAGCTTCTGCAGACTTATATGTTTGTTGGAAGAATTGACCCTGACAAGATGAGGGACAACATGACTATGTAAGACAGCCTCCATCCCACGTTACACACACAGACACTAACATATTCAGGGCCGACCTCGAGTACATCATCATGCCAACCCTCACTCTCACCGCAAAGAACAGCACCGGCGGCACCATCCGCACAAACGTCTCCATCAACGAGGCCGCCTTCCTCACAGGCGTCTTCTCCCAGGACGTCGTCATGTCCGACTTTGCGCGAGCCCAGGCCGCCGTGGACGAGCAGGTGGCGGGCCTCAAGAACGGCACAGTCGCCTTTGTCCTCCCCGGCGTGCAGCTCATGGTCTTCCCCATCGGCCTCATCATCACGAGCATCTGGCTCGTCATCTTTGTCGGCGCCGTCGGCTTCGGCACGTACGAGCGCTTCAACTATGCAGAGATGTACAAGCGGAGACAAGCCGTCTCCGTGCCAAGAGGCCCGACAATATAATGCGCACAAGACTAAGGGGGAGAAAGCTGAGAGGGGGGGACCGCAAGACGGTCATTATTAAAGCGAGTTGTCTTTTGTCGAGATGCATAGCGGTTGTCTGTTTTACTACTACCTACTATTACTCTTTTTTTTTCACCATCTTCAAACTATTAGTCTACGCCGATTTATTATGGCACACTTTGTTCCTAGTTGATATCCGACCTTAACGAGGTCCGTAAATTCATCTTCTTCACCACACTACATTCCTAGCTACTTTACTAGACAAATCCCATAGAATCAATTGTTAAGCCAAACCTGAATGGAAATGCAACGGCTGGTTTCATCCCGACCTTCTATTACAATGCTGTGGCATGATTGTCTCATACATGAAACAACATCGTATGGTGTTGCAACCCTAACCCAAGACCCATGCAACGCGACGTCGTCTCAACTGACGCATGAATAAGAGGATTCTGGTATCATAAGCTAATATAGTCTGCAAAGGCATATCACCGTCAAAAACTGCCGGGCAACGAAAAACTCCAACCCTGTAAGGACCGTCCAGCTTCATGCAACAAGGTATCGATCGCCAAGCATGGTCAACGCCGATTACTTCCAACTCCCAAAAGTGCAAATACATGGTAACGCCGAGAGTGAATGAGTCCCTCTAATCTATGCAGCCACCATCTTTCTCTCCACGTCTCTCAATCGACCCTTGGCCCAGAGGAAGCACTCTGTGAACACCATGTACCAACCTGTCACCATCCAGAACGAGAGGATGATACCCAAGCCACCCATGAGTCGTGCATCGACTATTCCCCGCGTGACAGTGTCGCGCATAGCATCGTTCATCATGAGCCAGCCGTAGATTGGGATGAGTTGCTCAGTGGACGCGCTGAATGTGGACAGTTGACGGCTGAGTGGCCCAGCTCGCTCGCGTTTCCATTCTGAGATGGTATCGCACATACGCCATGCGACCTTGTTGTTGATCTTCTCCCATGTAGCCTCGGAAGCATAAGACCTCGCAGCCTGTCCCATCTGCGAACGTAGGGCATGGTCTCTGCCGAGCTTCATGGCCTTGGTGACGAAGCCGTCGAGATCATCCGACGGGATGAGGAAGCCATTGTCTCCGTGTTGAACAATATCCGAAGGACCACCCTCATCCCGCGCAATGACAGGAACGCCACTAGCCATAGACTCCAACACGACGAGTCCAAAGGTTTCCGTCACCGAGCAGTGTAGAAAGACGTCGCCGCTGGCATAGGCAGTTGCCAGATCTTCGCCGACCTTGAAGCCCGCAAAGATGACCTTGCCCTTTTCCCTCAAGGGATCAAACAGCTCTTGCACCTCCTTCTCCACGTCGGGGTTTCGGTTGCCGCCCACGATGTAGAGCTTGAAGTCTAACCCTCTGGCGTCGAGCTCCTTGGCTGCCTTGGCCAGAAAGTCAAAGCCCTTCTCGCCAGCGATACGAGAGACCGTCACAAAGATGATCTCGCCATTCGGTGCCAGTTGTCGGCGCAGTTCTTCGCTCTTCATCTTGGGGTTGAACAGCTCGGTGTTGACGCCGCGTGTCAAAAGCTCGAGTTTATCCTCCTGAACCTTTTGCTTCACCAGATATCGCTTCACGAAGCTCGAAGGGTAAAAGATGGTCTTGACTGAGGGGTGTCGGAATAGGTAGCTCTGGACGGCTGCAAAAGCGAAAACAGCGACATGGCTGAGCGGCGCAGGAAAAAGGATAGAGCAGTATCCAGCAAGGTCGGTCTGGAAGTTGCAAATGACGGGAATCTGCTTCTCCTTGGGTTGTTGTCTCAGCTGGAGCATCACCTGGAAGCCCAGGCTAGCCGGACTCGCCAGATAGATCAGGTCGGGAGGGGAGTCGTCACCAAACGTTTTGGTGAAGAGTGTCGAGTTGCGCACGGGATAGACGATAGAAAGCTCCGGGTTGAAAGGAAGAGGGTACCCTGTAACCCGCACTTCAGGTTGCTTGTCCGCAGGAGACATGGATGGTGATGGGGGCGGCGTAAAGGTGTTGTGCTGTGTATGGTTATGAGGCGCAACCACTGCAACTTGAGCGCCATGAGCTCGTAGGTGATTTACAAGCATCAGAGTGGTGCGACTGACGCCATTGACGGGACCGAACGACTCGGTGCAGAGAAGAATGCGCTTCCCCTTGAGCGCATCCGGGAACTTGGAGAGGTCATGGCTGGGATAGCGCGACTGCGGCAGAGGCACTTTGGCGAGCATGATGTGGACTTTCAGCAGCAAATGCTATCGATCGAAAGATTTGTTGTCGAGCATAGTCTCGAGCGATCGAAAGAGGCGGGAAGCCTCTCTTTTCTCTGTTGCGCGTTATGGTCACACTTGGACTTGAAAGAAATGCCTCCCACGTGGATGGAGGCAAGGGCACGAGAATGGACAATATGCATCGCTGCAGGCACATGAGGCGCTATATTCTCGATCAATACGGCTGCAATAGGCGTCAGAGTCAACACCACGAGGAGAGTCTGCAGGACGCAGTTCGTCGATCCTTCAGGGTACCGACTGGTGGGGGAGGGGCAAATGGAGGGGTAGATCTTGATCCAATCGTCCCATGGTTGAAGTTAAAGGCTACAGCGGTGTATTGCATGGATTCCTTTGTCTGGTTGTGCCTTTGGCTGTTGAAGAAGCATCTAGTCGGGACGGCTTGAGGGAACTTGACAAGTCGATAGTAGAATCACCATCAATGCCTAGCATCAATGACGATGGATGATGCTTGGCCATCTGAGCTATCATTCTGAAATCACTTGATCTCAAATCCTCTCGAGCATGCCGTTCTTGGTGCCTTTTCTGTCACAGCCGCCTCAGCCTGACGATTTGCGACGTCCTCTCAGAAGTCAGTTGCCTGCTCGACCGACGCAGGCTATTCGCTCACCTCCGTAGCTTCGGCGAACCCTTGTCCGGGGCGCGTGTGACGGACGAATCAGATGCGTCCTCAATATCACATTGTCCCAACACGCCCAATCGCCCGTTGTCGCGCAAATGCGAATGGGCATGGGAATCGCAACCCCCGTGGTCGAGCCGGTCTGGGCCATTGGCGGTTTAGGGTGAGCTTGTATCGGATAAGGACCGATGCCGTGCCATTGCGATGGCGACTCGTGACTGAATCAATCTTTTTCCTTAAGGGTAGAATTGTTAGTGAAGAAGGCTGGCTTTGCAAGACATCGGGAAGAGACGGAGCGCGATCGCTGTTCTTCGCTAGTCAGCAAGGGGCTGGAGGCGGAATCTATCGGTGCAAATGGTGGCGCCATGATCGAGCCGGACGAGTCTTTAGGCAAAAACCCATCCTCAAAAGCAAAGCCCCAGTCTGTTGGGTTGGTTTGAGGAACTGCCGACAGCAAGAAGATGAGACAGGTGGAAAAATGCAGAGGAGCGGTGTCAGCGGCACGTGAGGACATCACGTGCATTCCTTACATCCTATCTGCTGCTTCAATCCATTGCATGAGTTGTAGGATCAGAATGAGACCAATCCTTGATGAATCCTAGCGAGCAATGTCTCAACTAATCCTACTGAGTCTTTTTACTCAATTAATGCGGATATATCTGCAACGCCACAAATGACAGGGCTGGTGGAATGGACCTGTGATTGACCAGGGAGAGTGAGACTCCGAAATGCCCACGGCTCACCGTACCTTGTTCCATCCTCATTGCACTCTCACCTTACCAACTACCTAGGCGACGTGTATGCCATTCATCGATGGGGAGATAGCTCGGCATCACAATTCGAGCAGTCCGACATAGAGAGCCACCTGCCAAGCGAAAGTCGGACGGCGTTGATGGGGCCGGCCGGCCGGGTCAGTCAGGTGGGCTCGAACGATGGGATGGATTGACGGACCGATCGATAAAACCACGTTCAAACCTGAGAAAAAGGAACAAGTCTCCTGCTTCAACTCGGGCTGGAGCCTCCGCTGCTGTCCCCATCCCCGTCCCGTCTTGGCTTGCCGGGACCCCGTCAGCCTTTTTTTTTTTTCTGCCATGGGAAATCATGACGCATGAGGTCCCTGGCATCATGACACCCAGGGACAGCAATCAAACAGCTAGGGGAGGGGCGAGTTTAATTGGTCGCAGGGGTGCGCCTTTAATTAGGTAGCTTAGTTGAAGACAAGGGGGCATATCGCCAGATGGATGGTGGTGGCATCCGCGGCAGCATGGAGGCTCAGGCAAGGCAAAGCAGCTTGGAAGTACCGGAGAGAACGTGTTACTTTGATCAACCGACATGAACCTAAGCGCGCAGTTTCGGATAGGTCAATTCCTGACGTCCAAGGATATGGCCCTGGACAGTGTTCCAACCAGGACATATCACGTCTTGTTCCAGCATCTATTCCATACCTGGTCCGTTAGTCATGATATCAATTCAAGCCTAGCAAGGGGCCACGCATTCAATCAACATGTTCGATTTGCGCGGGAGCTAGCGGGCTGGTATCAAAATGCCACTAACACTCAAAACAGCGAGTCTGATAAAGTGGCTCATTTCCAAGGCTGGGCTGTTGTTAATTCTCGCAGGGAAAAGGGTTACAAAAGAGGCAGGCCGGGTAATTGCGACTTGACAGGTCAAACACAAACTGATGATTGATGGGCAATCAATTCGTATCCTAGCTTTGCCGATCGTGATGGGGGATGGCTGGTGCTGACAGTGGAAGGGAAGGGCATGAAACTTGAGGTTGTCGAGCCTCAGGTAACATGCCATCAGACCAACAACCGACGACTCGATCTCAGCCTCCGATAGTTCAGGGGCTTGAAAAAAGAGTCGAGAATAGGCCGAGAGCTGTCATCAGCCGTGTGGCTTGAATACTGTCTCTCTGTCAATCTCAGTCAGCACTTGGAAACAAAGGGTACGTGTTCCGCGAATGTACGGAGCCGGCCGAGTAAGCAATCATCAATCCCGTCGCCGACGACCAACAACGAACCATGCACTGCGCTGCAGACACGGCACAGTGCTTCTTTCATGTTCGGCTAGGCTCCGCAAGGGAATGACGGACATGGCAGAGGGGTGGTGCCCCTGGCTGGCCCCAGCCGCGGGCATGGTCTCCCTGATGAGGCGCTATGCTCCATCGGCCCAACCGGCATCGGGTTAATAGGGACGAATCGACGTTATTGCCTTTCGTTCCTTTGGGAATTTGCCGCCGACGCTGCTAATTAAATTATCGCAGCGCTCCTCGGGAGGGCGTTTGATAGTCGAGGCGCCGCGTCAACATGGGGAGGCTATCGGCTGTAAGCTTGTCGCCTCCCTGGCGTGTCCGTTTGTCTCTGCTGCTGTGAATAGAATCTCTCTCTCACCGTCTTGTTGCTGTCGCCTCACCATCACCTTTGCCATGGCCTGCCACGCCTTGGCCGGGGTTGTGGCTACGTAATCAAGGTCGACCGTCGTTGTCAATCAACAACCCCTGTCTGTCAAGTTGGTGAGAATATCTCGGCAACGTCGTCAACTTGCACATCACACCTCATACACATCCGATCATATCAGCCTCACAGGATTGAAGAAAAAAAAGAGACGACAATTGTCAGGAGATGCACGGAGGGTGCATTCCGTTAGACTCTGCACCTCGTGTTTCTTTTTTTCACGAGGCCGCCAAGTTCTGGGATCGACTGTCGGTCAGCTCCTATTTGGCTTAACCACACGTTTTGAGGCTGATTCTAATCGACTTGTCGATACCGAATTGTCGTCACCAGAAGCAGCCTGGCCTGGCCTTGCTTGCATCTAATCAACTGGCTCCGCGAGGTATCCGCCCGTGCACCCATGAGTTTTCCGCCCATCCATGGTTGGATCGCATCGCTCCCGCAAAAGCCAGCCTGGTCTTTTTTCCCCATCAGACGTTTGGCGAACGATCCAGTCTTGGTGATATGAGCGACAGTGCATCATACAGTGCGCAGTGTTCTTTAGCGCGGTGGACCCTTACCTTTTCTCTACAAGGTCCTTGTCAGTAAGCAATGAATGCTATGGGTTATGAGGTCTTGATTAAAGCTCAGCATTCCATCAGATAGACTGTATTCTTATTTGAAACGGTTCTAGATCTGTTGTAAATTGAATACCCGGGACGAGCGAGTTCACGACACCATTTAGAATGTCTGACCGCATATCGGAAATATCTGCGAACGCGGTCAAGCCTCGCAGAAAGTACCTAACCACCACGTAGTAAGGTTCACTGTGCTTATAAGCTTAGCGGCAAAAGGGCTCCATGTGGGGGTGGAATCCGCCCATTGGAGCTTCCAGGTTTGGACGGGAGTGCTTGCGCAGCCCGCGCAGCCCTGGAGCTGTACCGTGCGTCGGCACTGTATTATCGATTCCAGTTGTTTCCCAGTGGAGCAAAGTCTTGTTGAGCGGGTGGGAAGCCCGCCTCAAGTACCTCTCCCCGCAGACTGCAGTGTGGCCAGTACCTGCATCCAGGGTACCTCCATCTGGCTGTAACCGGCCGCCCGTGCCCCTGGAATCCCTGAACATGGTGGGTGGCACCCCTGGATGACCTGCCCCTCCATCCATCCATCCTCTGCTCCATGGATGGAAGAATCGACACATGCCGCCATCTTGGCGGGCAGAAACTAAAGGGAATACCTATCTCACCGCCTTAATTTCTCCTGGGTTGCGGTTCCCCAATGGCTGCGTGGCTTCAGCCCCTCCACCGGCCTCTTGTCTCCCTCAGTCCAAGTTTGGCCCCCCTTTTTTCCCTTAGCTGCAACGTTGGGGATATCCAATCTTTTCTAGCCTCCCTTGCCGCTCTCGCAACAGACGCTGCCTCTGCTTCCTTTTAAACTCGTCCTCCCTCTCCCGTCTTCCTCCCAGCCTCACGTTCGCTTGACTCCCCAGTGTGTCGCTTCGTGGCCTTGTTTGCGACTGTCTATTATACAGCTTGTCGTCTGCGTCTTGCCTGTAATTCACGCCTCTACCGCCTTTAATCATCATGTCGGCTCTCACTCTCAATGGCTCTGCTGAGCCTGCCAACGATGCTCCAATCGTTGTCCGACGCATCTGCTGTGTTGGTGCTGGATATGTCGGTAAGTTTACATGGATTTTACTACCCCGCGGTGCTTCTGGGGGAGTAGCTGGTCTCGAGGTTGCTGGGGTCGCGAGCAGGCGGTCAATGTCATGATCGCGAGCTTCACCACAAGCGGGACAGCTCTCCAAAGCGCAATTCGACCAAAACACAGCTAACAAGACTCTCAGGTGGTCCCACCGCCGCTGTCGTCGCCTTCCAGAACCCCGACATCCAGGTCACCGTCGTTGACCGAGACACCACTCGCATTCGCCGCTGGAACTCCAAGCACCCTCCTATCTACGAGCCCGGTCTTCACGATATCGTCCGTATCGCCCGTGACGGTGGCCGTGCTACCTCCGTCGCCAGCGAGCCTGGCGCGGATGGCGAGACCGAGGTTCCTGAGCGCAAGCCCAACCTGTTCTTCTCCACCGACATTGCCAAGCACATCGGCGAGGCCGACATTGTCCTCGTCGCCGTCAACACCCCCACCAAGTACCGTGGTGTTGGTGCCGGCAGCGCTACTGACATGACTGCTTTCGAGGCCGTTACTGGTGTCGTTGCTCAGCACGCTCGTGAGGGTGCCATCATTGTCGAGAAGAGCACTGTTCCTTGCCGAACTGCCCAGCTCGTCGCTGACACTGTAAGTTGACAAGACTACCAGCCCAGCACGGCTGGGAAAGGAACAATGGAACAAATAGCTGACAAACATGATTCCAGCTCGCCATGCACCGACCTGGTGTCCACTTCGAGATTCTCTCCAACCCCGAGTTCTTGGCTGCCGGTACCGCCGTCAACGATCTTCTCTACCCTGACCGTATCCTGATCGGTTCTGCCCCTACCCCCTCCGGCAAGAAGGCCGCCGAGGCCCTTGTCAAGGTCTACAACGCCTGGATTCCCCGCGAGCGCATCCTGACCACCAATGTCTGGTCCTCCGAGCTTGCCAAGCTGGTTGCCAACTCTATGCTGGCTCAACGTATTTCCAGCATCAACTCCATCTCTGCCGTGTGCGAGCAGACTGGTGCTGATGTCGACGAGGTTGCCCGCGCCGTCGGTGTCGACCCCCGTATCGGTAACAAGTTCCTGATGGCCGGTATCGGTTTCGGTGGCAGCTGCTTCAAGAAGGATGTTCTCAACTTGGTCTACCTTGCTGAGACTATGGGTCTCCCCGAGGTCGCTGAGTACTGGCGCCAGGTCGTCAAGATGAACGAGTACGCTCGTGACCGCTTCAGCAACCGTGTCATCAAGTGCCTCAACAACACCCTTGTTGGCAAGAAGGTCACCATCCTTGGCTTTGCCTTCAAGAAGAACACCTCTGATACTCGTGAGGCCCCCGCCCTCGAGATGATCAAGACCCTGCTCGAGGAGCGACCCCGCGAGATCGCCGTCTTCGACCCCTGCTGCAACCCTCTGGTCATCAAGCAGGAGATCAAGGACCTTCTCGGCCCCCTGGCTGAGGGCCAGAACATCTCGGTCCACGGCAACGCCTACGACGCTTGCGATGCTTCCACTGCCATCATCATCGCCACCGAGTTCGACGAGTTCCGCAACCAGCCCCCTCCTCCTCCTGCCCCCGTGCCTACTCACCAGCCCAAGACCATCGGCCGCAAGCCCAACCCCAAGGCGGACCCCCGTCCCTTCGAGTCGGCTGCCCCCAGCGCCAACGACCTGCTCGCTCTTCACAAGTACCTTATCCACCTTCCTGAAGCCGAGTCGGCTGATCCCCTCGATCGCTTCAACGTCGAGCCCGGCTGCCAGGACGACTGCCCCGACTGCATCCAGGAGCGCGAGAGCAAGGAGACTGGCTTCGCCACTGGCATGGGAAGCAGCGAGGAGTACAAGCCCAAGGAGCGTGTCGACTGGGTCCGCATCTCTGAGAACATGGCAAAGCCCCGTTGGGTCTTTGATGGCCGTGGTGTCATCGACTCTCGCGAGATGGTGAAGCTGGGCGTCCGCGTTGAGTCTGTCGGTCGCCAGCACCGATTCTAAGCGTCACGCCTGGGGCCTGACGAGATAAGGGGTTTGCAACGGCCGACATTTTAGATTTCTTGTGTGTATGAATGCGTCGACTGTTGGCAAAGATTATACCGTTTTAATAGCATGAAATGACTGACATTTGGACGTGGGCTGACGAGACACGCCGAGGAAGAAGATACGTCAACTGGATGATGGAAAGGACACGGGGGTGCGATTTACATGCACAGGCGTGATTTGGAGAAGAGGTTTTACGGGCATAGAATTAGATTTGAAGTTGAGAATAAATAAAAATGCGAAATCACCCTGGTTTACCAAATGTTTTCCAAGTTGTCGCATTGGACCATTATGTCTGCCAGTGAAAGTGAGTATAGACATCTAGAGCTAACGCCCAGCTCTTGTTTCTCTTGCCTATTAAGAGCTCTTTACGCGACTAATTGATCGCCATAAGTCTCTCATTATATGTAGTTTCCTCTCTTACTTGTTTATCATCCTGTCCTGACTAAACTATTACTACCTTGTCAGTGCCCTGAGACGACGCTTCTCCCAACCCTGTTTCAGACGGCGGCGAGCTGTCTCACCTTTAACAGACTGTAACACATTGTTACCGAGGCACCACCAAAACGCTGGCCCCAGAAGCCTGTCACTCGCTAAAATGGTTCTAGATTTCGTCTGCTTTCGAGCTCGCGCGCATTAAGGGTAGCATCGAGCTCTGCCAGGCTCTGTGCGCAAGGAGGTCGCTGCAACTCCAACGGGGGCTATTGAGGTCATCGTCGCAGCTAATCCGGGAGACTCGGGGGGGATTAGCTGGGCGCGTTTCACCATGAGATGGATTCGTACTCACGTTGGGTGTCTTCTCCTCGATGTGTGTTCGTCGACGACGCTACCGTCGCGCAAAGCACCTTTGTCCTTCCTCTTTCTCTAGCCAACGGGTGTCGCTTCGCTTCACAAACTGGTTTTCCTGGTGATATCACAGTATCGCTAAGCGTTTCATTCATTAATCTTACTTGCGTTAACAGAGGGCGATTCTACTAGTTTCGTCCGTTGCATTGACGAACGAATCTGACAGCCAACCGGTCCCTTGGATCTGCACTGTCAACCTCGAGTCACATCGCGGGTTCCTGCAGACCATCGAGGTTGGGAAAGAAGGATACGCCGAGATATTATCCCTAAGCGAATCCAAAGCATCGACTCGTCGAAGATGAGGTTGTCGTGGGCTGGGCAGGCCGTCCTTTCTGGCCTGGTGGCCATTGTGACGGCCGACGTCTTGCCGCCCGACGACATACCTCTCATGTGCGTCACCATCTGCGGTCCAATCGTCGAGCTCACCTCGAAATGCGACGTTCACGGGCAGCGGCTCTTGAAGCGAACAACACCGTGGGTTCCAAAGCTGGCCGTGGAACCCCTGGAGGAGGAGGAGCCCGTACTGGTTGAGCCAAGGCAAGATGGCGAGGGGATTGAGAAGAGGAGTTTTTCCATCATCAGGGCTGCACCGACTTCGTTCCCCTTTGAGCTCACAGCAACGGCGCCTCTTGAAGAAGCCCAGCCAAGCACAAGCTCCATGTGGAGCGTCGAAACCGCAGCCGACCAAGTTGCGACACTATCGACCCGAACGTCGACCACAACCTCCTCGTCAAGATCTACTACAACAACCGTTTCTCTACCCACAAGATCAGTGCTCCACGAGACGGTTGCAACGACAAGTAGCGCTGGGTGGAGCGGCGGCGAGCAAACAGGGCAGCTGTACTCGCACAAGGACCCTGAGCAGGAATGCGTGTGTAACAATGAGAGCTTTGACGTGGCCAAGATTGCGGCGCTGTGCCATGACTGCATCGTCGTGGACGGGCACAAGCAAAATAGTGAGTTTTAACTTGAGTTGCTAATATGGTCAAAGGGCTAACATGAATTCTAGACATGGACATGATCATGAAGGCTTGCAACTTTACCGAGCTCTCTTACAGCATCAACAATGACAGCGCTGCGGATAACATCCGCGTTGAGGCAACGAGACCAACTGCTTTGGCCTCTACTGAAGCTCCCAGTACAAATACAGGAGTTGGGGTTGAGCCTGATACTAGACGTCAAGTCATGATTGTGGGTCTACTCTTGAGTTTGGCATTGGCGATTTGAGTTTTGTAAAAAAAGACGTGATTGAAAGACATCCACCTGTGGCACATAACTATTTTATATGTTGTATAGCGTTTTGCGCATTGATTTATACTTTCCCTTATCCGGTAGATATTTTCATTTTGGTAGTCAACTATCAGTCCTTATTTAGAACCTTTTCTTCTCAGAGCTGGGTTACTTAGAGAAGAGTACTGACTAAGATAAATTGAACATACTTTCTCACACATGCTTAAACTCCAACGTCAGAACGTGCAAGTGTAATTGATGAGAAACTCCAGTCTAGTTAAAAATAGATCGACTATACCAATCATAAAATACACGTGCTCTTGTCAATCCATAGAGGGGAGACAAAAAAGGGAGTACATGATTGGGGTTCAGGGTAGGTCATTTAGAGAACACCACCAGCCCTCAACCAAGGCGGCTTATTTTCCCTCTCCGGCACATACTCACGTTCAATAATACAGCCTAGCTTAACAGAATTCAATTTCTTTTCAATTCTAGAATGGCGGAGTTTGCGAGGCCAAGTGAAAGTCCGTCCGTCGAGGCTACCACCTCATACAGGGTCCGGCGGAGCTGCGCCTTTAAGTCCGAAAATCCAGGGGCGGACACCTTTTTCGCTCACTCTGGCTGACGCCAGCCATCAGCGCCAATGACAATGATTGGCGAATGCGATGGTGCTGACGGGGACGACGATGACGATCTAAGATTGTTGATAAAGGAATGGAATGATATATATACGCTGGAATAGGCCTCTTGAGAAAGGGAATTATCTCATCAATCACTCACTGTCAACAGTTTGCCTTCAATCGGCCTCCATCTAAATTTCCACATCACTTTACAAGCACTTACACCACCATGCATGTCATCCTTACCGGTGCGACTGGCCTTGTTGGCTCTGGCGTCCTTGATGCCATGTTGAAAACCAAGGACATCACCAAAATCTCCATCCTCAGCCGTCGTCCCGTACCCATGGCCACAGACTCCAAAGACCCACGCATCAATGTCATCATTCACAACGACTTTGCCACATACAAGCCTGAGGTCCTGCGCGAACTAGCTGGCGCCCGTGGTTGCGTCTGGGCGCTGGGCATCAGCCAGAACAAGGTCACCAAGGAAGACTACGTTCGCATCACCAAGGACTACGCGCTCGAGGCAGCAAAGGCCTTTTCCACGCTGGCAGACGAGGGGGAGGAACCCTTCCGGTTCGTGTACGTGTCTGGCGAGGGAGCAACACAGTCCCCAGGCAGATTCTCGCCCATTTTCGCACGGGTCAAGGGAGAGACAGAGACGGCGCTCGGGGAGATGTCAACCAAGATATCGACGCTACAGGCAGACTCTGTTCGACCAGCGTTTGTGGATGCGGCTGCGCATGAAGCCGTCCAAAAGTACATCCCCGACCCTGGCGCCATGCAGCGAAGCCTGGTCACCGTCCTTGGACCTCCCATAAGAGCTTTTTACAAGAGCGGCCACTCCCCCACGCCAATCCTCGGAGACTTTCTGACGAAAATGGCCATGGGCAAGGTTGACGGGCAAATCGAGGGTCCTGGAGCGTTCCGACTAGGGGGTTCCTGGATTGTGGAGAACGTCGGCTTCAGACGCGTGATGGGTCTGTGAACGAGCCCGCGGGATGAGGGGAATGAGGAGAATCGGTTGAGAAAAGGCCGTGTTCAGCGACTGGAACGAGAAATGGCCGATATATAATAAGGGTCCGGAAGGCTAAGGACCGTGTCGAGAAGGGCCGAGTTGGCGAGGTTGTGTCTCGGGCGTTTGTGGGTTATAGAGATAGGGCAGCGTGTAACAATAGTCCCTTTTAGAAGATCTAATATTAATAAATCTTTTAAAAAAGATATATGAGATCGTGATAGTAGTTGGAGCTCAAGAATGGCGTCGTGACGCGGTTCCTGCGAGAAAAGTGTTGTAAGTTGGTTGGTCCACAGTAGAGTAGCTTCAAGGAAGGGAAGATGTGATCTTCGGAAAGATCTTCAGGGTCTACGGATACGAGCGCGAGACTCGGAATCTGCCCTAGGACTTTAAACACGGCACAGGTGTTTGAAACCCACACAATCAACCTCGTGTGACCGGGGACCCTGAAGGCAGAATTCCATGGGAGAGTGATCGGCGCCTTTGAAGGGTCCCGAGGACCCTTGAAGTGAAGTATGTGACTTTTGAAACAAAAAAATTATTGCCATGAGAAGGAGAATTGAGAGTTGAACATGCTGTAGAAGTGTAGTTGGAGGTTGATGTGATGGATATATGTTTGGGGTTTACTGCTTGATTGGCATGGCAGGATCACGTGGGGTCATCAAGTTCGCCAAGAGTTTTGCTCCTCCCACTGTTCTCTCCAATCCACCAACACCAAACATCCATACCTTGACTCCGTCTTTGGTTAATAATTAATTTCGTCATATGATTGCCATGTATCTCCTCGCCTCTGATTGGCCACTTACGGATCTGCCAAGGGCGGTGGCACGTTGAGCATCTCCTGAAACTACCCCTCGACTGAACGATCCATTGCCATTTCCGAAACATGAACTCGGGGATTTTGAAGCTTGTCTTTAGAAAGGTTTGTGTCAGTATGAAGCCGCAGAATTGCCCGGCAGCATTCCGAAGAAGTCTCCATGGGCAAGTGCCTATGGTAGAGCTCGTATTGGTGTCGACAGGACGAAGGGCCACACTCAGATGGTACTTTGAGGCAATAGCAACAGCAATCGATCCCATGTCTCTCCTCGATATCTCAACATGCTGGAATTTGTTGCGGGACACGGGATGATCAGATAGGTCTAGACCATGGAAAGGAGGGAAGTCAAGGTGAGCAGTGAGCTTCGTGCTGATCGAGGAGGGCTTGGCTTCTATAAGACCAGCTTCTGACCACGTCGACACAACCTCAGCCATTCAACTAACCATTTACCTCAGCCACAGGAACTCTTTTCTTCCTTCCTTCCTTACCTCCCTTTGCGGAAGCTTTCGGCAGATTCACTCTTTCTCTGCTGACACCTTGCCTGCAACCATGGCTAGGCACAGCTCTCCTAAGGGGCTTCCTTGGGCTAAGCTGATCGCCTTACACTCCTTTCTGGTGGCACAAGCCCTTGCTGATTATGCCACTGTTGAAGTGGCAGTTACGAGATATCATGATCTTGGAGACTGTGTTGCCAAGTGTAACACTGAGTTTCCTCAACCCACGGCTCATGCCAATGCCGGAAACGACTCCCATAGCGGCTCTGGCCAGCAGCAATACCACAATGTCCATGGGGATTACAAGTACCCAGAGTCCAATGGAAAACAAGGAAACCACAGAGGCCAGGGCCATGGCGACGAAATCGAAGAACACGAGTTTAGTGGTGGCAATGGAAACTATCAAGGCCACCGCCAACAGAAGACCCAGGGCACACACGGCAGCCCAGGTCAATACATTCAGGAAGGCAACAACGGCATCAGTGTCACGGCTATTCACGGCCACAACTACGTGATCCTTGACGTGCCCACTTGCAACGAGGTTGGAGCCACCTCGACCAAGCATCCCGCTTGCAACTCTTGTTACGGAACTGTCTTCCGCTACCAACCCACCAATGTCCCTTATGCCACAGTCACAAAGACCGAGGGAACAGGCCATCACGCAACCGTCTCGATCCAACATCCCAAGCCTGATTGCCACAAATGTGAGGGCACTGTCTATATCTGCGAGCCTACGGCGGTCCCCAACGAACAGACTATCACGGTTTCTCTTGATGGAGCTAGACCCAACGACCCTTGCATAACCCTTCCTCCATCTGTACCAGGCGAACATTGTACGATTCTTGTTGGTCCATCTGATCAACTCGATGGACATGACACGATTACTCTCCCCGGAAGCGGACCGGACAGCCCAACTCGAACCATCGTTCCTACAGGCGCTGACGGACGGCCGCTTCCTGGCTCTTCACCTATTGTCATTGTTGGAGGGGCTCCTGGTGACCTAGCCGGCTCAGGTAGTTCTGATGGGTCTCAGACTACTGTGTATCTAGACGGAGCAAAGCCAGGAGACCCTACGATAACCCTCCCCCCTTCCATGCCTGGCGGGCCTGAGACGGTTCTCGTTGGCCTTGCCGGTTTCCTTGATAACCTCCAAACGATCACCGAACCTGGCGCCGGACCTCATGCTCCCACTCGCACCATCCTCCCTACCGGAGGTGATGGGAAGCCGATCCCCGGCGCTTCGCCTGTTGTTGTTATTGGAGGGGATACCACCACCTCAGATGCTTCTGGCGAATCTACCCAGCCTCCAACTACCATCTTCCTTGATGGAGCAAAGCCGGGAGATCCTAGCGTGACTCTTCCGCCCTCCACCCCAGGCGGACCTTCGACAGTTCTGGTTGGACCAGCTAGCATTATTGACGGTCTCAACTCTGCCAGCAACTCCGATCCTTCGGGTACTTCGGGCGGACCTCCTGCCGTCACCATTTCTCTTGACGGAGCCAAACCTGGCGACCCCAGCATCACTCTTCCACCTTCGATTCCAGGACAACCATCCACGGTCATCGTTGGCCAAACTGTCCAAGTCGAGGGTTTCGGGAGGATCGAAAACTTTGATCCTACATCCTCTTTGCCTCCTGTCACTGTTACCCTGCGTGGAGCCAAGCCAGGCGATCCTAGCACAACCCTTCCACCCTCTGTTCCAGGAGAGCCATCTACAGTTTTCGTTGGGCCATCTGACCAGATTGATGGCATCGCAAACGTCAATAACGTGGATGCCACGCCTACGGTGTCGACCGTCACTGTTACTCTGAGCGGAGCTAAGCCGGGCGACCCTAGCATTACTCTTCCTCCTTCTAGGGCTGGTGACCCTACCACGGTTGTCGTTGGTCCAACTGACGACGTACTTGTTGGGGTTGATGCAATCAGCAACTCAGAAGCAGGAGGAGAGACTGACAGCCCATCTAACACTGCTGAAGAGCTAATCAACGTCTCTCCATTCGCTGCAGCTGAGAGCAGTTCTGGCGGCAATGGTATGCCTACAGTTACTGTCTCCTTGGCTGGGGCGAAGCCTGGTGACCCTAGGGTCACTCTTTCACCCTCCGCCCAGGGTCAGCCTTTTACAGTCATCGTCGGTCAATCTGGAACCTCGAGTCCTCTCAGCACTAGCACTGCCCCTGATGCTGGCGTTGGTGCATCGACCCGAACCGTCTTTCCAACTGACGCCAACGGGAACCCAATCCCCAGTGCTTCTCCATTTGTTCTGGTTCAAGGCGGCGTCAGGAGCACAGAGGCGCCTGCGATTACCGTGACTCTAGATGGAGCGAAGGCTGATGACCCTCGTGTTACCCTTCCCCCTTCTTTCCCTGGCGGCCCGTCAACGATCATTGTTGGAACATCTACCCAGTTGGATGGGCTGAGTACAAGTACCCTGCCTGGTGCTGGCTCTGATGCTCCTACTCGTACTATCGTTCCCACTGGATCTGACGGAAAGCCGCTTCCGAACGCCTCTCCGTTCGTGCTCGTTGGTGATACTTCTACCTCTGCACCTACCACCTCTCAGTCTGATTCCAGAATCACATCAACTCAACCGCCCCCTGGTGATTCCTCTTCGGCGGGTGAAGGTCAATCTGACTCTTCAGGAGAACCCCAGAGCTCAGTTTCTCCTACCGGCCTCTGTCGGCGCGGTAGTGCGAGCCGGGGTCTGCTCCGTGGTTGTAGAAGGCCATTTGAGGATGAGCTTCTTGTGACAGTAGCAGGAAGACCTGGTTCTGCTGAAAACGGCGACGGAGATGCCACTACCCAGGATGGAAACACCGAGTCTGCAACAACTGCCGACCCTGCTACTTCTGGAGAAAGTGGAAGTCTTGATCCTACTGGCACCGGTGAGCTTGCTGCCTCAAGTGCAACCTCTGGTCTTTCTGGAAGTGAGCTAGAGACTCAAGGTGCCGATTCGACAACGAGCGACGCGGGCGCAGAAAGCTCACCAATGACCGAGACGGCTGGTTCTACTGCATCCTCAGAGAGTGGAGATATCAACACCCAAGAGACCACAGTACCCTCTCAGACAACGGAAGACGCTCTGACCGACAGCAGCAATGCTGGAGGAAGCTCCCCGGAAACGGGACTGGTTCGAGCCCAAGGATCCTTGGTACCCGAGGATACAACACAGCCTCCTCAAACAACCGAGAGTGCACCGACTGAAAGCAGCGATGCTGCGGGAAGTTCATTGGCAACTGGAGCACCTGAGACCACAGAATCATCTGGGTCTGAGGAGAGCAATGCCGACACAAGTGAAAGCCCCTCTCAATCTGAGGATGCTAGCCCGACCGAAAGCTCTGGAAGCTTGGAAGGCTCGCCAGTAAAGGCCCAGGTGGTTGAACTTGAAGGATTCCCGGAAGATGAGAATACTTCTTCCGAAGGAAGCGAAGGGCCTTCTGGAACGACGAACAGTGCTGATCCCACTGAGAGTAACGAAACCGTTGGAAGCTCGCCTGCGACTGAGACGACCGCAGCCGAGGAATCATCGACCACTGGGGACGCAAGTGATACCGAGAGCACCGAGCAGCCTTCCCAAACGACAGAGAGTTCTGACCCATCAACCACTTCTGACCTTTCGAGGAGTTCTGATGCTACAACGGACTCTTCCGCCGACGCAACGGAGGCTTCTGGAGCAACAAGCAGTTCTGAACTAACTGAGAGCTCTGAAGCGACGACGGGCCCTGATGCAACAAGCTCTGAGACGATTGAGAGCTCTGGCTCTACGATGAGCTCTGATTCTGCTGCAACGGAAACATCCGAGGCGACAGAAAGTGCTGATGCGACGGAGACTTCTGGTACAACAATGAGTCCTGATGCGTCTGAGAGCTCTGACGCAACGAAGAGCGACAACACAGGAGACATGCCAGCTACAGAACGGGCTCAACTCCAGGGGGGGCCCAGGATTGCAGAAGATGATGAGACGACTACTGATGGAGCGTCCGATACTCCAAGTGCAACCTCAGAGGCTGGTACAACTGACACAAGCGGAGACATGTCTACTAGTACCAATGGCGCTGAGACGGCCGATAACACTGGCGAGTCTGCAACTTCACCTACCACTAAAGCTACTTCTGAAACTGCGGCTATGACTTCTGAAGGTGCTACATCGGACTCGGCTTCTGAGGTCTCTGAAGATCCTACCTCCGCCGCAGAAACCTCTGGCGATACTACTTCAGCCCCGGCTTCTGAAACTTCTGGAAGTGCCACTTCAGCTGTCGAGACCTCTGGAGATGCTACTTCAACTCCAGCTTCTGAGGACCCAACCTCAACTGCGGAGACTTCTGGAGATGCGACCTCAGCTACTGAAACGTCTCGGGATGCCACGTCAGCTACATCTTCTGAAGCATCTGAGAGCGGTGGCTCTGCTTCTGAAAGCTCCGGAGATGCCACATCAGTCGATTCAACCTCTGAAGATACTACATCAGTTGCTGAAACTTCCTCGGATGCTACCTCGGCTCCACCTTCTGAGAGCTCTTCCTCAGATGCTGAAACCTCCGAAGGCTCTACTGCTGCCCAGAGTGCTACCTCAGGGGCGGGTACGACAAACACAAGCGGGGACGAGACGAGCGCAACCAAGGGGGCCGACTCAACTGACTCATCTGAGAGCCCGACTAAAACCGACTCTGCCGAGAGTAGTGCAACACCCACTGGTCACGATGACAGGGTGAATGTGCAGGCCATCAATGAAGAATCTGATACTGCCACCGAATCTGCCTCTGAAACTGGATCAGGATCAGGATCGGGATCAGAGAGCGCCACTACTGGAGCTGAACAAACCAACACAACAGGAGACGAGTCTTCCAGTGCTACTGAAGATGCTCGTCAGACTGACAGCACTAGCGCATCTGAAGTTTCGTCGACATCGGATGGAAACTCGGATACCATGTCCACCGGGGACGGCATGTCTTCAACAGCGGAGCTTGATCCGGATGAGACCAGCTCTGGTGATGGCGGCTCGTCTACTGGAAACCCAGATGACTCTACAACGACGACCAGTGAAGGGAAGCCTACGAAGGAGACTGAGTCCACACCAGTGACAACATCTGAGACCAAGACTGGAAAGGGAGAATCTACTACGGAGGCCGGATCTTCACCAAACGCTGAATCTACACAAGAGACTGGCCAAGGAGGGACTGGCTCTACACCTCAAACAGAATCTGCCCAAGGAACCGACACGAAAGCTGCAACGTCCGCTCAAGAGACAGAATCTCCGCAAGAGACGGGTCAAGGAGAAACCGACCCTGAAGAGAACGGCGGCAGCGGCAGTGGAGAGGGCGGCAACGGAACCGATGACAGCAAAGATCCAGCCAACGAAGACGGAGCTGGAGGAACCACATCTGTGTCTGGATCTGGCTCAGGCGGCTCGGGCTCTGGAAACTCAGATCCTGAAGATGGCGGAGCCGGGAGCGGCGGTTCAGGTGATGGAGATTCAGGCAACGGTGACTCTGGATCTGGGTCTGGGTCTGGGTCTGGCGATTCCGGGAGTGGATCTGGCTCCGGAGATTCTGGCTCGGGCTCAGGCTCTGGGGACAACGGAGCCAGCGGCGGCGGCAGCGGCTCTGGTGGTTCAGGAGAAGGCGGCTCGGGCTCTGGCGACACCGGATCTGGCTCAGGTTCAGGAACAGGCGGCTCAGGCTCAGGCTCAGGCTCAGGCTCAGGCTCAGGTTCTGGCGATTCCGGCTCTGGCTCCGGATCAGGCTCAGAAGACACTGGGTCAGGTTCTGGATCAGGTAGCGGCAGTGGCAGCGGCTCAGGTGGTTCTGGTTCCGGTTCAGGCGGTTCTGGATCAGGATCAGGCGACTCGGGTAGCGGAAGTGGAAGCAGTCCTAGCGGCTCCGGCTCCGGCTCCGGAGATTCTGGCTCAGGTTCTGGTTCTGGTTCTGGTTCTGGAGACTCTGGTTCAGGCAGCGGCAACGGCAGCGGCAAAGGCTCTGGCTCCGGTGGTTCAGGTAGCGGAAGTGGAAGTAGCCCTAACGCTTCTGGCTCCGGATCTGGCTCCGGCGGTTCTGGATCTGGTTCTGGAGCAGGCTCAGGCGATAGGGAATTGGGTGGAAGTGGCTCTGGCACTGGTGGGTCAGACTCTGGGTCAGGTGCTGGCGGTTCGGGCAGCGGAAATGACTCTGGATCAGGATCAGGCAGTGGAACTGGAAACGGCTCTGGTTCTGGCAGTGGCAACTCAGGCAGCGGCAGCGGCTCTGGATCAGGAGGTTCTGGAGGCTCCGGTTCCAGTGGCTCAGGCTCTGGTGCTGGTGGCTCTGGTTCTGGCTCGGGCAGCGGCAATGGAAGCGGCTCTGGATCAGGAGGCTCTGGCTCTGGATCAGGATCAGGATCAGGATCTAGTGGGTCGGGCAGTGGAAGTGGAAGCGGCTCTGGCTCTGGCTCAGGGAACGGAGGAGGAAGCGGAAGTGGTTCTGGTACTGGCGGCTCAGGTTCCGGAAGTGGTAACGGATCATCAGGGTCAGGGTCAGGAGGTTCAAGCAATGGTGGAAGCGGCTCCGGCACTGGCGGTTCTGGCTCTGGGTCTTCAGGGTCGGGATCAGGCAGTGGTGGAAGTGGTTCTGGCTCTGGAGGTTCAGGTTCAGGTTCAGGCTCTGGTTCAGGATCCGGCTCAGGAGGTTCAGGTGCTGGAAGCTCTGGCTCAGGGACCTCTGGATCTGGATCTGGTAGTGGAAGCGGAAGCGGTTCAGGAAACTCTGGATCAGGCTCTGGCTCTAGTGGTTCAGGATCAGGCTCTGGTGCCTCGGGCAGTGGAAGTGGAAGCGGCTCTGGCGGTTCTGGTTCTGGATTAGGTGGTGGTAGTGGAAGCGGAAGTGGCTCTGGAGGCTCTGGGTCGGGATCAGGCGGTGGAAGTGGAAGCGGCTCAGGAGGATCAGGATCAGGATCAGGATCGGGCTCCAGCGGCTCCAGGTCCGGCTCCAGCGGTTCAGGAAGCGGAGGTGGAAGCGGCTCTGGTTCAGGCTCTGGAGGGTCTGGCAGTGGAAGTGGGGGTGGTTCTGGATCTGGATCGGGTTCAGGCACAAAGTCCGGCTCTGGTTCTGGCTCAGGTTCAGGTTCAGGATCCGGCTCAGGGTCCTCCGGCTCAGGATCGAGCGGTGGAAGTGGAAGTGGCTCAAGTGGTTCAGGATCAGGCTCCAGTGGTTCGGGCAGTGGAAGTGGAAGCGGCTCTGGCACTGGCAGCTCTGGATCAGGGTCAGGATCAAGTGGAGGAAGCGGAAGTGGTTCTGGTGGCTCAGGATCTGGGTCGGGCTCCAGTGGCTCCGGCTCGGGATCTGGCTCAGGTGGATCTGGCTCTGGATCTTCCGGCTCTGGTTCAGGGAGCGGAAGCGGGAGCGGCTCCAGTGGATCTGGATCTGGATCTGGCTCCGGTGGTTCGGACAGCGGGAGTGGCTCTGGCTCGGGCGGCTCAGGCAGTGGACGCGGAGGCGGTTCTGGATCAGGTTCAGGTACAAAATCTGGCTCTGGCTCTGGCTCAGGCACTGGGACAAAGGGCGGATCTGGTAGTGGAAGCGGTAGCGGTAGCGGTAGCGGAAGTGGCAGTGGAAGTGGCAGCGGCAGCGGCAGCGGTTCAGGCCGCTCTGGCTTCCTCTTCTTTGCTTAGAAGACGAGGACTGGGATGGAAGAAGGGCATGCTATGGAGAGGAGAAAAGCAGCGGCAATGTTTGCGACTTGATTATGCACTTGTGGTTTCTTATAACCTTAATAATTCTAATTTTTTACATCAACACATTCGCGACCAATCTCGCCTTGATTAACTGCAAGAGGACTCAGCTGGTATGATCACCTGGTTCTTGACACTTGACGTTCTCCAGCTATATGTAATATTAGTCTGGTCGTGATAAAGGGTGGTTGTGTCTTGATCCTTGCTTGTGGACATGATATTTCTCTGTGGCACCATGATTGAAGGAAAATGAATGATAGTGTGTTGGCAACTCCATATGAGTACCGACAAGAGTTTGATTGATTCTTCTTCACATCCTCTACTATAGCTTTTGAGTCGAGTATATGATTCACTGCTCACATGCGTCTACCTGCAAGTTCCTCAGGAGAGTAGACAAAGAATACTACTTGGCTTGTTACTCTTTTTTTACCACCTTGAACTGGAAGCATTCATCCAAATGTTCAAGACTGCCCTGGAAAACCAGAGATTGCCAGAAACTACCAACTAACTCAAGCATCATTAACTACATATTGAGCCCTTCTCGGCCGTCATGATCTCGTTGCGGGTCCATCCGATCAACAAGCACAAGCTCACTTGCGCAAAGTGCGGCTCGTCAGCCAAATCGGACGAAAAGTGTAGACGTTGCGGCGCCGTCAGCGTTGCTTGCTCTGCCAAGGGGTGTACCCAGAGCGTGAGGAAGGGAAGGGTTTGCCCAAGCTGCAATACTCAGAACTAGGTGAGCACTCTTGCTATGTCGTTTGGATTGCCTTGGTCGATGGGCATTTGACAGGTATTACCCCTAACGTTTAATACGAAACATCAATGTCGTCGTTTCGAGGATCGTCGTGCTATGTCCCGTCTATAAACTGTTTTCCTTGGTCGCACTGCCGGCTCAAAATTGCCCCGGATTATGACCAGGGGAGAAACCTGTCTCATCTATCGACTATCTCTAAGCTTAAGCTTGAACGTTTCCCGCCATCACCCCTGCAGAACCATGCAGCCATCCCCGTGTGGGCCGAAACAAGCCACCGATGCAAAGATGCATCTACCAGCCCTGGCATGGCATGTTTTTGAGAGTATCCTAACTGCCGACTTGGGCGGTACGGTCACTACACGTGGGATGCGAGGGGTTTGTTCAGCTTGGGAGATAGGCGTTGCCAAGGGGTGATGGTCGTCTGGAAAAGGATGCTGATCTTGTTGATCGGCCGGGTGGTCGGGCGATTAAACTACGACCTTCCGGTTTTAAACGGGGGATGCTTGCAGGGAAAGGTTGAAAGAGGAAGCTTGGACGGGAGAGCTGAAAAAGATTGACAGGGAATTGGACGTGGCTCTGTGACGCCGGTGGAGATTGGGGATCATGGCTTCATGCTGTAGATAGAACGCTTGGTGATCTTTACTGGCTGGTGACGAGACACAAATGACGGCAACGGAGGGGCAACCCGTGTTGATCAATACGAAACAAGCAGGCGGGATTTCTTGTGATGCTGCGTGGAACATGGAATGATGATGATGATCGTTTTTGTGAGTTGAGAGAGGGCAAGATCAGTCGAGGGCGCGAGTATAAAAGGCCATCCATTGCCCAGAAGTTGTAAGTGCATGAAGAGTAGTCCATCACCAAGTCTCACACCACCCACCCTTTACACATCCATACATCACATCATGCGCTTCACAACCCTTCTCCCTCTTCTCCTCCCCTCAGCCCTAGCAGCCTCCAACGAGCCCTGCTACGGCCCCAACGGCATCGCCGGCGTGTGCATCACAGACGCGGCCTGCACCTCAGCCGGCGGAACCTCCATCTCAGGAGCCTGCCCCGCCGACGCCGCCAACATCAAGTGCTGCTCCAAGCCCAGTTGCGCAAATGGCGCCTCGGGGAACTGCCGCTGGACGTCCGACTGCGCCGGAAGCTCCGTGACAAACCAGTGTCCCGGCCCCGGGCAGATGCGGTGCTGCTCCGCTGGCGGGTCCGGGTTTGGTGGGTACCCGGCGCCGAATATCCCGGCTGTCGGGGCTTGTAAGCAGGTTGCTGTCGATGGTGCTAAAAAGGTCGTTGCTGCTTTTCCTGGACGTGTGAGGGAGATTGGATGTAAGAGGGATTGCTCTTGTCCTGGATCGTCTGATCACTGCTGTGGACTGGCGACTGATTTCATGTGTGCCGACGGCGGTGGTGTAAGTCAACCTCACATCTTTGCACTGGTGTGATAGCTAATATGTGAATAGTCTGCTACCCTCTCGGGCAAGGAAATCGCTGAGTGGTGCATGAGAAATCGCGCCACTCTGAACCTCAAGTACGTCATCTGGGGACAAAAGATTTGGACCACATCTGTCGACGGGACGAACAAGAACTGGGAGAGCTGGCGCACCATGGAGGATCGCGGCGACCTGACTCAGAACCATTGGTAAGTCGACATTCTTACATCAGCAACAAAGTCTAACCTGTCATGCAGGGACCATGTACATGTTTCGTACAATGGTTGAACTGGAGTGTGTATTAGTGATGCTGAAGCGAGGAGTTGGTGGTTGTTGGCAGTGAAGCAGGTGTTGATGAGCGAGAAGGGCACCAAATCCCCTTCTCGCTCGTCTGATTATATTGTGCTATAGCCGTGAGAATACAAACATGTCCTTGATCAAAACTGCCACCGTTGCTGCCAAGTTGTTGGCTCCATTGTATACTGGTATCTCACCACTCCTACTTTTCCAAAACGCCGTCACCCAAGAACAGCCGCCTGTCAGATAACTCAACTCCCACCTTGAGCCCATGTAAATGCTCATGTTTTTTCATCTAAACGCCAAATATGCATGCTCCTTTTTGAAACCGACCTACTATCTCCAAGCCATATCATACTATTCTCCAAATGCCTCGCTCACCACTTCTCCTTCGTCAGGCGTCACCGCCAATTCGAGCAATTCGTGTGCCGCCTCGGCAGTTTCTGCATCAATCCCGGCCTCCAAGACCAAATCCTCTTCCGCAAATGTGAGCCGTCCAAGCGCGAGAAGATATCGCTGGCTTCCGCCGCAAGCTGCCGAGAGCTTTGGGCCAAAGTCGGCAATATTGGCCGTCTCAGGACCCGTCACAAGAGCGTGAATCAGGAGAACACTTTGCGAGATAATCCGATAGATGTTTGTTGAAGTCGCTACATCTTCGCGGGTCCTGCATTTTTGAGGGGTCTGCGGTAGAATGGTGGGCGGAATTGGCTGGTCGTACAGCTCGTCAATGCTGGTACTCAGGCAAGTAACCAGCCGAGGAAGTGCGAGATTGTGAGACGCAAGCTGAATAGCACCGAAAGGATATCGGGCAAAAGACCGAAGCGTCCTCAGTGCCGCCAAGCGAACGATATGCTTCTGAGCCCGGGTTGTGACTGACTGGGGATAGTCATTAAGCTTGGCCGAGACAAAGTTGATCATGGAATAAGCGACATGTGGAGGGTCTTGATCATCCGTGATAGGCCCAATCGAGTCGGGAAGGGAAGACACAGCAAGCAGTTCCAGCATTCCTAGCATATCAGCCAATTTCTGCCTGGGCCCCATGAGAAGAGAGATGGGATCGAGGGACATGCATTGCCAGAACAGCGCCGCCTGGGACTGGCTTGGATCCTCTGGGTCCGTAGCGGTAGAACAAGCAAGCGACGTGGTGTAGAGCAGAGATAGAACGTCAACTATGTTGATATGTTCCTCCATGGCGAGATATTGTTCCTTCTTGAGCAGTTCCTGCTCTGGAAATCGGCTACGCCACGTTGCTAGGTTGCAAATTGTCGCATGGACTGAGGGAGCAAGGTTTGGTATAACATGGGGAGCCACCTCAGTAGCGTGAAGTGAGAAAGTGAATGATATAAGAGCAATCAGATACTTGATAGGCTCCCACAGCTGCTCCTCGATACAACGGTTCCAAATTGCTACCATCAAGTTTGCAAAGTCCACCAGCTGTTGCATGGGTCGTAGCGGATTTCCCATGAGAGGGATCTTCTGGAAGATGATGGCTGAAAAGGATGTGTCTGGATCTGAGGCAAAGGAGAAGCGGGACAGGATGTCAAAGGTTGGCGGCTGGTTATGTAGAGTGCTATGATCTAGCACAAGTTGCAAGAACTGGAGACGAATTAGCTGAATTCCAACCAAAGGAGCCAAGTTCGTACCTCAAAAGGAAGAGCTGGCGGCGCTGCAACCACAATCGGGGCCTGCTGTACAGGGGGCTCGGGCTTGCTAGTGCTGCTGTCAAAACTGTCTGTATGAGTCTCTAGTGCCATGACTGGGCTGTCAACTGTTGGTCGTTTCCTTTTGCCTTTGCTGGGCGTTCGTTCGCCCACATGGGAGGCCACCGAGCCAGGATTTCTGCTTCTTCCCTGTCCTTTGCTGGGGCTCAAGACAATGTCCATTTCATCAAAGCCATCCGCCATCTTCCATGATTTGGCCGCCTTTCGGGGGGTTGTGACGCCTGATCCAACTTTCGCAGGGACATCTTTTTGACGAGCTCGGTTGCTAACCTCTCTCATGTCTTGTTGGATGAATTGTAGCTCCGTATTGGCACTTTGCTGGGCGGCAACAGCTGCCTCGGCAATCCGTTCTTTTTCTGCCAGCTGCTCCGAGTTGAGCCTTTTCAACCGGGCCATGTCTGCATCGTGCTGCTGCTTCGCCTTCACAGAATTGGATCGTATGATGGACACCTCGCCGCGGGCAGCATGGAGCTCGGTCTCAAGTGCCCGCACTCGCAACTGGAGCGCTGACAGAATATCGCCATGTTGACTCTGGGAAGGTTGAGAGGGCCCAAGGCGGCTCTGAGGAAGAGGAGGTCGGGCAAATTGGCTGTGTTGAGGGGGAGGCAAGTTGGAACTCTGGGTTTGGAACTGGTCCGATGTGTATAGAGGCTGTCTGGGCGGTCCTGCACTCGGGTGACGTGGGGGAGTCTGCACCACTGGGCGTCGTTTCGTAGGATCAATTGCCGGGTTCCATCGAGGGTTGGGGGGCGGGATCGACCGTCGAGACTCGGGGTTGAGCTGGTTCTGTGACGAGTGAATCTGCTGTTGCCGGGCGCTGTCAATGACAGGTCTTCCGATGGGAACGCCTGCATCATTGGTCACTTCAGTCGTATCTAGATCATCGTCCTCGACCCAAATGACCTCTGGAGATCCGTTTCCCTGGCGTTGCGTCGATGGTTTTGAGGCTGCATGAGCCTGCGTGAGTTGAATAGCATTGTCCTCGAGCTCTTGAAGGGCGTTATCGGGGAGGTCGTCGAGGCCGTCATCTGAGAATTCGTCCAGGTCCATGATTCATGGCGTTTTGGAGGGAAGGGGCCAGCTCCATTGAGCGAGACACTGAAGCTGTAGACCCGGTGCCTGGAGCAAATGGTCCCGTCGCGACCTCTGGTGACAGGGTTGAAAACAGCTGAAGACGCGACGCGAGATCACGTGGGCAATAAAGAAGCTCAATTGCTGTTTGTGGCTGGTGAGCTGACCGTCATCAGCCACGTTCCTGAGGAACACTGTGGCGCAGTTTTTGTGTGGGTGGGGCTCGCACATTCTCGAGCATGTGAAGAGCCAGCTGCGTCATTGATGTCGTCAAGCTTGATTTTGGACAACGTTGGTGCACCTTGATCCAGCAGCAAAACGTGCTTTTCGAGAAGACAACCTCAGGTCACGGGGTGTTCTCCTGGAAAGAGGCCTCTCACCTCCAGCTCCGGGTTGAAATATGAACGAGAGCGAGAGCGAGCGGAGAGATGACTTGTGGGGATCATGCTCCTGGTGCCGGATGCTGCGGGCTGGTAAATTACCAGTCAAGCTTGGCGCTTCTCCAATGCCACGAAGTCCAATGCAATCGACATGCGACGTCACTGACAAGAAACCACGTTAGGGTTTAGGTCCTTACTCAGCGGCCGGCGGAGAAGGGGAACAAGACCCCATCGGCCTTTCGGAGAGGAGTCAAAATCAGCAGCTCGGGACCGGGCTGATTGTGGATTTTGAAGGCTAGGTACCGATTACATGGGACATGCTCAAAATCCTGACGGCAACAGCTTCAACTCCGTTAAACAGCCATTCAAGCCCCTTTGTCCTTTTCCGTCTTTAAAGTGGCGGGCGGATCTGACAACAGATCTCTCTTTGATGGTTTCGCCCTATGAAAACAGCTTGTTTGGGCGGCTCCGTGTCCCACAGCTAATCAGCCCCTGCATCTGGGGCTTGTTCACCGTCCTGTACTCGATAGCAGCCACGGTATTCAAACGAGAACCGTGCTATAATGGCATTGTAAACCATGTAGCAACGGATCATGCAAATACGCGTAGCGATAGTATACCTGGACTTAGGAAGTGGCTCAAGCTCGGGAACGAGGAGATACCTTGCCGGCTTTGATGTAAAACCCGACCGATGTGTCCGGCGCAACTTGGCGCCCCAGAACTCCGCTGGAACCACCGGGACACGTCAAGCCACAGCCGCGGGGGATGGAACAGTACTCCGCTGGCTGGGAGTGGAAGTTTGGTTGAGATTGGGCGGACGTGTTCCATGCTGTTAGCGCGTGTCCAAGGCTCCAGGAGCGTCAGCGTCAGCGCCCAGCAAAGCACAGCACAGCGGACACGCGCTAACAGCTAGAGCACTAACGGACACTGACGCTTGCAGGCAGGAAAACCCTCCACCCGCTTCTCGGAAATGCTGGGGGGCTAACGTTCACTTAGTGACGGACTACGCAGCTCGACTTTTCAAAACCACCATTTCCCATCCCCATCATCATCGCCAGATTATTGCGAGAGTGAGCTCACCTGCCCACTCGACAGCACCCGCAGCTTCCGTCCTCGAGAAGCGCAAACCGCTGACGGACAGCCAGCTACTTCCTTCCTTTTTTCCCCTTCGAGTCGAGCCATCTTTCTGACCGCGGACACACCCATAATCCTACGTCGTCACTTTTGCCCACACGTTTCTTTTCAGCAATCTTGAGCTTGTTCCGTGGACAGCGCGACACTATAACGAAGCTGCGATAGTAGCCTCTTGTTTGGAATTTCTTTCGAGAGTACGAGACGAGGACATCTCGCGAGCGACCGCTTACAAGTCGAGTTCACCGGAACCTCGACCAACGCCGACCGACGACTCCGGACATTGCAGAGCTTGCGAGCAGCATCTCCGCGACAGAAGTCACCACTAGAAGCCGCTGCACATCCGAAAAACACCTTCTATAGCCATGGCTCGATCAAAGAGAGGGGTTAGGTTCCCCAACCGCAACGGATCCGACGGACGACGATCCAGCTTCAGCAGCGAGGATGGGTCTCCCACTAAGGCCAAGTTCCAGAACAAGGATCAGCTGGAGACAGTGAACGAGGTGAGCATGCGCAATTGGCGGCCGAGACTAGGAGTTCTTGAGAGCCAGCCAGTGCTCTCGGCGAAAAGACACGGTAACTGACTGATCATGATAGCAAAAGCCTCCCACTCCCGAAGAGAAGAAGACCGAGTACGAAAAGAAGAAGGCCAACTTCATGACGCGCACCTTCTGGACCTTTGTCATGTTCGCCATGTTCTTTACGGCACTCTTCATGGGCCATATCTACATCATCTGCATCATCACGGCCGTCCAGATCATTTCCTTCAAGGAGGTCATCGCCATCGCCAACGTCCCCAGTCGCGCCCGCTCTCTGCGCTCCACTAAGAGTCTTAACTGGTACTGGCTTGCGACGACAATGTACTTCCTCTACGGCGAGACCGTCATTTACTACTTCAAGCACATTGTCCTGGTTGACAAGGTGTTGCTGCCTCTGGCGACTCACCACCGCTTCATCAGCTTCATTCTCTATGTCTTTGGTGAGTATCCGATAAACGTATCTGAATTGCCGACTCTAACCGCTGATAGGTTTCGTCTTCTTTGTTGCTTCCCTTCAGGCTGGCCACTACAAGTTCCAGTTTACCAACTTTGCTTGGACACACATGGCTCTCTACCTGATTGTGGTCCAAGCACACTTTATCATGAACAATGTGTTTGAGGGCATGATCTGGTTCTTCTTGCCCGCCGCTCTGGTCATCACCAACGACATCTTTGCTTATATCTGCGGTATCATGTTTGGCCGCACCCAGCTCATCAAGCTATCTCCCAAGAAGACGGTCGAGGGCTTTGTTGGTGCCTGGATCATGACCATCCTCTTTGGCATGATCCTTGTCAACATCATGATGCGATCCAAGTACTTCATCTGCCCTGTTAATGACCTCGGCGCCAATATCTTCACTGGTCTTCAGTGCGACCCTAACCCCGTCTTCCTACTTAAGACATACGAGCTCCCCGAGCTCTTCTTCCTTCCTGAAAACACTCACTTCTCGGTCACCTTTGCTCCTATGCAACTCCACGCCCTCAACCTCGCCACTTTTGCCTCACTAATTGCTCCCTTTGGCGGTTTCTTCGCATCTGGCCTCAAGCGCACCTTCAAGATCAAGGACTTTGGCGACTCTATTCCTGGCCACGGTGGTATCACTGATCGCATGGACTGCCAGTTCATCATGGGTTTCTTCGCCTACATGTACTACCACAGTTTCATCGCCATCCACAAGGTCAACCTTGGCACTGTTCTCGAGACTGCCATTACCAGTCTTTCTCCTGATGAGCAGGTTGAGCTTGTGAAGAGCATGGGCCACTATCTACGAAATCAAGGCGTGCTACTCGATGAGGTGAATATTCCTAATTTAGACTTTCATGGATGATAACTAATGTCGTGATAGGTTGCCGATTGTATCGACAAGATCATCCCTGTGAAGCGATGAGCTACTTCAACACATTGGGCCATCTTTCCCACAGGCATCTTTTTGTTTATTCTTTATCGGGCAATACTTGACACCCTCTTCCTTCACTCACATTCTCAGCATTTCCTTCACATTTGTGAAGCCAAGAGCTTGGAAACCACGTTCCGGAGTATGTACGGTTACCTATTCACGCAAGCATGAATTGTAATATTGGGTGGGCATTGGACGACGAGGGGCTCGGGTCCAGGGTTGCGATCACAGTTATTATCTTTGTAACGAGCAATTAATGTCAGCGGTTCTGGTCATGGACGGATTTTTGGGATATAGACTCCTTTGTCGACGAGAGTCGTCGGCAATCGTCCAGCGCCCTGATGGGAAAATACGAAAAGCATTCAACATCCATACTAACTATCCGAAGACGCCTGGTCTTATCCGTCCCTGTTACCGTCTATCTGTACCTATACCTCTAACCTGTTTCCAGTTCCACGATGCGCCATTGTAAACCTCAACCGTTTCAGAAGACGTGGCCTTGACCACGGCTGACAGCTCAAGTGTTCGCATATCATGATGGCACGCTTACAGCTTGGTCTCCCATCCGCCTTCAGCCTCAAAGATTTCACCGACCGCTTTGCCGACATCGAGAAGATGACGATCACGATATCGTGGCGCTACCAGGGACACCCCGATGGGCATGTCGTGGGCGCCCTTGAAGCCGGGGACGTTGAGCACGGGCGTGTGCAGGGCCTATGTCCATGTTAGCTCTCCTGACAAGAGAGAGGGCAAGGGGGACTTGCACTCCAAATACAGCAAAAGATGTGACTCCCCGTGCTTTCGAGACCAACAGGTGCCTCATCAGGCACGCTTGGGGTGATGAAAGCTGCGTACTGCCCAGCAATCTCATCAAACTTGGGTCGAAGGGCCGCCATGCCATCAAACGCCTCTAAGTGCTCCTTGCGGGTGAATCCGTTGATGTTCTCGACATGATCGACAAGAACTTGGTTGATGTGATCCCTCCCGACACGATACTCCGGCAAGAATGCGGTACCGCCTTCGCAGTGAAGGACCACGCGATGCCATTCTGGGAGGTTGTCGAATTCTGACGGGAGGTCGACCTCTTCGACGATGGCGCCATGGGCTTCAAGAAGGGCGGCAGCTTTGGACAAGGCTTCTTGGGTGCCAGGGCCAGCAAAGGGCCAGACGACTGTCTTGCAGATGGCGAAACGCGCACCTTTGACGCCTTCAAACACAGTTGCATCCTCCTCTGGCTTGTCGTCTTGGATGCCGAAAACATCAGCCAAGAGCGCGAGGTCATCAACACACCGAGCAAACCACCCCAGTGTGTCAAAGGTCAGGGAGTAGATCTTGGACCCCTCGCGAGAAACCGAGTTCCACGTGGGCTTGAGGCCATAAATGCCGTTGAACGAGGCAGGCCGGATCATGGAGCCGCCGGTCTGGGTACCCAGGGAAAGGGGAGCCTGGAAGTCGGCGACGACGGCGCCGGAGCCGGTAGACGATCCACCGGGGGTGCGGAGGGGGTCGTGGGGGTTGCGGGTCTTTGGACCGACGTGGACGGCTGCGAACTGGGCGGTTGTCGTCTTGCCTGGGGGTGGGATTGTAAGTGGGAATCCCGAGTGGATGGGGAAACGGAGTTACCAAAGATGAGAGCGCCTGCATGACGGAGGGTGCGGACTGAGGCGGCATCAACCTCGGGAAAGCTTCCTTCGTATAGGGACGAGTTGTGTTGGGTGGGCATGTCTGGCGAGGTCAGTTGATGATCCCTTTTTGGTGCTCGGTTGGCTTACCCTTGGTGTAGATGACATCCTTGACTGCAATAGGCAGGCCATGAAGAGGACCTCGGCTCTTCTTTGGTACCTCATCCAGGGCCTTTGCTTGCTCGATCACCAGATCTTCGTCGAAATGTGCCCAGGCCTGCACTTGATCGTCCCGGGCCTTGATCCTCTCGAGCAGAGATCTGGCGTAATCTTGGACCGAAAGCTCATCAGCCTGGATTCTGGAGAGGACCTCAGAGGCTGTCAATCGCCACGGCTCTGCTATCTTGGAGGGTGACATCGTGTCGACTGTCACCTCCTCGTTTGGCTCTGCTGAAATGGGAGAATCCAACTTGATGGGTCGTACACAGGCGAGTTCCTGGTATGGATCGCCGAAGTGTCTGAATCTGTTGTGAATCGATACACGAATCTCTGCCGTGTATTTTCTTGCTCTTAGTGGCTGCAAGTCATAACCTGATGGTAACTGGTAATGTTGCTGACTCTTGGCAGTGAGCCTGACCGAGATGCTGCGGGAACTGCGATAAGTAGAAGCAGGCGGCGGTTTAACAACTCGCCCCGAGAGTGCTTTCCAGCTCCCAAAACTCGGGCACTAATGCGACCCGGCCGAGGCGGACTTTGGGATGGACCTATGAGCAAGGGTTCCAAACTCTATCAAGCAAGCGTAAAACGGAGGGCCTCAAGGCTCACTCTTGTACTCCTGCACTAATGCAACCCGGGCCGAGCTGTCAGGATGGGCTGGGCATGTGTCGATGGAGGTGGTGGCTGTCAGTGACCTGTGAAACGAGAGGACTGGCAGGTGGTGGTGACCAATGGATGATGGCGAGTCTGGACGGTTGTCAAGAGATGGGATGAATCCCGATTTAAGCGAGAGATGAGCTGGCGGATGGGATGGAGAGGAGCCACGGCATAATGAGGAGACGGGGGGAAGACAAGGACAAGGTCTATCAAGAGAGTGGAGAGAGAGGCAGAGCAGAGCTGAACAGAGTCAGTCCAGGAGAGAGGATAGGCCCGGCGGATGACCTCCGAGTGCGGTGTGTGGATGGAGGGAGGCATGAAACATGGATCCAACGGACGGGGAATCAAGCCGGGCCAGAAGATTCGGGGAGGCGAGGAGGAAGGGCTGACCAAGGCTGTGCTGTGTTGATGCCATGGGATGGGGATGGGGATGTACACTGCTACAAAGGTAGGGAGACCTTTGGGTAGCTAACCTAGTGACGACTTGGGATAGACTCGGGTCTTGGTACCCGGCGATCCGAGCTGGACTACGGACGGACCGTTTCTAGCGGTGCATCGTTTCTTCTGGAGAAACAATTCACAAGAGCATACAGGGTTCGATGCATGAGACAGACGTCACGGGATAGAAGAGAGCCGAAGAGAGTTTTGATGATCGTCTCCCATGTTGTTCGTTTGCTCGCTCCAACGCCGAGAACCAGGATCGC
The DNA here is from genome assembly GCF_000151355.1 of Fusarium vanettenii 77-13-4. Taxonomy (NCBI): domain Eukaryota; kingdom Fungi; phylum Ascomycota; class Sordariomycetes; order Hypocreales; family Nectriaceae; genus Fusarium; species Fusarium vanettenii. The sequence goes on along the minus strand of NW_003315865.1, from coordinate 156,811 downwards.
GGGTTAGACGGCGCTTGACCTGTCATTTCTGCCGAGTGTCGATGGGAGATGCGAGTTGTGAGACGCGGGATTGATTGGATCTGAATCAATCGGACAGGGTCTACTCCGTACACTCTTTGATTCTCGAAGCCTGTACGAGAGGTAGGTATCTCAACCTTGTTCAATGATGAGCAGGGCCATGAGCGGCACAAAGGATCCTTGGAAGAGGGGAGGGGGGGCAAAGAGGACTAGTTTCCGAGCTATCCAATGTCATCGGAACCGAAGCATTCTTGCTTTCTTTTTCCCACGCCGCTAAGTAAGGATTGCATTTCTTCTCCCTCGGCGGTGAGGCTACAGAGAAGAAACAGCAAACCGGTCAACCCGTATCTTTGTATCCTGACTTTTCTGTTTCATTCAGTATTGAGAAAGTGGCGTTCCCCACAAGCCATGTGGGCAATGAGGCGAGAGGTTACCAAGTCGGTGAGGAATCGGTCTGTCTCTCGTGGCGAATGCGAAGAATGTGCAACTCTTGACCGAGTCCGTAGTCAGGATACTACCTCGATGAACTGCAGGTACGACGGGGGGTTACTGAGCCACTCACCCCGTCCTTCGCTTGTCGCGGTAGGGGAAAAAAAAATAAGAGAAAGAGGGGGTGGTTTGATGTGATCGGCAGGCTTTTGAAGCCATATCTTGGAAGAAGTCTTGGGGTGGTGTGCATGCAAGCAGCCTTACGATTGTCTCCTGCGAGACTCGGAGTTTTCCAAAGACAGGATGAAAGATCTAGAACGTTTCGAACAAAGGAGAAATTGTTATCCTATCGGTGACATTTTTTACCCGTTGGCCTCATTGTAAAATGCCCTATAGTGACACGTCTCGTTTGCTAGGATCGGCCATAATTTCCACATTCATACTCATGTCCTTTCTCGGGTTACGCTTACCCCAGGACATGGTCCAGGTGATCAAGACGTGTATTCCCCTCAATCCTCTCTCTTTTCTCCCCCGGCCAAGTCTTTTACTCCTACTCTATCGTAGAGGAACCGGGATGTGGGATTCTTTGCATTGTTACTTGGCAATGTACGACAAACGAGGCGGGGGAAAAAAAAAGAAGGATGCGAGAAGGACTACTTGTCATTTATGACGGTCTGTCGCCTCACCTGATATCAGCTGGTTAAAGTGCGTACGTCATGGGCCTCGTTCGCTTATATTCTTGGTGTGTGTGTGTAAGGATGAGGTTTTTGTTTGGATTATCGCAAGTCATATCATTTGGACGTGTCGCTGGCCTCAAGAAGAATTTCTTGGCATGAGCCAAGAATGAGTTGTTGATAAGAATAGCTTTGATGAAGAAAGGGGTCTGTGTCTGTGATATTACGGCATTTGTCAGGATTGTTAAGATTTGATCTTTACATATTTGCGCTCTGGATCCTTATCAATCTCATACTTGCAGTATCATCTCTCCATCTTATAGTCAATTAGGTCTTCTCTAACATTACAACGAATATCTAACCTCTTTACTGCGCCTTACTTTGATGCTGCCGCAACTATACCATCAAGACACTTCAATGCATCTCTAACAGCATCCATCCCCGGCTCATCATCCTCGAGGAAATAAAACGTCTCGAACAAATGATGCAGACCATTTGCCACAAACAGCCTCACTTTGTCTTCGCTGAGGCACTCCCTCATTTGCTCGGCAGAGTCCAGAGGCACATGCAGGTCTGCGTCTCCGTGTATGAGAACGGTAGGTGGCCAGCTCTCGACTCGTCGTTTGTTGCTTGGATCCTTTGCCCAGGTATACCCGGCATCGATCTCTCCAACCAAGTCGAGCCAGGCGTTCTTGTAGATGTAGTACTCGTAGAGGTGACCTCTGGGGTGCTTAGGCGGATCTTGAATCACCGGTGCCTGGGGTGCTTTATAGTCTGGGTTCTTTGATCCATCAGGCAGCAACTTGTCCAGTGCAAAGCTTGCGATGCTTCCTACTTCCTGTTTGCCTACTTCGATTGGTCTGCTGATGAACTCGGCCACGTCTGCATCTTCGATGGGTTCTGGGAGGAGGAGTGTTGATGAGTTGTAAAAAGGATGGCGAAAGGTGTGAAGCCCACAAATGCCTAGTAGAGCGATAGGCGGCGGCGAGCAATTATTTATAACCAGCACAGAATTGAAAAAGCCTAAAGCGCTTATGAGCATCTTGTTGAGTGAAGCTATCGTGATACTTGACTTACCAGCACTGGCACCCCCCAATATGACCGGCCGCTCTTTTCCATCCTTGACAGCCCATGATCTCGCAAACTGATATGCCGCCGAAACATCATCGATAAGACCTTGAGTTCCAACTTGAGGCATGAGCCGGTAACTGGCGCTGATCAAGGTCCATTTCCTCTCGAGGCAAGCCTTGTTTGCGGGGAGAGAACGATTTTAGACATGGTGCCACTTTTTAGAGACGAGAACTCACCTGTACGAACCACGGGGCGATAAACTCGCGACCCCAATCTGTAAGTCCTCCAGGGTGAAAGTAGAGAAAGGCGTGCGTGTCAGAGGCGGCGTCTTGAGTGTAGACGTCGCATTCGAGAGGGAGGCCGTGGTGGGCGTAGACGTGAGTGGATTTGGTGAGCATCGTCAGGAAATACTAAGGCAGGGTTGTTTTCGTGGAAGAAGTTGACGTTGTTCTAAAACTTCAAGGTCAAGAAAAGTGTTGCGAATCTTGAATGATTGTTGATAAAGTAGACGGCGTGATAAATCCCCGACGCTTACCATTTGCCTAAATAGCGGTAAAATAAGCACAGCCTGAACTCACGATATCCAACTCACAAACAGGCAACATTAATTCGCACAGAGAAAAGATAAATCATGTGCCCTGTTCAGCGTGACAATTGTCATTCGCGGGCCTTTATTCATGGCTCCCTCATCACTCGACTCTTTGAGTGACGAGCAAGATCAAATTGCAAAGCCCTCAACTAGAGGGACATGGGGGGTATGAATGAGCAATCTCCTCTTCGCCTCCAACCGTGGTATACAGGATACAAATATTACCTCAAAGTATAATGCTTGTCATGTCTCAAACAACAAGAGATCCTCTTCAACTGCGCTTCTCCTCGCTGGAGCCCTCAACGCCTTCTCCCGTCTCCATGGAATCACTCTGCTGAGCATCGGTGCTCCCTAGCAACACGTTGGGGGCATATGGGATATTGCCCTCTTCGCGGCGCTTGGGAGGAATCATGCAGTCGTACCAGCGAGGTACGAGTACGCCGAGGCCGATTAGGAGTAGGCAGATGTGGGCGATGGCGAAACCGAGAATGTGAAGGGGGTCATCGCGGAGATCGTGGAATGCTGGGTAGGCGAAGCCGTAGATGATGGCGAGAACGGGGGCTGAGACGAAGCGGAGGAGGATGGGCCAGAATGAGGGGATCCTCCAGTTCTTTCCGGTTCCAACGATGACGTTGAGATCTCTTCGGAGTTGCTGGCCCTATCTTCAGTTAGCACGGATTAAAGGCCGTGATGTGAGTGTATGACTTACCGAGTAGAAAGCGAGATACCAAAATTTGGTGAGATACACGTTACTAAAGGTGCGGTTCAGAGCAGCGCTCCTGCCAATGGCCCTTCGAATGAATCCCTTCTCTTCAGTAAACTCAAGAGCTGGAGGCACAGAATCAGGTGTCTTGCCGATGATGGCAGAGATGACCGAGCCAGCAATAAAGAGACCAAAGCCAACACCAGCACCAGCTTCAGGGCGGACAGCGTGGGAAATAGCAACACCAAGCACCATACCACCGTAGTATCCAAAGTTCCAGATGAAAAAGGCAGGATTTCCGACCTGGCCGGCAACGTCCCTCCAGCGGTAGAAGGTGGTGGAAAAGGCACATTCGCCAAAGACGACAAACACCAAAGCCACATCGTTGATCCAACGGTCTACACCGGTCAAAAGGGCGTAGCCAAACTCGGTGCAGTAGGGGAGTGAGACGAGGAATGAGATGATGACGAGACCTGTGACAACCCACTCGCGACGCGTCTTGATGTTGGTGTCCATGACAAGAGTGACGACTGCGTCAAGCATAGCAAAGGCTGAACTGTATCCGAGGACCATGAGAGTGAAGAAGAGGGCAAAGGCCCAGAAATTTTGACCAGGAAGAGTGGTGATGGCGGTTGGCAAGGTTAAGAAGCCGATGGTAAAGGAACCAATTCTCTCGCCAGGGACAGGCATCATGTTGAGGTAGCCGACAACACCGAAAGCAGCAAAGGCGGCGAAGCCCTCGAATAGGACGTTGCTGGCGACAATCAGGCACGAGTCCATGACTGCGTTGGAGTGTTTCTGGTTGTAAGACGCATAAGAACTGAAGTAGCCGAAACCAACGCCTGTGGAGAAAAAGACTTGGCCTGCGGCTGTTTGCCAGATATCGCCACTTCCAAGCTTCTCACCATTCCACTCGCCAAAGTACAGCTTGATGCCGCGGCCAGCGTTGGGGAGGGAGACGGAGCGGCCAACGAGGATGATGGTCATGATAACAGGCAGTCCCATGGTGAAGTAGACGACACGACCTGTCTGACCGATACCTCGAAAGATTGAGATCCAAACCAGGAACCAAGTAAAGGCGGTCCATCCCACAGTCTCGCCGATCAGAGCAATACCAGGATACTTTACGTAGTCCTGCACCGAGTTGAAGGTCTTATTGCCGGGAATAGCGTCGACATTCTGGACAACGTCTTGGTAGTAGTACTCTTCAGCTCGTCCCTCCCACGGTAGAGGATTCTTGAACGAGTTGCGAAAGTAGATCATGATCCATGAAAGGTTGACGACAAAGTACGGGCCGACGATGAAGCCAATGTACAACAGACTGAAACCCAAACCCTTGAGACGACGGTTGACATTATTAAAGGCAACAACAGAACCTCCATGGTAAGCCTGACCGATGCTGACCTCGAGAATCAAGGTCGGGATGGCGATGAGAAAGACGCAGAGGAGGTAGGGGATGAACCACTGTAGACCGTTGTTGTTGTAGACCTGTGAGGGATACCTAATAAGGTTTCCCATGCCGGCGCAGCCACCCATGGCCGCCAACAGGAAGGAGGCCCGCGAGTTCCATTGATCACGGCCATCGTCAGAGGTCGAGGGGGGAGGCGACAGCCACTTGCCGACCTTTTTGAGGATCGGGGGAACTGCCATTGTTGGAAGTATGCAGCAGTTGAAGAAGGGTGGGTTCTAATCTTCCAAAGGGAACCTCGAGGAGTGTAAGCTCGAGCTCACATGTCACTGAGGCAGAAGAAGGTTTTCAGGGATACATACAGCTTCAACGTACAGGTAAGGTGCAATACCTGGCTCAACTTGGTTGAGGAATTAGGGTTCGTTCAAGGGCTCTTCCTGCATGCGCTCAGGGTCCAACCAAAGGAGGAGAGAGTTAAAAGAAGCGAGGACCCGAGAGGCTGGGACACACACACTGTCGATGCTTGGATCCATCCGTGGACAGAGTCGTCTTTTTATTCCAGACGAGATGGGACGGGTGTAACATAACGTGGGCCAAGAGAGCAAGCCCAACATCCTCATCCAAGGATCGGGGCATCGCGACAGGTCCCGTTGCAACAATGACCCAGTTAACATGGCAAACTCCTCGCATCAAAGCTGGACAAAGGATTGGCTTGCCTGCCAAAAGATCGACTCGGCGACATGCCGGGATGACCCCCATCACAGCTCTTGGCGAGCATCTCCTCGCTCCTCCCAGAGTCGTTTCGTACGACTAAAGAAACCAGCACTCCTCTGTGAACGGGCGGACACAAACGGGGGGTGAAAGGGCTCCGCTGCCAAGCTTGCCCAGCATCTTGGCGCTTCATACCGGGGGTGGAGGTTCGTCTCCGCAGGATTTTTACGCTGTTGCTGACTTTTGCCTCGAAGATGGAGGGCATCACCGAGAGCCGCTCGCGACGGGGACGGTGAGGTTCTCTCTCCCCGGATTGAGGCTCTGGTGAACACGGGGCCGGAAGTGAGGATGTCGGGGCGGAGCGGTTCACACGGAGCACCACACACGGTCGGTCGAATTAAGCATAACGGCGATAAACACAGCCTATCCTATTTCCCCATTTCCCTTTCTCTAACTGGGTCGCCGGCGTAGCGACATTCCGCCAGGGGGTAAAGAGTGAAGAGCACAAAAAAACTAGGCAGCGGAACATCGGGCGGCAGCGGCGCGCGCGACTCGAAGAAGAAGGGGGGGCAAACCAGCTAACAACAATGGCATTGCGCCATAAACAGGGATCCTGATGTTCCTTGAATGGTGTGGGTAAGACGAGACGACTGACGACGGGTTCCCCAAAGCTGCACCTCCGGGTCTCCAAAAAACCTCGAGGATTGCCGTCTTCCCCAGGAGGCAGCTCTTTTTTGGGCCGCCTTCCCTATGGATGATTGCGGCTGAAGAAACTGATCCTCCTCGCCAAGAGACGAATGGGAATATTCGAATCAATCACGCAATGCGCCTCTGATACAGCAGATATCACATGTTGGTCGCGCGGCATGGCCGTGAGACACTTTTTACTTCAAGATGGGGGTCAACAAGTCTACCCTTACAGAGAAGAGGTCAGGTAAATTAGAAGAGTTGCCAAACAACAGGCTTTCTGTACGTAAGATGCGACTGTCATGGGCCCTGTTTGGTGGTAACAGCTCATAATGACCTGGACAGACGTCATTGACTGCTTGCACAATTCAGGCACAATATCCTACGGTGTGTGTGATTTACGTTGGGTTTACTTGATGAGGTGGATATCTTTTACTTCTCACCCACTCTTTCTGGATCTTTTCGAGACTGAATGATCAACTACTGACTCGTATACTTTCTAACTTTTTATAATCTCCGATTCTAAACAAGCTTAACCTTTTGGTCTGACGCAGGAACTTGAAAGTCAAAGCGGAGCCCTCGAGAGACGGAAGCTCTTTGCCAAGCGATCACCCTCCAGGCATCACTATTTCAGTCTTGGCAACATGGCAGTTTTGGATGAGCACATCTCCGCCAAGAATCCCCGTTTCAGCGACTTGCCGCGGGGAGTCCGTCGTCGGCGCCTCCGGGCTGTCGGCGGGCGAAAATAAGCCATCGGGGACTTGATCGGCGTCATGCTCGCGATGCAACGACCAGATTACTCAACGTGGGACGAGGAAACGGGGAGTTGGTGAATTGTTCATTTCCTCTCCGACGAGCCGAGCTTGACGAATGGCCCCTCCGCTCTTGGCTAGAGACTATTGATGGGGTAATGAGGCGATCAACTCCCCGAAAGGAGCAGTTCACGATCATTCTGATGGATCACTTCGCCTCGGGGTGCCACTGTTATCCTTCGCTTGGGGAACCGTTGACACCACATGACGGATGAGGCAGCAGCACGCAATACTCACAACGGATGGCGACGAACCACGAGATTCCCAGGGGTGTAAAATTGCTTCCTTAGAGGCGAGCTCAGCCTTACCCCACGAGGGCACTTTGTTGCGAGTGTCTCCCAGACGTCTGAACTTCTATTTGCCATTCCTTATTTGGTAAGCAGCTGGCGTGTCGTGGAAACATGCCGGGGATGTCGTCCTAGCGCCACAGCCGGGATCTTTTCACTCCTTGTCTCTGTGTTGGTCCTCTGAGATCGGGTGCTCAGGCATATCGATGTGCTTAGCCTCAACTTTGTTTGGACTCTCTCTTGACTACATTTACAAGCAAGATCAGTTCTGACTGACGTGTTTAGTACGTGCCAAACCATATTATGATGCCATGCTTCTGGTGGTTGAACTAATGTCATTGTCGTGAAGCTTGGCCTTGTATGGACCTGTCCCGAGTACTGGGTACCCAACTATCGGGCTTGGCACTTGATGTAACGTTGTGATGGGATCATGGATCAAGAGGCAATCGCCATCAAGCCAGCTCATCTCTGGAAGTACTTCTTGGCCACTGGTTTCTTGGATATAAGCTGGCTCCATTCGGTACTCGGTCGGGACTTGATCTTAGAAGCCACTGCCAATATCAGCCCATTGCAAGGCGAAGACTTGGCCGAGCCACTTTTTAATGAAGACGCATCACTTGCTTACCCCTGGTCAGAAGCTAAATATACGCAATGTATCTTGTGGATGGCGAGAGTGACATCGATATGTTGATACTGAACTAAGCTAGGGTATCCAAAGTCAAGCGCATGGGGTACTCGCTCTCTGAGGTGCTTCCATGTGTATTCGCAGAGCCAGTTCCTTATCAGGTGACGAGCCTACTACAAGAGTGTGATTATAACAAAAATGCAGATGTTTTACTAAATATGTTGTCCAAGAGAGATGTTCTCACTGTTCAGAAGTGTTCAGGTCGACCACCAAGACATAGACCACCGGCATCACACTTGCAAAGCAAGGTCTGGATAACCGCAGAGCCCTTGCATGAGCTCAAAAAGAAGGCAAGGGCAAAAAGAAGCCATGCAATGCTCGTAATCAATCGTTTATATAGGAACAGCCCGATGCGGGGGTCGAACCCGCAACCTTGAGATCGCGTACTCAGACCAGAGCAACTTCTGTTACTGAGGCATTCTAAGAGTCTCACGCTCTACCGATTGAGCTAACCGGGCGTGGCTCTGATTGGATGAGAGGAGACTGTCGCCAGGACGGCCCAGATGCCGTCGTGGATTGGCAGCGGGAACACTTGACTGTGGGAATCACTGGTATATACGTCTTGACGGACTCTTAGGGGTGCAGCTCCGGGTTAAGAAAAGTAGATATATTGTTGAAGGCCTAGTTTCAAACTTGACATGGGCATGAACTTGACGGTCAGGCAATGAGGGAGGATAGTGAACCAAGGAGGGAGGCCCAAGGTGCCGAGTGACCGTCTTGATACCCCATCTCCTGGAATTCATGACATTACCGTCTCTTGGGCGTGAACAGATTAGGTTGGTTATAATTAGCCTGTGGAAGATGGTGACGGGTCATCTCTTATGCCAAGTCATCTGGGGGCATCGTCATTCTCGATATCAATTGCAATAGCTGATTAATTACCCAGTGCTACTCACCAGCATAGTCTTCGACATGACTAGACGTGATGGTTTCAAGGATCTCGGGGCCTTTTTGCACTGCATTTTTAACCACACACATGTCCTTGACCCGAACCTGCATGCTTACGTAGGTCCCTATCTATGGTGCATCAAGTAGAGTTCTGGGACTAAACTACGACAGTACATATTGGGGACTGTGGTTTAGAAACCTGAGGTGGGTTGCTACCTCTGTAGGGGGGTTTGGGCTGTATTCCACTTTGCTGAGTTGGGCACTTTGGGATAGTCTCTAGCCCGTGATGTATGACAATGACGCTTGCCGAGGACATATAAAGAACCTACCGAGAGGACCTTCTGAGTCGTATCTTGGACGGTAGGACACACATTTCCTACAGCCAGGTAGCATTTTGGGGATGCCATGCTAAGCCCTCTTTCTAGTTCCCTTTTCCTGCTATTAATATATGGATTTCTTTTCGTCAGGCTTTTTAGGGTAACAGAGTTGCAATTGAGTTACTGCCCGATATATCTACTAGGCTACGAATCATATGGGGGCTATTAGAAGCATCTGATCTAGTTTGAGGGGGTGTGTTGACTTGGAGGCTTTATACTATCTGTTCGTACTTCTGGTTTGGAAGCCGTTGACCATGTCAAGGCTCCCATGGGCCATCTTCACAAGGCACGAGACCAATTCGGCAACCACATGTTCAAAATTCAGCAAAAGAGTGCATCCTATTGTTTATATAGCGCCGATTACCCAATGCTATTCCTTATCAGCCCTCAACTTCATCGCTACACCCTCAGATTTTGGTATCTCCTCCGCTCTTCAACATCCTCAACGCTCCAGGGCCATGTATGCATGTATCAAGAAAGACCAAACCGCTACCTTTTATCTAAAGAGTCTTTGCTTTCATGAAAATCGGATCCAAGTCATCCAAAAGTCTTAGCGTCGACTTGACTCTCCAGTCACGCTCTCTTCATACTCTGTCAACCTCAAGGCCTCCTCGACGTCGTTGACAAAGTGTCCCTCGCCGCCTGCTAGCTCCACGATGCCGCTGTTCACCATCAGATGCCAGACTGGGTGGTCTCGGCGCTGGGGAGGCCTCGAGAAGAAGACGCGGACCTTTCGATCGTGGTAGTTGCGCACGATCTCGGTGAGGACCTGGGTGCCTGAGCCATCCATCGAGGTGACACCATGGATGTCAAAGATGACATTGCGGTTCGAGTCAAGGCTGCGAAGACGAGGAAGGGCAGGGTGCGCCTTTGACGTGCCGTACAGCTCCAGTCTACGAAGACGAGACTTGAGCTCGCCAGTGTTGGCAAACGTCAAAGGCTCAGGGATTTTGACAATAAGACAACCCTCGACAAACTCCAGGCTGCTTCGTTCTCCCTCAGCATTCTCGAACCGGTTCGTGCCAGGGATGCGGCCAAGAATCTGAATTCGCGGTCTGGTGCTGTGCTTGATCACCATCAACATCGACAGTCCCACGCCAAACGCCATGCCCAGAGTCAGTGAGTAAAACATGGTCGCCAAGAAGATAATAGCCATGAGGCCCAGCTCGGTCCAGCCACGGATCTTCAGGAAGAACGTGATGTCATGGGGCGCCTCTTCTATCAGCGACCAAGCCACCACGGAAATCATAGCCGACAGGACAGGTTTCTGGAAGGTGTCAGCATTGTTTAGGTAGCAATGGATCGTAGCGTTGGCTACGTCAACAGGGCACTTACTGGCAGGTAGTAAAAGTAAGGGAGGAGGAAGAAGATGGAAAACAGCGAAATGATACTCAAGAACATGGAGCTGGCAGGACTCTTACCACCAGTGCTCTTGTTGACCTTGCTTCGACCATATCCACCAAACGCCGGCAAGCTCATGAAGCAGCCACCGACCATGTTTGCGATGCCAAGCGCAATAAGCTCTCGGTTAGCGCTGAGCTGAATGCCTTGGATAGTCTCGCTGGAACCCAGACTCTTGGCAGCAACAGAAGACTCGAAGAAGCCCAAGAGAGCAATCAGGAAGGACGTCGACATGGCACTTCGGATGTGAGGCATGTGCTCCAGCTTGAAGGGCCACTGGAAAGCGAGAAGGTTACCGTTGGCGGCCTTGACAGTTCCCAAAATCTCAACACCCTTGTTCTCCCAGTCGAGCTTCCAGCACAGAATGGCAGACACGACAACGACAAAGAAGCGGTCGGGGATGTAGGCGACTCCGGGAAACCTGGGCTGGAGGCGATTCTTTGTTTCACTAAAACCTGGTTAGAGGCACGTCGAGTTTCAGAGCCACCAAGCCACAACTTACCGACAGATCATGATGAAGAGAAAGCTGATCCCAGCAATGGCAAAGGTCAACCCATGAGACTCGTGAATGTTTCGAACCATGAACTGGATCTTCTCAACCGGGCTACCGTGGCTCACGCCCACCTCGTCGGCCAGCTTGGCGAGTCCAAGTTCGGGAATCAGCTGGTCGACAGCAATGACGAAGCCGATGGCGCTGATGAAGCCGCGAAGGAACGGCTTGCTGAGCACGCTATCCAGAAATCCAAGTCTTCCCAGGCCAGCAATGAGAACCATTGCGCCCGCCATACCAGCAACAATGCCGCAGATCTGCGCATGCAAAAGGTCGTTCTCCTCGTCGTCTCCAGAACCAACATTCTGCTTCACCACGGTTCCAACAAGAAGCGAGCCGGCAGCTTCAGGCCCGACTACCATCTGTGGGCAAGACCCCAGTAGAGCGTAGATGAAGGGGTTGAAGACAAAGGCGTAGAGACCGTGGATCGGAGGGACGTGGGCGAGATTCGCGGCGAGGGAGAGGGCCATGGGGAGGTAGAAGGAGGCCATGGTGACGGCGGCCACCAGGTCACCACGGAGGTATGAGAGCTTGTACTGGCGCATCCAGTTCAAGCAGGGGACGTAGTATGCGAGATACCTAGGAATCAAGTTAGCAGGTTGCTACAAAGCACCAGTATGTGTAGGTACTGACATGAATGCCGTATCCTCGAATCCAGCCTGTTCAGCAAGCACACTGCTGTGGCCCATCTTCTTGGTGCGCATCCTCTTCTTCAACCACCGTTTCCAATCGTCATGCCCCACGATCGTCGTGATCGCACTGTCCAGCACTGGAATGTGTGTACCCGAACCCCCAGTATCGCTTCCATCCTCGTCGGTGCTCTGCATGGTCATGGCAGGACTCGACGGCCGCGGGCTAAAGGTGCCATGGCTGCAGACACCTGGATGCGCCGGGTGGATGCTCGATCGACGGTGGTTCGTAGATGTGGTGTTGTTGCCCTGCATCAGAGGGGTCGACTCGCTCGCAAAGATCTCGCTGATGGGGGCTCCAGAGGTTGGGCCAGGCGAGGCGGGAGGCGAAGCCATGGGGGCAGAGCTGCCGCTGCCATTGTCGCTGTCAGATCTGTTCTGGGCACTGAGGGCCTGGCGGAGGGCACTTGGCTGGGCAGGACGGTGATCGGTGTGCGAGTTGGTGCGACTGTGGGAGGGTCGATTCACCATGATTGCGAATATCGAGTGGGTGATGATGTTTTTAGCAGATGCTGGGTGGAGTATGGGCAATGTCAGACGCGTCTATGCTGAATTGTTATCACAATACTGCAGGGGAATTGGACTGGATGGATATTGAGGCTGTTTGCGATCCAATGCTTCAGCTGACAGCCATCAACGATCAAGGGCCGACTTTTGACTTTGACGACGACGGGAAGAACGCAGCCGACGATGAGGAGAAACGCATCGAGCCGGAGCCTGAGACGGTTGAAAGTCAACAATCACGCACGAGTCACGGGGGAGCAGAGCAGAGCGAAGCCAGCGACAAGAAGTAAGAAAGGAAAAGAAAAAGAAAATTTCACGCTCGCTAAGATGAGGAGGTAGGTACCTGCCCAAGGACCCCATTCCAAACCAAGGGTTCAGGTTCTTTTTTCTTTGCCTTTGCCTTCTGCGTAATCATCAGGCAGTTTGACCATCTGAGATCCCAACCCGTCTAGCCCAACCGACCAATCATGCCCAACCGTTGGAAACCCTTGAAGGAAAACTTACCCACCTGCTGTAGCACATGCATCCCGGTGACATCAGGGCGCGGGTGACCCCGATCCACCCAGCGGTGTCTCCTCCAACGCAGGCGTTCCAGCGAATGTGGGCGAATGGCTGGGCCCGTGTTGTTCAGCGATCCCTGCTGCTTGGAGACGGTGGAGGTTGGAGGTGGTGCCGTGGACCCGACATCGGCCGTGGAGGATCAACGCTTTCAACACGAGGTGAACAGCCCAATGGTGTCGATTTGGACGTCGTCTCTTCAACTGCAACAGTCTTGGATGATTGTGCAATGATAGGCGAGAGTTGCGGTGTGACCTAACGGCTTCTGTTTCGCTCCCGCTATATCTAACGGGGCATCTTTTATCTAGATTCGGTAATCTCGCTCACCGAGATGAGATCAAACCTGACTCGTGGCTTTGTTCAACTTGATATATGCATTCATGAGGTCCAAATTAGGTGGCCAAGTATTGATAATGTCACAGAATAAAACATGCTCCTTTTCCCTTACACCTGCTCGTTAACGAACAAGCCCGCCATGCCCTGTCCAGTACCAATACACATGCTCGTCAGGAGCATCTTCTTCTTCTGACGCCTCAACTCAGCCAGACCCGTCACGATCTGTCGCGCACCTGTCGCGCCCAGTGGGTGACCCAGCGCGATAGCACCTCCACGGGGGTTCAGCTTGTCCGATGTGAGGCCAAGCTTATCTTGGCAGTAAACGGCCATTGAAGCGAAAGCCTCGTTGATCTCGACGACATCAACGTCCTCAAGAGAGATGTCGTGTTGGGATAGCAGCTTGGGAATGGCAATGCTGGGTCCAATACCCATGATGCGAGGTGCCAGACCGGAAACAGTAGAGCCGACATACTTGGCCATGATAGGCTGGCCAAGCTGCTCAGCAGTAGATCGCTTCATCAGTAGCAGAGCGGCAGCTGTTTATCAGTTAGTAACATGGCAATCTGAGGCTGGAATTAGACATACCTCCGTCTGTGATCTGACTGGCGTTACCGCCAGTAGTGCATCCACCCCATTGAGGGAACGCCGCGCGAATCTTGCCGAGACTCTCAGCAGTGGTGCCCGGTCGGATACCCTCATCCTTGGTGAGAGTAACCTCCTTGACCTCACCATCGGGTCCCTTGACCTTTGTTGTGATGGGCACAATCTCATCATCGAACCATCCCGCCTTCTGCGCTGCCTCAGCCTTCTGGAAGCTCTCGGCGGCATATTTATCCATGGCCTCACGGGTGACGCCAAAGTCCTTGCTAACATTCTCGCTCGTCCATCCCATGGGCTGCATGCAGTCGACAGCCTCCTGGTTCTGTGATGTGACAGCCTCGTCGAAAGGCTTGTCGAGGGCGTCGCCACCGACCGTCATTTGCTCAGCGCCCATGGCGATACCGATCGAGATGGAGCCATTGGTGATGGCGTGGGCAATATCGGCTGTGGCCTTGAGGCCAGAGGAGCAGAAGCGGTTCACGGAGGAGGCGGCGGTCGTGTTGGGGAAACCGGCGGCGAGGGCGGAAGCGCGGACCTTGTAGGCAGCTTTGGCATCGGAGACCTGCAATCTGTCAGTAATAGACTCGGCGATAGTGTGCGATGCGCCTTACGTTTCCGAGGCAGATATCCTCAACCAGAGCAGGATCCAGATGGGACAGCTCTCGGACCTCCTTCAGGAGAGCATAGAGCATATACTCCAGGCTTGTGTCCTTGAAGCCACCCTTCTTGGCCTTGGTGAGAGGCGTTCGGATAGCGAGGGTGATGACGATATCATCGGGATTCTTGGATTGACTGCATCGCAAGGTCAGTCAGTTGAAGCTAAAAAGTTAGGATGGACACCGACATGTTGTTAATGGATGACCCAGGGGCCAGGTGTTTTATGATGGAGCCAATTCGTTCAACAGCCATTTTGAATACGAGATGAAAGTGATGAGGATGATTAAAGATTGGGAAAACAGCGACTGCTCAGGGCCCTTCTTGTTCTTGTTCTTTTTCTTGTTCAAATTATGAAGAAAAAAGATGCCGAGGCCAAGTTCATCATGGGGAGGGGGTCTGAGAGTTTCTAACCGCTATTCACCCATCAAACGGCAAGCTGTCGCGGCACTCGACGCGACCTCTTGTGGGGCCAGCCGAGGCAAAAGCTTCTCGTGGTTCCTCGGGATGCGGAGTCTGCACGCCGAAACTCCGGGGTCAGCTTTTTGCGGGGGATGGTTGCTGACATAATCGAATTTGACGTGCCTCGGTATCTCGGCGAGCAAGCCTCCGACTATCAGATCTCCATTCCAAGACGTTGCCCGTTGATATGATCAAGCTGCGGCACCACCATCCAGTCATCATTATGCGCCTTCTAGCTCTGCTCAACGATTTTGCGCCTTGAAGCCTACCACCAGTCTTTGTCGTCAGCTTTGCCGCCGAGCCGGTCTCGCTACAGAGGGATGCTGGCTTCTCATGACAAGGAGGGTGACTGCCCTTATCCGAATTTCTGGGACTGGAATTCTACCCAAACCTAAACGGCAAGGTATCCATCGACAGCGTCTTTTCGTGGCCAAAACAGTCCATCTGGCCAAGGTCTCGACCCTCCATTAGTCCTCCTGTGGTTACCTCTTTTTCGGAAACCAGGTCTTGCTCATGGCAATAAGCAGAGGAAGTTCAGCTCGCATGCACAATGGTAATGACATCAAGTGTGTCAAAGGGCAGCAATGGGCTTTATGGACTTCCCAAAGCCTGCGACAGGAGCCAGAATCCAGGTTTTCTACCAGCTCCAGCCTTGCGGGTTCCTGCGTGGCATGCATGGACGGCTGAGATCCAGTCTAAGGACCTGCCGTAGTGTGTCGCTTTGCCCTGGATCCCAGGGACCATCCACTGAAAGTCGTCTGCCAAAGGCATAGGCTTTCTTTGGCGCTCTTAGCGCTGCCGACAAATCTGAGTCCACGACGCCTCTGTCTTAGCTCCATGAACAATGCCTTCATCCGGATCAATCAGACCAACAGGTGAGACAGGGACTTTCATGTCTGTCCTTTTCTCGGATAGCTTCCCCCAGCCGGTAAAACTCTTTGATCTGCCAGATCTGAATGGGGAGACCCAAGAAATTTTGGGTTTTGAGCCATGATCCGATTTATTGAGGCCATCGCCCTCCATCTTGTCATTCTTCCTCTCTCTTTGACCCTGCCATCCGTTCTCTGAAAAGATTCATCTGTCTATTTCTCTTCTTCTCTCGTTTTTTTCCCACTCACAAGTAGCATTGTGGTATCGCTATTCCGTTCATTTACACCCTTTTCCGGCGCAACTAGTCACGGCCCCGCCGACATTTGCTGTATCCCAAAGACGGCAACTTTGGAACGCGACGAGAAATTCGAAGATAACTACCCTCAAAGAAACTAGAAGTAGTCAGATGGGCCAATCTAGACCAAAGAAAGATTGCTCTTAAGAGCACATTAAACCCCTGGTTGGCCTTTCTCTAATTCTCGCCGCCTGCCTCAGCCGTCAACTCTCGTATCGCCTTTGGCAATAGTGGTTACTCATACGCGGATTGTGCACTCTCATTCATCCTCACAGTCATTCATTATGACCTCAAAAAGGACACTCCTAGCGACACTCCTGGCTGGATTCGCATCTGCTACACCCAACGGAAAGCGAGGTCTTGTCTATACCGCCGACAGGAATGAAGCCAAGGACGACAAGATCTGGATCCAAAATGGAAGCGATATCACATGGTACTATAACTACGCCGACTATCCGTCACCCGTATACGAGGACATCCCCCAGGAGCAATTCGAGTTCGTGCCTATGATGTGGGGAGTTGGATCCGACAGTAGCGACACAAGTTTCCTCGAAAGTGTCCAGGCCCGCATCAAGAGCGGCACCAACATTACCCACGTCCTCGGCTTTAACGAACCCGATGCCTCGAACGATGTTGGTGGGAGCAATCTTGACCCAAAGACCGCCGCTGAGGCCTGGGTTGCCAATTTTGAACCCCTTGGTCAGATGGGAATTAAGCTCGGTCTGCCTGCGTGCACCGGAGGCTGGAGCTCGATGCCCTGGCTGAAACAGTTCCTCGGGAACTGCACTCAGATTAAGAACAAGGCAGGCACAAAGGGGAACTGCACCTGGGACTATCTTCCTGTCCATTGGTACGATAATTTTGAAGGTCTCGCCTCTCACATCGGGGAACACCTCGCCGAGTAAGATCCATCACTTTCCCCTATACGGGATACAACTAACAGTATGTCGATAGATGGCCCGATGCTGAGATCTGGGTCACCGAATACGCCTACGCCCATCAAGATCCCGGTCCTACCGACGCCTTCTTCAGGCAAACGCTCAAATGGTTCGACGAGTCCGATTTCATTGGCCGTTATACCTACTTTGGTGCCTTTCGCTCTGGCATCTCCAACGTCGGCCCCAACGCCGCCCTCCTTACAAACGACGGCGACCTGACGGATATTGGCGCAGAGTACCTGGGTCTGAATACGACAGGAGAGGATAGTGCGGCACCGTCAGCAGTGAACTTACCACACATTGGATTTATGGCGTTAGTAATGGCTATGGTGTTGAAGATGGTATTGTAGGGAAGTTTTATTGCTGTGCTACGGTGTTGAATATCACGTATCGCCATCATTTGTTAGAATAAAAGCCTCTGTACTTGAAACTAAACCTATGTTGCAATTTTACTCTCAAGGTAGCCATTGTGACTCCTGCTCACTGGGGATGCTGTGACTACATGCACTGAGACTCACCATGTCAAAGATCCATGATGCTACTGAACTCACTATAATCATAGATTAGTATGGCTTGACCAAGCAAGACTACTCAGATGTTTAACCCAAACTTTCACAATTCCCACGGCTTTGGATCCTTGAAGAATTAAACGAGTCTTATCATGAAGCAGTGAATTCGCAACCAGCCTTCTATGCTGGAGCGGGGGATATCTAGGTTCTCATCGAACATAACTACAAAAAACAAGTGATATCAATAGTCATCAACTTCCGACATATCAACAGATGCACCATTCCCCCTCAATCATCAAATCTTTTCCCAGCTGATGCACCTCTTCTCTCGTACTTTTGATGCAATCCTCCACATTACTCTCATATTATAACCATAACATTCGTAAAGATTACGCCTCGGTGGCCGCCAGGCCTTGAGGCACGATGTGGCGATCGACAGGACCTCGCGAAACGCTTCGCTTGCCCAGAGACTCGCCAGTGTCCTTGCGGGAGAAGGATGCCCATGTCTTGAAGCTGGACAGGGACATGGTTCGGCTGAGCTTGTTGCCATCCTCACCACCCTGGCCCCAGACACCACGACGAACGGGAGCATCCTCAAG
This sequence comes from Fusarium vanettenii 77-13-4, assembly GCF_000151355.1. Classification (NCBI taxonomy): domain Eukaryota; kingdom Fungi; phylum Ascomycota; class Sordariomycetes; order Hypocreales; family Nectriaceae; genus Fusarium; species Fusarium vanettenii. The sequence continues at coordinate 138,507 of NW_003315865.1, read as the reverse complement.
AAGGTGGTAGTGTCTCTTGACCATCTTCCAGAGCTCGATACCAGCGACAAACACGACAGTGAAGCCGACGGCCAGAGCCCACTCCCAGGTGATGCCAGTATGCTTGAAGAACTTATGATTGATGACGGGGATGTAGACGACGGGGAACACGGATAGACCGCCAATGATGACAGACCAGAAGAGGAATCGGTTAGAGTAGATATCCTTGAAGACGGGGAACTTGCTGTCATCATCGGGGTTGAGGCGGAAGATGGATCGACGCAGACTCTTGAACTCCCAGGCAGAGATCAGGATGAGCCATGTCAGCTCAGCAAAGGTAGCGGCACGAGCCTTGAAGACAGGGATACACTCATCGGAGTACCGCTGGTTGCATTCCTTACCCAAGTTGCCGCCATTGGCACCATAGATGATGATGCAGAAAGTGCACATGGTGCAAGCGCCCATGATGCAACCGTAGACAATCATATCGATGATGATCTGGTTGGTAAAGACACCACGCTTCTTATCTTGCGGGGGCTTGCGCATGATATCCTGAGCAGCAGCCTCACGGCCGAGTCCGAAGGCAGGGAACGAGGAAGTAGCCATGTTGATCCAGATAATCTGCAGAGGCGAGACAGGGAAGACAGAGAAACCAGAGCTGTCGACAAAGCCAAGGCCAGCAACCAGGAGAATAACCTCGCCCACATTGGAAGTAAGCAGGTGCAGGACAAACTTCTGGATGTTATCAAACATGCGGCGACCCTCGCGAATAGCAGCAACAATCGAGTTGAACTTGTCGTCGGTGAGCACAATCTTGGAGGCAGACTTGGCGACATCGGAACCGGAACCCATGGCAATACCAACATCGGCGCGAGATAGAGATGGGGCATCGTTGACGCCGTCACCAGTCATGGCCATGAAGGCACCGCGCCGGCGAAGGGCATCGATCATGCGGGTCTTGGTGTCGGGGGCGCAACGGGCAACAACCAGAGGAAGTTCCTCAAGGGCGTCGATCTCTTCATCAGTCATGCGATCAAAGTCGGTAGCCTTTTGGACAATCGACTGGGCAACATGATCGGGCAGGATACCAAGGTTTCGGGGAATGATACCAACCTCCTTGGCGATGGCCTTGGCAGTCTCGGGGTGATCACCAGTAAGCATGTGAACGCGGATACCAGCGTTGGAGCACTCAGCAATCGAAGGCTTTGTCTCGCGGCGAGGAGGATCGTAGATACCAGCAAGACCAAGGAGAGTAAGACCCTGCTCAACTTCGGCACGGAGCTTCTCATCTTCAGCAGCGGTAGAGGCCTGCTTCGCAGTGAAGCGACCATGCCAGGGACGGTAAGCAATAGCAAGAACACGCTGACCTTGAGATGCAAGGGCGTTCATCTGGTTGAGAACAGTCTCCTTCAACTCCTCAGTCACAGGCTGCTGGTTATCACCAGTGCCAACGTAATCGCAAAGGTCCAGGACACGCTCGACAGCACCCTTGGTGAATACCAAACTCTTCTCAGGATCAATGATGGAACCAGTCGCATCGTTGGGAACATCATAGATGACCGACATGCGCTTGATGGAGCTGTCAAAGGGGAACTCGGCAGTCTGCTTCCAGCCTTGACCCTCGAGGGTCTTCTTACCAGCATTGAAGCGATGGGAAAAGACCTGAAGAGCGATCTCGGTAGGCTCGCCGGTTGTCTGCCACTTCTCCTCTTCCTCGTCGTAGCGAACAGTGGCCAGGTTGCAAAGAGCAGCAGATAGCAGGAAAGCTTGGAGCTCATCCGTCATCTCGCAATCCACCTCAGGGCTAGCGGCCTCGGCGAGCTTGGTAGCCTTGTCCTTATCGTCGGGGATATCAAACTTGAGGACAGCAGCACTTCGCTCGCGGTCGTAATCACGGGGAGCCTCCTTCTCCTCAGGCTCGGACTCATCCTGCTTGGAGTAGGTGACCTTGCCCTTCGTGGGATCGTTGGGGCTCTGAGACTCCCGGACAGTGTAGATGTGAGACGAGGGGATCCAGACCTTGCGGACAATCATAGCTCCCTCTGTCAAGGTGCCAGTCTTATCGGAGCAAATGTTGGTGACTCCTCCGAGGGCTTCAAGAGCGGAAAGATCACGGACAACGACGTTGGCCTTTCGCATGACAGTAACGGCAACAACCATGGTGATGGTCAAGACAGCAACAAGCGACTCGGGAATGATAGCAATACCCAGCGAAGTCGCATAGATAATCACCTCATTCTGCATGTTAAACTTGTTGACAGCAAACACGATAATGGCCAAGATGACGGCACAGCCAAAGAGTACATAGGCGAGGGCGGAGAGCTTCCTCTGGAGAGGTGTACCCTCGGTAAGACCCAGGAACTTGCCAACGACATCGTAGATACGCTTGGAAAGACCAACGACAGGCTGTCGCTTACCATACTTGCGCCAGTTCATGGAACGACCTGCCTTGCGCTGCTTCTTGGAGGTAGAGGCCGCGATCTTACCGACTTCAGTGACCATACCAGTAGCAGTGACAATGCCACGGCCACGGCCCTTTCGGACAATAGTAGTAGCGTAGGCCATGTTGACACGGTCACCAATGCCAATCTCCTCCTCAGACTGAACAAGCTTCTCCGTTCCAGGAGCAGTAATGTTGTTATCGGTGATCTTTTCGACGGGGATGGATTCGCCGGTAAGCTGACCTTCCTCGCAGGCAAGGTTCATGGCTTCGAATAGTCGGAGATCGGCGGGGACGGTGTCACCCATCTTGAGGAGAACGATATCGCCGGGAACGACCTCGGGGCTTGAAAATGTTAGCATTTTGAGCTTCGCGAAAACTGCAAGAAACTTACTTGGAGATGACCTGTGTCTTTCCGTCACGGAGAACCATGGCACTGGGAGAAGAGAGAGCTCGGAGAGCATCCATTCGCTTCTCAGCGCGGTACTCTTGCCAGAAACCAATGGTAACGTTGAGAACAATAACAAAGACAAGCACACCACCTTCGATGTAATCTTTGATACCAAAGCTCAGAGCCATGGCAAATGCAAGGACCTATTGGATCCATTAGTATCGCCATATGATTGAAGCGAAAGCGAAAGACGTACAATAATCATAGCATTGAGCAATTGCTTGGTCAGAATGCTGTACCAAGGGATTGTGCCGCCGACATCGAGCTCATTCAGCGGGTACTTTTGCTGAGCCTCGGCGACCTGTTGGCTGGTAAGGCCCTTGTCAATGCTGGTGCCAAGGGCCTGTGCCGTCTCCTCAACGGAGAGGAGGAACGGATGCTTGGGATATTCCGCCGCCATGGTCACAGGTTCGGAAGGGTTACCAGGACCAGAGGGACGTTGGAAAGGAAGGAGGGGAAACCTTGGTGTCTTATACTTAGGCTCGGGGGGTTATCGCGACAAATATGCTGAGGTGTTGAGGCTTGAAGGTTGTAGAGGTACAGATAAGGTACCTACTCCGACGTCATGCACGTGGAGAAAGATGTAATGTATAGAGTCTCGGCAAAGGAAAGAGCGATAGACTGACTTTCCAAGACAAAGATTGAGGAAAGTACGACCGAGAAAGTAGGTACTTTTGACTTGAAGTTGACAGAGAAAAGAACGTTGCCAAAGGTGCGGGGGAGGGGTCATATATACTTTGCGACCCTCCCTCCGTGTCCGAGACTCCATGGTTCCTTGAATCGATCAAAGACGCTTGATGAGCACCAAGCTCCTCGGAGCGGACCTGGGGACCGGGACTCTGCGAGTCGTTGCCAGGCCCGGAGGTCTTGGCGGGACCCCACATCCGAACGCGAGTACAGGTTAGAGCCGCCACCGGCCAAGATAATCGCCCTACCAGGATGCAGGTGCCAGGTGTGGCCTCCGTTTGAGGAGGTGTGGTGGTATCAAAACGGTCGGTCGTCTCCGGGGTTCGGGGCTGAGGGCGTCGGCAAATCCGTGACGTCGAAGGGAGAACACGACCAACCGTCTTTTACGCTTTTGCTTGCTTGTATTACCTGCGGCCTTCCGTTTGACATATCGCAGCATCTCCCGCAACGACAATCAAGCCGGCAATCATGTCAATTGATGCCTGATGCTCGCACTTATCGGCAGCCTTCACTTCAGACTCGTCACAATCTCCCCTCCCTTCGGCCCTTTCCTCCATCCGGGTGGCGTTACCTTCAAGCAAAGGTACGTACCCCGACAGAGAGCGTCCGCGACCGGTAAGAGGGTATCTCGAACGTCCGTGGTGGTGTGCGCGGTGGAGATCTTGGCATCTTGGCATCTTGGCGGGTTAGGCAAACATGGCACCCAAGTCAAAGGGCAGACCACAAGGTTGAGGGCAAGGGGGGCAACACAGAAAAACACGACAAGAGACACTACCGATCAACCTGTGAGGTCATTGGTGTGCATCACGGGTTGGAGCATGGGGTGCTTGCGGCGGCACGGATCCTTCTCCAAGCATCGTTCGTCAAGCTTGGCCCATTGCGAATATCGGCATTCCCCTTGCCGTTCTCAGGGTTCATGGGCTGCTGGCAGTTGCGTTGCAACGGTAGATATCGTCATCGTTGTCGGTTGATGTCTGCCTTTGATCGAATTGGAAACCCGGTCCGATCTCATGGACCAGCTGACGATGAGCCTCCCTCATGACCAGTTTTTCGACTTGACATCTCCGATGCGGACGGGCAACACCGAGGCCCTGGATGGAATGGCCATAGCTCCCCCTCATCTCCAATCTCTCCACGCAGGTCCAACATCTGAGACGGTAGCAGCTGCTATCTCGGTTTCTCATGCCCAGCCGGCATCTCACGACTATCCAAGACTTGGGCTGCCAGGATGCACATGCTCGCGCGGCATACAGGCTAAAGGAGCTAGTTCTCAACAATCCGCCATCTCACCGAAAGCCTAAACGAACCAAGGTTCAGCTGGTTCGACACGCCTTGGCGCCCAGCCGCGCGTGCTCTTGGCGGTCGTCGCAAGAACGTCTGTATGGCGAAAGCCACCTTGGCGGCTCTTGGCGCTTGCAGAATGACGCCTATCCAACCGAAAGTGCGTACTCTGAAGATATGCAGAGCCGAGCAGATTCTCCCCCATGCATTGATAACCCAAGAGCAGCAGCAGGATATCCTGATCGTTTCCTCCTTCAGCATCTTCTGCGTCTATTCTACGTGGGGTCCAGAGAAGATGGAGGGGTTCTGAAGTGGTAGAAACACGAACAAACGACTTGAAGTTCCCTTGGCAGAGCTGCTCGTTTCTGGAATGAGTCTAGAGGCGGCTTGGCCATGTGCTTTTCATGCTCCTTCATTGGCGTAATGCTCGTTTTGTGGATTGTCGCCCCCCGGTCTGCCCCTCCCCCAAGACCTCCCAATCCTGCGCTTATGTCACTTAAGGTTCTGGGCAAGTGTGACGCTTGCGCTAAGCTTATCGGCTGTCTAAACCAATCACACTTCTCAATTCTCCTCCATTGTCCAATAAGAGGACAGAATCGAAGGCATATGGAGAGGACCTTTCGAGTCCCTCCTCAAGAACCGGCGCCTCTTGGCAATTCTGGGCAGATGGTGCCCTCATGTTACGTCTTGGAAAAGAAAATATGGGCATGAAATTTTTTCTCTGGTATTTCGCTTTGGTTGAAACAGTTCCCGAGATGATATGTTCAGCGTCCCAACCAAGTTCCCTCTCCTCTCCCTCCACCTTCTTGTCACACCCTTTTTCACAGGGGACCCGTCGCTTATCATCAACCGTTCATCCGCGTGATCATTACTCCCCGGTTCATAGACCGGGCAGTGCTTCTTGAATTTTCCATTTCACTGCCGTCATCGCCGCTCGGTCTTGCCGACCCCGTCTTTCATCTCCCCTGTCAAAAACAATCATCCTCCGGGTCTCCGCCTCCGCTTCGGCCTCCACCCTCCGCCCCTTTGCCCCACCTCCGCTAGCACCGGGGCGTCGAAATCGTACGAGTCACGTGCTCCGCCGCGGGGCCCACTTTCCTCTCAGCCCCCGTCCCGCCCAAAAGGCAACAGCGTGGGCTTGGCTTTGGGCGCGCAGGTGAAAAGTGGGGCGGGCTTCCTCCTCTGAAGCGCGAGAAGAGCCGCCGAGGCAGGGAGGTCAAAGGGAACTCCGGCGTCCGGAGGCGGAGGTTATGCACGGCTCCGGAGTTTGTGACTGCTCGGTGTGCTTCGGACGAGGAACCCGACCATTCACGGACCGGGACAGTGACACATGGCGGGGCTATTATGCAAGCCATTGTGCTCTTCACTCACAGGCCGAACGACTGCTCAATATTGTTTGAACTTGTGTTGAGGCTAGAGCAGGCGTGCAGATTACTCACGGCAGCTTGCATTCCGTTTCTTTATGCAGTAGATACACGTATCCATCTCTCAGTGCAGCATGAGGCCTGAGGAGAAAAGCTTTTACCCAGTCACGGGACGTATTGGCCCTACAACTCTAGCACGTTTTTACGCCACAACACGACTGAAACTCGCCTCTAGATACCTTATCCTAGAGAGAAGACTTAACCATAACAACCCAGCAAGGGGGCCTCAACTAGTTCTCGGGTTATCTCGGAGTTTCGTCCACAGGCAAAGCCATCTAGAACTTTGCTAATCTCAACACTATCCCTGCGATCACGTAACACCTGGTCTCACTGGGTGGTATCGACATGTGGCTTGCTGCTACCCCGGACCCCACGTCCGCCAGCCGCAGTCCGGGGACAAGATTTTTGTCCTCGTGACCTTGACTGCTTACAGAGCGATCGAGACATGGAACAGTCATGTCTGTGAAACTAGGGCATGTGGAATGACTCGTTCATCCTCGTATCTATCCCTTGGGTCAAGAGTTTTTTTTCTCGCGGCTTCCGCGATGGACTGTTAATACAGTTACGAGCATCCAGGCATACTATTGTGGTGATCTTCACACACACTCACGCTCGAATTGTCAAAAGAGCAACTCTTAGTCAGAGCGATGGTGGAGAAATAACAACACCAGCGCCCGCTGACCTTGTCCGCCAAGCTTCAGCGCCATTGGATGCCGACCTGTTGGTTGAGGTGAAGTCGAACCTCGAGGTGGGCCAAGAAAACCGGTTGAGGAGGAATCCTTGATGCAAGATGACACATTTGTCTTCTCTGAGCTGGTGGTTATTACGAGTCTTGGGTGTATTTTCCGTCAAGAGTGCAAGTTTTGCCGTTGGACAGCACGGCAAGCAATCTTGGCACATGGGGATTCGTTCCATCTCCCTGCAGTCTCTGGTTCTTGTTGTCTCCTCCTCCAAACAAGCGCCAAGCGAGACGAGAATCGACGAGGATCTTCCACGATGGATGCATTGCATCGGAACCCCGCTCTCAATTTACACATTTCGACATTTCCCCCCCTCAAGCATCCCAGCCACTTGATCGATACCCAATGTCTGCTTTTTTTCCTCTTCCTGCATTAACTGCCTGTACACGAACCCACTTGTAGTCATTTTAACCAACAGACACGTCCGGGGTCATCTCCCGAGCCGCTGATAGGTCTCCACTCACATGACATGAACGGCTCAGAAGCTGGATATCCAGCCCGTACACCGATTGCGGGAGACGGTAACACATACATAGGAGATCAGTACAACCAACACATGAGGGTCGAGGCCTTTCGGGAGCAGATCCCATCATCCCTGCTCCAGATCGGATCAGTGGCCAAGCAAAGCCGTGTCTTTGCATCTTAGATTGCCGACGGCACTGCGTGCTCATGTCGACTCCTTTCGCCAAGACCGGGCTTCAATCACCTGACCACTGTTTCCTTCCCCTGGACGCACAGGCAAGCATGCCAGGTTCAGCCCAATGCCCAAGTTGAAGCCAAGAAACACAACGTCCGCGAGGCCCCAGGGTTGAGGCCCCTTCTCAGCTGTGCAGATCTTGCAAGACATGCGAAAATCCCTGCCCGCGCCGCGAGCCCACCGCCTATCTGAACCGTCCACCCCCGTGATCCTAGCAACTGCTGCCTGGTGGATATGTCGTTGGCCAAGAGCCAAGGCCTCCTCTTGGGATACCCTAGACAAGGCCAAGACACCAAGTCAACATTGGCAAAAGCAACGTCTTGCTAACAGGTTTTACACCCTTGCACGGCAGACGGAATACTTCGGAAGGTTCTGGTAGATTTAACTGATACCGCAAACTAGGTCCCATGCAACCGTGGCATCCTTTAGCGATGGATGAACTTATGTTTAGCTACATGGCGTTTCTCGATGCAACTGTCCAGTAGAACCTCGACGAATATCGGGGAAACTCCGAGATTGCAGAGATAACGATTGTCTTGGCGATTGAACCGTTAATGAACTCTGTATCTACTACTTCAAAGTCGTCTTCGTCTCTTGGCCTTCACTCATTAGTACTTACCCCGGATTTTCACTGCGCAAGCTCTTCTTGTCCTCTCCATAATGCAGCCAAGAGCAATCTCGTCCTAGATGCGGGTCAGCAAAAAACACAAGACATTGCAACTCTTGCCCCCAAGCCTAGCTCCGTCCGAAGATCTCGGACCCGAGCGCTAAGGGCAAGATAGCCGACCTAGGATCTAGGTTCCAAGCCCGGACATGCGAGATTCGAGCCTGACTGCAGAGTGGGTGGCATAAGCATCTTGGCAAGGAGCGTTGGCATCTTGGCTATGGGAGCAGTTGGGTCCTTAGTGGGCGGAAGTCTTGGGTGTAGGTCTTGGCTCGGAGGAGAGAAGATGGAAACGAAATTGTGAAGGGTAGGTGCGAAGATGAGGAAATCTGGACCGAGGGTAATATCGGTTATGGATTTAGAGAAGAGAATATGTCGGGCTTGATGATGCCCTAGGAGGCATCTCGAGGTGGATTGAGAACAAGCCAAGACTCGATAGCTTTGCGTCACGTTTGGGGTCTTCACTGAATCTCAAGTACCCTTGATTCACTAGAAAATTTCGTGGTCATCATATCATGCACTTAGCTCACACTCTCCAGTCAGGAAGGAAAAGCTGTGATAAGTCTAGATGCTCTACCCTTAAACATGTTGATATCGGTGTTGCTACCCCCCAGTTCTGTTTTCATATCAACACCTATGAAATATGTGTCAGCCGGTAGATTCCCAATCAATACGCCCCATCTCAACACAGGACTACTAGTACCATATGGAAGGCTAATTATTCTTGGTGTTGCTTTTCTGAACTCGCGATGATGATCCTCAGTCAGGCCTAGGGTAGTGAGCTCTACCATATCTGAAAACTTGTTCCTTGTCGAAAATAGATCTCTATGGCTGTATGCTGATGACTAGTGTTGGTATCTAGGACGGTGGTTCACTTTTGTTAGTTTCAATTAGTAGGTTTGACCACGACTCAAACGCTCGTAGGCTGACAATGGGGGACGGAAATGTCGTGTGGTGTTTGGTCGAAGCATGATTTTATAGGCTATCTGAACTAGAGCCATACATGTTTAAAGATGTACTGGAGGATGAGGATGAGGATATAGTTATCAATTTGTATTTGACCTTCTTGGTCAAAATTGACTTGAGCTTATACAAGTAAATCCAATCGAGGTGTTTATATACAAGCTTCCTTGCCCCCTAGATATCAAACAGAATCACCGTCTCACATAAACACCTTCCTCTCGCTCCCACAACTATGCACCTTCTCTGCACCCCTGGCAACATTGGCCCATCTAACCATGTTTCTCGACATACCACGCTTGCTCTTGGGGTTAGGACTAGTTGTTTCGTGCCTGGGAACATTGTCGACATTCAGAGCAAGGTTTGCAGCAGCAAAGCCAGCTGCCTTGGCGTTGACCACCAAAGCCTCTTTGTTGATATTGTCAATGTCGTCGCATGAGGTGTGATAGCATGCATCCTGGGGAGCTCCTGCACCGGTGAATATGCCGGATGAGGGGATTCCGAGCTCGAGAAAACCGATGTAGTCGGATGAGCTTCCAAAAGGACTGTGTTTCATGTTAGTGCTTGCATGAAGAGCACAGGAGGAGGTACGTACGTGTACTCGGCAGGGTAGCCCTGATCGCTCAAGTATTCAAAAAGAAAGCGAGCTCCAGCCTTGTGTGCGTCCGAGTCGGCATACACTATGTAGTATGGCTGTGGAGAGGCAATCATATCGTAGTTGAAGTAGAATCGGATCTTGCTCGCCTCTTCCTTGGAGAGGTTCGAAGTGTAGTAAAAAGACCCAATCATCCCACTCTCTTCTGCGCCCCAGAAGGCGAAACGAACCTTGTTCTTTAGCCCTCTGTACTTTTTGAGGGATTCGGCGATGCTGAGTAGTGCGGCAACACCACTGCCATTGTCATTAATGCCGGGGCCTTCTTGAATAGAGTCGAGGTGAGCACCGAGCATGATGATGTTGTCCGCATCGCCATCCTTTGTGTCGGCAATGATCTGCCAAGTTTCTCGATCCTCGGTCAAAACGTCGATGGACAAGGTAACTTCAAGAGTCTCGTTTTGGTTAATACGCTTCACCCAGGAAGCACCTTCATCGTAACTAACGACTCCAACAGGCGCAAGCTTTCCAAAGTTCTCTGCACCGAGAGAAGCTGATCCTCCAGTCTGCTTAGGATCATCGTTGAAGATGATGGCAGCTGAGGCACCATTGTCCTTGGCAAACTTGAGTTTGTCGGCAAAGTGGCATTTTCCACGTTTGATCAAGGCGATTTTCCCCTCCACGTCGATGTCAGTCCATTGATCCTGAAAGCATCCGGAACCACGCTCGTCATCAATAGGAACGAGAGCCAAGGGGGCAGTGACTCCCTCGGGAGGGGTGGCGTGGTTATACTGCAACGAGATGGTTTGGATATTATCTCCGTCAGGGCCTGTCAAAGAGATCTTTCGAGTATGGGAGAATAGGTGTGTGAATGGCTGGAAAGTTATGTCAAAGTGATTGCCACAGCCTAGACGTGCAAGGACAAAATCGAGAGAGGCGTTGTAACCAGGGAGCCCGAATGCTCTGTTGCCATCATTGTCCTGCGCAATCTTGTACAAGTTTTGCAGAACATCTTGTAGGCTAGAATTAAAGTTCAGTATAGAGTAGATATTTCAACCAGTTAGACTCACTCTTCCGAATTGATGTCGGCCGCCACTTGTTCAGGAGTTAACTTCTTTCTTGCAGAAACTCCAGCCGCCAACGTGAGAGTGAAAAGGAGGTTGCTGAGCTTCATTTCGGATAGTGATGATTGATGGAACAGAGCCGAGTTCCAAGATAACCATGCTACTAACACCAGACATGATATAGTAATCAACAGCCGGGCAATGATGCCTTTAAACATTTTGTATCATCTTTGTCAGGTCGATTTGCGAGATGTGAGCTCGCATTTCGAGACAAGCCCCGGCTCGTCGACAATTAAATTGGCTAAACACAGTCTCCGTTGGGTTACTGATTAAAAAGCCATATTCGGCTATGTCGGAAGGTGGATGAAGCCTCGAGTCCGACGCTGTCACTTAGCCACAGCACTGTATGTTATCACCATCAGCTTCAGATCATCATTGGCGATCTTGAGGCTTAGATCCCCTCATGAGAGCGAGCTGGCCAGTGATAAGCTCAATAGCCTGTATCCTGGTACAAGGAAATTAAACATCCCACGTCATCAAATTACCGGCGTTGGATCCAAATGATCCAAGTTTCAAGTCTGACAGAGTCCGAGCAGGCCTATCAGAGTCAAGATCAGCAGACCCATTATCATGACAAGCGAATTTGGCAATTCAAAATGTTACTTCATACGCTAAGTAAGATGCTGGCTACACAGAGTCGAGAGTGAGACCGGTGGTTTCAACACTCATCAGCCTTCGTCCATCGCTCGAGCAAAGACATCTCCCCTTGGAATATTAAGCACGCAAACCAAGCCCCAGATTATACCCAAGCACTCAGCATAAAGGCAATAAGAGCAGCTCCAACGCAGCCCTTGGCTACGTATGCTCTGCCTGGAGCTGCCGATTCGTCCGACTCAGTCTCCTTGGGCTTGTCAGCCGTACGGCTGCCCGTGCTTTCCGAAGAATTTCGCGTGCCGGTCGCGTCCTTTGGCACACTGGGTCCATCCGGATCTCCCTTGTCCTCTGGTCGATTCCTCTCATCGTTCTCAGACTCACCTGGCGCCCCGAGGCCTTCCCAGTCTTGCCAGTTGTCACCGTTCCACTCGCGATGCCAGACTCTACCCCGTGAATCTGCTGCAAAGACGCTCAATCTATCCTTGTCCCGACTCACAGCGACAGGCGGGCTATCGAATGGACCTCCTAGAGAGTCCCATTGAGACTGCCAGCCATTGCCATCCTCGAACGACAGATGCCATAGGTCGCTGTCTTCGCCGATAACAAAGAGATCCAATCTCCCTGCGCCCCAGCTCACCACCGCCGGCGGGCTCACCCAATTTCCACCGAGATTCAAATACTCGCTCCAATCACTGCCGTCCCAGTTGCGCGTGTACATGGCAAAGTCGGTTCCCAGGCCAAAGACGTCGATGCGATCGGGACCCCAGGATACAGCTGCCGGTGCAGAGGTGAAACCTCCATCGAGGCTGTCCCAATTCGACTGCCAACCGTAGCTGTCACCGTCGTAAGAGTGATGGTAGAGCTTGTCGTCGCCACCAATGCCAAAAAGATCGAGGCGCTTCGGTTCCCAGGAGGCGACGGCGAGTTCTGATATCACGACTCCTCCAAGGTCCTCCCAATCAGTCGTCCATTTCTCTCCATCCCACTTCGCACGCAAGAGTGATTAATGAAATGCGCGATAATTGAACTGGAAAAACTCACCCATTGGTGATACACAGCCCGGTCGCTGTCTCCTCTCCCAAAGACGTCCAGACGGTTCTTTTCCCATGCGACAGCGGCAAAGGAGCCCGTAAAGGTCTTGGTCCCTAGCTGAGGCCAAGATTTACCCCAATCCTCTCCATTCCACGAGTTATGCGCCAAATGATCCGTCTTGCGATCCCTCGCAAAGGCATCAAGGCGATCAGGCCCCCATGAGACCAGGGCGGGCGCGACAGCAGCGAAGGAGCCGCCTAGCGAGTCCCAGTCGCTCTGCCAGCTGGATGTGTTCCAGCCCTGGTGATACACAGCATTGTCAGAGCCGACGGCGATGATGTCCACATGTGAGGTGGAATAGGCAGCGGCGGCCAAGAGCTGCTTCGTGATGGAGACGGGCATATCGGGCAGCAGGTGACTTGGCAAGCAGCTGATTGAAGGTCAAGGATACGCGTTCCTATAATTTACGGAGGACATTGCTGGATGGACGCTGTGGCGCAGACTATTGGGGTCGCATTGGGGGCCAAAGGCCATATATTGGCCGCAATAGAAGCCTGGTCCTTTCATTTAGACCACATGGAGTTTAGTGAATGGCTCCCGACAGCGCCATAGCCATTAGATGAGGGGCTTTGAGTCTCATAAAGTCCGATTGTCCACGGAAGTCCGTCGGTGCATCTACCTACCGGGTCCAATCTATCTGCCGCCTTGGCATGGCAAGTCACGATGATCTCCATCTCTAGCTTCTGGGTACCAATCATAGGCATCTATTAAAAGGATGCCGTAATCTGAAAGCTGCCGGGCCGGAGCCTCCAAAAGCTCTGGGAAAATTATTAAGCTTATGTGGCTGTTAGTTGAGCTCTTGCATTACCCAAGGTTTTCTGTTTGGTGCTATTCTTGATATGATATCACTCTAGCATAGGTACTGTAGCACTCTGTCCCATGTTCATCAAAAGGCAAGTAACATGATTAACGAAAAAAAAAAACCATCATCTTAGCCATAATACTCTTCCAACCGGGAATTTCGTGTGAATACGATAGCTAGATCTGGGAGCGCACCCTCACATGTACCGGCATGCCCTCCTTGACTCGTGGTGGTCCATATCTGCCAACTTGATAATAACGATCGCCCCAAACAGTGGGATGGTCTGTCTTTGTATCTTTGTTTCCTCTAATAAATAATGTTAGCAGCATGCGGTTAGGTCAAGGCTAGAAACCTGCCTGCTTCGATCCCATTCATCCCACCTACAGTCAATGTCGAAGCACCTCACCACCATGGCCATGACCAACTTTATCTCAACCATAGCAAGATGCTGTCCGACGCAGTTCCTGGGGCCCGCAGCAAACGCTCGCCAGGCATTGGGTGGCGGGTAGAGGGGGTCATTGGTGTCTGTGACGAGAAAACGCTCCGGTATAAACTCGTCGGCTCTATGCCATATTTTGGGGTCTCGATGAATAGCAGACACGCCGTCCCACAGACCAAAGTCATCAGTCGGGAGCTTCTTTCCTTCGAAACCGGGACCTGAGCCTGGGGGACCCGTAAGGAAGAAGGCATGATCGCCTTGACGTACAGTGCCAACGTTGGTGTAGACTCGCATCGACTCGCGGACGACGGCATGTGTGTATGTCAGCATGTTGACCAGCTGTGGGTTTTCCTTCAATGTATCGGCAGCGCCCCAAGGATCTGTACCCAAGATTTCATCATGCTCTTGACGCAACTGGGCCAAGACTGCGGGATGTTGACACAATAAGCGAAAGACCCAGGAGATGGCACTCCCAGTTGTTTCGAACCCCGCAAGCATAAACACGTTGAGTTGGCCAACAACCACCTCGAGTGAGTCATTCGCAAGCCCTATGAGGTCCTTGGGCTTCCCTCCGCTGGATCCTTGCTCTTCGGCTGCCTCTTCCTCCAACGCCTGAACAATTAGGTCAATGAGCGTCTTTCTAGGAATTGTGTTGTCTGCCTGTAGTTCAGATAGACGTCTTTGCATTGGAGGGATAAGCTGCTGAGTGAGTGTGCGGTAGTTCCACCAGAGTTTAAAGTGCCGCCAGGGGTTGTAGTATGGTACAACGTTGAGGATGTTGACTCGGAACATCATCTTGGAAAGCGTATCTTCCAAAGCAACTGCGAGCGGAGATGGATTCCCTCTTTGCTCGTGCAGACGCATGTTCCTATAATTTCGTAAGCATTCCCCTTGCTGAATTCTAAGAGTCTCCGTAAAGCGCAGACTAGAAAGTAAAAGTCTATACTTACAAGAAGAAACGGACGCTGATGTCCAAGGTGAGATTTCTCGTGGCGTGCTCCAGAAGAAACACCGGTCCCCATGTCTCACCCGTTCCTGCCCTACTCTTCAATACATCGACGAATTGTTCAACTTCTTCCACGATGTCTGGGATGCGACTGGTGATGTACTGAGCACCAAAGCCAACATTAAGCCTCTTGCGCCAAATCTTCCACTCGGCCTCTCCCATGCTGACAACGTCGCGGTTCTTGGTCAGCGGGTGAAAGAAATCCTTTGCGTCTCGGAACCTGGGCATGGAATGTTGCTGCATGAACTGGGATGAGACGTCTGCGTTGAGAGAGACGATCAACGGGTTTGCTAGTGGCCAGGTGTCGATGTAGACTACAGGTGGGCATTTGGTGCACTGAGGGAACAGCTGTCTCCAGTTGTCTTGGAGTTGCGTCTGTAAATAGTCGGGATATGCGTCAGGGGGGAGGTTTGCCGTTAACTTTCTGACAACTTTGAGGTGGCCAAAAATGATGGAATGCTCTATAATGGGCTGTGGCCGGTCAGCAGGATAAAGTTATGATTCTATGAAGAGTTGTACTGACAATGCCCTGCGCTTTGAGAGCTTGGAACCGCTTTCTGATCTGATATCCTCGGTTTATGCAGCGCAAAAGGAAGCCTGCAAGGAGAATGATAGAGGCACTGAGGACTTGCGCAGCAGTTAGGGTGCTGTCGTCTCGAAAAGTAAGAAGCCACATGGTTCAAGTTATTGACCACCCGGGTTATAGGAGAAACCTGGTCTATGGAAAGTTCAGTATATGGCCGAGAGCTAGGTCAATGGGTTCTCAAATCTTTGAAGGAAGGAAACGGCTTCGGCCAAAGTTTCTTGGCTCTCACACAAGCTCATATGATTCCCAGTTATTGAGCTTGGGCACCTGGGCATCAGTTGTTGCTACCAAGTCTTGACCTTTGCAGTTTATTCTCGTCTCCCAAGTAGTTTGCGGGGAAACTGTGCTTAAGAAGGATAATAGGGATGAGTGTCATGCTGTCAAGCCCTCGCCATGGTCACACAAGACCATATTTGAGACAGTTATGCATGATTACACTCACTGTTGCGCCTGGCCAAGCCATAGCTGGGTCACTACATGATGTATACACCTCCTTGATTCTCGGTGAGTATTTTGCCTTCCCCTCCTCGTTCTGATCCGGGATTCGATCTCGTCTATTAAAAATAAAGAGCCGCGTATATATTGCCGTCCCAGTTGAAGCGCCAGCGCCAAGACCTCAGAGTACCAAGTTTCGCAGCACTAGGGACTTGTCGTATGGCCTTGTGACTACTGCATTTCAAGACATGGCGGAATATGTTGCATCTATTGTTGTACAAGACATGCAAACTTTGTTAGTCAGGTTAGAGAGAAGGGCTGCCTTGCCAGGCTGTGAACAATCAGGCACCGCTGGAAAACTTGGAACATGCATCAATCAGACAGCCATCGATGCAATGTGGAATAAGTTGGGGGCACACAGCCTTGCCATTTGATCCTAGGGATGCTTGGCGAGAACTGGTCCCTGCCGGGATCGAGATGGAATCGGGGGAAGCAAGGTTTCGATTCGTTCATTGTTTCTGGATGCCGGGCCTTGGGGTTTGTACAGTGCCATTATTACCCCAGAGCATTTTTAAGTCGCCATGATGATCAAAACAGTACCGCGTTTCACAAGTTACACACACACACACACAAGTTACTCTCAGGGATCATCAGACCAGCGGATTCACACCGATCGTGCTCTGATCAAGTGTTGGTATTGGGAAGAAAGGGGTCACGCAAAACAAATTGTAATCATAGCTGTCTAGTAACCATCACACGTGTATCACAAAATTTACCCTTGCTACCCATAGAAGATATGTATGCTTTTTCGATCCATCTACCAATCTCACCACTCAAGTTTTTCACTGCCACACTCCATTGCTCTACAGACTGTTGGGCCAAGTTAGAAGGATGTTGCATAGATATGGGAAAGGGATTGGTCTTACTTCCTTCCGCTTGCATGTATGCTGCGCTTCTGCATTGCTGGATGGCAGATGGTTTGATCTCTTGCCCTTGAAGCTTTTCCTTCTCAAGATGGGCATCGACCATGTCGGCGATCTTGAACTGCTCATCTAGATGACCGTTAGTTCGGGTATCTCTGTTCAGATGCTCCGTGAACGTACATCCACCACCAAGTGTGTCAAAGTCAGGGCCAGTGAGCTTAGTGTAAATGCCCTCGTGTTGGTGGACCATGGCCTGAATTTGGTCCTTCAAACTGGCTTTTGAAGCGTTGTCAAAAGCATATGCACCAGGCTTCTTGGTCGAATATACGTCGCATCGTACCGTTGTCTGTCCGACAGAGTCTGGGGAGTATGTGACTTGGTACCAGAGTGGACTACTAGGCTTTAAAGATACGGTAGTCAGTGGTCCAAGACGCTTCTGGCCTGTAGACACGGAGTCTTTGTCAGAGAAGAGGCGAGATATGCCGTCTGTTGTAGGTGTCTGAAAGGTATGCTGGGTGTCATTGACTAGACTTGGGTTAGCACGTTGCAATAGCTCGTTTCACTTATCGTATGGGTGTTGACAACGTACCTATTACTTTCCAGTTAAAGCTTCCTTTTACTTCCCAACTGTCAATAAAGTGAGAGTTTTGGCTGATACTGGCAAGTTGAGAAGTCTTTTTGATATGTGACAGTTCGTTTCCAGCCGGTTCACTTGCACTCATGTTGATGTGAAGGAATCCACCATCATCCACTCTTGTGTGGATTGGAAAGAGCCCGTTCTGGCTCTTTTCAAAACCGGGGACATTGTCGAAATGAGGTGCCTTTGTGAGCTGGCCCTTGGTATCGTAACTCCATCCATGGTATCTGCAGCCGAGCACAGTCGAGGATCCAGAAGCCTTCTTGGCCACGGGGAAAGCACGATGGCGACAAATATTATGGAATGCTCGTACGGTGCCGTCTTTGCCCAGAATGAGGAGGACACGGAATCCCGCAATGTCAAAGGCGATGTAGTCCCCGGCCTTGACGAAGCGGCTGCGATGGCTTACGCAAATCCAAGTCTGTCAAGGTTAGAGCGGGCCTCGACGGGATCTAGGAAGGCTCACCTGGCTGAAGATGGCACGTTTCTCGGTTTGGAAGCGTTCAGAATCTGTCCACCATCCTGGGGGGAGATCTGGCCACTTGGTGAGGAGTGGGACATTTGCAAGTGTCGTCGATGTGGAGTTGAAGAATATCCTACAGAGCCAAAACAACAACGCAGCCAAAGCGAGGGCGGCGCCGCAGAGAAGATAAGGGGATATATCGGTCGCAAACATTCTTAATAGCATAGAAGATAGAGATGAGAAAAGCAGTGGTGTCTACTGCTGTAAAAACACGCTCATAAAACTTTATACGCCAGCAGGTCTCGACGATATCTCTCACCGTTTGGCATAACCCAAATGGGCCAGGCCCACCGCACCAGACAACAACACCGCTACTCCATATTAATCATGTTCACGATACTTGTACAGATCATATGAGCCCGGCTTCCCTCTGTAGGAAGTCTGATCCCAACGGGTGTGCTAGGACCCCTGGTCACGGGCGATCAACTACCCGTAGATCTCCGCTGCTTCCCGTCCGTGGCGTTATCGATGAGCCGAAATAACGTCCAATGAGGAGTTCTGAATACCTGGGATCAAGTTTCCTCATTTGGATGGCTTCTCGTTGGAGTTTTGATTGGCTGCGGATGCCCCGGATTGAGTCCCCCAAAATGGTTGGAGATGCAGAGTGATGGACCGCCCTTCTTTATCAAGAATAGCGCATGGGAAGGATTCTGCGAGATAATGTTGCATCTGGAAAAGAGTTGCGCCCGTTTTGATGATGGTTTAGATTTATTGATTATATATTCATCCTCTCTATGATGGATAGAGTTTTGTTCAGTAGGTAGACAACATTGTCATTACAACTCCTGATCAAGTTCAAAATGGCTTGCCAGACAACACTTCCTGCCTCGTGGTATACTAGCAAGGCCATCTATGGTCTCGAGAGGCGAGCCATCTTTCTCAAGGTTTGCAACTATTCAGTTCCGCTACCTGAAGAACTTCTAACGTTTACAAGAGCTGGATTCTCCTGGGCGCCGTCACCAAATGGCCCAACGCCCAAGAAGACTACCGCTGCGAGTTGGCGCAGGTCAGCTACACTATCCGGCGGTCTTCTGCTGATTGGAAGACGGTCAAGATCTTTTCCGACTCTGTATGCTTCACATGATTTGCCTTGGATATACTGCCCTGTCGATATTCTAACCTTTTTGTTAGGGTTCGGAAATACGTAGCCACTTGACGAGAGGCGGCTTGCTCTTCATGACCTTGTCCGACGAGACAGTCAGCTTCCAAGAATTCTTCCCAGGCCTAGAAGAGCTGATCAAGGACGTCGACTTTACTGATCTGCCACTTCGTCGACCTCTCAAGTATGTCGGCAACTACAACTGGAAAGCCATGGTCGACGGATACCAGGAATGCCTTCACTGCGCCTACGCTCATCCCGAGTTTTCCAAAAAGTACAAGCCCACCACTTACAGGGTCGTCAACAGACACAACTACTCTCAACATCTCGCGGGCCCCAGTGAAGCCAATGACGGGCTGTTTGTGTATCTGTTCCCAAACTCGACACTGAGCATCTATGGCGGCGGCATGACCTCTTGGCGCGTGTGTCCGTTGGAGGAGCCTGGCAACAGTGTTATGGAGTTTGATTACTACCATGCTGCACCTGTCGGCTCCGAAGAGTTTGAGGACTACTACAAGTTCACTCGCACAGTCGCCTTGGAAGACATTGAGCTGTGTGAGAGAACGCAGCAGAATCTCAACATCGGCATCTACACCGAGGGCACTCTCAACCCGAACAAGGAGAATGGTGTAGTCTGTAGGTTACTTCCAAAAAAGTTTACGTGATGTAATATGCTAATCCCGTACATTAGACTACCAGAGCCGAGTGCTAGAGATGTGCTCTGCTCAGTTCGAAAAGGACAGGCTCAAGTCCAATGCGTCACCGCCTCCACCTCTAGACTCTACGGCTCAGGTCGCAGAGGTGTCTCCGGCTTAAAATTACATGATTTCTTTGATGAAGATGATGACACTGTTAAAGCTTGGACTCGTTCAGATTGAGGGTGCGGCGTCAGTCTTTTCAGTAGCGTGTTGCATGTCTAGAATGCACCTTTTACATGCGCCCCCATGACTTTTGTATAAGGAACCTGTGTGAAACCCGGTGATAAGAGATCAGTCATAGCGGCATCGAGGCCCCCACACTAAACCTGAAGTGGTAACAGTAGCCGTCCTTACCGATGCATGACTTGATAGCTGCATCTTGTGATCAGTAAGAGTATAAAGAACAGCCACGACCACCCTCCTCCTCTTCTCATAAAACATCTTTTTTTGCAGCCAAGGGTGTTTGTTTGCTCTTTGCCCGTCCACTCAAGGTGAATACGGTGTTTGGGATGAGTACGACCTCGGCCGCTCAACCTGGGATACAAGATGATGCAACCTCCACGTCAGCAGCAAACAATAGAAAACCTCCGCGGCGACTTTTGCCTCAGAGTTTCCGTGAAGAGGCTCCCAGAGAAACATTGAAAAAGGCCAAGCATGAAAAGAGTCGACATGGTTCGTGCGTGCTTGGAGGTTGTCAAGGTCACGGCTGACGGCCACAGGGTGCGTGACGTGTAAAGCAAAGAGGAGGAAGTGCGACGAGCTCAAGCCATCATGCTCACAATGTCTACGGAGACGAGTTCCTTGCGGCGGTTATAGTTTGGATTTGATATGGAAGGAAATTGAGAAACCCGACCAGACAAGTTACCTTGCACGCAAGAGTAAGTTGGATAGGCATACCAGATGCTACATGCTGATTTGATAGCGACCAAAACAAGACAACTCCAGACGACTCATTCTCATAAAACTCCATCATCTGATATACCACAAGAAAGAATCAATTCTCCACTCCCATCGTCGAGAATATTCGAGGACTCGGAATCCAACGCGATAGAAGACCTGGTTAGCCCAAGACCCCAAGACGACGACCTCCTCCAAACACTCGATTCTCCCGCTGGCCCCTCTCTTGACATATCTTTCAGCCCGACGGAACAGGTCGCGGATTTCGACATGCTCTTCTTGGATCTCAACGCCATCGTGGATCCCAAGCACCTCATGTCGGCCGATCCCGGCGCGATAGAGGAGAATGCCGAGGCCGTTTTGCCAAACTTTCTTGATCTTGCATCAGACAATTTTGGCTCCGCAGACATTCTTTCTAATCAAGACCCGGATGCACTAGTTGCAGCTGAGGACTCGTGGATCTCAGCCCTGGATCTAGCTGTGAGCCCTTCGTTTCAGCTAAACGGACATGGCCCCTTCAACCTCTATCGACAACCAGCCATCCGAGATAACAGCCCAGAGAGCATTGCCATGCTCTACGACAATAGGATATGCGAGGTTCTCTACATCAAGGAAGACCCGACCGGGAACCCGTGGCGTAAAGTGGTCTGGCCTCTGGCAAAGGATCACCCTGCTCTATACCACGCCATCGCTGCCATGACATGCTTCAATGGAGCCAACGGCCTGCCTCGACTTCGCGCTGAGGGTGTTAGGCACCTGGAAAACAGTATGGGGAAGCTCTCGGTCGAGGCGAACGGCAGCATGCGCCTCGAGGTGGCTCTCATCGTCACGCTTGCTCTGAGCATCGCTCAAACTTGGTACTACCCTCGAGCATCAAATGGCATCAGCCATATCAACAAGGCAAAAGACCTCCTTCAGCAAGGTCTCTCCAAGGACCTTGCATCACGGCCTCTAGAGGGAAATCTCTGCTTGAGCTTTCTCGCCAACCTATGGCTCTACATGGATGTCCTCACGAGAATCACCTGCTCCAACGTCCAGGCTATGGACTTTGACCTCATGACTGCGTGCAGCTCAACAAGTCCTTGTCCCGAGCCTCAGGTCGACCCTCTCATGGGATGTGCTGGGACACTATTCCCATTGATTGGTCGTGTCGCCGACCTTGTCCGACGTGTTCGCAAGACGCAGGATAGACTCAACTCTCCCGCAATTGTCGCTCGGGCTGTGGAACTCAAGATGTCTATCGAATTTTGGACACCGTCCATGAGCTTGGAAGTCGCTGGAGACGCTGAGTCCCTGACCCCAAATGCTTCAGACTTGGTGCAGACAGCCAACTCCTACAAATGGGCCACGCTACTTCTATTGTACCAGGCAGTACCCGAGCTCCCCATTCGATTTTCTTTCTCGGAAATGGCGCGCAAGGTGCTTGTGCTCATCGCTACAGTTCCACTCCATTCCCGAGCCGTCATCTTCCACATTCTACCCCTGATGATAGCCGGCTGTGAGGCAACAGAGGCAGAAGATAGAGATTGGATCCGTGACAGATGGGAATCAATGACCACCGGAAATACGTCTGGGATCGTGGAGAGGTGTTTAGAGTTGACGCTGGAGGTCTGGAGGAGGCGAGATAGTTATGGGAAGCACCGTCAATCATGTGAGGGATCCAGCCACGGAAGGATGGGCAACTCTCTTTTCTCGGCAGGATTACGAGATGCTGGATTGGACTTTGAGCAAGGTATGGTTCCTGAGAGCGGCTGTGAAAATGATTGTGCATGTATGCAACAAGAATGGGAACTTCCCACATCTTTTCTCATGTTTGATTCGATTGCTCTAACTCAAGAAGACGCTTCAGGACTCAAGACAGACGCCAGGAACTACACGGTAAAAAGCAGGTTGCATTGGTTAACCGTAATGGAAGAATGGGGCTGGGAAGGTAAGTCGACTGATTACCTAATTTCTCTTCCATGGCTAAATTGTTCCAGTAATGCTGGGATGAGCGATCAAGGTTTATATGATAATCTAGAATGTTGTGCATCAAAAGTTGTGGTGCTCAGGAGGGATACAACTGTCCTTTCTTAATCTAGATGCTCTCCATTTCCTTACTTTATTATAGCGTTTTGTTGTTTCCAGTTTAAATTGAATTCCAACTAAGAATCCAGAGGATACGTCCAGAGATCAAAGTTGTCTTCGAGGCCAAAGTCACCGATGCCAGTGAATTGATTCAGATCATGGTTGAACCCGAACTCTGCAAACTCGAATGCCGGCCCAAATGTGCCATCAGCTCCAGCCAGGATAGATGATGCAATGTCCAACTCTGGGAGATGAATAGAATCCAGTTGGCCTAGGGGGGCTTTGGAAATGTCGGCTGAACACTCCTCGGCCGGGTTGGTCGTAAACTCTTCCAGTCTACGCTCAACGTTGGTCTTGTACAAAAGGTTTTTGATGACGACCGCCGCACTCGCTGCCACCCCGAAGAAGCTGCCCATCCGCTCTAGGACGTTGATACTGCTGGAAAGGGCCTCACTAGCATCCAGTACCATATGACTGGTCTTGGGGTAAGCCAGGATGAATCCGACCAACGTTATGGCCGCATTCCATTGGTAGTTGAACGGCTCGTACCAACCGTCAAGGATATCATGGTCCCTATAGATCTGGTGCAACAGGTGCGTTATCGATATTGCGTGTTGAGCGGCAGTTTCAGCCACAAGAAGCATCTTGGAAAATTCCGAGGGTATTGCGTCAGTATGAACCCCTTGATGATGAGGCTCCCTCGCTGTGTTGAGCGAGAAGGCTATGCATGAACGACCAAGTGTCAGAAGGGAGTCGTGATATCCAAGCTCCAGCATTAGGCGCTGCCGACGCAACCAGAGCGGTGCGAAAGGCTCAATCTCGATTTCAGAAAGGTCTGTTGAGAAGGGGATACCATTTCCCCGGCGTTCTGTCTTCAACGCGACAGGGACTGTATCAACCCATGCGTGTATATCCTCGATACCGGCCTTGAGGGTCTTGGAGCACTCTTCAATAATGAAACTTGGGTTTCCCTTCTTGATGGAAGCGCACTTTTGGTGGAACTTGTGAAAAGCGGCTCGGACCAGTAGCATAAGCCTAGCTCTTTGCACCGTGTAGCTTCGCCACGCCACATGGCCGGCGTGAGGCTCCTCGTCCTCTGCTGGCGAAGAACATGTTGTTCGAGACATGTCAACAGCCCAAGGTCGGCCCATTCGGATACAGAGCCTTGTTTCAAACACAAACAGCGTCCACCACATCTGCTTCCTTGCCTCTCGTTCCTTGAGGGGTAGCTCTGTAGATGGCTCGATGTGCAGCCCAAGTGCGTGTGCTGTGCAGATGGCAGTACCGATCATGCTTTGAGCCATGTTCTGATAGGATGCGTTACCGAGATAGACGGCAGACCAGAACTGGCACTGAAGGGTTGTGAGAGAAGGCCTCTCAAGCTCGTGGGCCAGCAGGGCTTGGGCGCGTCGGTAGAGCCAGCGGCCGGCGATAGTTGCATCGCGGATGTCAATCTCGGCCTTGGACTCTACCTGTCGAGGAAGAGATGTGACGCCAAACTGCATACACAAGGCCAAGACGATGTCGACTAGGGCAGATGGTTTCCGGGTGGTTTGGCCGGGATCACCCCAGAGGGACTTGTAGTGCGCCTTGAATTCAACCTGATCGAGAATCTGATAGCAGCAGTGCCAAGAATCCCAGAAGAGGTCGAGAAAGAAGGCCTCCTGGGTTGCTGTCAAGTTCTTTCCTGACAATGTGCTCTCTGTCAACCGCTGATGACGTTCTGAGACCGCCTCTGAGCCGACCCCTGCTTCCGGCTCTCCTTCTTGGGAGAATACCGCATGAACGAAGGATCGGCTCGCAGAGTTGGGGATGAGTGTTTGAGGGCTCTGAGCTTCTGGGCATTCTTGGCGGTGAGATTGAAGGTGGAGGTTTATGCGGTGGATAAAGTAATATGCCGACGACTGCCCGTAAAACTGAGCACGGGAGGAAGAAGACTCCGTGGGTTGGGTAGTATCCATATGAATCCCGTCCTCGTTGCAGGGGTATAGACTTGAAGGCTGGTCGTCTTTGTCGTCACACGTATGATGTTTGTGTGTATCCTTTGATTCACTGTTTGTACCCTCAAGTTGAGCCTCGAGCTCTTTCACACGCCCTCGCAATGTTTCTATCTCCCTACACAGTCGAGGTCAACTCAGAACATCAACATGTTGCTTCGTTTCGTTCAGTCCTCATACCTCATGGCTCGTGGGAGGTTCCATCCTTGATCAAGCCTCCCACGACTACTACATTGCCAACCTCTAGCCATACAGTTTCGGCAAGGATGATTCGTATCGCACTTGACTCTATGTATTCGACATAAGTCACAAGCCCGGGTGACCTGATTTCTTTTCGGCTTAGATGAGACATTTGGAGAGGATAAAGACCCTGTGGGTTTGGAAGAAGCAGAGAAAGCTCCAAACATGCCGGCAGTCAGTTGATCTGGCTTGACGAAGGCTGATGACTATTCTATGTTGCAGGTCAAAAGGGTGGAATTCCAATCGTCAGCGCTAAACCGCCGAGGCCAAGGCTTATTAATTTCTCACCGTAAGTCCGTAAGCCCTATTTCCGAGACGAGATGTCGCCCACTTGTTTCTTTATTATGTGCTTATAGGTTTAAGTAAGCTCGCATTGGATAGACTCTCGCAACTGTTCGAGTCGTCCTGGGCTATAAAGTAATAAATCTATCAATTAGACAGACTACTTAACTAGACCTCTAGAGCTTTGGCAATCTCCTCAGCCACTCCCTTGGACGACGCCGGGTTCTGCCCCGTGATAATCTTGCCATTGACCACGACCTTTTCCGCAAGGGGACCCTCGTCAGCCTTGACGTAGTTGCCGCCACTGACTTGACCCAACCTATCCTCGAGACTGAAGTCCATGTCCTCAGTGAACTGAAACATTTCCTCGCCCACATTGTCAAATCCAGTGACCCGCACTCCCTTCAGCAACGGCTCGCCTGCAGCAGTAGTGGCGTTGACAAGAGCTGCAGGGCCGTGACACACGGCCGAAATGATTTTGCCTTGCGAGTGGAAGTCACGGAGCAGATCTTTCGAATGCTGGTCATCCGCGAGATCTACCATGGGACCATGTCCGCCCGGGTAGAAGATGGCGTCAAACTCCGAGGCTCGGCCAGCAAAATCAGACAGCTTTGCCGTCTTCTCCCAGACTGACGTGTGATTTTCGAGGAAATCCTTGCACACCGGATCCTCCTTGAAGAGATCGACGGATACCGGGTCAAGAGGTGACACTCCACCCTTGGGCGAAGCATAGACCAGCTCGACAAGGGGGTTGAGGACGTGGAAAGGGTGTGCGAGCTCAGGCTTTGTAGTGTTAGCATAGGCCTTTATCGCCAGGCATAGTTTGTGATGAAAAGTAGGCAATCGAATCAAGACGACGACTTACCAAATACCAACCAATCTGTTTGCCAGTCTTGGGGACCTTGTCGGCCGAGGTAAGGACAACAAGAACCTTGGGCTTTTGAGTCGTCATTGTGTCCAAAATATATGAAATCTTAAACAGCTGACTAGAAGGTGTGATTTAAGGAGCTGGAAAATGCACGAGATGCGACACAAGAGCTTGAGTATTTTGAATCGAGATGTAGACAGGTTTCCATCGGGTTCTTATACACGGCTTCCTTACGAGGAGACTCTTGCTAGAAGGAGCGCCGGAAGATAGTATCGACTTTTCATAACTCTTTCTCACATCACCTATCATCACCCCTAAACCCTTGTCAGGATCCATTGACGTGGTTGGCTTCTCACTTTCTTTCCGCTCAACTCCGGCGCTCCTTTGGGTATTGTGGGGCCACTCTCCCTGATCCCGAGCACCTTACCACTCGAACGTGGTAGCATCTGGGATGGTCCGTATTGAGCTTCAACTAAGCTCGCCACCCTTGGCATGGAATGGTTTTATTAGATGTGGGTCGTCAACTCTGGGCATAGTTAAAAGGTACTCGAGTCAGTGTGCGAACTGCACACAATTGGAAGTATCTCTTAGCCGAGTAGTATTTCTTATCTGATTGGTTGGTCATTCCCTACCACTTCTTTTAGACAGAACAGCAAGCCGAGATCTGGAGGAATCAAAGTTCAGGTGCAAGCCTTGGGAGCACGTCGTGATCGCCTCTGAAGCATGCCAAACAAGTCAGGAGAAATGGAAAAATCGAGATATGCATCTACCGTACTCTTCAAGCTCCGAAATCCCCCATCGCACAGCGAAACCAAGCCAGAGAATGTCTGCTTCGGTCACTGGAAGCAAACCAGCGCTGGCTCTGGTTGGATTTTGGACGTTGCAGGAGGGAAGTTTGAGGCTTGAGGGAAATTCTGGAACGTGGCCAGGTCGATGGCCGAGCACGTGGACAGGGAGGGATGTGGTAGCACCCAGCGACCGAATGTTCAACACCAACAAGGCCGTTTTTGACCTTACCAGGGGCCGAAAACCGAACCTCTAGGTACTCATCACCAGACAAGGGTGTCTGAAAACGATACTCTCACCATCAATGACCAACAGGTACAAGAGGCCATTCGAATATTTAAAATGGGCAACAGGAGTCGTGTTCACCTTGAGCCATTCCATCTCAACTCATCTCATTTTACAATAATTGAAAGACCACCATGAACAACACCAACAACTCTCAGTCTTCTCCAGTCCCCGCTGTGCCTCACCAGCTCAACCAGTCACAGCCCTCTGCTACTACTGCGGATCATTCACCAGCACGCTTGGTCAACACCAACCAAACCGTCACAGCGAACCAAAGATCTGTCAGCCAGCTCCGTCAAAGGTGGCAGCTACTTGAGCAGCAGTATGCCACGGACATCCAGACACTAGCCTCAGCTCGAGTGACGGCTCCGGCTCCAGCCACTCAAGCCACACCAGCTCTAGCCTCAATGCCCCAGGCCCGCAACATTGGCTGGGCTCGCACATTCAACCGTCGTGTGTACGTGGGCAATAGAGGATCAACCCTCCCCTCTACTTTGCGTGCCAGGCTTGCTGGGCGACACGTTACTGCAACATTTTATTTTGATCGCAATGGGGACCCCCGCGGTTATTTGTATCAGCACGACGAGTTCATTCTTGGGCCCGTCAACGAATGGGGAGGTGTTGCATCAGGATATGGACTGTTCCCGATCTGAACGACGCAGGCACCCAGAG
Organism: Fusarium vanettenii 77-13-4; assembly: GCF_000151355.1. Lineage (NCBI taxonomy): Eukaryota > Fungi > Ascomycota > Sordariomycetes > Hypocreales > Nectriaceae > Fusarium > Fusarium vanettenii. Next base: position 110,540 of record NW_003315865.1, on the reverse strand, counting down.
GCCACGGGGTATGGCGGGGATATTTACCTTGTCTTTCTTTTTCATCACTTGCCACAAGCTGAAAAAAGTAAATTAAAAAAAAAGAGATCTCTTTCATAAGTAGATAGGACTTGAACAACTGTTGCTGGAAGCAAACTGCCCGACCAGCTACCCTTGCACATTCCTGTCTTCCTATTGGCTGTAGTGATGTGAATGACCCAGTCCCTGTTGGTTGACCACCCTCCACGCCATTGGGGGGAACGATCAAAGAGCCAGAAGCATTGTCACAAAGAGTCACCAGCGAGATGGACGCGCGACATTTTCCAGACAATTGGCAAAAAGACATACAACAGCGGGGATTCGCTGGTCGTCACCGACCCAACTACTAATCCGCCCCTCACTGGCTTATCTATGGGAGAGCGGACGGGATCCCGAGTTCTCCAGTGGGTATGGTCGTATGTGCTAGAGAGCGGTGGAGTTGAGGGCTATACCAGAAAGAAGCCCAGTTTGCCTCCTTGGCAACTTAACCATCGCATATCGTTGGCCGGGGCCATATCAAACCAACTTTGGTGTTATGAAGCACTTCATCTATAGCCAACAGGCTTTCGCTCAACTTGTTTCAACGACTGGCCGAGTGTCGGAGAGTCGGAGAGTGGTTGTCCCATCGACACAGAATGTCCTTGGCCCCAACGCCTCGACATGTTGGTGACGCAAGTAACCTTTTGCTGAGCTGTGACGGGCAGTACATGTCATATCATGTTTCTGTTGTATTGCAGCTCTACGATTGTGGTCAGTAGATTCCGAAGTTGCCGGTAGCATGACACGATTGCTACAACTTACATGTCAAAGTAGGCGCCCAAGGTTGGCATATAGATATTCGCCACCAATGACATGGAGGTTAACATCTCAAAACAAAGTTTGATACACATTCACATGTCTCATATGTTTTTCGGTGTTAGGCGATAAAGTTGGTGTCATGGTGCATAAGCGATGGTGTGGATTTGTGATCATCATCAAGTGTGGGCGTATTGGCGTATCCACCGGCATTAACGGAGACCAAGATAATAAGTCCGCATCATGATGATTGATAAATAAAGGAAAGACGTCCTCTGTTTTTATGCAAGAAAAACAAGAGCAAACTCCATTCATCGCACTTGAATCGTTATCAAAATGGCAGCACCTGTTTGGTTCATCACCGGAAGCTCCAACGGCTTTGGTCTGTTGCTGAGCTTGCGTGCTCTCCAAGCTGGCCATCGAGTCATTGCGACGGTGAGGGATCCAGTACGATCTTCTGAAGCTGTCAAATCTATCGAGGAGGCCGGGGGCAAGATTATTCAGCTCGACATGACAGAATCCAAGGCGAGCATAACCAAGAAAATCCAGGAGGCGGAAAAGATATTCGGAAAGATTGACTATCTTGTCAACAACGCCGGATACTCCGTCTTGGGCGTGATAGAACTGTTTACGTGAGTCTTCGAGGTCGTACACAATGACACTATTTTAACAGAGTGATTAGGGAGGCAGAGGCTGAACAACAAATCCAAACCAACTTCTTTGGTCCCTTCTATGCCGTCCAGGCTGTTCTGCCTGGCATGAGGGCTCGCCGCTCGGGGACCATTGTCAACGTCAGCAGCGTTGCAGGGCAGGACGGCAACCCCAGCTGCGGACTCTACGCGGCCAGCAAGTTCGGCCTCGAGGGTTTCACTGAAGCTCTGTCCAAGGAGGTCAAGGAGTTTGGCATCGACGTCCTCCTTGTCGAGCCCGGTGCGTTCAGGACCAACTTCCTTGGCGCCAGCCTCAAGAGCGACACCTCGGCCGAGCAGGCGTACTCGGGGACCGCTGTGGACGAGGCGCTCAAGAAATTCAGCGCCGCTACGGGGAAGCAGCCTGGAGACCCGAAGAAGGCTGTCAACGTCATCTTTGAAGTTGCTACGGGTGAGGGAGAAGCGGGACACCTAAAGGGCAACATCCTGAGGCTACCGCTCGGCAGAGACGCCTTCACTCGGATCCAGAACAAGATTCATTGGGTGCAACGGGACCTTGATGCGAGCATCGCGGTTGGAGTTGACACAGGCCTGGATAGTGAATGAATTACAAAGGTTAATGATTACCAACTGCACCCAGCCAACTAGCCCGTCGTTTTAGTCTACCAAACACCATGGCCGTATCACCATTTTACCTCTTTTGGGAAAGCATACCCATCCTTGTAGTACCAATTGTGCAGGAATTCAAACCTCATGTTGCTGATTACCTTGGCAGCATCCAGGCTGCCGTCATAGTACCATCTGGGGGGTTTCGCGCAAGGCCGTCGGCGCCCCTTGGTGACCTTCCCGTCCAGTCCCCCCCTACTGCTCTTCCTGTCGTACAATCTTGGATCAACAAGCGAGTAGAGCCTGTTTCGAGATGGTAGACTTCTCAGATTATACTTCAACCCGTCATCCCCCCCAGGGAGCGAGAAGAAGGAGCGTTGATGGCTGGGGTTTTCATAGTTCCACATCCCCACCATCTGGTCGAATTCTTCATAGTCTTTGCGGCTGAACAGAAGAGTCTCCAGTTCCATGGCAGCCGCCATCTCGGGTGTGAGGTGTGGGTTCAGCTCGGGACTGGTGATGAAGTGCGGGAACGTGATGGCGGTGCTAAAGTCGGCCATCTTGCCGTTGATGAACTGTCTATCAGCGACGTCCAGCCTGATGATACCAAGCTGCTGCATCTGGATCACGTCCTTGAGAATGCTGCGCAGAGTTCTCATGCTCAGCTCTTTCTCAGGCTGGCCGAACTCCTTGATGATGCCCCGGATTGGTGGTGGCCTCCCATCTTTACCTAGAAACCGGCCTCGCATATCCAGGCCACCAGGGAACAAGATGTTGCCGTTGAAGTCGATCCTGTGGTCCTTGAACTTGTTCATCATGGCCCGTTCGTTCTCCTCTTCCAGCAAAAGATAGCCAAAGCACCTGTTGGCTAGGTGTTCGCAGTCGGCTTCCCTGAGGCGGCCGTAGGCCCGACATTCACTGTTGAACGGCTCTGCGTAGTTTGCAAGATGGGTGAAAGCATCTCTATCGTCCGAGTCCCATTTGTTTACGGGGGATGGCCAATCATCTTCGTAGACGAATCTAAACTACGCGAGAGTCAGCTGGTACCTGGCTGTTGCAGCTTCGAGGGCACTTGCAAGTTTCAGGGCGCAGATCTGGCCCAGGATTTCGACCTTGAAGACATGCGCATGGGCACCTTCTCCAATGTACTCGAGGAATTCCATCTTCTGGGGACCCTGAAAGTCAAAAGGCTCCAGCTTGGGACCGTCGCAGTGCGGGAGCGGTACCAAGTCGGAGGTAGACTCAGGCCAGTCTGGATACATGGCGAAGTGGGTGAGGCGTGAACTTGGAGTAGAAGGAGACGAGGTAGTAGTTATTCAAGGAGGGCTTGGTGATTTTGACACGCTGGGCGAAAGATGAAGAGCAGGTTCCCGTCTTATATCTATCTCCCTGACTAACTAAAGCATCTTGGCTATGCACACAAAGAAAAAGATTAGCTACAAAGAACTGAGCTACGGATCCTTATAAATAAGCCCCTATGGCCAATAGGATAATGGATACTCCAATAATAGATCAATTAGCTAGTAATCCGGAACAAAGATTCCTTTCATTGCTCACCAGCCCGCTTTCGTCATAGATGCACGCGTGCCAGCAGGAAGTCTGGCCGTGCCAGGCAGGCAGACAGGACGGGTACAAGCGGATAACTTGCTGGCCTTTGTACAGGTATCCAGTTTCTGCAAGGTGTTTCTAAAGACTCAATAGCCCTATATTTGGGATCGCTCAACGGTGGCTGGGACGAGACCGTCCGCCCACAATCAGTGGCAAAAAAGCAGTTTCATTCTCTAAACTAAAATAAAAAAGCAGCAACTGGTCTGCTTCTAAATCGGTACATGCATAGAATAAACACGCGAGTCTTAAAGACCATCATCGCTCCCGGCAACACCCCTTCACCTTCAATGCCCCTTCCACAATGGATGGGGCTCCAGCACTGAACCCTTTCTACGTCGACGTTTCAGGGAATGCTGAGTAGAAATACAAGTTGAAAACCGCTAGACAAGGGAGTCTAGCATCTCAACGGGAGGGTGAGAGAGTACCTCCAGGCCAGCCTCGTTCGCATGCGAGTCGAACAGTGTCCCTCAACCCCGACCACTTGGGCCTCCTTGACTATGGAACGATGGTGACGAGCCGATATTCGCCATTGCCAGCATGCAAAGCCACCAGAGGGCGAGGTCAGTGGTGAGAACCGTGCTGTCGTACTGGGACCAGGGGATGGGCATAATGGCCACCTTCAGATCCGCGGTATTTAGATCAAACCGGCAAACCACCTGTTCCTTATCCGTCTGGATGTAGCCATATGGTGTACCGGCGAGTTTGCAGGCGTTTGCGAGCTGTCTGAGAGGCCAGATGTGCTCTGTCTTGACTCCATTCTCGAGCTGACTCGCCACGTTACGCCCACTCCACTTTGAGCTTGATCTCGCCAGGCCAACTACGAGGCGGGTTGGCCCAGGGTAGTTATCCAACTCGATGAGATGGGTCACCCAAGCTTTTCGATCTCCGTCCGACACTATGACAAGGGCCGAAGTATCGGTGGCCACGACGCTGTGGTTCAAAACGATGCCGCGATGAAGGTCGAGATGCGCCTGGGCAAACTGGAGGGTCTTCTTCAGAACCCCATCGTTCCATCCCATCAGGTAGTTCATGTCCTGTTCTTTACTGAGGGAAATCCCAGCAAGGGCCTGGCTAGCTTGGGGGACTGCCACTAGTTCCTCTGGGATGGCAAGGTCGAGGACGTGGCCGTAGCTTGCGTTGAGGTTGGGTAGGATAAATTCGTCCCAAATGCTGATTCCCGAACTGTCGAGCTGTGGCCACCCTTTGTTGACAGAGTTTCTTCCTGGCTCGATATCGCAAGGCACACGACGCTTCTGTTGGGTGAGAACATGTCTCAATGTTGTCAGTCGACTGGACATGGTGGTGGTCGACGATGGTAAAAAGCTGTTCGGGTTGAGTTGTGGATAGAGAGGTAGTTTTCTGAACAGTAGATGCCGGAATGCAGATGTTGAGGGGTAGAGTTTTCAAGTGCTTTACTGGGTGCTGTATGTTGCTTTTATATGTTTAGATGGTTTAGTACCTAGGCATATCCCTATCAATCTGTAGGCTATTAGGAGGCGGCCGCCCCTTGAAACGAAAGAACAGCTGGGCTCACGACTCTGGGCTGCATAGCAAATCATTCATACAGATCAAATAGCTGAAAGGCAAGCTTAGAGACATCTGATTAGCGATCCCAGATCTTTGAAGCACATGGGGGTATCTTTGTCGAGCTCAAAAGGGCATCATGTTGGTCCTGTCACTTCTTGATCAAGTGTCATGTTCTCATTTCCCCCAAGACACCGGCATCAACTAAGGCCCGTTCGTGCTACAGGTGAATGATACGCTCTTTGTTTTCCATAGAGGTAGTAAATCATAATGAGTGCCAAAGACAAGGATTCCTTTGAGCTTGTAAGAAAGACCCAAGGTGCACCCCGTCAAAGGGAAAATGGGCACTTTTGACGCAAAACTAACAAAGAGGAATTCATTACCGCTCCCTCCTGGGAACGAACCATAATAACATGGCCTTGTGCGGCCACCTGGTCTAGTTCCTTTGTTGAGCAATAAACGTACACAGCATCCCATTTAGTGGACGTCACAGCAACATGTTCAAGGCGGATTGATCACTTCCAGCGGGTCCCACCCCGATGCCCATGCCTCATTCTTGGGCGGGCTTTGTGCCAGTCACAACGAAGACAACTCATCATGGTAGACAGAGAGAGATGCAGTGAATAAGCGAAGTAACGAATTTAACTGTTAACCTCTGCTCTCAGCCGCTTTGAGACTCAATCAGGCTTTCCGCCATCGTATGAGCATTCATGATTGTGTTCTTGTCACTAGTATTTATCATTAGTGATGCTCTGTTTGACATAGGCGGTTGCCAGTCTCAGTGGGTGGTAGTCTACAGAGAATCTGAATAGATGGCGGCCAAGGTCGTAGATATAAAACCAAGTAGTTGATCATATGTTCTAGTAAGACGACCAAACACTCTACAATCTACTACTGCAAGAAATGTCACACCACGAACATCGCGAAACCCACATCATGACTTCCCCAGTCAAGCCCATTTTCACCCATGTGATTCCCGTCACCATGATACGCGACGCGTCTGCTTTCCGCAACGCTATCTCGGAAATCTACGGTGGCGACTGGGTGAGCACTGAGAGTAAAGGGTCGGACTTTGTGGTGACAGTGACCCGCGGGATGCCTATCGACCTGGGGCGGAAGCTACAGGAGGCCAATGTTTTGCGCAGCGATTAGGAAACTGCTGACTTCCTAGAAAGATTGCGGAGAGAAGAGGGCAATGGCAAAAGAGCGATAAATGGTTGATTCCCTTGGATCTGCTCCTGTTCGCGACATTGACTGTTCTGTCGCTAGAAGCCTGAAGCGTTGAGAGATAAACAACATGAGCAAGGTTCATATTAAACGATGAGTGGGTTTTTGGATATGCCTTGGCCTAGCTCTATAATCAAAACATTCTATTGCATCCAAATTCCGAGAAACTCGCTCCTGTCTGGTGTTTGAGGCGTATTGATAACCATGTTATGGATTTGCGCTGTCTTCAGCTAAACGCGCTGTGCTTGATCTAAGGGGAGGTCTTGTGGTTGGGTCTTCTTTGTGTGTATAACGCCCATCTTGGTGGTTTATAGTAGATGAATCGCAGCTGTTCGCCGCTGTTGAGACTTCTTGGTCTATGGGCCCATCCACATTATTTGCCTGGAGCTTCCTCTGAATAAGAGTGAATCTAAGTAATTAGCACGAAAAACTTGCATGTCGAGGGGGGAATGAGCTTACTTGACCAGCCACTTGAAGCCATTCCTCCATACTCCGAATGTACGGGTCCTCAGCGGCATCCACGAGAGTCTCGTGACCCCAAATAACCATTTCATCAAATTCAGCCGTAACCTGCATGGTTCCGGCGGGCCCCTTCTCAGCTTCGTCATCGTCGATCACAACGACCGGTTCCTCTACTGCAGGCTGCTGCTCCTTTTCTTGCCTCCTCTCTACCAAGACACCGCGGCACTGCTCCGGTAGCTTTACAGTCTTGCCATGAAGTTTTCGCCCCCGAAAGTATGCTAGCTTGGTGCCATCTATGAGAGCTTGTGAGTCTAGGGCTCGTCAAATCCTTAAGGGATAGGTACAAACCTTCGGCAGTGGTGGGTGACCAATAATTGGAAACGTCAGGAATAGGGCCATCGTGATGGATACGGCAAGGCAGCAGGTTCGCTATGGCCTTGGACTTGTTGTCGTCGGACTTTATCGAGAGAATTGGTTGTGACATTTTGAGTTGGTTGGTGGGTGAATTGTAGAGGTTGAAGGGAGACGCGTCGAGACGCGTAAAGGGTCTTTCCAGGGACTGGGTTAAGCTTATCTAATCTGATAAGAGATAAGCCAAATCGGGCAACCACCTCAGGGACCAAGGGACCACCCTTCGAGATCGATCATCGCATTGACATTGCCCATCTAGAAAGAAACCGATTCCCATGCACTCTGCGTGATGGCACATCGCATCTCGATATCTCAGCATCGGCTCTTGCATTCGCTTACCACTTTTCTCTCCTCTGTGGCTTGCTGAAAGAAATAGAGGCCCACCTATCGCATTCGCAATCGGTCTTTTCGGAGTACCGAAGAAAAGTCGATGACATCAAGACTGATCGATCTGGCATCCACTTCGTGCGCCCTCCATCGGGAATTGCACCCGTCATGGAAGCCTTCTTGTACTAGCTCGATGCAGTTGGTGATTTTGATTCAGCTCCTGGTGTTTTGTCGTGCTCTGCAAGGTATCCCTCTCAGGCTGTTACCTCTGCGACTTGCCTCCGCAACCACAATGCGGGATCAACAGAGGTTGCTTCCGACGGCATGCCAGACGCAGCTTCGGTGTACCCGTTTTATATCAACGGCTTCTGCAGTGACGCTCGCATCTGTTACAAACCTTTGAAACATGCCAATGCCTTTGAATAGAGATACTACACTAAACCCTTGCTCTCGCCAAGATCATTGCTGCTGCTTGTCCCCGTAAACTAGCCCCGATCTCTGCCGTCCCTGCCGCCGTTCCAACATCTTCCAATGCCGCACGGTTTATCGATGAGCCGCCGACATGCACGATGTGCCCGGACAGCCCGATCCATGTAAGGAGTAGGGGTCCAGGGCTTACCGTTGAGTAACTGATAAACCTACCAAAACCCCTCTTGATTCCGAGATAGATGTCCCGTCCTTCTGTGCTCGCTGAAGAGTGAACTCGACTCTCCCATCCATACTACACAGTCCACTTCAGTTCATGACCCGTGTCTAGGCACACACAGAAGCCTCGACTTTCTTCATCTCTTGACTGCAGGTACAGCCCAAGACTGGACAACTCCCCGCAGCCATGGTTCGAATGGGTCTCTCATTACCAACTCTTCCCCCCGCAATCAGCAAGCCAGTCTCTCGCGGCGCGGAAGCTGTCCGTGGTTCAATCGGCAGCCTGACATGGGGTCCCGCACTGGCTATCGCGAAGCCCGCCATTCAATCCGTCCTCTCGCGCATTGAGACAGGAACTCTCCTTGTGGTCGACGAGCCGGCTGAGACGAGATATGTCTATGGCCAAAAGCTCTCGGGGAAGTTGGGAAGTCAGCCTGATGACACTGGCTTGCCGCGACGGGCGGACATTGTTCCACGCGTTGAGATTGTGGTCAAGGATGACGCTTTCTGGATGCGTCTCTTCTTGTTTGCCGATATGGGGTTCGCAGAGGCTTATATGCTGGGTGACTTTGAGTGCAAAGATTTGACATCCTTCTTCCAGGTAAGTTCCTTTCAACAGCGGACACCAGCATGGGACTAACACGATCCCAGTTATTCATCGTCAATCGCGAGCAAATGGACAATGGCACAACTTGGATCTCAAGTCTATCCTCTGCGATTTCCAGCGTGGCTCGCTCAACAAACACTCTTTCAAATGCGCTCCTCAACATCTCAGCACACTACGACATCAGTAATGACATGTTTGCCGCCTTCCTTTCACCAGACATGACTTACTCATGTCCCATCTGGCAACGCCATCGTGGATTCGACCAGGAAGAAGAGTCATTGGAGGAGGCCCAGATCACTAAGCTGTGCCGCTTCATTGACGGAGCTAGAATCCTATCAACAGACCATGTCCTGGAGATCGGTACCGGATGGGGCTCATTCGCCATCGAGGCCGTTAAGAGGACTGGATGTCGGGTTACTAGCCTCACTCTTTCCAAGGAGCAAAAGATCTTGGCCGAAGAGCGCATCGACGCCGCAGGATTCAGCGATAAGATCGAGGTGAAACTGATGGATTATCGAGCGCTCCCAGTTCCCGAAAACCCATATGATAAGATCGTATCGATCGAGATGTTGGAGGCAGTTGGCCAGGAATACCTTGCCACATACTTCAGTTGCATCGATAAGCTTCTAAAACGAGATGGCGGAGTAGCCGTTTTCCAGTGCATCACAATGCCCGAAGGCCGCCACGAAGCCTACTCCAAGTCAGAGGAGTAAGTCTAACGAGGGGAGCACCATTCACTTTGCTAACGCATCGCAGCTTCATCAACCATTACATCTTCCCAGGTGGATACCTCCCATCAATCACCCAGCTCTTGAATCATATCAGCGAGCAATCTCAAGGCACCCTCATCGTGGAGAATGTTGAGAACATTGGCGGCCACTACGCCAAGACGCTGAGGCTGTGGAAGGAGAACTTTATGGAGAGCTTCGACGATAGGATCCGACCAGCTCTAATGAGGGAGCACCCTGATATGACTCCCGAAGGAGTCGAGGTCTTTCGCAAGAAGTGGGAGGTGAGATATAACCAAGATATTTGTGGATTCGCGGAAACTAATTTGTTGCCAGTACTACTTCACGTACTGTGAGGCTGGTTTCGTGACCAAGACCCTGGGCGACGTGATCATTACTGTCGGCCGAGAAGGGTCACTCCAGTTGATGGACGGGATTCCTCTGTGAGAGTGCGAAGAAGGAGGAAGACAAGTAGTATGGTAGAGGACCTCTTCGAGGGGTAATGAATGATGCTGTATGGGTATCTAGACAATCTCATAGCGTGGTGTTGACGGGTGATACGGCATTGATTACCCCCTTCGTTTCTTCTTGGATTTGTTCCCCTTTTGTCCTCCTGGTGTTGGTTTCGGTGCAAATCGATTGGCGTGATCCACGTCGAAAGCTGACTTGTGTTTTCGGAAGAGCAGCATTGTCGCTCGTGCATCTTCAATGCTGGAGTGTGCCCCTTCTTGTATCTCAACCCCCAACAACTGCTGCGCAAGGAGTCGCAGCGCAGGTTTCCTCCCATTGCCGTACTTTTTGAAACCCGGAAATTTGGCTGTGTCTCGGATATCTCGTGCTGGGTGACTTAGGATGAGGGCTTCGAGGTCATGTTTCAGGTCATGTCCAATCAAGATGCGGTCCTTCAGAAGCTTATCGATGTCGGCCTGGACCTCTTCAAAGTCCCTAGCAAATCTCATACTCTTCGGGCTGATCCCACTCACGGCTGTGCGCCAATTTGTGACCTTCTCCTTCGGTTTCACATATGAATCGTAGACTTGACGTCCATGAAAGTCGACAATACTGACACGGGCGAGAGCTGACTCGTAACCACCAGGACCAACACCAACCATTTCACAGTCGATGGCGATATATTTGCCAATGTCGATCCCTTCTGTGAGGCCATGATTAATCTTGTCCTTTGCTGATGCGAGCATCATTGAGTTATCCTTGGCTCCGAGGTTATACGCCTCTGCCAAGGCTTCGGCAGATATGTCGTTATCTTCCGCCCATAATGCGAGGGATGTTGAAGTCCCAGGTTGTGAATCATCTTCAATCTTTGAGCTGTGAACGCCACCCATTTGACCCTTAGCCGTTGCGCGTGGTCCCTTGATCTTCCTTTGTGACTTTTCAGGGGCTTTGTTGACCTTGGGCTTTTTGGATGCTGGTTTTGCTGCTGTTGTATCCGATTTCCGCTTCAGGGATGGCTTTGAAGCAGATTCGGTCTTGAGTTTTGCCTGGAGCTTTTTCCAGTTAGATGAGAGTCCGGCCATCCTCTCAACGAGTAAGGTGATCGAGGTCAAGTACCGCAGAAAGCTGGTTGCGTTGGTATAAGTGGTGGATGATAGCGGCTCAAGAATGGCAGGCTTTGCAGGTGATGAGGCTAACGGGATTTATGCAGCTGACGAAAAATTGATAAGCTTGACTCATGCTCACCGCCTTTGCGATAAGCGCTCAGTTCCATATTCTGCCATGCCCCTCCAGAAATAATTCCTCCCGCTCCATCATCGCGACAAGCTACCAACGCGACAGCGCGACATTCATCAAAAAGGCGACCACATCAGCCCTTTTCATCATGGCTGGCGGTACCCCTGGCGGAGAGGCCACCGTAGGGTCTGGCGAACCTCGACTGAAAGGCCACGCGACACCCGAGACAATAGCAACAGGATGCATCGCCTGGGTCGACAAGGAAGGTCAGCCGCGACGAGCCGAAATCCTTAGTATCAAGACAACAAAGAGCGGCAAGCAATTTTACTGCAATTTCGACAATTTCAATAAGCGACTGGACGAATGGGTGCCTGTGGCGAGGATCGATTTTACCCGAGAAGTCGAGTGGCCAAACCCGGACAAGGACAAACCCAAGGATCCCAAGACCAAGAAGGCGTCGGCAGCTCAATCGAAGAAGCAATCTAAGAAGGCGCAGAAGCGCCTAAGCAAGAGAGAGCAGTCTGTAGCTTCAGAGGCGAACACGCCGCATCCTTGGACAGGTAGGCAACCCCTGGTCTTGATCAACACATGCGACTGACAATTGGTTGTTTTGAGACTTTGTAGATTCCCAAGGTCGACAAAAATCTTCCTCCCTTGGACCCGATGGCGACAGTCAAACGAGACCTAGCGTCGAAGGTGGCGCGACACCCGCGGTCGATGATATGGACATGGACGAGAAAGAGACGGAAGTTAAGAGGGAGCCGGCAGAGTTCAGTCGCGAAGTCGAGATCGAGAAGCTGCGAACATCCGGATCAATGACGCAGAACCCAACCGAAGTGTCGCGAATTCGAAATATTTCCAAGGTGCAATTCGGAAAACACGATCTCTACCCGTGGTACTTTTCGCCATACCCCGAGGTCTTTAACCAAGAGGATGTCATCTTCATCTGCGAGTTTTGCCTGAGCTACTACGGAGATGAAAAGGCGTTTACGCGACACCGACGAAAGTGCACTCTTCAACACCCCCCAGGAAACGAAATCTACCGAGACGAAGCCATTTCCTTCTTCGAGATTGACGGCCGACGACAACGGACATGGTGTCGCAACCTGTGTCTGCTGTCCAAGATGTTCCTGGACCACAAGACCCTCTACTATGACGTAGATCCGTTCTTGTTTTACGTGATGACGACGCGGACGGAAAAGGGATGTCATCTAGTTGGGTACTTTTCCAAGGAGAAGGAGAGCGCAGACGGGTACAATGTGGCCTGTATTCTGACTCTACCCCAATACCAGCGCAAAGGCTACGGACGACTCTTGATTCAATTTTCGTACGAGCTCTCCAAGATTGAAGGGAAGCTTGGGTCTCCAGAGAAGCCATTGTCGGATTTGGGTCTCCTGAGTTATCGACAGTACTGGTCGGAGAACATCCTCGAGCTTCTCATGGGCTTCAACGAGCGAGAGGAAAAGGTGACGATCGAGACCATTTCCACATCGCTAGCCATGACGACCCAGGATGTGGAACACACTCTCCAGGCGATGCGGATGCAAGTGTATCATAAGAGCGATCACAAGATTGTGATACCGGAGAAGCTGATTCAACAACGGGAAAAGTCAAAGCTGAAGCGCAAGCGGATAGTTGATCCTACTAAAATTCAATGGAAGCCGCCGGTGTTTACGGCGTCCAGCCGGACATGGGGATGGTGATGTTATATTGGTGTTGGGTTTAGTTAGATCATGGTGGCGAATTAGCATTGTCGATAGTTTCTGAATGATACCCCTTATAGATTAATTGCGGCCTTGAAACGAAGGATTTCGGAGCAGACCGAACAATGATTGTGAAGTTGCAACAGTTATTTAATGAGTGCTCCAAGATAGAGCTACCCCAGCTCCCGTGCAAGCCCCACGTCGCCCCTACCTCAGGAGCTGTCCCATCCTACGTAATCAGTCAAGGGATGCGACAACACCAGATCGGCCAGTTCAGCACCATTCAACTCAACCTCTTGACACCATCTCCCTAATCCTCACGACCTCCCCCGTGCCGATCCGACTCAGACCTGTCTTGCCCTAATCACACCTACAACCTGAACCTAGAGTCTTCGCAGAAACGCTCCCCAAGCCATGACGCTCCGGCTGCTGGCGTCGAGCTTGCTGGGCTTGAGCGCATCGCTCGCCAGCGCCAGCACCGACGGCAACCAGAGACCTCTCTCCGACTATACGCATTCATGTCCTGATTATACACGATACGCTACATATATCCAGTATGCACCCTTGCTGTCTCTACCGGCGCTGCGAGCTAACATTGCCTCTTCAGTCGACCTTTGAGCACCGGACCTAGAGCTTTACCCTACCAACGACCGAGCCCCAAATGCCGGACCTTTCAATCACCAGCGATCGAAAAAGTCATTGAGGACGTCACATCGCGCATGACAGACCCAGACCTGGCTCGTCTCTTTGAGAATGCGTTCCCCTCGACGACGGACACGACGGTCAAATTCCACACCAAGGGCAAGTCAGAGACTGGGTTCTTCCGCATGGGAAGCTTTGGAGGATTCCACGACGATGAGGCTTGGCAAGGGCCACAGTCCTTTATTATTACCGGCGACATTATTGCTGAATGGCTGCGAGACTCGACAAATCAACTGAGACCCTACCAGCCCTTGGCCAACAAAGACACCGATGTGCATACACTACTGCTTGGTGCCATCAACACGCAGGCTGAGTATGTTATCGAGTCACCTTACTGCAATGCCTTCCAGCCACCACCCATCAGCGAACTACCCATCTCGTCTAATGGCCAGGATGATGTCGTACACCCAGCCTACGAGCCACAGGCCGTCTTTGAGTGCAAGTACGAGCTGGATTCCCTCGCGCACTTTCTCGCCCTTGGCAACGACTTTTATGAGCACACGGATTCGCTCGAGTTTCTGAACAAGAGGTGGTATCGTGCTGTCGATACGCTGCTGGGCGTGCTGGAGCAGCAGTCCAAGTCGACGTTTGACCCTGAGACGGGCAAATACCGGCGCAACGAGTATACCTTCCAGCGCCGCACTGATCTCGGAACAGAGACGCTGAATCTGAGAGGTGAGGGAAACCCTCTCAACTGGGGAACTGGGTTGGTCCGGTCGGCGTTCCGTCCCAGTGACGACGCTACGATTCTTGGCTTCTTCATCCCCGCCAACGCCCAGATGTCGGTGGAATTGAAGCGAACAGCAGCGCTCCTCACGAAAGCTGGCAAGACAACGTTGGCCAAGACGCTGGAGGAATGGAGCAACAAGATACGGGACGGCGTAATGGAGCATGGTGTGGTCAAGCACAAGAAGTACGGCGATGTGTTCGCGTACGAAGTAGACGGGTACGGCTCGACAATCCTCATGGATGATGCCAACTATCCCTCACTGCTGGCACTTCCCCTGATGGGATTCTGCGATGTGGATGACCCGATATATCAAAACACAAGGAAGATGCTACTAGACAAGGGCGGTAACCCTTACTACTTGGAAGGAAAGGCCTTCAAGGGTATTGGAGGTAAGACACCAATGGTCTCGGAACCTGTGGCACACAGTAACTGACATTATAGGCCCTCACATTGGCTTGAGGAACGCATGGCCAATGAGTCTTCTCATCCAAGCCCGAACCACGAGCAACGAGACCGAGATCAAGGAGTGCTTGGACCTGGTGCTTGACTCGGCCAAGCTGGGTCTGGTCCACGAGAGTATTGATGTACAGCATATTTCTCAGTACACGAGAAGTTGGTTCGCATGGGCCAATGGTGTTTTTGCATCAACGATTCTGGATCTCGCAAAGAGAAAGCCGCATTTGATATTTGGCGAGGGTGCCGAACCGTATGAGATATGATGGGCAATGGATGGGTAGTTTAGCCTGTACAACAGGTGTACTAAATGGCATTATACATCCATTGATTGGGTGGATTGGGCGTACTTGGCATACGGAGAAAAGCAGCATGAATAAATGAGTCTGGCCTCTACTGGCATAGCCCTACTGACAAAAGACAGCTACTGTTTAAGCTTGTGATGCAGGCAAGATTTTTCAAGCATGAGGAACATGTTCATGGTCCGGACCGGCTAGCTATCACCGGCTTGTCTCTAAACAGAAATTACTGGCGAACGGCCCCATTGCAACAAAGACCAATAACCTTGTAAGATTCAATTATCGCCATTATGTGTCACAAGCAACTAATCTTCTTTTCCCCCCACGAAGGTTTTTGTAGTACCCCAGATTTCGTAATTATCCACCTAGGCAATTGGTGCCCTTCGACAAAGTGGCAAGCAACTCCGAGAAAATCAATCATGGATCCCATGCCAGACGGAAGAGGTCCACAGTTATCCGCCCTTTACCATCCATCCGCTCGGTTATTCAAGACTTGACTTGCAGAAGGGAAGGGACATGAACCTCTTCCAGCCGGTCCGACATCGCTCTTACTGCTGGATGGACAAAAGTTGGGCGGGATACTGTGCAACGAGGAGATTAGAGACATATATGACGTTGGGCCGCAGCCCTCCCTTTCTCAAACATTGTTACTCCCCCTCAACACCATCATCAAGCATCGTGACCATGGCCCCCGCGACCCACGCCTCCGAGTTCCCCTCGAACCCCGACGCGGGCAAGCACCAGATCAACCTCATCCGCGGCTGGCCCAACCCCTCCCTCCTCCCCACCGACCTCCTGTCCTCGGCCGCCCAGCGCAACCTCGCCGACCCCTCCATCTACGTCCCCGCGCTGCAGTACGGAGCCGACGCCGGCTACCAGCCCCTGCGCGAGGCCCTGGCCACATGGCTGTCGGAGCACTACCGGGTTGAGCGGGACCCGGAGCGCATCTGCATCTCAGGCGGCGCCAGCCAGAACGTCGCTTGCATTCTGCAGAGCTTCACCGATCCCAACGTCACTCAGGCCGTGTGGTGCGTTGCGCCGTGCTACCACCTCGTCTTTCAGATCTTTCGTGATGCTGGTTTCGAGGGCCGGTTGAAGGCGTTTCCTGAGGATGAGGAGGGTGTTGATATTGAGGCGTTGGAGGAGAAGCTCGCCAAGTTTGAGGAGAACCCACCAGAGGCCAAGGTAATAATGACACAAACAGCTTGTAGACGCTTGCACTAACATGTGCGATAGCCTCGCTTCAGCGATCCAGGAGAGTATCGCAAGCATTACCGCCACATCATCTACACCGTGCCAACATGTTCCAACCCATCTGGCAAGACAATGTCCCTCCGCCGTCGTGAAGCCCTGGTACGGGTAGCGCGCAAGTACGACGCCCTCATCATCTGCGACGACGTCTACGACTTTCTCCAGTGGCGCATCGACAGCGACCCAGCCAAGATCTCCGAACACCTAGGTCCGAACGAGCACCCGGACATGCTGCTACCGCGGCTTTGCGACATTGACCTCGCCATGGGTCAGGCGGAGAATGATCCCCAGAGATTTGGACACGCTGTGAGCAATGGTTCCTTCAGTAAGCTTGTCGGGCCTGGTGTGAGGACTGGCTGGCTCGAGGGATCGCCTGCGTTTGCTCGGGGTCTGTCGCAGACGGGAGCGACTCAATCAGGAGGCTCACCGAGTCAATTCTGTGCCTCCATCATGGCCGACTTGGTCCAGTCCGGTGCTCTCCAGGAGCGCCTCGCCACGACACTACGGCCCAGACTGCAACATCGACACCGCGTTCTAATGCAGGCGATTCACAAACACCTGGCTCCCCTCGGTGTTGGAATACGTGAGGCTGGGCTTGTAGATGGGAGTGTGTACGGCGGCTACTTTGTATGGCTAACGCTTGGTCCTGGCGTGTCTTCAAAGTTGGTAGCTGATGCTGCCATTTCCGAAGAGAACTTGGTCGTCGGAAACGGCACCATGTTCCAAATACGTGGCGAAGAAACCTGTGCGAATCTCAACAGCGCCGTCCGGTTAACGTTTTCCTACGTGCCTGAAGAAGATCTGGTTGAAGGCGTCGAAAGGTTGGCGGCAGTGCTGCAGAGAGTAAAGGCTGACCCAGCCAAATACGAGGAGTTGAACGGGGAAAGCGATGCTGTGAAAGCCCATAAATATGTTTAATATATCATCCGCCATGCTGTTCTATTTCATGTCTTGTCCCCGACTCTTGCCATCGTTCACCTCCTATTTCTTAGAGAAGAAAGACATGATGTTTCCTTGTCCCTTTGGAGCAGGCTTCTTGGCCTTGGATCCTGATGATGACGGGGTTGGAGTTGGCGCTGGCTTCTTCGTCACCGGCTTCGGAGCCTCCTCCTCTGAGAAGGATTCCCAGCCTTCCTCTTGGATCGTGACTTGAATAATGGTTAGCATCTGAGCCTGTAACCCGGCCACTTGGTTATGAACTTACCCATGTACCCCTGGTCATCCAGGATACGCTTCTTCTTCATCACTCGTCTCTTTCCTCTTCTGCGCCCATCTCCGCTACTCGATATCACCTCCGAAGGCTTCTTCTCCTTGGGCTCCTCAGGTTCTGGCTCAGGTTCGGGTGCCTCTTCCATCTCTTCGTCCTCCTGCTCCTCTTCCTTGTCTGAATCTTCCTTATTGTCCTCCTCATCGTCGTCCTCCATCATTTTCCGCAGGGCATCTTCGCGCTCTTGACGCTTTCTCCTGACTTCCTCGGCGTCCACTGCAGGCTTTGACTTGGAGGCGACAATATCAGAGTCATCCGCTTCACCATCATCTGAGAGGGCCATGGAAGTGTCCTCCTCCTTGGGAGCTGGCTTCGGCTTGGGTGGTCGTGCAGCTGCCTTGGCGAATGACTGCATAATGCTTCCTGCCATGCCCTTCTTCACGGCTGGCTTCTTCGAGCCACTGGGGGCCGGCGTGCCCTCCTTAGATGAGGAAGCTGATGGTTCCTTCTTGACTGGTTTGGCCTCCACTGCCTCCGACTTGGCTGTTGACGACTCTTCCTTGACCTTTGCAGCCGGCGCCGGCTTGGACGAAGCAGGTTCTTGCTTGACAGCCTGTGAGGTAGCTGGTGAAGGAATCTGCGGGCGGCCCTTGCGATCTCTCTTTCGAGCTTGAGGGTTGCTGATGATTCCGTACTTCTTCGACGCCGCGGAAGCATCTTCATCTTTTCGGTACTCCGATAGCTGCGCTGAAGCATCTGACAAGAGGGAGAGGTCCTTTTGGGGATGAGGCGCAAGACTGTAGACATGAATTGAAGTGACTTGTTGGTAGTCGGCCAGGATATCTTTGACGAGATTAGTGAACAACCATTGATTGGTATAGAGTCAAGGGTTAAGCTACCACTAAGCTCTTCCTCCCTGGCAAGGGTCAAGGTCGTGATGGGTACCGTCTCTGAGAGAGCCTCATTCTCGGGCGCTGAGCTTGCCATCTCGACATCTCCATCAGACTCCTGATTGTCTGAGCTCCTGGTGCCATAGACAAGGTAGGTTGCGTGGACCGAGTTGGCACGAGAAGCATTTTGGGACTTGTGAAAGTCATAGAGCATCCTAGGAAATGATCAGAAATGCGAACCAGCTTGTTCTTCTTCTGAACTTACTCCTTTGCAGTGTTCACATGAACATCCAAGGCTCTGCTGAGGACACGATATGTGATCTGCATCATGTTAGCCCTGCCATCAGCCGCAGAAAAGGGGCTCTATCGAGAGCATACCGGTCGCTCTTCACTGAGCAGGCGATCTGCCAGAAATTTCCTGTGCTCGTCCATGATGCTGCGATTTTAAATGAAAAACTCCTTCTCGTCGACCAGGCCAAGCAAGAGGAAGAGAAGGGAAGAATTTGAACAAGATCCGCGTTACGGCTTGACCGTGGAAATCGTGGTATCCCAGAGACGCCAATTGCAGGACGCGTAGAGTGGACGCGCTCTCACGTGCAATCTGGCCAAGACAGGAAGGTGCGACCCGCTTTAGCACATATATATGCTCCAATCCGGTGGTTCGAAATTCTAGAAATTGGTACTTGCAGGCGTCATTCGAGGCATCGCGTCTAAGCGCGACAACCTGATTCGAACCAAGATTTCTTCCCCGGGCAACCCCTCCTCGTATACAAAGTTCCTTGTCACCTCATAGGATTGATGCATAAAACATCCAGGGGCTCCGAATACTCGATCGACTCACCAGACCAGCCATACAGCCAAGCTTCATGGCCAACCACGATGTCCCCGATTCGACCGACTGGCTGTCAACGCCTCTCGCAGGTCTCGCCGCTGTTGAAAACGCCCTGCGCTGCCAGGTGTGCAAGGACTTTTACAAGACGCCCATGATCACATCCTGCTCCCACACTTTCTGTTCGCTATGCATTCGGAGAGCCTTGTCCAACGACAGCAAGTGTCCGCTCTGTCGCACATCAGAGCAGGAGCTAAAGCTGCGGAGCAACTGGTCAATGGAGGAGGCCGTGGAGGCCTTTGTCAAGACCAGAACGGTGGCTTTGGAGCTGGCGCGCAATGGGGGAGCAGCGAATGCTGTACCTAAGCGAAAGGCCGAGAACGATCACCACGAGTCAGACGATGCGCCAGAAGGCAAGCGGCCACGGACATCAACTCGACCAAGAAGATCTCGAACCCATACACCTTCTTACGCAGTACCTACAGAAGAGGACGAGGTGGTGGAAGTGCCAGATGATGACGACTACGTACCAGAGCCTGGTAAGATCAACACTGTTCAGAGGAAACAAGATGGAACACTAATAATGCCAACAGGGGACGGACTTGTGCCTTGTCCCGTCTGTCAAAGTCGGATGAAGGAGTGGCAAGTATTCAAGCATCTCGAAACTTGCACAGGCCCGAAACATCCACAAAGAAAAGCCGGAAGCAGCTCAACCTCGTTTGGCAACCAACGTCAGACGAAGGCCCTCGAACGACTACCGACGATGAGCTATTCCATGTACAAAGATCAAGCACTACGCAAGAAGCTAGGAGAACTTGGTATTTCCAATCAGGGTCCTCGCATGCTACTCGAGCGCCGGCACAAAGAATGGGTGACACTTTGGAACGCCAACTGTGACGCAGCAAAGCCAAAGAAGCGCAACGAATTGCTGCACGATCTGGATGTTTGGGAGCGAACACAGGGAGGAAGAGCACCGACAACTGGCCGGGCGGCGCAGAATGCCGCCATCATCAAGGACAAGGACTTTGACGGTGCGGCTTGGGCGGCGAAGCATGACGACTCGTTCAAGGATTTGATTGCGAGCGCAAGGAAGAGCAGACTCGAGGCGAAAAAGAAGGCCGAAGAGGCTGCGAAGGAGTCGAAATCTGAAGCTGCTTCTAAGGAACAGGAGAAGCTGTCGAGTTCGGAACAAACGCCTTCACAAGCACCATCACAAGCGCCGTCACACGAGCAGCCTGCGGTCTCATCAAACGTGGACCCAATACAGGATCCAAGCTGGGCGCCAACTGTCACTCAGCAAGAGGACTCAAACCCAGTCAATTCGACAGCCGCTTACATGCCGCCTCCAACGACAATGGCGGCGGTAACACAGGCGCCTTCAGGTGTTCCGGAGTCATACTACGCGCAGAACCCGTACCCTTACCACACCGACATTCACCCGCATATCCCCTATTCTACATCCCAACCATACTATACTACTCCCTCATACCACCAAAACCCCGACGCGGGCATAGGGAATCAACCCTTATACTACAATCCAGATGGGCCAGCCCAACCTTGTACATGGCCCCAGCACCCAAGCAGCCAGCCATGACAGGCGAGCAACATGGCAGGGCAGTGAGCTTGGGCGGAACATAGAAGAAGGACGGTGCATCGAGATACCATTTGATGATATAAAGACGTGGAATAAAAACAAGGTATAGACTCTAATGAACAATTGGCCCCCGTGGCTTTACATATAGCCCATAACGCCCCCGGATATCCTAGATGCAGTGATCATATACGCACGTGAATAGTTGGACTCGGAATGAGTCCCTTCCCCCTTCTTCCTGGTTTCCTCTATATCGCCAGATTCGCGATTCCAGTTTCCGACGTCGGCGTCCGAGCCTTTTCGCGGATCTCGTCGGTATCTGCTGGCACCGCTGGCAGCGCGTCGAGCTTCTTCTGTACCTCGGCCGCCTCCTTCTCTTCCCTTGCCTTCTGCTCCTCTGCCTCCTTGCGCTGTGTCACCTTCTCCTCCTTCTCGCGTTCCTGTGCCTCCATCGCCTCCAGCTCGTCGTCGAGCTCGCCCTCGTCCACCACTGCGCCTGTCGACTCGGCCAAGATAGCGCCCACCTCGTCGGTCGAGGTCATCTGCTCCCGCAGACGATCCATAACGGTGTCGACCCGATCCGCGCTGCCGACTTGGGCATTGAGGCTGGCCAGCGCATCGGTGGACGTCTCCATGACCTTGACGAGCTGGATGTTGTCAGCGGCCTGCTCGAGCTTGGCAGCCACTTGCTCGAGTTGGTTGAGGGTGGCGTAGCGAGTGGCGAGGGACGACTCGGCGAGTTTCTTTGATTTGAGGGCTGCAAGTGCCGCGATGCGGTTCTTGCGGGTGACGGCATCCTTGGCGGTTTGTGCGAGCTCGTCAATGCGTGTGTTGAGAAGATCAGTCTGATGCTTTAGACTTTCTGTCACTTCCTTGAGGGAAGCAATAGCGGCATCTTCCTCTGTGATGCCGCCTTGCTCACCAGATCCCTTGATCCGAATTGTCTTTCCGTCATATTCGATAACTCCCTTATCGCGAGAGAGGAACTTGAGCAGCACATCCAGGTCGGTATCTGTCAAACGCTGATCCTCAACCAGGGCTGTTGAGAATGCCTTTTGGAATTGCGCTTTGCTAAAGACGCGATCAAACCTTGAGCTTCTCTCCGCCATGAGGTCGCCCAGCTCCTTTGCCGCGGCCTCGACGTTCTTGACCACCACGTACTTGCCAGTCGGCAGCTTATCATCTCCCCTAGACGGATCCACCACTCCGAGCTGGCGCAGGGTCCAGCCCATGAGGTTCCACGGCAAACTTGACCAACTGCTTTGGTATATGCTCTGTTGTGATT
Organism: Fusarium vanettenii 77-13-4; assembly: GCF_000151355.1. Taxonomy (NCBI): domain Eukaryota; kingdom Fungi; phylum Ascomycota; class Sordariomycetes; order Hypocreales; family Nectriaceae; genus Fusarium; species Fusarium vanettenii. The sequence goes on along the minus strand of NW_003315865.1, from coordinate 88,306 downwards.
TATCGAAGTCGTTGAGGGGCATGAAGTCTCGTCCAGCGGTCGCCTCGCGCACGACGGTACCCAAGGCCAGCGGTTGGCCAAACTCCTTAAACTCGAGGGATCGCAGTAGTCCATCGTCGAGATTCAGGACAAAATGGTCGGGTTCCGAGCCGCGGTGGGAGATGAGGCCTCGAGCGACGAGATCGGAGAGGGCCTGGCGCCAGGCGGAGATGTTTGCTTGGTAGCCATCTGGGTTCAGTGTGCGTTGGGATCGAAAGTCTGAGTACCGTGCGGGCAATCTTGACCTAAAGGAAGTACACGGTTAGCAAAGAGATTCCAGATATAGTATGTGGGACAAGTAAAAAGGGCGGTTGCTACCTTGCGAAGCTGGGATCATTTTTAATGAGGTAGTCGGCGAGCTCGCCCATGATGGAGTCGGGCACGCTCAGATGCGCCGGCGATGATGTTTGATAGAGTTGAAATCGCAAAAAGTTAAGGGGGGCGTTTCTAGAAAGCTCTGTTCATTAAAATCGCGGTCCCTAATCGTTGAAGAAAAAAGTCGAGGTTGCAATCAAAGGGTGAAGGATGACGACACATGTGACGCCGTGAATGGGAGACAGATCATTTGTTGGTGGTGGGATGAAAGTGGCTTGCTTGTCGTCAGGGACGATGGCTGATGGGGTTTAGTGGCTTGATAGCGAGCCAGCGCTTATCGGTTAGTGGTCAGGGACCAACTACAACACCAAATCCAGCATCACGACTTCCAGGCACAATACATTCACATATCTAGGTAGCCAGATTGTGGTTGAAAACTTGATTGAATTCAGTTTCGAGTTCTCAGCAGAATGTAGAAGAAATAAGATTCCAACTCAAACTTTGATCCATGAAAACGCCGGTCACTCTGACAACACCATTCAACCCCAAACACCGATGCTGTGGTCTGTATGGGACGACGCCCTCAGACGAGTTTTAGGGAAATCCTCAGATGAACTCTAGAGAGTTCTTTAGATAAATTTCTGAGAAAGAAAAAGGACCTAGAAACGCCCTCTTTCTCTCTGTTCCAGTTCCATCTAGGAAACCTCCGAGAACTGAGTGAATTGGATCTTGCCATCATTCTCAGCAGCATCCATGCGCTGTCTGTACAAAGCCCTTGCAAGCTTGTACGCCTCTTCGGCTTCCTTCATCTCCTCCTCAGCAAATGCCTTGGCTTCAGTGATGAAGTCAACCTTGTCTCTAGAGTGACCTAGGCCATCAGGGGAGGCACTTCGACCGACCCGATTCAGGGTGTTCTCAAGAGTCGGGGTGGGAGTCGTAGTAGGAGCAGAGCTAACCATAGTGGCGGCAGCAGCGAGGAGTAGAGTGAAATAGTTGATGATTCGGACCATTGTTGTGGTGTTTTGTTGGTCTTCAGTTGTGAACAGAGAGTAGACTCAGGTCGTGGTTATGAAGAGTCGAAGATGGAGTTGTGGTGAAGTGTTGATGAAGTTGTGATGAATTTGGTAAAGTTGATAACTTGTGATTGATGATGGAAGTGGTATGAGAAGATGTAAAGTGGAAGAGAACTGCAGTCCTCGAGGGATGGATGGGAAGATATATATACACACGAGGCTCCATGTTTGGGCCCTGGATGACAACGTTTTCCATGCCTTGATTGAATTTGTTGGGAATCGTTTCAGCCAAACTTTGGTGTTGATGATTGACTTTAACTTAGATGCGAGTGCCTTGTGACCGTTCTCCCTGGCATGGTGCTATCGCCACCACATGGAAGCCAGTGCATTTGTCTCATAAGCTCTCTGGGCAAGCGAGTGCCTTATTCGCTAAACCTTCAGCCCTTTCTTGTTGGCGGTTCAATTCCAGACTCTCTGAAGGTTAAGGCCCCTGGGCAAAACAACAAGATATATCCCACCAGAATGGGTTCAGATGCTATAAAGACACAGATCCGCCATAATTTGGGAAGATAATGCCCAAGCTCAACAAGAGAAATTTTTCTGATGATTCGAGAAGAGTCCATACGAGATTACCTTTTCTCAACACAGTTATGACCAGCCTTTGAGGCCATGTAAATCATCAAGGGAACTTCGTAGCACCTTTTTACCAATTTCCCGGAACTCTAAACTATTTCGTAATCCGCAATCTAGAACACAAGAAAGAAACTTGATTACTTGCTACTGGTTACAAAGTCTTGAGCGGGTCTGAGGTATTGATTGGCCGCCCAGGCAGTTATTGGATCATTGCATCTTTCAGAAAGTCGACTACGATGAGATCACATATCTCAGATCACACGGGGGAAGAAATGATCATTCGTGATTCTTCTCATCAAGCTCTCAGGAATGACTCTAAAATTAGGCATCAAACAGCTGGATGCAAAGAGTCACGATGCCCGAAATGGTCAAAGTTTACTCCCCTCGGTGTTCTGAGGCGCAACACGTTCGCCGTTGAACTCGGAGCGGGGCAGTTTGAATAGTTGGGGTCTTTGACTTTCGGCATAATTTTCCACCTTCTGGAGTCTGCCCATATCTTCCTAGTCAGGTAGCTTGACAGACGTAGCCCGGGGAACAAGTGATTCTCAGCATGGACGACCACACCCCCAAACCATCGACTTGGGGGTGACGGTGAAGAGTTCATGCCATATCACCACAACATTAGTTACATATGCCATAAAATGAAACCATGTCAATTCATTGACCGCAAGTACGAAGGAAGTATCGTATATCATTATTCCAGGCTACAGCCGTTGTCCCTCAAATTCACACCCCAACATCCCCAATGAACCCCCAACCCCACCCCTAGCTACCTCAATGACGTCTGAACCATGAACGTCCATCAAAGGAGGGGCTGAGGGGTCCATTCTCCTCACCAAGCACCAAGCGGCTTCTTCGTCACTTTGGCCGGGGATAAGGCAACCTACACAACATGTGATAGGCTAGAAATCCCTGTCTAGTAATCCCGATAGCCAAGGTTGAGAGGTCATGATTCGCGGGGTAAGAAAAGTGCGCCCTCTCAGTCAAACTCCAACGACATGTAGCTCAAGTTCGTTATCAAAAGTACCGTCGCTAACAATTCCCCCTCCACTATTCCGTGTGTATCCTTCCAAAGCCGAACCACGGCTTTGCTAAGATAGCGACCCGTAGATACCTGCTAGCCTCAGCAAGGATCCAGATACCTTGACGACCTCGTTCTGTTCCTCTCTTGACTCAGCGTTTTCTGACTCCTTGTCACGTTTATCCCAATCAATTGAACCCATTTGCGGCTCTCTCTCATCTCCATCAAATCACATCATCCTCACTCTTCTCCACCTCCTCACTCGGCCCTAGTCCGTCCGAATGAACACCACCCGTCGTCTCTTCACCACCGCATTGACAACCCTCAACCTCTCGCTCTCACGCCCGACTTCACTCACACCTCTTATCCGTCCCCTCTTCACCCGTCGCACAATGGCTTCCGCAGCTGCCAAGCGTCTCGCCGGCAAGACCGTTGTCGTCACCGGTGCCTCCTCCGGCATCGGCCGCTCTACGGCTCTCGAGTTTGCCCGGACGGCGCCCAGCAATGACCTCCGGCTCATTCTCACGGCTCGCCGTATTGACTCACTCAAGGAGCTTGCTGATCAGATCAAGAGCGAGGTTGGTGAGGGCGTCAAGGTGCTGCCTTTTAAGCTCGACGTGAGCAACCCTACCGAGATCAAGGGCTTTGTGAACAACCTGCCCGAGGAGTGGAGGAACATTGACGTCCTCGTCAACAATGCGTAAGTCTCCTTTCCCGCTCATTTCTCGGATGAGTAACTCATACATCATAGTGGCCTCGTCAAGGGCGTTGCTCGGGCTCCCGAGATCGCCGAGGAGGACATTGGCGTCATGTTCAACACCAACGTCACCGGCCTCATCAACATGACTCAGGCCGTTCTCCCCATCTTCCTCGCCCGCCCCGACGGAGGCCACGGCGACATCATCAACGTCGGCTCTATTGCCGGCCGTGAGCCCTACCCTGGCGGCTCTATCTACTGCGCTACCAAGGCCGCCGTCCGCAGCTTCTCTGAGAGCTTGCGAAAGGAGCTGATCGCCAGCCGTGTCCGAGTTATCGAGATTGACCCCGGTCAGGTTGAGACTGTAAGTCGAGCATCCATTCATCAAGTTTCCAACTTGTTTCTAACAGACCTCTAGGAGTTCTCTGTTGTGCGATTCTACGGAGACAAGTCCAAGGCTGATGCTGTGTATGCGTAAGTCAACTCTCACCAGTCCTTTACAAGACATCATCTTCAGAGGATATCAAGAGCTGACAATCCTTCCAGTGGATGTGAGCCCCTCACTCCCGACGACATTGCCGAGATTATCGTCTTCACAGCCACCCGTCGAGAGAACGTGGTTGTCGCCGACACCCTCGTCTTCCCCAACCACCAGGTAAGAAATCTCGCTTCTCAAAGTATCACAAAATGGCTGACACCTGTTAGGCTGGCGCAGGTATTCTTCACCGAAAGGGTGCTTAAGTTAGATAGACAAAATAAGACAATAGAATTCATGTATAAAAGTGCATTAGGGTCCCAATGTCATGTTAAAGACGGAATATCAAGGTATATTCATATTCGTAAGTTTGAATCCAGGGCTACCACCACTATCGGACAATCTACTTGTCCAGTGCATCCTGAGAATGACATACCATGAGGCAGTGGCCAAACCGTCAAGCCCTCTACATCTCGCCGAAGCTCACATGAATGTTCGAAAAGTTCTCTTGCCCAAAACCCATTTGCCCCCGAAGGAACAAGAGAGACCACGAATGGTCTTGGGTCACAGGCCTTCTGAGTTCGATAAAGTTTCATCTTCCAACGTTCCGTTAAGAACCCATTCTGGGGTGAATCGGGCCCTTGCCGTCAACAAGTGACAGCACCGCTGGGTGAGCATGTAGCTCGGTTTCATTCACATCAGCACAACGAAAGGCGGACACTGTCACGCGCGAGAGGCTCCTGCACCAAAAAGACCGGGAAATAGTAGTCGTGATTCGTCACCTACTTTGCTTTTGTTTGTAAGCCCTCAAGGAATGAAGTCCTGCTCAGGGCACCAGCTGTTCCTTTCCCCAGACGCCTCGCTAAGAAAAACACCAAAAGAATGGCCCTAAGAATATCGTCAAAGAAGTATGCCATTACCCGCCTCAGATTGTGCAGTCGCATCATGGCGGTAGACAAGAGAGCGAGAGTATAGCAGGTTCCATCTGTCTAGTCCCCAGAATGTTGGAACAAAGGCGAGATGGACTCGCCGTAGTGGTTGCGCCGAATGGCCTCAGCCAACAAGAACGAGAGGTCGAGCACCACCAGTTTGCTGATGTTGCGTGCCCTGTCCTTATCAATGGGGAAGCTGTTGGTGACAACAATCTGGTGGATGCACTCGCATGCTTGCAGTTGTTCGAGACTCTCTCCGCCAAAGATGCCATGAGTCGCCATGCAGTACACCTTCTTGGCCCCGCCCTTCTTAATCACGGTCTCAGCGGCAGCAATCCAAGACCCGGCCTTGTCAATCATGTCGTCCACGATGAAGACGGTCCGGTTCTTGACGTTTCCGACCAAGGTGATCATGTGCTCGGCGTTGGGATTTTCCAACGCATTGTCCTCCTCATCGGAGCTGCCTGCCGCATCACCGGATCCTCCAAGAGATTGAGGCTCGGGGGCAAAGAACGATGACGCATGGGACATGGTCATGGGATCCTCGTCATGTAGACTGACATCGGCGGCGGATCGATCAGGGGAGGGGAAGTCGTCCTCAACAATACGGCCCTGGACTAGGCGGCCATGTGTGACCTCGTGTGCCTTGTGGTCATCATAGTCGGCCTCGCCGTCCACTGATGGTTCGGGCGATCGAGCTGGGGGTGTAACATTGTCATCCGCGGACTCGGCAAGACTCAGGTTAGAAGTGCGGGCCGACGAGCCATTAACTCGCTTAGGGGAGCCCTGCAGATCCGTCACAATCCGCGAGGTTCGTGGAGGAGTAACATCCCTCTTAGGAGTCTTCTCCCGCTCGGGTGCTGGCTCACGGGCGCCCCGGTTGGGAACGGGTCGGCTCGATTCCAACGCTGGTTGGCTATCGACACTATGATCGAAGTGTCTCATGATCATACTAGCCGTCATGTTGCTGACACGCTTCCGATCTGTGGTGACGATTCCAAAGTTGAGCTTGAGCGCATCGGCAAGCGACGTGACTCGCTTGGTTCCTCCCGCATTCTTGGAAACAACAACCGCTTCGCGCCAGTTAGGGACGTTGTGGCGGATCCATTTAGCGAGGATGGGCTCGGCATGGAGGTTGTCGACGGGGCATTTGAAGAATCCCTGCATCTGGGATGCATGAAGATCGACGGTGATTACATGCTTGACACCAGCAACACCCATCAGGTTGGCAAGCATGCGAGCCGTGATAGCACCTCGGTGGGACTTCTTCTTGGACTGACGGCTATAGGGGAAGTAAGGGAGGACGGCTGTTGGGCAGCGATGCCAAGTCAGCCTACGGGATCTCAAATGGGAAGAGATAACCACGAACCAGTGACCTTGTTAGCAGAGCCGCCCTTGCATGCCGAGATCATGATGAGAAGCTCCATGATGGAGTCATTGATGCTAGAGCTTCCAGACTGGACGACAAAGACATCCTTCTCTCGGACGCTTGTCAAGATTCTGACACTCGTCTCGCCCTTGAGAATCGGTTAGCCTCGAGAGTGTGCATTGAAATGCCATTGATTGATCGGAGACACCAGCGCCCTAGAAGGTGACAAAGGAATGCGGCCCAGGGATGGTGACTCCAAAGATCAATGGCGATAACGGCGAGGGGAAGCTCACATTGGAGAACTTAGTAAGCTCGGCGCTGGCAGGTAGCATACCCAGATTCTCACAGATCTGGCCTGTGAGAACTGGGCATGAATTGCCGGCAAAGATCAGGGTGTTGCGCATCTTGGGCAGCCCATCAATCGATGCGTGAGGATGAAGCGTGGAAAGATTGAGTGGGAGAGAAGGTTGGGAAAAAGCTGCGTTGCTCAGGTGGGAAGCTTTTTTTTTCATGGACGCGGTACAGAGCACCGTGCGAGCCGAGCCAAGCCACTTCTGCGCACGGGACCCAGTGTGCGCCGTATTGCTTTTTTTTAGCGGCCGCACGGCAACAGTTTGGGTTACGCAAAGGGTTATCGGCGGCTCTCAGCCAGTCGTTATCTGCGGTGTCATACAGTGCCAAGCACTGTCCTTGCATCTGGAGGCCCCGCCGTCGGTGACCAAGCGGGGCATTTCGGAAAGTGCGTCACAGCCTCGCAACCGGAGGCCGGAATCCTTGCGAAAGCATCCAGCCGGTCGCCTCTGTCGCGTGTGTTGCCTTTAACGGATCGCTCAATGCGTGACAACGTCTGACTTGGAGGTTTTCTAGAAACGGCCAGCATTGGATCTTTCCCTTGAGGCCAATCTTTCGTTTTAGATTCCCAGCTTCAATGAGAGGGCACAGCGAGTCCAACAACCACTCTCGCAATGGGCATCCCTCATCTCATCTCTACCCTAGAACCCTATGCGGTTCATGGAGTTCTTGACAACGATCGAGTAGTCATTGATGGCCCTGCCTTGGCATACCACATTCTTCACATCTGCAATAGACATGGCATAGTCCAGCCCTCATACCAGCTCCTTGGGGATACCACCATCGCATGGCTAGATGAACTCGTCAGTCGTGGTGTAAGTGTGTGAGTTGCCATTCCTTCTAAGGGAGCCCAAGCTAACTCGAGCAAATCAGTGAAGCCATTTACTTCGATGGCCATCTTCCACGAGCAAAGCGACTAGTCCGGATGGAGAGAATGGTGAAAAGCCTCAATCAGCTCAAAACATTGCACTCCAAAGACCCAAGTGGCTTCTCTCCGGCCGACTTTTCAACTGTCAAGGAGACTCCCCCAACACTTTTCTCCTCCACACAACCTCTAGGAAAGCCGTTTCTACCACCTAGTTTCCATGTTCCAGCAATTATCGATGCGCTACGATTTTGCTCACGCTACACAAAATTGGTACATCTCGTCCCTGGCGAGGCCGATGCATACTGCGCCCAGCGGCTTTCGAAATCTGGAGGCATAGTTATCACCGCGGATTCAGACCTGCTGGTGCATGATCTGGGCCATGGCCGTGTCGTGTTTCTTCGCGATATCTATCTTGATGGCCAATCGAGACTGGCGTGTGCAAGCTTCTCCCCTGCGCATATCTGCGAGAAGGTGAAGCTCTCGCCTACCTCTGAGATCTGCCGGCTAGCTTACGAGCGTAAGCGCTCGCCTCATTCTACACTTTCTCAGCTTCTGCGAGATTGTGCCCAGGAAGTTGCTGACACAGCGGGTTACGCGGAGTTCCGTCACGAGTATCTTGATCATGAGACAGCACCACTACCAGTGTCAATTGCAGACAGGGAGATCCAAATTGGGACATTGGATCCCCGGATATCAGAGCTGATTCTACAGCTGGGCAACCAGGATGTCCAATCAAATGATCCAAATGGCGACATGATGTTTCTACCCATCCTCCTTGAGAACCCTTCGCGTGGGAGTGCCTGGGAGCAGAGTACCCCTATCCGCCAACTGGCTTATACAGTTGCTCGATGGATTATCCCCGGCTCATCGTCAACCGTCCAAGAGTACCGACGTGTTAACACGAGCGTGCAAAAAGGCCGACAAGTGCACATGCTACCTAAAGAAGCTGCAAAGGCGTGGGCTCAAGACCTCACAAGCCTGATGTCCGAGATCAATGGAGAGTCAGAGCGCGATGCAGTCCAAACATGGCAGATCCTTTGTTTAACCGTGGACATCAGACACTGTCGCGAGGAAGGCAAGAAATCTCATATACTGCAGATTCTTAAGGAATGCTCGCAGCGAACAGCGTTCAAAAGAGTCTCTTGGGACATCATCCACTTCGTTGCTCAGCTGCAGGCGGCGTACTACTCGTTCCGCCTTCTTAAACAGGTCATATCCCTTGCATCAACCGAGGAAACGATGCCGGAGCTACATAGCATGCTTTCTTCCCTCCCATCCCTGGCCGAGTTTCCAACTATTGAGAGTACCCTAGAGTTTCTGCGAAAGAGCGTCGAAGCGCAGATGTTGAAAACCATCACTAGGCTAGTACCATTACCAGACACATTTACTGAAGAGCAATCTGGGAGAGCTTCGGCACCCAAGAAGCGGAAGGCAGCCAAACAGAATGGTCGCGGCAGGAAGGCCGGACCTGGAAACACGGCCACACGCAATCTGTTTGATGTCTTGTCCCACGACACATGAATATGGTCGTGATCACACATAATGTACATGATTGACTGTCTGGTCTGTTTCCCATGTCACCCGACAATCAAAGTTCAACAATTCCCAAAAACATGTCCCCGACCGTTTATCTTGTATCCGTAGGCCTATCTGCCATCCCCGTTACGCCACTACCATGACCATCCTTCCCAGGTGTACATCAGTCGTCTCAACATGATTCTCATCTATTCATCCATTTCGTGTCTGCCCGAGTCCATGAATATCGTCCAGCAGCTTCGATAAGGGGCTTTCCTCCTCCTCAACATCATTCACGTCCCGAAGGAGCTCTTCCTGTGAGCTACCATTCCCAGCCGATCGGATGATTTTCCATGCACGCCGGAACTCATCTCGGATAGATACAATACCATTGTGTGTGACAGTTCGAGCGACGTTGTGGTCCAGCTCGAAGGGGTCCTCGATAGCAAATAGATACCGGTGCCGGATTTCCTTGAACTCGTTGTTCTTGTTTGCTGTGTTCACTTGCTTGGACTGCACGCCTTCGTCAGATGTGACTTGCCCTTTGGGGGCAGTTACCGGTGTAGACGTTTTTTCAGTTTGTGGTGGAGGGTGAGGACCGGCCCCTTGCGCATCTAGCACTATGACAGTCTTTGCACCTGTCCAGCCCTTGTTTTGTTTGGTCAGCAACCCGCCTGGTGTACGCAAACTGAGAACGTCTCTGCCCCAATCGAAACCTCGGCTTGATAAGGTGCTCAGCATCGTACTATGAGCATAGTACTCAAAGAAGCCACGGAGAAGATGACCGATTGTTGCGTTGTTGTGATTTAGTTGATTTGCCTGAGCAAGACCCAGTATTTCCTCTTCGTTGCGCCAGAACCGGATGTCGTGACCACGGCATAGTGTTGCTTTCTCCAGCTCGGCAGGCGACAGCCCTCGTGGGAGTGGAGGAGCCAGTTGTTGAAGATTGGGACTGACAAAGGGCTCTGCGACGTTGACTAGGTAGTGAAGTACCATCAACACATAGCCATAGCTGCTCAGAGTTCCACGGTATCCAGAGTTAATTCCACGCATTTTCGCCCAGTGCTTGACGAATAGGACCATTGGTCGCACCCGTGGGTCCGTGAGAGAGTAGCATCGCAAGAGCGCCGTGTTGTGCAGAGCCAAGTGAGCCGAAAAGTTGATATCACATTGCACACCTGCGCCCGTCTTAGGGAACTCTAGGCGATCGCGGTATCGGTCACGCGGCTGGTTGGGGGCTAGCTTGTGAGGGTCGGGGAGGGCCTTGATTCTCGCTACCAGACTAGAGGTTGCAGGTGTAAGAGGAATGATGAAGTCGGTATTCGTAGAAGATTCGTCTGACTGTTGGAAGGGGGCTCGGAGGAGGGCGATGTACTCTTTGATATCCGGGATCACGGACTCGTCGTAAATATCCTTCTCTATCGCTCGCTCGAATTCCCATGCCAGATGGATGGCCTTGTGCATACGGATGACGGCTCTGATTGGGATGTCCTCTGCCCGTGATGCGATGTGATCCGTTATAGTCTTTCGAATTTCCTCTTGATGGATGCCGTTCAAGTACTGAGTGACCACCAGACGGGTCCAGTCTGAGGCTGCGAGCTCGTTCACTGGCCGTAGAGCATTGGTTATACTCAGGGCTCGAGCAGAGTAGACAATGGGTGCTTCGTGTTGCGTTTGCTCCAGGGTCACAAACTGCACTGAAGGCGCCCTTTTCATCTTCTCAAGAGCCAGCTGAAGCTGCTTGGTGTAGAAAACAGGGTCGATGCCGAAGTTCAAATTCTTTTGAGTCTCTTCCCAGACTTCCATCGCTAGCTCAGCGAGAACACGAGGTTGTTGGGCTCGCTCCTGGACACCCCTCTCCTCCCAAAGTTGCCGGATCTGCTCACCCTCGATTTGAGTATAAACGCCGAGAAGGGACCGGTTGGATTGCCCATTATCGACGGATTCAAAGGTGAGAGATGGGTATCTGGCTAATCGGCCTCGAAGTTGCGGATCCGAGAGGCCAGCGACGAAGGCCTTGCAAACCCGGTTCAGAATGTCCCAGTCCTGATCTGCAAGATCGCGATAGTTGGACACCGTGACATCGCGACCACCCGCTCTACGGAGAACGCGCTTTGCCAAACCGTAATACGAGGCGAGGGTATTCTTGGGGCCCTGTTTGATATCGAAATTCTGAGGTTCTGCTGTCAAAGAGGTTGGCGAAGTGACCTCGAGAGACGTCGACGTCTTGGTTTCAAGACCATTAAGACCGGTCTGATCATTGTCGTGATCATGCTCGTCATCTTCCTGAGTCTCGTCAAGTCCGTTTTCCCATTTGAAGCGCTCTTCGAGAAGATCTTGTCGTAGCTTCTTGGGCGGATCTGAGCAAAGCTTGATGATAGGGACTCGAGTGCGGGTTAATAATCTGGCACCCAGGCCGGCATCCAAGAAGGCTTTTTCTAGTAAGCGTGGGATCTGAGAGCCGGGAGCATCAGGTTGGATTGGGGACATTGGGGATAACAGCCCAAGGTCCATGTCGGAGGCCTTCGTAGCAAACCCCGAGGACAGACTGCCAAAGCATTTAAGTTGGACCGAGAGTGGATCGAACTCTGCTTCTGGGTTTTGCTCTTTCTCACAACGGGCAATGGCCTCTTGGCTGATGGCTTCGATACGGCAACGGAAGGCCTCCTTCTCCGCAATCTCGGATCTCTCGATCTCAGAGTTGGAAACCACCTCAAAACAAAGCCGGTCAAGGAGAGAAGCCTGGGCGCTGATTTCCTCGGGGGAGAACTGGGGGTCGCGTCTGGAGTTGTAGAGATGCATACCGCCGCGACTAAGCTGCAGGGGCATAGAATCCGCAGGAATGCCTTGCTGTTGGCCATGAGTAGAACCATGTGGTCCAATTCCCTGCTGAGGGCCGTTCCATGAACGCTGACCATACGAACCGTTTTGGCGACCGTCGTAATGTGTCGTTCTTGGATGAGAATTGGTGTGCATGTGGCGCTGGTACGACTGAGAAGGTCGTGAGTAGTGTGAAGTCGGGCTCTGATAGGACCTTGCAGGCGGGGGTTGCTGAGGTCGAGGGTCAATGGGAATAGACAATTGAGAGCTCATCTGGCGTCTCTGTGCCTGGTTCATCCGCTTGCGCGATGGCTTGGATGGGGGAGCCATTGCGGAGGGCTCAGTCGGAACGTTGTTACCCATGCCATTGTGAGGCTTTGCGGCCAAGCCAGGAGCCGTAGCACGCGGCTTCAGAGAAGCCTGAGCTGGGACGCCCGAAGAAGGTTTGCTGGTAGGAGAATCCTGCGATGGCCCGTTGTTGGAGAGAATCAGGTTGCGAAGATGGTTCTCAAGGCCGGGCTGCTGGGGGCCGGTGGGCGCGCCAGGCGGCGGTTCTGGACGGTTGGATAGCATCGAGACCCGTCGGATGCAACACGCTGAACAAAGGAGTATCGTGAGAGCTTGACAGGATAATAGCTGTCTTGAGTCGGTAGTAGTGGGTAAGTTGGGGAGACCGGCTTAGATGGTTGACCAGGGTATGACTAGTCGCTTCTCAGGCAAAAGCACTTCGACACAAAGGAATTGAAAGCTCGAGGACTCTTAGCCCCTTAGGAAGAGAAGAAAATTGAAAGAGATGAAAAAGGGCCACGCGGCAGCCTGTAGCGATAATTGAGTGTCCAGGGAGCCATCCAACTTGAGGGAGGGATATGGATGTGGGTGTAAAGATACAGCCGGCTCTCTTTGGCCCATCACCTCGCTTGAGCGGGAAGGGGCAGCCTGTGGCCGGTCAAAGAAGGAGGGGTAAGGAAGGGGCAGGAAGGGATTGGATGCGGCACAATCGACGACGCAAGGACGGATGCGTGTGAAATGTTTTGAAAGAAATTGGGAATGAGGCGACAAAGTGATGCTGGATGATGTTCAGCAGCCGTCCCTGTTTGTAGGTCGAGGCTCTGCAACCCCACAAAATGCCCAGACAATTGCCCTTGCCAATGGACGGCCGGGTACAGTGCCAGACCTTGCGCACTAACTGTGTATCATATGCCTCTTATCAGAGTTCCACAGTGTGCGCCGGTAAGTCACGAACAGTATTAGAGCTTTCACAAGCACTGTAATCACCTGCAGTCCCAATGCTCCACTCAATTGAAATAAGAAAACCAGAGCTGTTACCGTCAAGAAGAAGCGCAAGCAAATTGACCAGGTGAAGTGAAACGTACAAAGAAAACCGTATCGCTGTGCATAGGTTCCCAAGTGATGGTGGGTCGCTTGATGAGCTTCCTAGAACAAAGCCCTTGCCAGCTTGCCAAGGCCAGTGGAAGTCGGTGCTCCCTTGGTACCTGGCCTGCCAGCTGGCGCGCACAGCCACCCATCCATTGTGGCTTGCTCGCTTGCTTCGCGCCTTTGTCATCGTCATACCAGCAGCAAGCAACACGACCTAGCGCTCCTCCTGCACCAACATCCACTTGTCAATAGAAATAACTTCCTCCGCCCCCTTCCTGACTTTTGTCTCTCAATCACCAGCAGATCGAGACGACCGCGACGTTATCTCCCATCGACATCTTTAGCATAGTCACCTCAATCCCGACGTGTTTGCTCCGTTGTTTGCGCCCGGCGCAACGCTAGGCTCCAGGCCCAGCCTGACCTGCTGCCTTGGTAGCACCCTCTGCAGAATCTATCATTCAAATCACCAGTAGATCACCGTCAAGATGAGCGCGCCGCCACCCGGAGGCCCGTCTGGCAGCGCGCCTGGCCACCCGAATGGGGCCCCGAAACAGAAAGCGAATCCTCTCCGACCGATGCGGAAGAAGCCACGCGCGAATCCCCTTGTTTCGCGAAAGGCCGGACCTAAACCTGGGGCGCAACCGAATGCTGGCTCACAGAATGGAATGAGGCCAAGTGCTGAAGAGCGGCGGAAGCTCTATGATGGATGGTCGGAGCCACCACCTGCCCAGTTTACCGACATCGCCATCATGACGACCAAGAAAGCTCTTCTCGACGGCATTCGCTACCACATGATGAAGTTCTCCCAAGCAAAGATGGGTGACAAGCCCATCGACCCATCCGATCAGGACGATTTCGCACGACCCGTCACGCTGCACCGACGAGACGCCCGTCAACCCCCTCCAGGAAGAGCCCCCAAGATAGAAGCTCCCGAAGCGCCACAGGTGGACGAGCAGGAGGCGGAGAGATTGGCCCAGATGAAGGCCGAACGAGAGGCTCAGCGCGCCGTCGACCAGGCCAAGATTGCGCCTGTCGCCAAGGAGCTCAACCCCAAGCGACCCAAGAAGCAAAAAGAGGAGAAGACAAACTTCAACAGGGCCCCGAAAACACAAGCTGCCAAGAAGGAATCCGAGCTACGATATGAAGAGGCGCTTCCATGGCATCTTGAAGATGCAGAGGGTAAGAATGTCTGGGTCGGTAGCTACGTCGCTGCTCTTTCCGAGTCGAATGTGGCTTTCATGATCGATCAGTCGGTCTTCCGCATGGTACCTCTTGAGAAGTGGTACAGGTTCACTTCAAAGCCCCCTTTCCAACCATTCACAATCGATGAGGCCGAGGCGTTGATGGGCAAGAAGGTGGACGTCGGTCGTTGGGTCATGAAAGACGAGGAGAAGAGGGCAGGCCGGCAGGATCTTGAGGCTACTCGACAGCTTCTCTACGGACGCGGCCCGATGGTCAAGACAGAGAGCGCTACTTTCAAGGCAGCCTCCAGGTCGGAAAAGCTGGAACATGACGAGATTGACATGTCAGGTGATGAGTTCCAAGACGATGACGAGGCCCCTCTATTTGAAAAGAACGATGATGAAGACACCAAGGACTCCAAGGATCGCATTCGACGCGAGCAACTGGGCGCCAATCTCTTTGGTGATGGTGACGAGCAGGAAGTCGACAGAGAGCTGGCTGAGGAGTTGAAGGAGGAGATTGAGCGACAAAAGCTTGGTAAGGCGACCAGAAAGGCGCTTATCAAGCGAGACCGAGAGGACATATATGAGAGTGATAATTCTGAGGACAACCCCTGGAGCAGCTCGGTAAGCATACCATAGGGATTTGTTGTTCGTGGACGAAGCAACGCTAATACGTGGATTAGTCTGATGATTCCGACTCCGATGAAGAGGAGAAAGGGGAAGAGGAGAAGAAGGATGAAGATAAGAAGGAGGAGGATGATAACAAGGCTGGCGAAAAGCCAAAGGGGTCTGGTACAAAGGGTACTAACACTCCATCCGGAAAGAAGCCTGAGGGTTCGAAGAAGGGTAAATCCCGTAAACGCCCCGGTTCGCCAACCCTCTCCGAGTCTAGTGGGAACGAATCCTCTCGGAAGAAGCTCAAGAAGACTGCCACGCCTGCTGCGGGAAGCAGGGCTGGCACTCCTCTACCCCAGCGTACAGCCGCTCAGCGAATGGGCGCCGGCTCCGGTAGCGACGGAGAAGCGACGGGTGGTGAGATGTCGGATGGTGCTGTTTCTAGGAAGAAGAAGTTGAAGCTTGTCAGCGGTAGTGCTCGAGGTACACCGTCGGCATCCAGGGCTGGCAGCCCCATCCCGACGCAAGGTGGTAAGCATCTCTCAACCTCTGCAGCAAGTGAAAGCCGGACTGACATCTATCTTTCAGGCGCCTCTCCATCTGCTGGAGGCTCTATCATCGAGCCAGCCGAAATTCTGGAAAAGATTCCCAACGAGGGCATCGTTATCGGTGATCTTATCAAGCTGTTCCAGCACCGTCTCGGTGACAGACCTGGCCAGATGCCCAAGAGCGAATGGATCCAGCTTGTCAAGAAGCTGTGCGATTATGGTCCAGACAAGCGACTCCGCCGCAGGACTTAGGAATAGGGGAAGCACCGATTCCAAGTCTGAACGGACAGATATGCAATGTGGATTTCGTTTCTCTTCATAATTCGTACCAGCCTCAGGATGCCCCAGCTGAGAACATTTTTGGAACCGTCAGTGGGGGATGGATGCCACATGAGACTGAAACCCTACCAGCGTCCTGGGACGAGATGTAAAGCGCTCAGATATGGGTATATAATAGAATCCGTGTATCAAAAACTATCCTTCTACTCGTCCATTTGCCATGCGTAATCCAGCCCCTTATTTCGTTCTCTCCGGTTAATGGCCTTGAATCTCTCCCCCTCAAATCCGTTGCTACGATCAACTCCATCCCACCGATAGCCCGGCTTGATGCCATAGCGGTTCGGGGGCGCAGCACCAGCGTACACAGGCTTCCGTTTCGACTTTTTGCCCTTGCCTGGCGCGTCCTTCTTTTCTGCCATGAACTGCATCATGGGATCGTTCCAGCGCTCCTGCTCTTTCAGCTCCTGGTTCATCTCTTCATCGTCGGCCGTGCGAGCAAAGGACATGAGCTTAGCATCTTGTAGCTTTTCGCGCCGCTTTCGCGCCTCCTCGAGCTGAACCTCGCCCTTGAGCGCCTCCTTGGCGAGCCGTTCCTTCTCCTCCGCCTCGGCGGCCAAGCGTCGCGCTTCGGCGCGTTTCATGGAGATGTCGATTCGTCGGCCGGTGGCATCGCGATAAACTGTTTCCTCTTCCTTTGCTGATTTGCGGTGTCGTTCAAAGTCTTCGCGTTCCTCTCTTTGGCGTCGCTTGAGTTGCGCCGAGACGGCTGCCGCGCTCTGTAGACCTGCGTGGGTTCCGTCGCTCATCTTGACCGCACTCCCACCGCCCTCCACGATTGGCATTTCGTCGTCTTCATCTCTGGCCGCATCTTGCTCTGCAGCCGCTGATGCGAGGATGGCGTCCGCAGCGGCTGCAGAATCATCTTTCGGAGTTCCTTCCCCTTCTCCAACCGACTTCCAATTGCTTTTCTTGGTTTTTCGAAACTCGGCAGATCTCCCCGATACCGTCATGGGGGCATCTGCACCCTCGTCATCTTGTTGGGCGCTGGAGTTGCCCCAGCCCGAGTCGTCGTCGTCTTGTATAAGAAGGCCACCGCTGGCGTTGTCGCCGCGCTTGCGCTTTCGCTTCTTTGCTGGTTTCGGGTCGGCGACTAGATATCTAGAGGCTAGGTAGTCTGCTAGGTCTGAGGGCATCGTGTGTTGAAATGGGGCAAAGATGAGGTTCAAGTGTTGTTCCCAAGCAACATCAACCTTGAAGTTGCACATGCAGCTTATGCAGGTACTGAATATGACCCTGGCTCCCCGCTAGAGTGATCTGGAGCTCCCGCCTGGACGGCCCACGTCTGCGGTGTGAGGTAAGAAGGTACGTACCCCGTTCATATCCAGAGTTTCCACATCGTCGCCCGACCTTCACGGACCAAAAAGATCCATGTCCTTTCAAGCTTAAAGACACCTTCAGTTTTCAGTATTCGCCAAATGTCCCCTTGCTCTCAGCGATAAGATCATGCCGAGCCGACTTTTGGCCTTGTCAGCTTGCGATTCACCACCCTCCTTCTCGAGCGTCTCTTGAACCCCCCCCCCTCCCCTCCGAGCTCCGGCCCCGTTTCGTCGACTCCCTGTCTCTTACTCGATAACGTCAGAGCAAGTCACCATACGCCGTCGCCTTCATGCCACAACCTCTCGAAGATGATGTCTCGCCGACGGAACCACTCCAGGCTTTGCCGGTGGCAGCATCGGCCATGAAATTTCCCAAAGCGCGACATTCTACCCCTATCCTCGAGTCGCTGCCGTTGTCGCAATCCGAGACCAACCTGGCCTTTCGACGATCCAACCCCTCTGCCGCCTCACTCTACGCTTCTACGCTATCACCGCCGGGGTCAAGATCTATATCACCAGCTGGCCGAGGCTCTCCTTCTCGAGTCCTATCGCACACCGTTTTCGACTCCCGGTCCAACCGAATACTCGCCGAGAATGCGGGAGACAGTCCGGCTGAGCCACTAAGTCTGGTTTTGCGGGCATTCGTTCCCCATGTCTCCATTTACACTTCTGAGGACACAGAGGCTTTGATGACGGAGAAGGGGTTTCGTCATGGCCTCTGGGAACTTCTGCGACCGTTTGGCGAGGACGTCCAAGGCAAGATCACGATTAGGGATAGTAACGGGATGAGCCGAGGGGTCGAGGGCTTTTCAATCCGATTTACAAGATTCGGCGACAATGTTGAGCATCCAGACCCTACAGTGTCTGGCCTCAAGAACCCGGCGCCGTCGCAAGGGCAAAATGGTAGCCAGGCGAGCACGTCGCGAGACAAGCAACTCCTGGCAGATGTGGAAGCTGTCGTGGAGAGTCACTTGTCCTATGCGGAAGAATCCTTTGCGGCACCACCACTGCACGGCGTGTTTGCGAATCAAGACATGTCAGAAGAGACATCACCATACTACGCCCTATACCTGCGACGGCTGCTGTCAGGCCTCCCAATATCGCCCCACGAGACTTTCTCACATCCGGTAGCGTGTGTTATCGCAATTAGCTCGCGGAATCCAAACCCGATTGAAGAGCTCAGGCGGCTCTACACCGAGACAAACCAGGGTAGCCAGAGGTTGCCGCTCTGGGTGGACAGTGACTATCTGCGATATTACGTTCTGGTGCACGACGAGGAGAAGGATGACATCACAAGGTCTATGGGACTTTTTGAGCAGATGAAGCGTCATCTGGGCATTCATTGCCATCTTCTACGTCTGCGAAGCAGCCAGAGCGCTGAGACGGACGATGACAGTATCCCGCTTCCTCGCAGCGACTGGATGTCTGCTCGCGAGGAACTTGAGGACATCCGGCGAAGCGAAGATGATGAGGACTTTGAAGACCCCACGCGGTACATCTTCGAGTCGGACGCTACCGCTATTCGCACTTTTGTGCGGGAGATGGTGGCACAGTCTATCGTACCTACAATGGAGCGACATGTTTCCATCTGGAATGATCAGGTTGCCTCACGGCGGAGAGGCATCACAGGACGTTTCATGAACTTGTCAAGGAAATGGGCGTTTGGCGGCAGCTCAAGGTCCTCATCGGGCACGAGTAGCTCCAGGGATAATTATAACATGGCTGGGTTCTATTCAGCAGAAGCACCCGAAGCCATCATGCGAAAACTGGCTGACTATGCCTTCATGCTGCGAGACTGGAAGCTAGCGCAGTCGACATATGATCTCCTACGATCCGACTTTAGCGATTCCAAGGCCTGGAAACATCATGCGGCAGCCAACGAAATGGCAGCCCTGAGTCTCCTTATCATGCCAGTGCAGATGTCATCGAAAAATAGGGCTGAGACGATTGATCAGATGCTGGAGGCTGCCTTTTACTCCTACAACACCCGGTGCAGCTCTCCTTATGGAGCCTTGCGCAGTCTAACACTTGGTCTCGAGCTGCTTCGCCTTCGAGGCGGGACCAATATTGATGATGCAGGTCGATGGGGAGTCCGACTCCTTGAATCCAAGATCCTTGGCAGTGTTGGAGATGCTCTCATGAAGGAACGTCTCGCCATCTGCTACGGGTCCAAAGAAGGCGTGGGGAGCTGGCATTGGGGATCACGCCGGCGCAAATCCGCGACATGGAGTGTGCTCAGTGCAGATGCTTGGCTTCAACAGTCAAAACACATTCAGGCGCGGCGATGTCTAGACGAGGCACACAGGATGTACTCGACGCTACCGCACAAGTCGGGGATAACCAAGTTTGGGGCAGCAGGTGACTTCATGGCGTCGCTACAGCACAGTCTTGCCGAGTCTCCTGACGCGTCGGATAATGAGAATGAGGAGGGAGACGACGATGATATTGACGAGGAGAGCGAAGCGCTGAATGACATGCGTTCGAGGAGGCCGAGTGCTGTATCAAGGGATATGTTTAGAGATACGACGGCTAAGGACGGGGTGGATGATGGGACATAGACGGAATCTAATGACTATCAATCTTCTAAATGACCTTGACTTTGACCTTGACATGTTTTATAGGATGATGGCCTTGACAAGTCTGCTCTTCGAGGCACTCGAAGGCCTTCGTCTACGATATGTCAAGGAAGCGGTGATAAACCAAAGTAAGTATTCACATAGTGAAATTAGTTTTGGCTAGTGTCTAATCTAGCTACTACCCGTAATTACAGGCTTGACATATCATAGTCTCATCATTTCATGATCAACCCCCTTTTGTCCATAACAATTACTGTTGATCGGCCTGGGCTCGGCGGCGAGCCGCCTCCTCTCGCACAAGAGCAGCTCGCTGCTCCGCGACAAGCAGTCGGCGCTTTCGAAAAGCGCCCATGGTGGAGATGACACCGAGGGCCGAAATCCCAGCTGCCACCTTCATGTCCACTCGGAAAGCCTCCGAGTAAGTGTAGCGGACAGCCGCCCACTGCGAGTCCGAGAGGTGGGAGTTGGACCCGCCAATGGTTGCCTTCTCGAAGGGAGTCAGGATTCCGGAGAGGTACTCCACGATTCTCTGGTTGAGAAGGGCTGACGAAGTTGCGATGCCTAAACTGCCGCCGAGGAGGCGCATCTGAGAGAGGATGCCTTGTGCAGGCGCTTGACGAATGGTTAGCCTAATACGTTCAAATCATACTATGAATCAATAACGTACCAAAGTCTCGGATAGGCGCCTCGATAGTCGAAAGCATGGTGGATGAAGCAACCGTCAAGCCAAAGCCCAGACCGCAGAATGTGATGAAACCAAGCAACTTGGCGTCATCAGGGGCATGGTCAAGAGTAACCAGCAACCCACAGCCCAACGTCATGAAGCAAGAGCCAACGAAGAGGGTTTCAAAGGTGTAGTTCTTGACAGAGTTGAACTTGCCAGCCAAGATGCTTCCGAGGGCCGACGCTCCGAGCATTGGGAGCAACATGACACCTCCAACGAGAGCAGACTTGCCACTAACGACTTGGATTCGCAGAGGGATCGCGTATATGAGAAGAAGATAGGGGAAGCCGATGAAAAGGGTGTTGAGAGCGGCGGTCGTGTACACTCGGTTGCGGAAGAGGTTGATCGGGAAGGCGGGCGCAAAGCGTTCACTAAGGCGATGCTGAATGAAGACCTGCCAGCCGACAAGCAAACCCCAGGCGAGTAGTCCACACAGAAGGGGCGCGAGGAACATGGCCGTCTTCCATCCTCCGTTGGACGACGTGCCAGCTGTCTGGAAGGCAAAGACAACCAGAACGGCGGCGGCGATGGCGAGAAAGGATCCAAAGTAGTCGAGTTCCTTCCAGGCGCGCCGTTCGATCGTAGGCAGGTGTTCAGCCTTGGGCCAAGTGAAGATGAAGATGATCAGAGACACAAAGCCTACGGGGCCGCTGGGAAGTGTTAGAAGCGTTGCACGAAGAGAAAAAGGGGAAACGTACTTGATCCAAAAGACCCATCTCCAGGTGGTGTAATGAGTAAGGATACCACCAAGAACAGGTCCCAAGACACCGGAGAGAGCAACCACCATGCCGACCAGCGCTCCTATGTGCTGGGCTAGGTGAGGTGGGCTCAACTCCGGGAGGATGATCATGGTAAGAGCATACAAGCCTGAGCGAGTCAGACTCATGAGCACAGAAAAGGAGTCTAGAACATACCTGAGCCACCGATGCCCTGAAGAGCGCGAAAAGCGATGAGCTGCTCAAGATTCGTAGAGAAACCACAGGCCAGGGAGAAGGCGAAGAAGATGATGTAAGCGGCAATGAAGGCATCGCGTCTTCCAATGATGTCGGAGATGCGGGCAAAGACGACGGCGCAGCCTAGGTAGGCGAGAGTGTAGGCGAGGGCCACCCAGTTGACCTCTTCCAGGGCTTCAAAGTCGACGCCGATGCTGTAGAGGCTCGTGGCGACGATGGAGGTGTCGATCATGGAAAGAAACAGGCCAAGCAGAACGCTTTCACGGGAGTTAGTTCGAGTAGGAAAGATGCTTCAAAAGAAGGACCAAACTCACCCGAGACTCAGGGTCCAGAAGCGAGCCGGTGGGATCGCGGCCTCGATACGGTGCTCATCCTTTGGAGTTGAAGGAGGAGCAGAAGGGCTCTGGGCGGGAAGCACCGCTCCAGACTCGCCCTGGTCCTGGACAGAGTCACTCTCCTTGAGCTCCATATCCGTAGACATTGCGTCGAGGAGCCGAAGAGTTGATGATTTCCTTCAAGTTGGGACTGAAGAGAAGGTGACAGTATCACTGCAAGGCAGTTGAGAAAATACTGTCGTGATGTAAGATTCAGTTCCCAGGTGATGTAGACGAGCAGATCAGCAGTGTTGGTTCAAGTCAATAATATGTAAACGGGGAGTCATTGGTATAAGTGCCCAAACAAAGCAGTGAATAGGTAGATTTCGGCAATCATGTGCTTCGCGTTCGACCGTCCAACCCGAGCGTTTGTCACCTAAAGCCGGTTCTTTGAAGGGAGCGATGTCAGCCAACGGGCCCCATTTTGATCAAGGAAGGGGCATGGGCAGGAGAAGGACGCATTTAAAGGAGGCAGCGTTCGCCTCCATTGTCGTTCACGATCCCTGAGGCAGTCAAGAAGGGAAGGGGACGACATCCAACGGGCTTCTATTGGCCAGCTCACGCGATTCTCGAACATGGAGGTACGTTAAATGAGGCCTTTGTTGTGGAGTGAGACGTCCGCACTCGCATTCGCCTGACGCCATGCGGCAGCCGCTGCGACCAACACCCACTTTCCGCGGAGCAATACCGGAAATATGGGCAAACGGCCGTCTAATAGCGAGATTCTGGGGGCAGCGCTAGACAGAAACTAGTAGTTCATTCGATTCGATCTATGGACCCTTGAGTTGAGAGCCGTTGGGGGGAATCGGGATGCAAAAGGGGAGTGTGATGGTATCGTGGCGCTGCTAACTTTACCAGTTTAGGTTCATGAAAGGGAGGCAGCGACCAAGTCCATAGTTTTCAACAAAGTATAGAGCAGATATATACGTTGAGTTCACAGTGATTCGCTATAGTATTCGGTTAAAAACACCGATAACTTTTGACGTGCATGAGCATAGAGTATCGTTTCTTGATGCCAAGCAATGGGACGGACCTCCGTGTCTGCCCCAGATGAAAGTTCGCACTCGCTTTGCACGGACCATGTCCCCGTATAAAAACTGCTACAACAGGCTTAGCTTGCTTGATTTTCTCACCAACAACATTACACACTAAGCGATTTAAGGAAACAACCCAGCAGGCACCAACCACCACGCCCCAGTTATTCGCACTCACTCACGTCGACCACGCCTACGAATGGGCTTCGCCTAGAACTACAAGCTATCGTCAGCCCGTTGCTCGCACTTGAGCCTCATTCCCGAGCCCCGAACGGCACTTCTGTTCTTTTCGTATCAACCATCATATCATTCCTTGTCGCCAAGGCGCATTCGGTAGTTGAACGAGCCACACGGCATCTCGGCAGCCCAGAGTCCCATCTTTCATCCACCTAGACAGCAACAGCAACCACACATCATCCTTAACCATGGCCGACGTCATGACCCAGACTCCCCCGGTCCTTCACGGTCCCTCGGAGAAGGAGCGAAAGTATGATCGTCAGCTTCGCTTGTGGGCAGCCTCTGGTCAGGCCGCTCTCGAGTCGGCCAACATCCTCCTCGTCAACTCGGGTGCTGGCACCGTTGGTGTTGAGACACTCAAGAACCTGGTGCTTCCTGGTATCGGCCGCTTCACCATCGCTGATTCAGCTGCCGTGACTCACGAGGATCTCGGCGTCAACTTCTTCGTCGATGACAGCTGGCTGGGCAAGTCAAGAGCTGAAGCATGCACCAACTTTCTCCTTGAGCTCAACCCAGAGGTCGAGGGCGAGTGGTACCCCAAGTCTCAGGTCAGTTCTACCATAAAAATCATCTTCATTTTCATAGCTAACTTTGCGCAGAATGACTTCTTCAGCCTTCAGGAGCTTCTCACCAACGCACCAAAGTTCACCATGATCCTATATGCTTTGCCCTTGCCACAAGACCAGGTGCAACTCATTCATGAATATGCCAGTCACCACAAGACGCCTACCATTGCCGTTCATTCTGTTGGCTACTACTCTTACTTCAAGACCACCTTGCCTGGCACCTTTCCCATCGTCGATACTCATCCCGACGAGGCTGCGACTACGGACTTGAGGTTGCTGGCTCCTTGGCCCGAGTTGACGGAGTTCTCGAGGGAAATGACCAAGGATATTGACAACCTCGATAACCATGAGCATGGTCACCTCCCTCTAGTGGTCATTCTCCTCCATTACCTTGAACAGTGGCAGCAGGGCCACGATGGCGCTTATCCCACCAGTTATGCTGACAAGACCGCATTCCGCAAGACGGTCTCCGAAGCAATGCGAAAAGACAATCCTGAAGGCGGCGAAGAGAACTTTGAAGAGGCCGTAGCTGCTGTCATGAAGCACGTCGTGGTGCCATCTCTTCCCGGTTCCCTTCAGCAAGTATTTGACTACATCCACCAGCCTGTAAGTCCCAATCACATCCATCTATGATATCTTACTAACTCTTTCATCAGCACGAAGTCAAGTCTGGCTTTTGGATCATTGCCGAGGCTGTCAAGCGCTTCCACTCCGAGCAAGGTCGTTTGCCCGTCCCCGGTGGACTGCCTGACATGAAGGCACAGTCCAGTGTCTACATCAAGCTTCAAAACATCTATAAGAACCAGGCTCGTAAGGACGTTGAGCGTGTCCTCAACACGGTCCGGAGTATCCCTGGTGGAGAGGAAATAGATCCAGCTCAAGTTGAGCTCTTTTGCAAGAACGCTCGCTTCATTAAGCTGATTAATGGGCTTGAGGATAAGACAGTCAAGCTTGATGAGGTTGTCGGTAAGTCTCGTCAGGTTGAACACCTTGTGGCGCAGATGGCTAACATGCCCAACTCTATAGAACAACAACTTGCCAACGATGAGATTGCCGCCGTTGCTGGCCCTGAGATGCCGCTCTCTCTTCTCCCCATATACCTTGCTCTCTCGGCGACCTCTAACGTTACCACCGCTCCTGCCGATGAAATCATGTCTTTCATTGGACAAAATGCACCTCAAGCCGCCAGCAACGAGCGGTACCAGAAGACGGCACAGGAGGTGGATCGAGCTGCGGGCGGTGAGCTTCACAACATTTCCGCCGTCACCGGCGGTATGGCCGCGCAGGAGATGATCAAGATTATTACGAAACAGTACGTGCCGATTGACAACACGTGCATCTTTGACGGTATCGACAGTCGATGCCAAGTCCTACGCCTGTGAGGAACGCCACGGGCAGCAGGTTGAACAGGATGATGAATGGCCACAAGGTTCTCCTAAGGAGAGCTGAGCCAAGTTTATGATCAGCGATTCAGTGCATTGAACGCTGAGGAGAGGTGCTCCCCACTACCTAACGGGCTCATGTGTGGGATTGATACGCAGCACTTGCAGCGCAGAAAATGCCAGAGTTGGGGCACCATGACGAATAACGATGAGATAGAATCACGGCAAATGCTGCGTGAAAGAATGATAAGACTATGTTTTACGGTATCGGACATTGTTCTAGTGACCATCCACCTAGTTGTCCGTAACATGATGAGTAGAGATCACACCCATTTCGGTATCAACAACCAACCTGAAAAGGGGATCTCGAAGCAGCAAAAAGAACCGCCAAAAATAAATCCAAGAGCAAAAAACATACAACAGCGGGGATTCGCTGGTCGTCACCGACCCAACTACTAATCCGCCCCTCACCGGCTTATCTATGGGAGAGCGGACGGGATCCCGAGTTCTCCGGTGGGTATGGTCGTATGTGGCAGTTTGACCTCCACATCCAGCTTATATCCCCCCCCGCAAGCTCAAGCCAATGTCAGAACAGATGGGTCTTCTGACATTCTGGGCATCCCGTTCACGCCTGACTTAGGCTGCGTAATTAGTATCTCCAACTCGGACAACACCTCTTCGATGTTCTTGTGGTTCGAGAGTTCCACCTCGATAACCTCGCAGAGGGGGGTTATCTCTCTTGGTCGGCGTTGCATGGTAAGTGGCCGTCCTCAACAGGTTCTTGATCACTCATCCCTATCCGTTGCGTTAGCTAGAGCCCAAACACTTGTTGAAAGAAGGGATGATGCAAACTCACATTCACATTTAACTTGCACAAGATCTCAAACATCTGGGTTCTCCAGTCCGTTTCGTTGAGGCTGCTTGGTACCAGCATTGCCAGGTTTTGAATTGGTAAGTTATCTAACCTAGAACAATGAGGACCTGCAATAAGGACGCTCATACCATTACAGATGAGTGCAAGGATACAACAAGAGTCTGTGAATAGTGCTGCTATCTTGTTCAATTCAATGTGATGGCTCATCCGGCGAGATTTAAGCCCATGCGATTTTCTTGGGTCGCCAAAACTGCTCCTCAAGATCCCTGCCCGCCAAAATGCACTGCCCCGTTAAACACCGCGCCAGAAAAATGATTACCGCTGCCTGTGTTGTTGTTCTGGATCCCTCCTGATGTGCTGAAATAGTTGACAGGGGCTGTGTTGGTGTGTGCCGGGTTACGAGGCACATCATGGCCTGGAGATTGGTTTCCCGAGCCCCAAGACGGATAACCATAAGAAGCATTGCTTCCAGAGGTGTGGCCCCCGTAGGACTGGAGACCAGCATCGTGGTCTCTAGAGGCATAGTCGCTGGCAGACGATCTAGACGGCTGAATCCGCAGTTCGACCAGTGTCGGTTGTGTTAATTGTGACGGGATGGACGACCTGATCTGTGATTCCCATCTCGACAGCTCACCGAGCAGCCTCTTGAAGCCATTATCCTCGACGGAACCGAACTTGACCATATCCCGGTGGTCGGCGTGAATGGTCGCAGAGTTGTATCCTACCAGGGTTGCCGATTCCTTAGATACGACTTTGCCAAATACGGGCAGAGGCAACTCTTCGTAGAAACACATGATCTCAAGAGATCTGCCGCTCTTCCTTAAACCTCCTACCATGGACCAAAACTCTTCCTGGATGTATTCAAGGAGTTGGTTATCTCTCTGCAAAAGGTCCAGCAGGGTGACACTGGTAGACTTGATGAGACCAAGGGCAGAGGCAGGCATCTTTGCCCAGTCCGCCATCCATGATCCCTCGTGAGGAGTGCCCATGAAGATGATGCCTTTGGTGTGTTCAAAGATACCTTGGAGATGTTCCTCCGCGTTGTTTCGTGAACGGAGGATGGCGAGTTTGAGGACAAGTCCACCAAGACTGTGAGCGACAAAAATGAGCGGACGAGACGATGCACCGTTTAATGCTCTGTCTGTCGTCAAGTCGTTCAACAAATTGTGTGCATGGTCAATGAGTCGGTTTGTTGATGCTGGGCCGGACTTTGCCACAACATAGGCGTCGTATCCATAGGTAAGGATACGGGCTCTTGTGAGTTTGGATGGTAGAAGTGTTTTCGGCCAGGGTTCAGTATGGCCGTGGCCCCTCCATGTCTTTTCCCGGTTTCCACTCAAGCCATGGATAAAACAGATGTCGACGGTTGCGTCGGGACAATCCCTCAGCACCTTGACTCCATCAGGGAACGACTCTGAAAGTGACGGTTGGCACTCCCGGGTAGGTTTGTCGCGGGAGACCTGGAGCTGGTCATCGACCAGGGGGTTTGGGTTCGTTCGCAGACTCTTGTCGGGACTGAACATGTCTCTGAATCTCCCCATGCTTTACGTCGCGTTGGTTGGGGGCCAAAGGGGAATTGGGGGTGAATAGTAAGATGGTGGTGTTCAGGCCAGGAAGGGCCCTTATTAACGATAAAGACTCGACCAAGAGACCGAGGCTCGGCAGTAGGCATGCGTAGATATGCCTAGGTAGTCTCCATGATCCGAGGAGAAGACTGAGTCAAATAAGAGCAAGACGACAAGTTCGTGACCAGGCTCCATTCCCCGGTTCACTGCCGCGTTGGCAAACAGGGCTGAGCGCTTATTCAACCATTGCAGAGGGCGGCAAGGCAGCTTCCCGTCGCACAGCCACTCTCTAAAGTGCAGACATGACTCCTAATAAGGAGCGCCTGAAGACACACTAGCAAGGCCCTTGAAAGAGGCTGGGTCAGATGGCTTTTGAAAGGGAGGGCGCTTGTTGGGTGGTGGATGGTGCCGCTAAGAGGACCAAGAACGGGAGCGGGAGCGGGAGGATGGAGAGAGGGGAAGGACTAGAGCGTTAGATGATGCTTAATAAAACGACGACTTGGACAATAAAGGAGTCAACTACAAGAGGAAATATAATAGTATAAAAGATAGTAACAAGGTTCTCGCTCCCATTTCTTTCTTCTTCCACAAAACTCGTAATTGCCGCCGACCCTGGGTTACGAGGGTGGGTGGTCAGCCCCCAACCTGCCTGTTCAGCCCAACACCAAAGCCACAGCTGAAAAAAAGGATACATTTAGATGCCACCAGCTGACTCGCTTCTCAAAAGTACCGGCCGCTTCTCCCAGGGTCGTGATTTGCTTATTTCAACGTTCAGCCTCGGTAGCCCATTTATAATGGCTGTCCCAATGCGAGAGCCTGGCCAAGAGAAGTGCACATTTGTTTCCAGGCAGGCTTTGGCCTTGGAAGTGTGTTGCCACGATTTCTTGATTAACAAGTGTCTATCCTCGGTTCAAAGAAACTCTCTTGGTCCCCTGTAAAGGACCGTTTTCATCCTCTCCAACTGGCGACATTCCAGTAGCCAACGGCAACTCGCGAGCCCCTCCGATAATCGCGATAATACCAAGTTCAGCTCCCAAGAACCACCACCAACTGCGCGGTTAAATGGAATACCAGGCCTGGGCTTCCGGGGACGCGCCCTCCCATATACGCGGCGATATTTCCCATTTCAATACATATGGCGAATACCAGTACAACAATACAGGCGACGGCAATCAATTTCCCGGGGCCAACTTCAACGGCCCCGTATATTTCGGCGACAATGCAACTAGAAGGAGTAGAGAAAACGCATTGCTAAAGCGTCTCCACGTTTCACCTTATCAAGATCGAAAAGAGCGAAATCCGGATCGAGTCCCCGAGACTTGTGACTGGTTCGTTTCTCATCGTCTCTTTCGAGAGTGGAAAGAGAGTCAAACGTCGAGAATCCTGTGGGTTTCTGCAGACCCTGGTTGTGGAAAGTCGGTTCTAGCAAAATACCTTGTCGACCAAGTCCTTCCGACTACACAGTCAAGGACAGTATGTTACTTTTTCTTCAAAGACGACTTTGAGGATCAAAAGAGTGTAGTCAGCGCTCTTAGCTGCATCCTACGTCAACTCTTTCTTCAGAAACGCAGTCTACTTTCTGATAGCGTTCTGGATCAATTCGACACGAATGGCGAATTGTTCACCAATTCGTTTACTGAACTCTGGAAGATTCTTCTCAAGGTCGCAGAAGACGAGCGAGCAGGCGAGATCGTCTGTCTTCTAGATGCCATTGACGAATGCGAGGATCTGGGGAGGTCTCAGCTCACTCAGGCTTTAGTCAAGCTCTATGGTACCAGAAGGAACTTTAACTTGAAGTTTCTCATCACTAGTCGACCTTATGGCTCGATCCGTCGTGGCTTTCAACCGCTAGAACTCCCAGAACTACCCATGATCCACCTAAGTGGTGAAAGCGAGGCCGAGATGTTGAAGATCTCCCATGAGATTGACATCTTCATCGAAGCCAGGATACGAGATGTCGGAGCACGACTCAGGCTGACAGAGAGAGAACAACATCAATTACTGGGCGGCCTTAAGCGAGTTCCGAACAGGACGTATCTATGGGTACATCTGACGCTGGATCTGGTCGAGAATGAGGTCGACCTCAACAAGACTGGACTAGACCAAATCACTTCTCAGATTCCTGAATCAGTCGAAGCCGCTTACAACAGGATTCTCGCAAAGAGCCGAGACCCCGAGACGGCAAAGAAGTTGCTTCACATTGTTGTGGCAGCAGCACGACCTCTCAGCCTCGAGGAGATGACGCTGGCCTTGACTATCCAACCGAACCACAATTCTTACAGCGATATCGAGCTTGAGCCTGAAAAGCGCTTCCGCGAGAAGATCCGAGACATCTGCGGCCTTTTCGTAACCGTCATCGACTCGAGGATCTACCTGCTTCATCAAACCGCCAAAGAGTTCCTTGTTCGCAATCAGGCTGTGGGTGGCAATTATGCTGACCTCCCGTGGAAACACTCCCTTCTCCCCGAAGAATCACACCGCCTCCTCGCCGAGATTTGTACTCGGCACCTCCTTTTCGCAGACTTTGAGTCGCCTCCCGTCGACAGGGAAGGGAACTCCCCCTCCTTTCTCTTCCTTGATTACTCTGCGAAGCACTGGGCTTCCCATGTCCGCGAGCTGGAAATCGAGATGCAAGAACGCATGACGCCCCGGATATTGAAGCTTTGTACTGTAAATACGGGCCGTGGCTCTTTCTGGTTTGGAACATACTGGAGTAGTACTCACTCAGGCGCCCCTCGTGGGTTCACTAGTCTCATGCTCGCCTCCTACTTTGGTCTAGAGAGGGCTGTCAAGTGCTTACTCGAGACGGGAGACGAGGACCTAAACACCCGAGATTATACACATCAACGGACAGCCCTTTCCTGGGCCGCAGGAAACGGCTTTGGCGCCGTCGTCAAGCTACTGATCAAGGACCCCTGGCTTGACTTTAAACATTACAAGCGTCTGTTCAAGACGAGGACAAAGATCGACCTTCAGGACGTATTCGGGAGGACCCCATTAACGTACGCTATCTGGAGTGGCAATGCAGCGGTAGTCAGGCTGCTACTCAAGGCAGGGGCGCGGAAGAGGTTGGAGGACAAGATCGGGGGAACGCCCTTGTCGTATGCCTTTTGCTCTGGACGTAAGGATATTTCCGACCTGCTACTGAAGGGGAGGAATCAGGACGACCTCAACGAGGACATCAAGGCACTGCTCTTCTCCGCTGTGAGAATGGGCGATGCAGATGCTGTTGCGCGACTTCTCGAGACGGATAAAGTCAACGCGAGCGCAAACGACAATTTCGGCAACACGCCACTCGACTTTGCCGTCGAGGGTGGTATTGACGCCATAGTCAAGCTGCTCCTAGACACGGGCAACGTCGAGGTTGGCGCAGATATCCTCCCCTTGGCGGCCCGGAAGGGCAAGTCGTCCATCGTCCAGATGCTCCTCGAGTCAGGCAAGGTTGACGTCAACGTCAAAGACTCACGGCTCGATCAAGCGCCGCTGTTGCTGGCCGCCAGATCGGGCTTCACGTACATGGTCCAGCTGCTGCTGGACACGGGCAAGGCCGACGTCGACACCAAGGACAGCTGGGGTAGGACACCACTATTATGGGCCGCGGCAAACGGCCACGGGGATATCGTCGAGAGACTCCTCAAGACGGGCAAGGCCGATGTGAATGCGAGGGACATGGCGGGTCGGACGCCGTTGGCTGTGGCATGCGAGGTTGGTCACAGCGGCATTGTCAAGCAGCTCCTAGCAGTAGGCAACGTTTTCCTCGACACCAAGGACCACGAGCACAGAACGCCGTTGTGGTGGGCCGCCCACGAGGGCCACGAAGAGGTCGTCTGGCTGCTTGTGGCCACAGGAAAGGTCGACCTCGGCATCAAGGACAGGAGCGGCATGGCACTGAGGGGAATGACCAACAGCCCCTGGATCAGTAACTACATAGGTTCTTAGAGCTCATGAAGTCTTGATGACAACTTTCTGGGCTCCAAGGGCCAAGGGCTATTCGATATGATCGACTCGAAACCATGAGGAAATAATCTTGTTTCCAACTCAATGATTCCTTGTGGTGTAGCATCGATTGCATCAAGTTACACCGACACCGAATATCCGCCAATTTCCCAGACATTCACATCGGAGACATTTCATTCTCGTGAAATATGGGGTACGGCACCACCGGGACGCAGAAGTCTGCTATATTGCTCATGGTGTGTGAAGCAATCGACCTGATCCGGCCGGGAGAGACACGTCAGTCAATAGCGTAGCGCAATTGCAAGCGCTTTACCTCGGGGTCATCACAATGGTCTTCGGAATGGCGTCCTCTACATCCGCACGCAAGTCTTCGGCTCGCAGATACCGACGTCCAGTCGGCGGCAAGGCTGACACAAACATGACGGATCAATGGTTTATGCCCTCAGAGGTCTTCATGTGGTAGTCTTGGTCGGGCAAACAAGATTAACCCTCATGCAAAGCTTGGCCCACAGCCTTCACATTTCTTGTTCGTGCAAAAGCTTGGGGGTTGGGGCCCTCTGAGGGCAGATCACCTTCCCGAGCGGGCAGCCGGGGAGCTGGTCAAGTGATTGGAGGAGAAAAGCTGGGGTGCAGATCCAGGGGGTCATGGTACGGGCCGAGCATCCCAGACCCTTGACTGCCGGACGGTCTTGTGAGGGCATTGACGAGAGGGACAAGTCTGCACAATTCCCCGATGAGCCGATCAATCATGACATGCGGGTGCTGCTCCCCCCTCGGAGCCTAGTTACCGGCGAAGAGCGAGGGAGAAACAAGTCAAGTCCGGGATCCGTTGGCAGGGCGTTTCATGTAAGTGAGATGCGTCCATGTGGTTTGTGACCTTGGGGAGCAAGGGAATGGTGGTTTGGGTGACAAAGGGCGAGCCGACGGTAGTATCGGATGGTCGTCTGGATCGGTATAGCTTCCGCACAATAAGGTATGTAGGACAGGGCTCGCCTGGGCCTCCTGGCCTTGGTCTTGATCGGGGGCGTTAATGGATCTCGGTACGCTGCTGATCGGACGAAAAGGAAGAGATGTTTCTGAGAGTTGGACGAAGCTCTCCTTTATACGACCAAACGCCTACAAACCCGCACAACGCCTCGATCCTACAGTAGGCATGTTGGTTCTCGCCCAGGTACCCGCAGAGCAATCGATCCTTCCCGTCTTGAACAGCCCACGGCGAAATAGGCAGTTCGAGTGACGGTTCCTGGATAATTGCGTGCAGGACAGGGGTGCCGAGGCTGGCGGGATGTGATAGGGCAGGCCATCACAGTTTATTGCAACCTTCTCCCCTTCATCTCGTGGCCCGAAAGCCGCTCCAGTCATTTTAGCTTTTAGCAAGTATTCCCTCAACAAGACAAATGACCGTACGACTTTGTCTCTCTCGTCTCGGGATTTAGGGACCAGCCGGCCTAGGCGGTTCCAAGAGGTCAAGATCTCGGTCTCGTGGAACCGCCCAGCCGCCTTGTTCCCTGCCGTCTTGTTCGGGCCGTCAAGTCCATCATGCTCGACATTAACTGGGGTGGATATTGGATGGAGAGATGGCCGCTTTTCAGGTCTCTCTGCATGCATGTTGCATGAGCGTATGTCTGTACTTTTGCCACGTTTCTCCCATGCCTTGCCTCCATACCGCTTCTTCCATCCCATCCCATCCCAACCCAATTTCCTGAGGGGGTGTTTACCGAACCCGAGGCATGAACGGATAGTCATTCGTCCGGATGTATCGACTTCACGAGCTTCGAGGAGGGGAAGTCTAAAGTGACAGAGTTCCGTATTCGGTTCCTGGCAGCTCGAGCAAGCAACTAGACAAGTCCGTACGAGCCGTGTGCATCCTCTACGCCTAGCCTCGAGGCCCTAATGTCGGCCAACCTCATCTCACAGCCCTCCATCTCGGTCGATTGCCGCCCTTTGCCCATCCCTCGGCGAACGGGTCATCAGTCAACGAGCACAACCCGACCCCATGTTCTTCCGGATCGTCCTCTTTCTCATGCGGTCATTAGACTCCTCGCATGATCCCACGAATGATGAAACCCTTTCATTTGCCCCACGATGTCTTCCCGTTTCTCCGCAGCTCTCTCCGCGTTTGTGACGGTTCATGGCTGCCCACTCTCAAAGTAACATGGCGGTTGCTGCTCCGGATGCCCTGCCTCAACTATCGGCACTACTTAACTCGGATCGCCAGCCTTACGTCGCCGTTGGGGGCCCTTTTCTCACCCTCGTGAGCTCATGCAAGACACCTTTTTTATGCTTGAATGAATGAAAATCCTTTTAAGCTTTTCATAAACTTAGCATTGCGTCTTTGGCTGCAACAATGTCGCCCTCGAATCCCAAACTCGCCGCTGGCGGTGCGTTTCACACGTGTAAGTCGACGGCACCTCCAGAACCATAGCCTCGGTACCGTCTCAGGCCATGTTATCTAACAGAACTCGCAAAAAGTCCAAGGGGTCATCCCCAAGAAGCAGCCCGCTCCTTCGAGTAGCACAAGGCCCAGGGTTGCCGGTGCCAGACGAATAACGACTCCCCATGCCTGCACGGAGTGCAAAAGACGCAAAATCCGCTGCGATGGCAAGCTGCCATGTGGCCAATGCATCACCAGCCGAGCTCCCAAGAGCTGCTCATACGATAAGCACCGACAGAGATTGATTCCATCTAGGAAGTGAGTTGA
Source organism: Fusarium vanettenii 77-13-4 (assembly GCF_000151355.1). Lineage (NCBI taxonomy): Eukaryota > Fungi > Ascomycota > Sordariomycetes > Hypocreales > Nectriaceae > Fusarium > Fusarium vanettenii. Next base: position 53,936 of record NW_003315865.1, on the reverse strand, counting down.
TCCTTATCAGTCACTTGCAGGACCTCTATCTGACATGTTCTCAGAGCCCTCGACACCCTGTCTCAGTCCTTGGAGGAGTGCCGCTCAGTCCTTCGACGCCTCTATCCAAATCACGATGTGTCTACTCTCCTGCCATTGACCACGCAGGAGCTTATCGAGCTCTTGGCCCAACCGCAAAGCAGAAGTGACGCTGCTCTACCCTCACCGCCCCTCGAAACCGCGTTTCTGAAGCAAGAGACATCACCCACGCAGTCCGAGCCAATGCTACCACTGCCATCGTCTCTAGAGGCCGATCTTGACACACTGATTGGAGAACTCGAGTTTGAGATACCATCCGAGCAATTCGAGGGTGAGGGGATGGCAAGCCTCCTCACCCAACAATCGTGGTGGGACTTCAATGCGAAGCAATGGGACTCAGTGCAAGCTCCATCTTTCGGTGAGGGTCAGGTATACGGTGCTGGGGTTGCTGGACCCTCGATCCCAACTCAGAACTCGGTATACAAGGACGAGCACAGCATCTACTGCTCACTTGGTTTGAGGTAGCTGCATTCTGGAAGATGACAGATCCATCTTCGCCATACGTTCTGATTGAGCTTGAGTTACGACGACCCCTGGGATGCAGGCCATACCCCTCAGTTCGACAGGTTCAACTTACTAGAATTGAACGAGTAATAACATTCAATTGCGATTTCCTTTCTCGATAGGTAGTTCGCACGCTTTCCCCATCATGAGCCTTGATTCTGTCCATCATTGTCACTGATGGAGGAGTGTTCCGAGGGTTCGCTCCTTCTTCTTCTACCTACGCCTTCCTCCCAACGAACCAGCAGCATTACTCATCCACCAACTCCAGGTTTCCTCCAGAGAATGAGTGACCGTCACCTCGATAGATCCTCTCCGTTGTTCTAAATTCTTCACGGTCCTTTGCCACCACTTGCGGAACAAGAAAACACTGCCTCCTTGTCGGCTTGGACCATATGGAACATACTCTCATTTGCAACAACCTCCAGTGCCGGCAGGAGCTCAGAGAGAACGCTCTTGCAACAACATGCAGGTTCGCTTCCATGTTCTATGGCCTGCCCAATACCTTACTGACGCCACTGTCAGTCACATCTTCTGCATTGAGTGCGCTGAGCGACTGGGGTTCGCTGGACAAGAAACGGAACGTCGCAACACGTGCCCTGCCTGTCACTCACAGTTCAAAAACCCCGATGATGCCGTCATCGTGAGCCTCAACCCAAGCGAAGAATACAAGACGACTATATTGAGCGGCCTGAGTCCCAACGTTGTCATGGAGTGTGCTGGTCGAGCCCTCAGCTTTTGGGCCTACCAAACTACTCAAGACATGTACTACCAACAGTACCTCTACAAGACGCTTACGGAAAAGTACTCCGCCCTCACCGTTCAGTTCGAAAAGACTGTGAGCGATGCAACCACAGAAATCGACGGGCTCCAGCACAAGTTGACGGGTTAGTCCCTATGGCAGATGCTCCAAGCGCCAACAACTAACAAAGAACAGGCATGACGGCGGAGCAAGACGCCTTGAGACGCAAAAACGAAGAGATCGGCCAAGCATTCAAAGAAAAGTCTCGCAAGGTCCTTCAGTTACAAGAGCTCTACGATAAAGTCAAGAGAAGGGCTGAACTCGGCCAAATCCGGAAAGCAGCATCGGCTGCTGTTGACCTGACCCTCGAGGCACCACCTCAGCTTAATCAAGACATTGCAGGAAATAACGGAGTGCCCGAAAGCGATAATACCCCTGCGTTCAACCAGCGCCGAGCCAACGGCTTGGGTATGAACACCGGCATGCCTCGAAGCTACCCAGCCGTCACGAGGGAGGGCACTCTTTGGCCGCGAATGGGGGGCACATCTCGCTGTAAGTGCTATCGGGCTATGGGCACTTAACTTATACTAACACAGCGAAGCCGAGTCCACAACAACACCTCTTGGAGGCTTTCAACATCGAGGAATGGGAGGAGTATCATCAAGGACTTCAACGCCAGTACCTGTCGTTGGGAATATTAGACCATCCGCAGCAACAGATTTTGCGCCCCCTCGCAATCATTACCCGGGAATTGGTATAACTTCTGGTATTAGAGTCAGTCAACCGGACAACATGCCAGGGCTGAACATGCACGGAAGGCATTTATAAGTAGACATTTCTGCAGGGAGAGAAAAGATGGTGGTCATATGGAAGCAGTTATTTCTTTTATGTATCACTCTCTGGCTCCTCGAATAGGGGTCGCGGCCCGGCCCGGGAGCCTGGCAGAACAAAGGAGCTGCCAGGCAGAGCATTGGCATTGTCATGGAAGGTGTGGTGAATGTTCGATCATCGGGCTTTGTTCCCTACCGGGATGGGATGATGTTCGAGGCCATATTCACAAGGAACGAGGACAAGAATAGATGCCTAGGAGCTTTTGGGAACTCCAAGTCTTTAAAGGTCCACCTCCCACCCGAGTCCATTTACCGTTTCTTTCTGTACCTATCAATTCAAGCTTGTTTTATGGCCCTCACTCTGCAAGCACATCACATGAATGCCAACTACACCTGCTCAAGGCAACAAAGCCAGCAAGTACCCGAGACTCAACTCCCACCCCATCCACCGTTTGCCCAACCTAGATTGCAGCAAGAAATCGGATACATGATGGCACCTAGAGAGACTTCTAAGGACGTCGAGTCTGAGCAGCATAGGTCCATGCACAAGCTCAAGCACCACCGAAAGGTCGCAGGAAACGACCCACGAGCGGCTTTCATGGCAAACCAGCCCAACAACGAACCCCTCGAGCAACTCCTCGAGTCAAGCCTGTTTGCGGGACCCAGAAGGCAAACCAGCACACATGAACTGTCCACAGTACCTATGGGAAAGCCACAGCCTAAGAGCCTGGGGACTCATCAGACCAGGAAACGAGGTTTTTTGTTGCCAACACCAGCTTCGGCATCACAGCGCGCCCCTCGAGGGATGCAGCACGCCGGTCCTCCGGCATCAAGTCGAGAGCCATCTTTTCGGCAGAGGGTTGAAAATATCCTATCCGAACAACGCAGTAAAAGATCCCAGTATTCTTTCGTCCAAACTTGCAACGCACCAGACGAGGAAGCCTTGCACTGGAACAAGCGCCTCATTGGACATCACGCCGAACTGGGCAACCAAATCGATCGTGAATCAGAACGTAATAAGGCGCAACGGGAGGCTCTCTTTCCACCGCCTCCTGTAATGCCCCCCATGACGTGGAATTCTCAGACCTCTTTCGGGGAAGACGAAGAGGTTCAGCGATCCGAGATTCGCATCCCTATCCCCTGCAAATGCTGCGAAAAACTCAGAGAATATCGGGAGGCAAACGAAGCCACTGCGAGGAAACTCGCACAGAGGCAACTCGCACAGAGGAACAGAACCCCAGACCATGTGCATACCCCCTACAGAAACCTCGGCAGAGCCAAAGCCTCGATGGAGGGACTATGGTCCCTGCTGCGACACCGCAGCCAGTGGCACCGCAAGTTTAAATCCATCCTACAGGGACTTCACGGAGATGGACAACCTCTCCTCTTGGGTAAATTCCAGAATGGCAATCGCCTGATGGACAGAGACTAGGAGGAATAAACACCAGGGTCATGGGATAAAGAAAAGACGAGTTTGCTTTTTATGCGCATTCTGTTTATCAAGAGGCGTTTGGAGTTGGGAAGACAACAGCTTTGCTTTTTAGTTTGTACTTGCTTTATGAATGGGTACTTGCAGACGGGAAGACAACTGGATGAAAGGATGATAACGAAGATATGGAGCTATGTGGCCTAGATAGAGTTGGAGCTTAATGAAATGTCACGATGTAACGACAAACAACGGCATGTTGGATGACAAACCCAAGATAGTTTACGATATAACACAATGAAAAATTCCATGGTGCATGAGGCTGTCACGGGCAACGTGGTTGTTGGGCATCACTCATCCATCAGTCGTTGCCATCGATCACGGACTGGACTTCGTATTTGAAAGTCGTGTGGTTGCTAAGAATAGACCTTCGCAGACGGGAAGCTGCTGCAAGATGCGTGTGAGCCACGTGACCGACGGACGCGATTTTTTGGCAGCTTGGAGCTTATCGTCAGCCAAGACTAGGGGGGCCGCGTATGCACTATTGGACGCCACTCTTAATGGAATGGGTTGCTAAAAGTTAAGGGAAAGGGGACAAATTGTTGTTTTTTCTTCATCTGCTGCTTTTTCCCCCTGGACAACAGACAATCTGGCTTATCTATCGTCTTATCGTGACAACAAAAGGCCTTATCTCCATTTCCCTTCCGCGTGCGACAATCTATTCGACACCAATTGCCCACCCCATCTCGTGTCCTTGCTCAATCCCTGTCACTTCATCATCCTGGCTAATCCTCTTCTGGCCTGTGACTGAGACCACAGGCCCCTCTCTTCCCGCTCTCTCCCCGTTTCTTGGAAATGGGAAGTCCTGTTTGCTTTCTTCCTCTCGTTTTCAGCTTCAGACTTGAACTCCCTCCCCCTTCCTCTCGCTTTTTCAAACCCGCTCGCGCATCTCGCATGATGCTCTACACTCGCTTCAACTACTAAACACCTAATAATATTTGGTCGATCGTTTTGACCAGCACCTAATTAATCTTTGTCTCATCCCCCCTTGTGGGACCTCCCGCTCGCTCCAAAACCTCAAACCTCAAAGGTATCGATCCCCAGTTTCGGCCTCGTCAACTCGAACTCCTTGGATCCACCTGTCGTCGTAACACCACGAAGAGTTCGCCCAAAAGATCGAAACGGGCCCGTCCAACGTCCCTTGCGAACCTCGAGTCGACCTTCATCCGCTTTCGCGTTAGAAGCGCCCCCTAATCAAACCTTGAGACGCCTTATCACTGTCGCAATCGCTCTAAGCTACCCCAGCGTTGACCCTCATGGGTAAATCATGTTGGTATTTCGACCTCTATTCCTAGCTTCTAACTGACAGCATTGTGTCGCGCAGCGCAATATGGCGTCGTCCTCGACGCCGGTTCCTCAGGAACCCGTGTGTATATTTACAAGTGGAAGAACCACGCCGCCGCCGTGAAGGATGCCTCCGTCACGCAGCTCAAGACCCTCCCCAAGATCAAGCTCAAGGAAAGCAAGAAGATTCACCCCGGTGTCTCGACCTTTGCCGACAAACCCTCCGAAATTGGTGTCAACCATCTCGCCGACCTGATCAAGATCGCCCTCGACGAAGTCCCCGCCGATAAGGTCTCCGAGACGCCCATCTACCTCATGGCCACAGCTGGCATGCGTCTGCTACCGAAGCCGAAGCAAACAGCCCTTCTCCAGTCCATGTGTACATACCTACAAGCGAGTACCAAGTTCATCCTCCCCGACTGCAATGCCCATATTCAGGTCATTTCCGGCGAAACCGAGGGTCTATACGGCTGGATCGCGGCCAACTACCTGCTCGGTGGCTTCGATCATCCTGAAGAGCATGATCATGGCAAGAACCACCACACATATGGCTTCCTCGACATGGGTGGCGCGTCCGCCCAGATCGCCTTTGCGCCGAACGCGACCGAATCCGAAAAGCACTCGAACGATCTGAAGCTTGTCCGCATGCGGACACTCGATGGCTCTCCTGCCGAGTACAAGGTCTTTACTGCGACTTGGCTCGGCTTTGGAGCCAATGAGGCTCGTAACCGTTATGTTGAGAGTCTGTGGGATCAGTACGGTGGAAAGACGATCCAGGAGGTTCCTGATCCGTGTATGCCTGTTGGTCTAACAACTACCTTGAGAGGTGACTACGTCGAGGGTAAGGTTAATGAGCCAGTTCTGGTCGGCACCGGAAAATTCGACGAATGCCTGAGCGTCACATACCCTCTCCTCGGCAAGGACAAGCCATGCCCGGATCAGCCCTGCTTGGTTAACGGCCAACACGTACCGGGCATTGATTTCGATATCAACCACTTTGTTGGAGTTTCTGAGTATTGGCACACAACACATGGCGTTTTTGGTGGAAAGCATACGGCGTACGACCTCGCCTCGTACCAGTCCATTGTCCACGACTTTTGCACCAGTGATTGGTCGGATATCGAGAGCGAGCTGGAAAAGCGCAAGAAGTCGCCGGAGAAGAAGGCTGAGGAGGCTCGCGCCGCATGCTTCAAGGCCTCCTGGCTCATCAACATGCTGTACGACGGCATCGGTATTCCTCGAGTCGGTTTGGAAGGTGGTCACGGAAATAGCACTGCCAAAGAGACGGACAAGATGGAGGATCCCTTCAAGCCGGTGGACAAGATCGATGGCATCGAACTGAGCTGGACACTGGGAAAGATGGTCCTGTACGCTGCCGGCCAAGTCCCTCCTCAAGGCACAGCGTTGCCTGTTGGCTTCGGTACCAATGTGGAAAAGGGAACGCCTGACGATTTCGAGCACGCTGGTTCTGTTCCGATTGGCTCTCATACTGGCGACGACGACGATGACGATCTGGACGACATCTTGAAGAAGCCCGGATCCTCTACCACCGGGATTGTTGCATTCGTGTTTGTTCTTCTTTTGGTGGCTTATCTTCTCCGCAAGCCTGAACGAAGAAGAAAGATATTCGGCATGGTGCACCGTCGCAAGCGTTCTGGAAGGCCCGGTCGCTCTCTGGCCAGCAAGCTTTTCGGAAGGAATTCGTTGGGATCGTATGAGAGGGTCATGGAGGAGGGTGATCTTTCCGACTTTGAGCTTGGCGATGTCGACTCGGACGAAAACGACCACTCCGATAGCAGCAGCAATGGGTCCCGGAAAGGACGGGCGTCTGGTCTGGCAACACCCAGCATCGGCCTAGGACAACCTGGGGATCTCCTACGACCTCCCTTGGCAATGGACCGCGCTGGACTTGTGATTCGAACTGAGAGCCGGGAAAGACTATCGCCATCCTTGTTGAGCGCCGGGCGAAAGAGTCGGAATGTCAGCCCAACACGGACCAAGAGCCCATTCATGACTCCGTTACAAGAGGACTGAATGGTTTCACATGAAAATTGGTCGAGTTGAGCGTTGGGCAAAGCTACATCATGTTGGACTTTGAGATGAACTTTACGGCGTTTGGGGAAACTGCTGGTACAGGCATGGATCTGGCGTTTTAGGGAACTCGCATTCTAAAACTCGTCTTGAGGGCGTTGCGGAATCTATCAATCTTTGGCCTCGAGACGAGTAGCAAAGAGATGGACCTCGTTTGGATATTGGGCAGTCTGCTTTTCAGAGACATCTTGTCAGGGGGTTGCAGTAGGGATGGGCAGCACTTTCAGTACATGGTTAACGACAATACTTAAGTCAAGTGCATATACATGTTGATTAAGAACAAACATCGCTTAAAATATTGCGCCTTATCGTTACAACAGGTTCCCGTTGTCTATACCTCCGATATCCATATGATGCCCAACCCAACATCCAACTCTTTCACCAAAGGCCAATAAACCCAGGTCTCATCAAGCATGACCAAGCATGCAAAAGTAAAAGACGTTCCACAGGTCAATTCGATTGCTTCTCGAGGAAACTAGGATCTGCCCGAACTCTTGACTCAAATTTGCGCCACCAGTCCTCAAACGCTTTCAGCGGCACAACCTCGACGCCGCCAGGGCCTGCTGTCCCGCTGAAGCTCGACAGGAAGTTAAAGGCGTTTTGGATAATGCGCTGAGCCAGTACAGTGGTGCTGGGCTGGCCCCCTGATGAGTTGCCGCTGGCCTTGTTGGCGGCAAGCTCCTGTAGCCGCTGGCCAACTGACTCCTCAGGTTCAACGGACACTCCGACCATGAGGCCACTCGCGTCACCACCTCCGCTGACCTTGAACATGGCGCTCTCTTTGCCGGGGCCAATGCCGCCGAGGAAGCGGAAGTTAGGGGTCCCGCCGGACTGTGCAGCGGCGGCAACGTCCTGAGCGGTGGCGAGATAAATGGCGGCGGCGGTGTTGGGTGGGAGTGAGACGCCGGGGAGCATAAAGATAACAATGTGTGAGAAGGACTTTGAGGTGGGGAGGGAGTAGAGAAATGAGGTTGGTGAGGGGGCTGAGGCTGGTTCGGTGATCAAGGGCTGTCCGGCGGGGACGATGCCAAAGAGAGGACCCGACATTGTAAATGTTAGAAGTGAATTGAGAAACAGGCGCGTTCAATTGAGCAGGTTTAGACGGTCCGGGTGCGCGTGAGGTGGTGTCGTCTTGTTATCTTGGGGGGGCTATGTATGGTGTTGAGTTTGTAAGTTTCTTTGTCCTTCTATGGCTGGGTGGTGTGAGACGATTGGTGCGCGTCTTCCAGGGCTCTCCAGAAGGAAGTGGAACTGTTTAGGTAGTGACCTCATACCGGATTCTCTCCGCGACGGTCTAGGGTAGGCATATCCGAGTGAATTGTCTCAGACGGTTGAGGCTTTGGAGGTGTGTAACAGCCGACATGGTAGTAATTCGTCCGTATTCACTGTTTCTTACAATTATCATAGGTGAAGATATAACCAGTCTATCTTCTGCATGTGACGTTGTTAGTATTCACCTTGCCAGGTTGAGATTCACCGAAGACGTGGGTCTTGGCCATGGTCACGAGTGCCCGCTCATTGAGAACATGATTGCTCGTCGACTTCCTGATCCAGCCTCACCGAGTAAGACAACTCGCTGGGATATGAACTGGGTGACATAAGTCCAAGTTACCATCAATATCCTTGATCTCATCGGATATCCGTTCTATGAGAGCAGCTGCCACCTCGCCGGGCCTCATCTATAAAAGAACATCTCAAAAAGCCCGCAGGATCCTCACCTTTTCATCACTTCATCACCTCTGCTCTGCGTCTCAACCACTACAAGCACATCGAAGCCACTCACGGTTTCACCTGAAAGAGAAAGAGTCTCTACTTGAACTACACCATTGGGTTTATAGCCCTTCAACTGGTCTTTCGAAACTCTTGATATCTCGCATCAAAATGGCTAAAACTAGCATCGACTTGATCGACGATGTCGACATGTAAGTCATCCAGCTTTGGTCTAAGAAGGTAACTCACATTGTCAGGTTCCCGTATGCCGATACGGACCCTGATGCGTTCACCAAGATGAACGCTGGTCTCTACACTCTTGTATGGAAAGATGCTCAGGGCACTTATCCCATCGGCTACATCCTCGACCGTGTCTTCCAGGAGCTCCTCAAGGTGCCCGAGGACGTCCGGGGCAAGATGGAATATGATACAGAGAAGCGTACCGTTGCGCTCTTCAAGGAGGGCACAGAGCAGGAGCGCACTCGCCGTGTTGCGGCTCTGGGGGATTACTGGCGCCAGAACAAGACATTCCCCTTGCTCCGTGGCTGGCGCAACGAGCTCTGGCCCGTCTACGGCCGTACTGGAGAGCTCCTGTTTAGTATGGAGCGTGCGGCAATGGGTCTGATTGGAACGATGCGATACGGCGTCCACATGATTGCCTACGTTCGGGATGAGAGTGCGCCCCATGGCCTTCGGCTTTGGGTGCCTACACGTGCCCGCAACAAGTCAACATTTCCTAGCATGCTCGACAACACAGTGGCTGGCGGCCTCATGACAGGCGAGGATCCCTTTGAGTGTGTCATCAGAGAAGCCGACGAGGAGGCCAGCCTCCCTGACGAGACTGTCCGCAAGGGCGCCAAGTTTGTCGGCAACGTCACATACATCTACATCACGGACGCAGGGCAGGTCGGCGAGGGCGGCTTTATTTATCCCGAGTGCCAATGGGTCTATCACCTCGAGCTCCCCAGCGACGTGGTGCCCCAGCCCAAGGACGGCGAGGCCGAGAGGTTCGACCTGTGCGACGTCGACCAGGTCAAGGCGGACCTCGCCAAGGGGCGCTTCAAGCCAAACTGCGCACTCGTCACGCTCGACTTTTTCATCCGACACGGCATCCTCACACAGGAAAACGAGCCCGAGATTGAACAGATCAAACGGAGGGTGCGCCGTGACATTCCTTTCCCAGGTCCACACCAGAGCAACTGGCGCCCGGCTTGAGTCCTGGAAGCTGCGGAATGAGACGGTAGGGGCACCATCTTTGAAAGGCTTGTTGGGGGTCCGAGACGGTCGGTTCGTTTTGGGTATCATTACAACATGATCTAGAGCTATTGGAATGCAGATGCCTTCGGGCGGCGGTGTAGAGCTAGAGCCTAGGTAGATGGACGGACAGAAAAGTATTCGGCCAGACTATTTCTTGACAAGCAGGTACACGTTGTCGACGCGAAGGGGCGTCAGCTTCTTGACGGGACCCTGAAGTGACATGAGAAGGCCGCCGAACGAGACATAGGCATTGCTGTGTACCGGGAACTGCGGTTAGCGCAACTGGCTCTTTGATAGTCAAAAGGCATGCCTGTGTTTGAGATCAACTCACATGCTGTTTCCGTCATATGTCTCCTCAAACTTGTAGATCTTGCCGTGGCAAACGTAGTCGTAGAGATCCGCAATCGTCGCCGGCGCATCACCATTCTTGCCAACGTCCCTCCAGCCCTTCTCTTCCTCCTTGCTTCCGTCCAGGGACAGTGTCGTCGACAGAACCACGTGGAGAGTGTCCGACACGGCGCAGGGGAAGAGCTCAATGTTGATGTCGAGCGTCATGACTGTCTGCGAGTCGCTCGACGTGCACGAGATGCGAGCGACGCGATCGTACTTGGACTGGTCATAGTCGGTCACCGTGAAGGATTCCTCAAAGAGGGTGGCGTCGCCGCTGGCCATTGTGGGCAGGTCGGGGGATAGATCTCGAGACTGAAGGGAATAACGAGAGTTCAACTCTGGAGATTTAAGAGGGAGATCGGAGAGGTTGGTTTTGTCGTCGTCGTCGTCGGCGCAGGGAAGTGAAAAGGTTTGGAGTGGCCCAAAAAAGCTGGTGGGGCTAGGCGCATAAAATCGAGAACTGACGTCGAACCGGATACCTAGGTACCAAGCGGGGCGCACACAAACACTTTGAAGCTGTTGAAAGCTCACAGTTCCATATAAGCCTTGTCGTTTCTCTTTTCCTACCGAGACCAATATTGCGTGGCTCCAAAGGGATTGATTAAGCAAAAAAGCCATGTCCTTTCGAAAGCGAAACGTCGTGATAGGGTCTTCAGGATCAGCATCACCTGCTGCTCGACAAGAGAAGTCTCTTGCACCGGGAACAAGACCATCTCCGCTAGATGGACGCCTCACAACGTCGACCGGCACACAGTCTCTGGACCAACTCCTGGCTGGCCATGCCGGGATGCCAATGGGAACATCTCTGCTCATTGAAGAGACCGGGACCACCGATTTCGGAGGCGTGCTGTTGCGATACTATGCCGCAGAAGGACTTGTACAGGGGCATCACGTTCACTTGCTGGGCTTTGGTGACGCCTGGCGCAGGGAACTTCCAGGACTCGGAAGTCTGGATGGCTCCAAGAGCAGTGGGAAATCTACGTCGTCCTCGGATGACAAGATGAAGATCGCCTGGCGTTATGAGACACTTGGGCAGCGCAACGTGCCGGCCAGAGGCATGTTCTCCTTGGTCTTGTTCCTCTTCTCTTTCCGACATTCCTCTAACGAGTTGACTTAGATCCTCAAGTGACCCAAGGGCCTGGTCAGACTGCGAGTATCTTTTGCCATGGGTTCAACCTGACCAAGAGGCTTGAGAGCAGCGCCATCAAAGGCCAACTTTTCGCGACACCAGTCGATGGTCCCCTGGCTTCGCCAACGCAAACTCCATTCCACAAGTTCATTGCAGATGTAACCTCGAAAATCAAGAACTCACCTCCTTCGACCATCCACAGGATTGTGGTTCCCAGCCTACTCTCACCCACGCTCTACAACTCCGCTGCCAGCCAGCCTCGCGAGATTCTCAAATTCCTGCATGCGCTGCGAGCTCTTCTGCGACAGTTCCCAACCCAAGTTACTGCCATCGTGACCATCCCTGTCACACTCTTTCCGCGATCAACTGGACTCACGCGATGGATGGAGCTATTGTCTGACGGAGTCCTCGAGCTTATTCCTCTGCAGCACCAGGCCCCAATCACCCGGGAGCCAGGAAGCGAGGACAAAGGCCAAGGCCTTTTGCGCGCCCACAGTCTCCCTGTGTTCCATGAGAAGGGCGGTGGCTTGGAGGGTACGTGGAACCGGGAGAACCTCTCGTTCAAGCTCAGTGGCTCGAGTGGGCTGGTCATTACGCCTTTCAGCCTTCCCCCTATCGGAGACGAGGAAGAGACCCCTAAGCATTCTAAACAAAACGAACCGAAAAAGGAGAGCCTCGACTTTTGAGCTCAAAGTATCGTCTTTGTTGAAGCAAATCTCGGCCGACAGCTCGCTAAACGTGGAGCTCCCTTGGGAGGAGGCTGGAGCTTGCCGCCTTATCTTATCGCAAATGCCCCCCAGCTCCACAGCCTAAAAAATTCTTCCCCTTCAAAAGAGCTCCGAGCTGCAACTCTGCTTCCTTCTCCTTTCTCTTGATCAACATCTCTACTCCAACAGGTATGTACAAACAATTTTCTTTGCTGCGCGCGAAACCATGGACACAATGATTATACACTTATATCTGTCAATCCCCTGATTTTCTGTGACGACACACTATAAAATTACGAAGACGACTTATGATGTTGTCCTTATCTCATTCTTGCGCTTTTCTACCACCGCAATCAGAGCGTCCGCTAACCCGCGATGCCTCATAGGTATCATGGCTATGCCTTCAGACCCAGCTCCGGTCCGGATCTCCAATATCGCAGGGCGCTACCTCATCTTCGACTCGGACGCTGCTGCCCTTCTCCGTCGCAACGAGAACGTCAACGGGACGCTGGCCGGAACGGCGCCTCAGCAGCCGACCCAGAACATCTTTCTCGGTCTACCTGTCGAGCTCCGACCAGAGGAGGCCGAGTCGCTGGTGCAGAAGAAGGTGGCTTTTCTCGTAGATGACGTAGCTGCCCATCAGGCTGCGCTGCGCAGCCCCAACCCTGAGGCGAAGAGGCTATACCTCGACTCGCTCAAGACAAGGAAGCAAACTGCCCAGCAGGTTTTTGCAGAGAAGAATGCAAAGAGAGCCATGGAAGTGGCAGAAAAGCATGGAAGGCCCCGCCCGACCGCCTCTCGAACCACCCCTAGCAATGCAGATGACGATGCTCTCTTCTCAAGTGACCAGCCTGAACCCAACCCGCGTCAGACGGATGCTGCATTCAAGTCCCTCGGTGTCACACCGACATCCAGTGGTTCGTTGATCTCCCCTGAAGCAGAAAGGACATATCTTGCCGAGAAGCCGACAACAGGCCCACTGTGTGGCTTCCTCTTGACCTCTGGTTACTACATGACACCAGGGCTACGGTTTGGTGCCAAGTACAGTGTCTACCCCGGTGACCCTCTGAGATTCCATGCGCACTTCATGGCGAATCAGTATGGCTGGGAAGAAGAGATTCCCGTTCTGGACATCGTAGCAGGAGGCCGCCTTGCCACGGCAGTCAAGAAGGCTTTCCTGGTAGGAAGCAAGCAACCAGGGGATGAAGAGCTGCCAGACGGCAAGATGCGAACCTTTAGTATTGAATGGGCAGCGATGTAAACCTCGTTAATTTAAATGCTATCAATAATGCGTCAAGAGAAGTGACCGCGAAACAAATATGATCTTTCCCTAATTCTCGCGGGACTATGCCACCAACTCCGCTGAACATGTAAACGAATTAGAGTTGTAAAGAAAACTCCTGGTAATAATTGTTCCCTCCCTATAGTATATTGCACACTACTCAAAGTCAAACACTCCATACTAATCCTGCCATGATGGAGCGCCACGGTGACCAACCAAGCTCAAGGAACAAATATTCGGCTGAAACTGATCACCTCCCGACGACAACAGACACACTTGTCAAAGTTGTTCATAGCTAGGGAAACACGGCAGTCGTCGCAAAGGCTCAGGCATCGGCAGGGCCAGACAATGATTGTTCGTGGTGTGCTCTGGCACACGACACACTGAGGTCCGTCGCTCCCAAAGCCAGAGCCGCCTTCTTCCCACGGTGCCGATGCAAATGGCTCGGCAGAGTCAGGTTGCCGTCGTGAGAGCAAGAGCTGCTCAAGTAGCCTTTCTTCTTCGTCAGGGCTGAGCTTGGTGTGGCGGCCTGATGGCACGGTAGCGGCAGCGACTCCAGGGTGCAACAAGCTGGCCCCGGGCGCCGTGAGGATGCGCGTTCGCTGCAGCTGCTCCATTCGGTGATACTGGGATCGTGTCATGATGCCGTCAGTCTGAAGATGGGCCGAGAGCGTCCTTGCCTCCTCTCGCTCTTCTGCGTTTGTCGGATGAAGCAGGCGCGCAAGATCAGAAATCTGCATAGGGCTGTCGACAAAAGGGGTGCTTTCTCGAGTAAACCGAGGTGACCGCTGGGTAGGCGTTCTCTGGCCGTCATCATCATCCGACTCCCATTGCTGGTAATCATCCACTCCCTCGCCCGTGGTCGATAATGAGATAACACTCGTAGTGTCAAAATCATCGTCATCCGAACGTGGCTCGAAATCACCGCTTGTGTCGGTCGATCCCCACCAACCACCCTTGAGCCAGTATTTGTACAAATCTGTGTCCAGGCTTTCCTCGTCTTGGGGACTCGTACGCCTAAACTCAGCTTCCACATCTGTCGCCTCATTTCTAGGGATGCGACCGTCGTTATAGGCTGATGCTCCCTTGTTTCGTGCTTGACTGCGGTGAGAGCTTTTCGTTTGACTCTTAATGCTTTTGGGGTGGCGAGCAAGCCGAAGAAGCCAGCCAGGCTGGTATCGAATGCGAAGGGTCGCAAAACACCACAGGACAGACTTTGCTCCTATCCTTGCGATGAGCTTGTTGATGCTGAGTAGAAACTCCAGAGCCATAAACCAACGGGAACTTCTTTCAGCCGCTCCAATGCCGACCCGGAGACTTCGTTCACCCCGGCTCTTTGGAATCTTCTGTGCGGCTCGTTCTCTGGCATACCCATTTGACGCAATCACCGGTCCTGCTTTCACAGGGATTAAGCCGATGGCACCAATTTGGTCGTACCGAGAATCTGGCAGGCCGCTGGCGATGAGCTTTCTCTGCAACTCTTCTGCCTCCTTGAAGCGCTCCTCTTCCAGCCAAGTGTGTCGCTTGAGATTAACCCCTCGATCCTCATTGAGGTAGACAGCTTCACTCGCCATGGTGATAGCGCCAAAGCCGGTGCGAAGAAGCGCCGTGTAAAAGTCCATTTCTCGAGTGATGCGAATCTCTGACAGAGAAACGTTGGCCTGCATGTTCCCGTGGGCATGGCTGAGGCGCTGGCGAAATGTCATGGAAGCCATGTCAGGGCTTGACGGAGGAGACAATGCCGAAAGCAGCAGGGCCAACGAATAGATGAATACGCACATGACGATGCCTATGAGGACAAGAACATGTGGAACGAAGCCAACGATGCAGACTGTCGGGAATCTGAGCAAGCCCTGGGAGGATGGGTCATCAAGGTCAAAGGATATGGCACTCCATACGATGCTTCCCATGAAACATAGGCCCCAAAACCCCGTGCTAACGAGGCGGTATCTCGCTTGCAAGTTGAAGATGCCCAACACATGGCTCGTGATGTGAGTCATGGACGACAGAAAGGCAACTAGGAGTACCTCAGGGGGGGTATTGACACGCTTCATAATCATCGATCGGCTCAAAGCTATAGCACTTCCGAGAGTGGAGGAAGGAGCATCAACGGGGCGAGCTTTGGCAAACAAACCCCAGCCAAGCTGATTGCTAATAGCAGCGTCGGCCTCGGCGAAAGCAAGAGACTGTTCGAAGAGTGTCATGCCAGTCTCGGGAGCAACTGGGCGACCTTGCACGGCACATGAGACAGTCTCGAGGAATTGGCTCAGACAGAATGTCCCAAAGAGGGGCCAGAGTAACGACAATGACCCAGCGAGGTCGCGGGCAGAGCCAGATTCGTCCGATGGTATCATTCGTACGGCGACACATGCTTCTTCGTCAGAAGTTGAGAACGACAGAGTGGAGCTCAGAGAATTGAGAAACGAGTTGGCATGTGAGAACATGAGGTCGGAGCTCTTGCTTGCATTTCCCCAACGCAACTCGGAGAAGTTGGAGGATGTCTGGCACTGGATGGACTGGAGTAACTGGCGAGCCTGATAAACGAGTAAGACGACGGGTAGAAATCGTAGGAGGAGCCTCGTTGGCCATCGGAGCCGTAAACGTCTTCGAGTGGCAGCAAAGATATGTGTTCGGTTTAGTATGACGGCCATAGCAATGCAGCAAAGGGCCCATTTGCTTGTAGCGTAGCCAAAGACGCTGCCCAGGCCACGAGCGCCATCAACTGATAGACGCGCGGTGGGAGCGATAGCCTCCGCCTCTGCTCCGAGGGCTTCTGAGGCTCCCGCAGCAGCTACAAGAGGTTCCACGAGAGGTTCCATTATGTCTTGAATAGTCGAATCGGCGTCGGCCAGAATGGCACTCGCATCGGCAGCCGCTGGCACGTATCGTGGAGCGTCCGGGACGGTTTGGAGGGTATCGGGAATAGAGATATATGTCCCAAGCTTCTTCACGATTCGGGGACCGGCCCAGACCAGATCCTCGAGGATGGGCGCATATCGGGTTACGTTGACAGTCCAGGCTGCAGGATTATACCATGAACTGGCAATGCTGCTGATATTTGGGCTTGTGCCGGCACTCGAGAAGCTCGTGAGGGGTGATGGCGTGGATGGCACGAGCTCTGCGGCCATGGCCTGTAGCGAGGTAATTGGGGGCGAGGTCGGCGATATCGAGATAGCGGGAGGGACGGGTTCAAATGGCGGATGGTCGAGTTCTGTAGTTTTTACAAGAGCGGATTGATGGGTCTCGTCCAAGACATTGTGAAGCGTCCTGTCGCCAAGGTGCCCACTCGAGGTCTCTGGATGGTCGAGGTAAAGCGTGCTTCGGCGGCTTTGACTGCTTTGGTCCGGGGTAATGATGAGGCTAGGTACCTCAATGTTGACATTCGAAGCGGAGGTTCGCTGGCAACCAGGGACCCTCGAGAGTGTACCTGCCAGGTAGCGCGACTGCTGCTAAGCCAGAAGTGGAAAGGCCTGGTGCATATGCTGATGAGTCTTCTAGCCCCTTGGAGTTAGCGCCCGGTGGACTCGAACCAAGCGGGAGAACCAATTTCAATCCAGCACACAGTGCACAGTGCAGGGAAACAGAGCTGGCCCAAGTGGTACTCAGACACTGCCTGCTCAGCACCGAGTTGACACTCAAGCACTCTTCACGATGAGCCACCAGCTGGAGATCGGATTGGTTAAATGGAGTCATTTTAATTAAATTTCATTTCCAGTGGTTACTGGCTGTGATTCTCCTCTTATTTCTATGCCCAGATAAGTACTGTTGCTTCCGTCTTCTTGATTTGTTGTGCACAACTGTAGGACTGGACATGTTGAATCGGAGAAATTGGTCCATTTAGTGCTCCAATTCCTGGAGGAGCCCAGCAGGATATCAACCATAGAAAGCTGGTTCATCTCTCCGCATGGAACGGTGCATCATGACAACTTGGTGATGCACCCGCTTGACTTCTCCGTGTTGCCCAAGTGGTGAAACGAAGCTGAATCTTTGCTCGCTGGGGGGCTGCACTTCGCTGGCGCTGGTGAGGGATTCACGGGTTTTCCAAACCTGCCACACAAAAAGAATTCATCTGTCAACCCGCAAGTACAGATTCACAGAGAGATGCTGCCACTGCCTCGTTGGCCGCTTTGCTCGCATGCACCGCGCGTGCGACAAGATCCCGATGGAGGTTGGCGTCGGATGATGGGAGGCTGCCCTTTAGCCATAGGTTTGTGATCTCGTCCCGCGCGGGGAGGTACGCAACGCAACAGGCCGCTAGAATATCCTTGTGCTCTGATGGGACCGGGTCCAGCACCAGAAGAGGTTCTTTGTCGTCTTGGCCGGGCACCAGCGCTGCAACTCCTCCTGAGACTGTATCAACACAGTCGATACCAGCATCGGCGAGAGCTGCCGCCGCGACTGTGATGCATCCACTCAGTACGTTCATCATATCCCACTCCTCGCTTCCTTGCTCAACGGCCACTTGTCGAGCCTGGTCTCCTTCGACGATGGTGACGATGACGTCCACTCCGCTCTTGGGCCATCGGTCCGCAATGAGGGCTCCGCGGAGGGCTGCCTCGAGATGAGAGCTGAGATCGCGCTCACTGGCATCGCGTAGATATCCCCTCCTTTGGCGTGTAGCGAAGGGGGCATATTTGACGTGAGTGGACAGAACCATGTGAGGAGAGAAGGGAGCCGATCGTGGTAGCGATCTGGGTCCATGAACCGTACATGTGAGCTTCATGCCTTTGCTACCAGATGCATCTTGAGACTCAATCTCCAAGTATGCTGATCCAGATGCTGAAGCAGTTACCCCAGTCCTCAAGTCTGATTCGTATGTTAGTCCCCTGCAGTAGTAAAAGTTATGAGGCATGCAGGCACTCACATTGCGATCGAACACCATTCGGAGGTCGTGTCCGACTCGTGACAGAAGATTCATCTGCCTCATATACCGGAGGGATCGTGACACCTCCAGGACCGTTGATGCGTCGTCGATCTGCCATTTTCTACTGAATCAATTTTTGACCTTCGCAGCTTTCATCGATGCGAGCATGGATTTTGGTTGTTTTCAAGTGAGGCTCTTTATGCAATAAAGCGAAGTGGGTAACACTATCGCGTAGATTAGTCATCCGAGGACCCATCTCTGAAGCCTTCAAATTTTCTCGCGACCACCATTCAAGCTCACTCTTCTTCTTCCTCTTCATCACACTCGAGAGCTTGTCTACTCTCCAACGCACACTCCTGACGAGCAAGATTGATCAAAATTCTGATGATCTGCTGAAATATGTCACGGTGCTGATTTGGATTCTACTCAGGCTCTCTCTCGTTGCCAATCGCAAAAGGTACGTCGCGATTCACGCGTTTTCTCTGCGCCCAAATGATGATCCTTCACACCACTGTTCCCGCGATACCTGAGCGTCTGAACAACATGCACTACCATCTGACCACTACGACATTGCCTATTTCTCTCATGATCAAACCGCCATATGGTCAACTTTGTACTGACTGGTTTGAAAAGCGCTAGGCAAATTTGCTATACTCTACCACCAAATCGAATGGACTCGACTCCTGCAAGGTTCGTACACTTTTCGCTTTCAGCCCCCACCTGCCCCCAGTCGATGATGAGAAACCTTTCATTCAGTTCTGCTTCTGAAGCGCTGTGATGACTCCTAAATTACCAAACCAAGATCTCTGATACTTGACTTTACTCCTACCCTTTGCTTCATCTTGCCTGTGTAACTTGAAGCTAACCCCATACAAGTGCTAGGAACACCTGAGTCTCCGAACAGTCCTGACGCGCCCCAATTGCCAATCTTCTCAGTAAGTCTATCGCGTGAACTTGAGGTGCAAAGGGGATTGTGTTTCATGATGACACAAGTTCTATCCATTCAACGACTTCATCTTGGCCAAGTCGCCCTCCCGCACCATAGGTCCTTCTCGGAGGGCTGATGACCGGTTGTGGAGTTTCTCTTGGGTGTTATGCCGACTCCAGTGTCCGGGGTGCTGGTGGCTCGTTCTGGGTTGTTAGTAGTCAGGGCCGGCTGAGATGACTGAGTAAACCGGCTTGTCTGAATTATCGCATTCTTCCTTGGTTACAGATGTGTTCTCTGTTTTCTTCCATTAACGCCTGACATTCACTAACGAATGCAAAAGGATTCAGAGAGAAACTGGACGCCACTCCGAGCCACTTGACGTACACAACCACAGGTAGGTAGGGGTATTCTATTGTAACCCCAGGTAGATAATGACAAATACAATACATGGGCCTCTT
The DNA here is from genome assembly GCF_000151355.1 of Fusarium vanettenii 77-13-4. Taxonomy (NCBI): domain Eukaryota; kingdom Fungi; phylum Ascomycota; class Sordariomycetes; order Hypocreales; family Nectriaceae; genus Fusarium; species Fusarium vanettenii. The sequence goes on along the minus strand of NW_003315865.1, from coordinate 34,199 downwards.
GTCCTATTCTTAGACCTTGATCCCGTCCACTTCAGCATGCTCTTGTGAACAACGGACAGCAGTCCAAATCCAACTCGATGGCCCCGAGATCGCGATCACCTCACATCTCGGAGGACATTTCTCCAGGCCCTGAGGAGTCCCCATCCCAATTAATGATGACCTGGCCGCTTGTGACGTCTGTTAGATAGAAGTGACATCTTACCACCCCTGCACAGCGCGTATAAAGGAGATTGCCGTGTAAAGCCTAGATATAATCCTCCACTATCTAGAGCTTTAAAGCACCCCTGCAGGTGGTCATGTTCTCCTAGAGTCATCATGCGAATTTAGTTGAAGAGCAAGACACTTTCTCTCTTTATTCAAGGTACACTCCTCTACCCACCTCTCAGAATTGAACCATCTCACGCACCGCCAAGTATCATCTCAGGGCAAACTTCGCCGAAGGTGGACCGTACAGGTGTTCTTGTCAGGGCCTAGTCTCGGATAAGCTGATGTCGAGGGATCCAATCAAAAACTGCCCCACGACCCCTTCCCTCGACTAAAGGGACCAGAACACATGCATTTCGGCGGCCGACTCGCCCTGGCACGCAGCACTTCGTATCCCATTCCCCAAGAGAAACGGTCGGCTTTGTAGCCACATTGCCCTTGCGCAACGACACTCGTTCGACGAAGACTACGACAACGCAACGCGATCGAATACGGCCGAAGGCGATTTCGAGGCTGGAAAGAGATCAGGAATACGAGAGCCCACCGTGCGACGTTGAGAGCCACCCGCTGTGCTTGGTAGTCCCTTGGGCATCGCATCCCCTGCGTCGCCCTCCTAACATCAACCACTTTTCTGGGCTTTCCATCAACCATCTTCTCGCTCCGCCGGTCTTTTGCCAGCGCACGACAATCTTGCGTTCGAATTCGAGTGCGATCTAGGGACGCGACGCCCAGCGTCTCCGCGCAAAGGTCGTTCAATGTCCTCCTATGCCTTGCCAACGACCAACTCCAAGATGATGCCCCGGCACAACGCCGCCGCCTATTCCAACGGCTACCCACGCGGCAACACTTTTGACATCTCTCCACACAAGTAGGTGCCCCTCCTCTGGGCTCATGCAAGCTGCAAGCTACGTCTCTGGGGCGTCGCATGCGCATGATTCTGGGAGTCTGTTGCTGACAGTTGGATGCTCGCCAGATTCCAACCACGAACATTGACGCCCGCTCAACGCCGTCGCAAGAAGCTTCTTGTTCGCCTAGCCGTCGTCGGTCTTATTCTGTTCGTCTTTAGCCTGTGGCTATGGCCGTCCAGCTCTGTCGCCTCCCTCGTTTCCTTCGGCCTTCTCTCGACCAGCGGCACTCCTGAGCTGGAGACAGTTCGATACTACGATTTGACCACAGTCCAGGGCACCGCCCGTGGATGGGAACGTGAGGAGCGCATTCTTCTGTGTGTGCCGCTCAGAGATGCCGAACCTCATCTTACCATGTTCTTTTCCCATCTTCGCAACTTCACCTATCCTCATCACTTGATCGACCTTGCTTTCCTCGTCTCCGACTCTAAGGACCGAACGCTGGAGGTATTGTCAGAAAACCTTGAGGCAATCCAGGCCGACGAGGACCCGAAGCAACCTTATGGTGAGATATCTATCATTGAGAAGGACTTTGGTCAGAAGGTCAACCAGGATGTCGAGAGTCGTCACGGTTTCGCTGCGCAGGCCAGTCGAAGAAAGCTGATGGCACAGGCTCGCAACTGGCTGCTCAGCGCCGCGTTGCGACCATATCACTCCTGGGTTTACTGGCGTGACGTCGATGTTGAAACAGCTCCCTTTACGATTCTCGAGGATCTCATGCGCCATAACAAGGATGTCATTGTTCCCAGTAAGTCAATAATCATCATGGCTTTGCGAAAAGTTTCGCGACACTAACCCATTCCAGACGTTTGGCGGCCGTTGCCTGACTGGCTTGGTGGAGAGCAGCCCTATGATCTGAACTCTTGGCAGGAGTCTGAGACGGCCTTGGCACTCGCTGATACACTTGATGAAGATGCTGTTATCGTCGAAGGTTACGCCGAGTATGCTACATGGAGACCTCACTTGGCGTATCTCCGCGATCCATTTGGCGACCCAGACATGGAAATGGAGATTGATGGTGTTGGAGGAGTCAGTATCTTGGCAAAGGCCAAGGTCTTCCGATCTGGTGTCCATTTCCCGGCTTTCAGCTTCGAGAAACATGCTGAGACAGAAGGATTTGGCAAGGTGGGTGACTTCCTCGTCACAGTTCAGTTTCCGAGATACTAACGTGGCTGGCTAGATGTCCAAGAGAATGAAGTACTCTGTCGTAGGCCTGCCACACTACACCATCTGGCATTTGTATGAGCCTAGTGTGGATGATATCCGTCATATGGAGGTTTGTTTCCTCTTCTTCTTTGCACCTACTGGGCCCCCTCGATCTAATGATTACTGCAGGAAATGGAGCGAGAGCGACTTGCTCGTGAAAAGGAGGAAGAAGAGAAGAAGAAGAACCAACAAAAGATCAAGGAGGAGTATAGTGACACCCGGAATGAGTGGGAAAAAGATAAGCAAGAGATGCAGGATCTGGTGGCGCAACAGAAGCCTATCAAGGAACCAGGCAACGCTCCCAGCCGAGACGGTTTGGCCAAACCTCACAAGGGTCAGGGTGATTCTGCCGACTCTGCGAAGGACGCGAGCATACCAAAGGCGGCCAATGAAGAGGTCAAGGCGGTCAAGGGAGAGGAGAAGGCGGTCAAGGATGGAGGAAAGCCGGTCGGGCAAGAGGCAAAGGCGGCTGAGGGAGCTGCAGCCAATGCGGCTGGCGATGCCGCCCAGAAGGAGAAGGTGGTCAAAGCAGCTGCTTGAGCAGCGTCTGGCCAGCGGAGGCTATGTGCTGTACAATATATGACTTTATGGGCGTCCTTGGGGTTGATTCGGAGGACGCTTCCAGTTGGGCACGCAGGGTGTGCGAGGGTAACTACCCTCGAGGATGTTGTAGAAGGCGTTTGGTTGGGAAATGGTTACTGGTTACAATCCAACTAAAAGATACAAGATTAAGCATTTGGACATTGCCATATTACTCGACTTGAGCAACGTCAGCATGGTCTGGTTTGGACACTCGACCTAACTCTCCCCCTTTCTTAGATATGACTAGCTACTCTGTCGCTCATAAGGCAAGGTCCCCACTAAAAAAGATACGATGAGCTCCATGAACCATTAGCTAAATACTCTTTCGTGAATGGATAGCCTCTGAACAGGTTCAAGAACCAAGGTTGAGGAAGGCGATGGACAGAAAATAAAAAAACTTGCAAACTGACTTCGTACGCACCTATTAGATCGTCAAGACAGTGAGGCTGACATCCATGATATTTTGCATTTGTTGAGCCTTACAGTACCCAAAACTGTTCAGACTGTACCAAATAAGGGGGTCAGTGAAGTCCCTGGACCTGTGACAGCTAGCCAATCAGCGAGATCGCTGGACGACACCTTGGAGAAAGACAGAGCGCAACTTCCACGCGACGTTGTTAGTGGTGCCTTAGCTAGCAGTGCGCTACGTAGCGATTTGATCTTCCATCATCCACCCTCACAACTGTCCAGGCAGCGCCCGACCTCTTACCAGCGGTCCCCAAGATTCCCTAGAGAGGACGCGGTCTTCGTGTCTTCTGGGAACACTTGTCTTCTTTTTTCCGCTGTGCGATACTAAATCTAGCCAGTGGCAGCTCCTACAGAACCTCCGATTCCAACGTTCTCGGCCGCCCCGAACCTGAGCGAATCGCTTGGTCGCACATTTCGACGACCGTTCTCGAGTCCAGAAGATCATGAATCGCGATGAACAGCAACCCGTAACGATGGAGAGCCCTCGGCCCTCTGGGGTTTCCAGCTTTGAGCACCGCACCCTCCCTCCTCGGATGCAGTACCGAAGCCGACCCGTCTCTGTCGCAGTCGACCCTGTCTCGTTGGTTATTTCAGAATGCATCTCTATAACTTCCGCCATCCAGAAGCATGCGCGCTCACCGCACTCGTCCGTGTCCGCCATTCTTGGAGGAAGCCCCAATCCCGTTCACCTTGGGCCTCCTAGCCCGTCTCCGCGCGGGAGGAGTAAGAGCCCCGCGGCGAGGCTCAGCGACGATGCGTCCCATGATGGCCTCACCAATCGTTGGGGACTGCGCGGCCAGAGAGGCAAGAGCATGCAGGACAACCCCATGATCACTGGTTTTGGAAAGTTGAGGCATGAGCTCGCTGGTGTCAAAGGTGCGTCGATCCTCGCAGCTCGCTCCTCCGTCATGATAGATTGTTGTAGCTAACATTCTGCGTCTAGATATCCGGTCATTCGATGCTCCTGCAATCCTCGCACCGTTCCTGCACGTCATCCAAGCCAAAGGCACCGCTGCCCCCATTACGATTCTGGCCCTCGGCGCACTGAGGAAGTTTCTGGCGTATGGCTTCATCTGCCCAGAGTCGCCCCGATTTGCCCTCGCGATGCAGTCCCTCTCAGCAGCCGTTACACACTGCCAATTCGACATTAGCGATTCAGGACAGGTCGAGGTTGTACTTCTCATGATTCTAAACCTTATGGAGGATATGATGTCAGGCCCCGGCGGAGATATCTTGAGCGACGAGAGCGTCTGCGACATGATGGGCCGTGGCCTCGCTATCTGCTCCCAACCTCGATTTTCTCCCGTTTTGCGCAGGACCGCTGAGGCTTCCATGGTCAGGATGTGTCAAATCATATTCGAAGACATCAAGCACCTCGAGTTTGAAGCTGGCGAGGATGCTGATGCGTTGGAGCAGCAAGTGGACGACGACCTCGATAGCGTCAGAATGGAGGCCCCTGCCCCTGAGGCTGAAGGTTTGTCCGCCGAGCCCACGAGTTTGGGGCTGTCTGGAACAGCGACCCCGGACCTTGAGCGGAGTAGCAGGGAGATAGCGTCAAACTCGGAGACACCTCAAGCCACTGCGAGCGAGCGCACCGAAGAGACGGAGTCTGTTGACCTCAGACCCTATTCTCTGCCTTCCGTTCGCGAGCTCTTCCGGGTTCTGGTCAACTTCCTGGACCCTCAGGAGCGACAGCACACTGATAATATGAGGGTCATGGCTTTGCGCATCATTCACGTCGCTCTTGAGGTTTCTGGGCCTTTCATCTCTCGGCACCCTGCATTGGCTGTTATCGCCGAGGACCGCTTGTGCTGTTACCTCTTTCAGCTTGTAAGATCCGACAACATGGCTGTTCTTCAAGAATCTCTCACTGTTGCTGGCACGCTACTTGCGACCTGCCGTGGTGTTCTCAAGTTGCAGCAAGAGCTGTTCTTGTCTTACCTGGTCACATGTCTCCACCCCAAGATTGAGATTCCTCGGGAACCTGGAATCGAGCCATCTCTATACGCTGGCATCCCACTGAACCCCAAACCCAACAGTGGGCGATCGACCCCCGTTCCAGTCGGGGAACGCCAGAAACTTGGCCTAGAAGGGGGCGCCCGCAAGCCAGATGCTCGTCAGGCCATGGTTGAGAGTTTGGGAGTGTTGTCGAGAATGCCAACATTCATGGCAGAGCTTTTCATCAACTACGATTGCGACGTTGACCGAGCTGATCTTTGCGAGGATATGATTGGACTTCTCTCGAGGAATGCTTTGCCGGACTCAGCCACATGGAGCACGACAAGCGTCCCCCCTCTCTGCCTCGATGCCCTGCTGCGATATATCCAGTTCATCGCCGAACGGCTGGTTGATGACCCCGTTACTGATGGCTATCCTGATCCGGCCACTTTGCGGGAGCAGAGGCGGAGAAAGAAGCTCATCATCAAGGGAGCAGGCAAGTTCAACGAGAAACCTAAAGCAGGTTTGGGCTACCTGGAGGCGCAAGGTATTATCGAGAATGCCAGTGACCCCGTTGCTGTGGCCAGGTTTCTCAAGGGAACTTCCCGTATCAACAAGAAGGTGCTCGGTGACTTCCTCTCTAAGAGAGGCAATGAGGCTATCCTTGAGGCTTTCCTCGATTCCTTTGACTTCTCTGGTAAGAGAGTGGACGAGGCCTTGAGACAGTTACTCGAATCATTCCGCCTGCCAGGAGAAGCGCCTTTGATTTCCACGATCGTCGAGTCCTTTGCGGATAAGTACTGCTCCAATGACACCACAGAAGAAGTTGCAGACAAGGATGCGGTGTACATTCTGACATATGCCATCATCTTGCTCAACACCGACCAGCACAACCCGAACCTGGATGCCAAGAAGCGCATGAAATTGGAGGACTTTTCCAAGAACCTCAGGGGAACAAACAATGGCAAGAACTTTGCTCCGGAATACCTGCAGGGCATCTACGAGTCCATCAAGTCCAACGAAATCATTCTCCCTGACGAACATGACAACAAGCACGCCTTCGACTATGCCTGGAGAGAATTGCTCCTTAAGACTGAGTCTTCTGGAAGCCTGATCATTTGCGATACGAATATTTATGATGCCGACATGTTCGCTACGACCTGGAAGCCAATTGTTTCTACCCTGTCTTATGTTTTCATGTCTGCCACGGACGACGCTGTCTTTGCGCGAATCGTCACTGGATTTGATGAATGCGCACGCATCGCCACCAAGTACCAGAACACCGAAGCCCTCGACCAAATTGTCTATGTCCTGAGCCACATGTCTACTTTGGCAACCGAATCTCCCTTCAACACCTCGCTTAATACCGAAGTCCAAGCCGGGGATGGCAGTGTTATGGTTAGCGAGCTCGCTGTTAAGCTGGGCAGGGACTTTAGAGCCCAGCTTGCGACTCTGGTGCTTTTCCGTGTCGTCACTGATAGCGAAGAGTTGATCCGCAAGAGCTGGAAATATGTATGTTTTCCACCTATGGGCTTGAAAACATTGCTAACCATTCCCTAGATCATTCGCATATGGCTCAATCTGTTCACCAACTCTCTGATACCATCCTTCTCCCCGAGCAGTTTGACAGCCATGCCCCTACCACCCATCCCCTTGCAAACCCCCTCACAGGTCATTGACCGAGTGGCACGAAACGCAGAGACAGGCTTCTTTTCTGCTTTCACTTCGTACATCTCGAGCTATGCCGCTGATGACCCGCCCGAGCCATCAGATGAGGAATTGGAGAGTACACTTTGCACAATTGATTGCATCAAGTCTTGTAAAATGAATGCGGTATTCGACAACCTTGCGTAAGTTTGTCTTGCTCCTTTCTGGTACCTGGATGCTAACTATCATGTAGTAAACTTGATGCGTCGGTTGCCAAGGCGGTGGTTGAGGCTCTCATCGATCAACTTCCCGAGGACTCTACAACGACGGTGATCAGTGTCAAGCATGAGAGCATGCCTGGATCTCCCACAAACGGCCACGTCCCTCCCTCAGGACACCTCAGATATGACCCCAGTGTCACATACCTTCTGGAATTCTGCACTTTGTTGGCAACCAGGGATGAGGAGTCGGTCGAGGACATGGGCAAGATAGTTTTCGACACGCTCCAAGGCGTCCTTCGTGACTCGAGCCAATACCACGCGATCACGGTGTCCCGAGCTGCGTTCTACGCCCTCAAGCTCCTCAAGACAGGCTACGTAAGTGTTGTTGCTAACGTGCCCCAATTCCACACTGACACCTTCTAGGACCACGACTTTGTCAATGTTCCTTTCTTGCTCCATACCATCTCAAGCCTACCACAAGATGCACTGGGCAAAAACTCGGATCTGGTGTTGCAGGGCCTTGCCCTCTGCATCGATGAATCTGGCCCCTTGAGGCGTGAAATGATGACATCGCCCGACTTTTGGGCCATCCTTCGTGCCCTAGCTAAACGTCCCGAAGCCGCTGCGCTGGTCTTCGAGATCCTTGAAAAGGGAACTACCGGGACACCACCCGCAATCATGGCCGATAACTATGAGGCGGCAATTTCCTTGCTCAACGATTTTGCTTCTGCTGCCAGCCCCAAGCACACTGTCATTCAGACACGCAGCCCTCGACCTCAGAGGTCGAACCCACCTAAGCAGGATAAGAAACGGTACGTGTCTTCGCCTGACACGAAAGCTAGTTTACTGACATGGGATGATAGCCAAGCGGAAGCTGTGGCGAGAGGGTCCAAGGCCGTCAATATGCTGTACAACATGACGGATCGCATCCCTCATCTTATGCAGCAATCTCAGCTCGAGAGCAGTGAAGGTTCGTCATGACTGTTAACATGACCGCCAAATGAACTTTGCTAACAAAATTCGCCTAGCCTGGTCGGCGTACTGGTTGCCAATCTTCCAGGCCTTGACAACACAATGCGCAAACCCTTGCAGAGATGTTCGACAACTGGCTTTCTCCGCCCTGCAGCGATCTCTGCTTTCACCAGAGCTGACCTGCAGTGACCCGAAGGAATGGACTGCTATCTTTGGCAAGGTCCTATTTCCCTTGATCATCCAACTCCTCAAGCCAGAGGTCTTCTCATCTGACCGAGATGGAATGAGTGAGATGAGGGTCCAGTCCGCCTCCCTTCTTTGCAAAGTGTTCCTTCAGTATATGGTGCTTCTGTCCGAATGGGATGGTATGCTGGATCTCTGGATTAAGATCATCGAGATTATGGATCGCCTCATGAACAGTGGCCAGGGAGACAGCCTTGTAAGTCGAATGAGAACCTCACTGGTCGTGTAGTCACTGACATTGTATTGCACAGGAGGAGGCAGTTCGAGAAAACCTTAAGAACGTGTTGTTGTTCATGGCCAGCAGTGGATACCTGGTGTCACCAAGCAAGGATCCCTCTAAGGAGGAGCTATGGTCGGAGACTTGGAAGCGCATCGACCGTTTCCTGCCCGACCTTCGCGGCGATCTTGCTCTCGATGAGCCTGCCGTCGAGGAGAAGGCTGAGAGGAAGAGTGCGGAAAAGAAAGAAGAGCATCAGGAGCAGGCCGAAGAGGGCAGTGCCAAGGTTGAGGAGAAGGGCGAGGAGGCCGAGGAGGTGGAAAAGAAAGAGGAGAAGAAAGAGGAGGCAAGCGAGGAGCAGTAAATAATGACCACTGGCGGATAGAAGAGGGTGATGGTATTACCATTATGGTGCTGAGGCGTCTGGATGATGATATGTTGTGATATTAGAATGGCTTAACAGAAGCACGCTGTACAAAACGCATAATAGAACAGCTCTCTTGATTGATATAATCGGGTGACCTAGCCCCTTGTGAACTGAACTCGTGGAGGCGTTCAATAGGCATCGAGAACGGATGGGCGTTCATGTGACGCGGCTCTTGCCAAGACGAGTGGCTGGTCCCTGAGCTCGCTACGCAACGACGTCATCTGAACTGTGGGGTTCTTGCAACATTGCACAGAAGCTCGCGATAAGGAAGTTAAAGGTAACGACCAACCATCGGGTACCTTGACGTGAGAATTTGCTTGCTTGCTTGGAAGATATCAGTTTCTTGTACAGTTTACGACATCTCTTGGAACCAACCGTGCCACGCTCAGCCTCGAAAAGCCCAACCCTCCCTCCCTCCTTGGACATTTCCACTCGAGCTCCCATTTCCTGACATTGCATGCAACGAACTCGGATACTTTGGCTATAACAGTCCGGCTTTGGCTGTGGGACATGCCACACGCCTGTCAGGATGTCTGAGTATGGTGTCCCGGACTCGCTCAGCTCAGGGCCCTCAGATGCTCTGCCGGCCGTCAGCGACGCGAGCGGTGACGCGCCCGTTTTCCCTTTGCTCCAGAACAATGGCGCCGGAAGCCCTTTATCCTCGGAGGCACCCGGCGGCCCAAACCAGGTCGGGGAAGACGACAACGATGACGAACCTGCGGTAGCGAAGCCCTTCATGCGGACGACGAGCCCCGACCCTTCTGCACGAGCAGTTCCTGATACCTTTGACGACCGAGTGCCCGACCGACTGATATACAAGATGCACAAGTTTAGTCTGTACGAGACGGCGAGTCGGTATTATATCGTTGGGGTCGATGTCAGCGAGAAGCGGTACAGGATTCTTAAGATCGACCGAACGACCGAGGGTGCGGAGCTGAACATGACGGACGACAAGATTGTATACAGTCTCAAGGAGATGAATCAACTGTTGGACACCATCGACGACGGAAACCGAGGGACAGGTGGAATCAAGCTACGCTGCACTACATGGGGGCTACTGGGCTTCATAAAATTCACCGGGCCATATTACATGCTCCTCATCACCAAGAAGAGCACCGTCGCCATGGTGGGAGGACACTACATATACCAGATCGAGGGCACAGAACTAGTTCCCCTAACGCCAGCCAAGTTCAAGCCAGACACGCGCAACACTGAGGAGCAGCGATTTCTCGGCATTCTAAACAATCTCGATTTGACCAGATCCTTCTACTACAGTTACTCCTACGATGTCACGCGCACTCTACAGCACAATGTCATTCGGGAGCGCGAAGCCCTGGCTCAGGGCATCTTACCGCCATCGGATGAGGATTTCAACTCGATGTTTGTGTGGAATGACTACCTATTGCAACCAGCTGTCAAGGCTCTACGGGATCCTTATGACTGGTGTCGGCCGATTATCCACGGATATATCGACCAGGCTGGTGAGTGTGCCATGGAGTGCAAGATGGTCATTGTAAAAGAAGGGCTTACTGATAGTTGGCGATAGCTTTGTCCATATATGGACGTACTGCTCACATCACAGTCATAGCAAGACGGTCACGATACTTTGCCGGTGCTAGATTCCTAAAACGAGGAGCTAATGATCTTGTATGTGACCCCTTCCCTATAGCATCAAGCCTGAGGCAATCGGTCGACGATATGCTCACCACATTATCTAGGGATACGTCGCCAACGACGTTGAGACGGAGCAAATTGTTGCTGAGTCACTGACGACGTCCTTTCACGCACCTGGTCCCCAGCTATACTGCAGCCCACAGTATACCTCCTATGTCCAGCATAGAGGAAGCATTCCACTCTACTGGACCCAAGATAATACTGGCGTCACACCCAAACCCCCGATCGAGCTCAACTTAGTTGACCCTTTCTACGGAGCGGCTGCCCTGCATTTTGATAACCTCTTCGAGCGTTATGGCGCACCAATCTATGTTGTGAACCTGATCAAGGCCAAGGAACGTCAGCCCCGTGAGTCCAAACTACTGGAAGAGTACACGCACGCCATCGACTATCTGAACCAGTTCCTACCCGAGGGGAAGAAAATCATTCACAAGGCGTGGGACATGAGCCGGGCTTCAAAAGTGCGTGGCGGTGATGTGATCGGTAATCTCGAACTCATCGCCGAGTCGGTGGTCACTACGACGGGCTTTTTCCAAAACGGTGACGGCATCACGAGCCCTATGACGGCACAGAACGGTGTTGCCAGGACCAATTGCATTGACTGCTTGGATCGTACAAACGCAGCACAATTCGTCATCGGCAAGCGGGCGTTAGGCCATCAGCTACATGCATTGGGCATCCTGGAAAATACTGCGGTCGAATACGACACAGATGCGGTGAATCTTTTCACACACATGTGGCATGACCATGGTGACACCATCGCCGTTCAGTACGGTGGTTCGCAACTTGTCAACACCATGGAGACATATCGCAAGATCAACCAGTGGACGAGTCACTCACGAGACATGATTGAGAGCTTCAAGCGCTATTACAACAATTCTTTCCTTGATAGTCAGCGCCAAGAGGCTTATAATCTGTTCCTCGGTAACTACATCTTCACCCAGGGTCAACCGATGCTATGGGACTTGGCCACCGATTATTACCTCCACCATGCCGATCCGAGAGACTGGTCTCTTAGGATGAGGCATGACTACATCAACTGGTTCACCCCAGCACACCTTGAAGAGAGGAAGGTCCCGCCATATGTGCGCAAGCGGGACATTGCTCGCACTCATCCCGTCGAATTCTTTGATGATTATTGGCTCGAGTACTATAGACCCTCAACCCTCTCATCCTTCCCCAAGATGTTTGCCTACAAGATGAATTCGACCATCAAGTATATTCCCCTCAAGTCGACGCAGGATGGCCGATACGATCTCAGTCCCTTCCGAGTCCGCACAGAGGGTGATGTTGACCACGCCGACAAGAAGAAACACAAGAAGGAGGCGAGCAAAGGCAGCGTGCCAGCTCAGATTCCAGGAGACACTAGGGGGGCAGTTAAGAACGGTGCCCCTGAACCAGCTCCAGGCCAGTCGCCAGCAAAGGTCATCTCCCTCCAACGTTGGTTGGGGCCAGCTCAGGACAAGACTGCTTACCAGAATGGCATACGACTGGATACGACACAACCCTTGCAAAGACCTGATTCGCCTACAAAGACGAAGCAAACAGCTTTGGAGAAGTCCAAGGCTGCACAGTGGACTTTCACCAAGGCTGTGCACGACTCTCTGAATCCATCCGTGGCGGAACAAGAATATGAGGACTACGAGAGGTACATCAAGCACCCACAAAATCTTCCTCTTGTTGTCTCCAGCGACACTCCCGTCGATGTTGATTCATCCGAGTATCAAGAATATGTCAGTGGGGGCTGGCAAGATGAGGGTCTCATGGTCAAAGGGACTGAGGAAGAAATTGATGTCTATGCTGAGTTGCTCAAGGTGGGTGAGAACCCACTCACGGTGACTGAAGAAGATGGCCCAAAGAAGAGATACAAGGCTTATAGGAAATGGCTGCGTGGGAAATCCTTCTTCAAGCAGCAACCCCTGGACTAGACGTACAAACACCTCAGTCGCTAAGCCAAGGCCGGGGTAAACAATCCTGCCAGCCGAGGCTCCTTTTCCAACACTTCACCGAGCCGGGCAGGACACTTGGAATTGTCCTCAGCCCAGAGAGTTTGTAGGATCTTGGAGGTGTGTATCAACTCTTGAGACAGGACTTCAGCATCGGCTTCAGAGACTTGTGTTGAGCTACTCTCGCTCTCCTCAGTGACGTTCAGCCAGCACAAGGAAAGGATTTGGATAATCTGCTCAGCGTGCTCAGTTTGTTGAATTCGAGGCCAGCAATTGGCAATAATGGCGTTTAATGCTTGTATCGCAGCGACAACAGTGGGAGGATGCGCGGTCGCGAAAGGATCTGTCATGATCGACGAGATCATTGAAAGGAGGTGCTTTGTTTAAGTTAGTGCGATCCGGTGGCGTTTTCTTGATCTTGTACAGGCGCCTTACCTTTAGGTGTTTGATTGAATAGATACCCAAGCAATTGACTACAGACGCTGTTTTCTGCATCAGAACTTGAACAATCCGTGAGTATTGAGAGGCATGGAAGTGTCCGGCGAAGATGCCATTTCTGAGGGCTTTGTCGAGTAGTCGACGACGTTCAGGGTTTTCAAACCCCTCTGAAGACTTGGCCAGTGTGGTGAGTACATCGTAGGCCGGGCTGAGGACTGCTGTGGACTGCTCTTCGGGTGTGACACTAGGGAGGTAAAGAAGCATCGGGAATGTGGCATCCTCAAAAACTCGGCCGATTCCTGTATTCTGAAGCACTTGGCCTGGGCATTTGGCCACGAAAGAAGCCAGAATCTCTAGCCCTCTTGACTTGACATCTATCGACTCGTTCTCTACGAGGGCTAGAAGGACGGGTGTGAACAATGGCCAGTGTTGTTGAATGAGAGCAGGCTGACAACCCCAAGTATCAGTAAGAGCCAACTAAGAGATGTAGAAACAGACTAACCGTAGACATATTCACAGCCCATTGTATCGCAGTCTCGGCCCACGGTGCCTCGTCTTTCCATGTTGGGACTTCTTCAAACATTCGAGATCGATCTCCGGCTGTGGAGTACTGGGACGGCCGCCCTGAAGCCGTGATCCTGGAAGAGTGTCTCGAAAATAGAGGCCTCAAGGTCTTCTGAAGGACTGGCCCGACGATGAAATCCGACAATTCCTCCTCCGTCAGTTGTCGGGCAAGAAGTTCTGTCGCAGTAGTTGCAGAGATCAATGTAGTCCAAGAATCTCGGGCATCTGTGACGCGGATGAGTTTGAGGCGAGTATCTTGGTCCAAAACAAAAGAGCATTTTGATGAGAGAACACTCAAGCAAGCTAAACTTGCTTCCATAAGAAGGGCAGAGTCTTCGATGTGGGATTAGCGACCAACAAAATGAGGTGTGAACACTCGGGCCGATGGACATACCTGTGCCGTTCTTCGCTGATAGCACCTTGCTGTTGATAGCTTCGACAAGCCTCTCGATTTGTCCATCTTGCAGATCACAAGTTTCCTTCGCTGATAGATGGCCAGCCGCACGTAGGATTGCTCCGTGAAGATCCTATATCGCCATCGTATTAGCAATGGAGCATCCTCAAAAGCTGAGCCTGGCGCTTGTAGAGAGTATCAAACAAAGGTATACGCACCGATGCGTCCTCGCAAGCATTTAATCGGTCAATAGAGTCTTCCAAAGTCCCATTATCTAAAACACCTGAGCGAGGTGCAGCGAATGATTAGCTCTACTGTGCTCCTCAGGTTTCCACTCGGAGCCTAGAGAGGCTTACCCGAGAGTGCATTGAGACGTTCAATGTTTGCAGGGCCTATTAGGCCATCCAGAACGCTGAAGGCGAGATCGAGGGGAGGGTCAGACATTTTCAAAAGCTTGGAAGAATTAAGATTAGGGGAATGGCGTGGAGGTTTTGTTGGTGGTATAATAATTGCCCAAAGGTCCAAGTTAGAAGCTTGGTCGTGAATTCCATCGATATTTCTGGAGATGGAAGCACAGTGTAAAGTCCGAGTCCCAGAAACAGTATGTGATTCACACAACCACGTTCGAAACAGAACATTCCTAAATACGGCTTCGCATACTTGACTTGCGTTTCGACTCATGAAACCATAGGATAATTGTGTCACCACTCCAGTCCTCGGCTTAAAATGTAGAGACGGACGACGATCGGTTCTGCACCGTGAACAAGCAATCGGATTCTACACAACGCTATGCACCCTCAATATGGAATATGTATCGGTGGATCCGTCTCTAACATTGAGAGAAGAGGTATTTGTAGCATTTTGGATAAGAGTTATGCTACTATTTCTACCGTATCCCCAACTCCTCGCGCCTCTTCCGCACTTCTTCAATAGCACCAGCTGGGTCAGTCTCGCCGGGATGACGGAGCTGCCATGCGACGCAAATGTCAAGGGCTTGCCCAGTCCATTTCCCTGGCTTGGTCCCTAGAGCTTTAGCCAGCTGGCGCCCGTCTAGGAGACGCTTTAGCGATGGAGCATCGCAGACATCCAGCTTGGCTAGATGGTCGAGGAAGGCTACCCAGCCCGCGACGAGCTCTTCTTGTTCTAACCACGTTAGCACCTGTCGTACTGAGCAGGTTATTCAACACCTTGCTTGTGACTTACTCTGAGACTTCTCTTGGCTCCATTCTGGAAGAGTTTCTAAGGCCTCGACCAGCAGGGCATTCAACACCTGTAGCCTCCACGAGCCTGCTGGAGTATCCCATTTTCGAATAGCCATGCCAAATCGATCGCGCTCTTGGATGAACGACTCTCCATCGTAAACACCTCTCTTCAATTTCATGATCTCCTCGCGGTGTCGATGTGAGGCTGCAATGATGTCTGACAACTTATTTGGGGCTTTGAAGCCTTCACGGGCGACCACTGCTACAAGTGGGAGGGAATTTGCTTTCTTTCGGAAATTCGGGGGCTCTTCGACCGTCATCCAGGGGCAGATAGCAGCGAGATTCCAGGCAGTATAGGTAGCGTCGTCGGTTTGGACCAGTTGACTAGCAATGGAGGATGGACTTTGGTCTTGCAGCAAGTCTTGAAGGCAGCTGTAGGCAACTCTCCACCGGGAGTCATCCGGTACAGGAAGATCCTCTCGGGTGGGGTCTGTGAAGATGGCAGGGAAGAGCTGCAGCTCATCAATGAACTCGAGGCTTTGATAAGGATGGGCGCCTATTAATGTGTCAGTTGGAGTCACAGACCGACCCAATCAGGGCTTGAGTGTTGTCGAACCTTTCAACATCTTTTCCAGCTCCACGCCAACTCGTTCTCGGCTGATCTTGAGGCGTAGTGCTTCAAGAACCTTGGGATTCGCCATGAACTTTCTTGTGTCGGGGTCAATTGTGAACTGAAGTCGGCTGGCGAAACGGACAAGACGTAGGACCCGTAGAGGATCATCCATGAAGGTTTGGAAAGGTTCGAGGGGAGTCTTTATGATCTTGGAATCCATATCTGATAGTCCACCCGTGAAATCCTCAATGCGATCGTCATGTAGGTTGTAGAATAGAGCGTTCACCGTGGCATCGCGGCGGCGAGCATCCTCTTCAGCAGTACCAAACTCCATCTGGGGATTGCGGCTGTCCTCGGTGTACGTCTCCTTGCGAAGGTTGACAAAGTCGAGATCAAGACCAAAAATCTTGACCATTGCTGTCTCCAAGTGCTTGGACTTCTCAGGGTTGCGAGCAACGTTGTGCAAGCTGCCAATGTCGTCGGGACCAATACCGTGCTTGGCGATGGCGTCTGGCTGTTCGCAGTAGTCGCACATATGCTGAGCAAACGGAACACCTGTCATGGCATTGATAGCAACATCAATATCGTGACTCTGGATGTTGAGGAGCTTGTCGCGGACCCAACCACCAGCCCACCGAAGGACAATAGGCTCAGGCGCGGTGCCGGCCTCGTCTATTGACTTGGCGACATCGAGAAGAAGGCGACGGAGTTGCTGTTCCCGAGGAGTAAGCTGAATTGTAGTTGTAGCCATGGCGGGGCTTGAGGCTCGGATGGATGGCCGAGTTGGAGATGAGGACGAAGCGGTTGAGAGTGCTGCTATTTTATAGCTCGAGGGTGAATGCTTGTCCTTGAGGAATGAGTCAAGCTTCCTCTTCATGGCAGAACCCGGAACAGCCAGGCGCCTGAGCATAGAACAGGGTCAAATCAGCAGGATTCTCAGCCACACATGCGGCAGCCTGAGTAATTCTCTTGTGGATAACTTGTCTATGCCGTTGAGATGAAGGATCTTGACAACTTGTTCGGAGTAGGACTTACCCCTCTACCCTGCTCAGTAAGACGCGCAATGGAAAATGCACAGGAAATATTTGAGGAGTGGCCTATGATTAGCATATGCCTCTATCCTCTTGAAAGAATGGCGATGCCGAACAGCGATCTTTTGGTGTTTCTCAAACAAGCGTCCAATGTGCTCAGGCAAAGCAGGCCAGGTTGCCTTGGTGCTGATTGGCCAAGAGAGCTTTACCCACACAGTGTGAGTCAGATTCACCGGATGACTAAGTTCCCGTCAAGGGTCAAGGTGTTGTGTGCTCCACGGAAGGTTTGAGCTAAGGTACTTGCCAACGGCAGCGAATCACGACTCGCTTCAAGAATGCGAGTCCTTCAACCCATTACTCTTTCGGTGCTTAACCAGCCCTTCGTTAGACAGCTTTGACCAATAAGCCATGGGATACTCGGTCTGGATGTGCCGGACCTTGGACCGTGGACTAGGGGAACGACACTAGGGCGAGAGCAAGAATCGAGTGAGTAAATGATCTCGACCGGGCTGAGTACGATGCCCCGGCAGTTTCCTAGATCTGCCAAGGAAAGCTTAAACGGGAAGCTTGACCTTCTGAAGAGACGCCGGGAGATGTACGCCATCACTCAGCCACATCTTACGTCGATTGTTGATGACCTCACCTTGTTCCCCTAAGCCCCTCTTCCCGTTATGCCTTCCGGTATCTGCAACACTTACTGCCATCACAACTTTGTAGCCATTGCCGCACGCTCAGACGAATATGCGAAGCTTGATTGCCCAATTCTCAACGGGCTGCTGTTGTGATTGTCAATAAGCTGGTAGAGAGCTGAGTTGCTAGTGGTGTCTCCTACCAAGGCAGCTGTCCAATCGCCGTCTGAAGAGGGTCACCACTTCCTACGAGAACGTCCCATTCCGCAGCCATCCGTTACTTGAGCTCGTGGGCAACTTGTCTGACAGTTCTGCTGCCCGGCTGCCCCGTCAAATGGCCGTTTGAGGAGCAAGCGAGATATGGTCACGGTACCTCTGTTTAGCTTGCCCCTTTGTCCTTGTAGCGTTACACGGCCACCACCATCTTGCTGCCTCGCCATCATCAAGGGCCCCTCACCCAATCGCTGAGCTCCCTCGTAGTTGGAGGTTGCTGATCTTTCACCAATTCGTACCTGTAGGTGTACAGGAGATTAGATAGCGGCAACCTCTTCACCTTGATGCTTGTCCATTCACCACAAGTCTTCTCTGTATCGTGACCATCACCGTGACGTCAATGGCCACGGTGATCCGGACTCTGCGCCACGCCCGCCTGCCCCCTTGCGTTCGGTTGGCTGTTTCCGTATCTCGACGAACCAAGGACCGATCCAATTCCATTGCAAGTCACAATCTGGTTAATCTTTGATGAAGCGAGGACATGGTAGACGTACAGGCTTTGCGGGGTAAACCCTCCGTCTTTCCCTCCCCGTGAAGCATATAAACACCCGGACATCGAACACCCCAGACCTCCTTTCTGACTGTATTACTCTGGTCAGCTAAGAGAGCCTACAACAGAACACAAACCACTCCTAATATCAATTCTGAAATCACACAACCTACACGTCATTGATCGAACTCCAACCAGTTGAATCATGGAGCAACCCATCAACAACCCGCAGGGCACTGAACAGCCTGTCGTAGACCAGTCCCCCGTCGTTGGTTCCTCCCCACAGGATCGCCGGGCGAGCGATGCACAAGACCGCCGGATGAGTGACGAATGGGGTCAGAATCACTTGTCACACTGCCTTGAGGCACCAATTGTCCTCCAATGCTGATATCGAATACAGACGCTTCAAAGGTCCCCCCTAGCCGCTTCCAAAAACGAAAGGGCTCCATCTATGCCACGCCGGGATCCCGCGATGGCCACGTCGACAGGAACTACGCCGACAAGTACTGGTCCAAGATGACCGAAAAGAACTGGGTTGGTAAATGAGCATAATCTTTTGAGAAGGAACTGCGCCTTTGGGCGATATATATTGGATGTATAACAAAGAAATGTTGGGATGAAGAAGTGAAAGGAACAAGTCGTTGAGAAACCATCTGTACATTAAACCTATTGCGACCTACCCAAACCAGAAAACCTTCCGAAATCGCCGTATCAATCATCAAGACCGTCAATCTCGATCGCGTCAGGGTTCGAGGTAACGGCTGCCGGCACCGGTTTACCCCCTGTTGGGCCCGTGCTTGCTGCCACGAATCCTTGTGGTGCCCTTGACTGTCTCTCCAGTGCTGCCATTGCGTCCACAACTTCAGCATCTTCTGCAGCACCGGGCCGGCGTTGGCTACGTGCCAATGCTTGTGATGCGATGAAATTGACATCCGTGTTGTACTGGGCCTGCACACTTCGCTTGATCCGCAACATCTCTTTGAAAGTGTCCTCGTTGCCGTGCTGGACTTCGAATTGCTCCCATTTCGTCCAGAAGTCGGGGTTGGTTCGGGGGTCGCAGAACTGGGAAGCATGTCCGTAGATTGCGCGGGCTCGGTCGATTTCACCCAGCCTCTTCTCCATGTCTGCAAACTTGAGGCACATGTCCTTGGCTTCGACATCAGGAAGAGCTGCAATGGCCCTCTCATAAATTGGCCTGGTCGATGTAAGGCCAAAGTTGGATGCGGATTTCGTGATGTAAAAGTTGAACATGTCGGCACGGTCCTCGTCTGCAACCGCTCGGGTGGCTCGCTCGTAAATGCGCATGGCGTGTCGAGCTAGTCCACGTTCCTCTTCGAGATTACCATACATCAGATAAATGGTTTTCGCGAACTTGGGAGGGCAGTCTTCGACAGCCTGCTCAAAGAGATCGCGCAGTCGTTCGATCCCAATCTTCCGGTCAACAGCCTTGGTTAGATATAAGTTCCAGAGCTCAAAGGCAACGGGATAGCTGAAGAGATCCAGGCCTCGTTCGTAGATCTTGAACGACTCCTCATAATACTTGTGTTCTTCCAGCAGGTTGGCGTAGTTGACCACGGTCTGAGGGGTTGCAATGCGAAGCTCGAATATTCGTTCGTACACCTTCTTGGTCTCCTCCAGGGTCGAGACGCTCTCCACGAGATCGACATAGAAGCTCCAGAGCTTCCAGCTCTTGTGAACTCTTTGCTGTGGCGATAGGGTTTCATCGAAGTAGTCGACGGTAGATCGTTTGGGCGCCTGTACGGCCTTGGCCATGATTCGGACGGCATCATCAAAGTTTTCGTTCCGCAACTCCATCTCTGCCCACTCAATCCACATGTCAGCGAGCTCAGCCACGGACTTGAAGGGGACCTTGACAGCCTTCTCCATGATGATGCGAGCATTTCGCAAATCACCACCACGCTCGTAAAACTTGGCGTAGTTGGCCCAGAGTTGATGAAAGGCACCAACAGCCCGTTTTGGCTGAATGGCCGCAATCGCATCGGTATAAGTCTGCGCAACTTCTTTCTTGTTGTCACCCCAAAGAGCCACCCTCTTCTCCCATTCGGGTACACTGTTAGGGTTTTGTCTCAAAAGGACATCGTTGAGAAGAAAAGGTCGGCGATCCATGAGTTGTTCAAAACGCATCATTCTGATATCCAACTCGAAATCCGCATTCTCGTCCTCGATACCTTGTTCAGCCCGTGAAGATGCCACTTCCATGAGAGCGCCGATGATGGACTCTTCGAACTCGGTATAGGCCTCGAAGATGAGGGTGAAATCTCGGACGGTCATGACGGTGGTAATGCCCTCTTCGAACACATCGCGGGCTCGCTCAAAGCTTCCTCGTCGGATCCAGTAGGTTGCTAACCCTGACCAGAGCTTTCCTCTTTGGTCGGCAAATCGAGTGATGCCACTTCTAATGATGCGTTCGGCGTCGATCCCCGTCTCGTACCCAGTCTCGATTTCAGCTGCGTGTTCGACGAGTAGGTCAACCATCTCGCTCCAGAGTTCGTAATGGCCCTTCCCATGTTTGCTGTTGAAACGAGTGTTGTTGAGAATGTCGATGAATTTCAGGGCAGCCTCAGTATAAAGGCCTGTCTGCACAAGAAGCTCGATGAAGTCCTCGGCATCCTCGGGATGAACTTGCATATACCGTCGCCAGATCTTTACGGCCGTTGTTCCCGCGGCGGAGTTGGCGAAAGGCCGATAGACAGCCCAGATGCGGTTATGTTGAGTGATCGGAAGGGCTCTTAGGGCGCGATCGAAGGTTCGTCGGGTCAAGGTCACGAGCGGCTGCTTGGTCAGGAACCTCAGATACATTTCCCATATCCTCGGCATCTTGTTGAGTAGGATCAGAGCTCTTTCGAAGAGGGCGTTGACCTTGCGGTACTCGGCGGCGAAGATCGCTGGGTTTAGTTTGGCCACATGCTTTACTCGGAATACAAGATACTAATTCATGTTAGCTGAGCCATGAACCGCAAAGACCAGGCAAGAATACTGGGGTGAAGACATACTAGCTTCCAGAGCTTGTAAGATCGAGGCAGCTGGGCGCATGCCCGCTCCATCACGTATGCTTGCTCAACCACAGTGCCATGGCGGGCCTTGAATTCAATGTATGCTAGCCAAGGCTTAACACTAGCGGGGTTACGAAGGATATCTTGCTCGTAGACGGAATCTTCGTTGGACTGATTGCAGAAAGCGTTAGTTTCGGCTTGATTGAGGACACGCGTTGGGGACGGGCGTACCACAAGGTGCAGTTGCGGCTGCCTGCGCGCCCCAATCGGGGTTGCGACAATAGGGGCCATGATGGTCGAAATGGCCGTTTAAGCAAGAAAGGTGACGGACAGGATTTCGCGAAGAGAGCGGGCGGGAGATATCAATGTGAGCCGTACATCGTCGAGGCCAGTCGAGAAGGTGAAAGAGGGTCTGCCTGAACGCAGCAACGCAGCAACTTTTACGCTCCTCAAAAGCCGATCCGTGACCGAGTGATCGGTATCGTGACCGTCCCGGTCGTCGTCGACGCTTCGAATGCAGCGCGATCCAACGGAGCGGAGGCGAATGATGTCGACAGACGCTCGTGAGGCTTGGTCGCGTAACTTTTGTTGTATTTTTCCTTTGGGCTCGCGCTGGTCAGCGGCGGACAAAACGGGCGGGTCCAGCGGCCTCTGACAGAGCTCCACCAAGGGTGCTGCAGAGTGGAGGTTGCCCGCTTACAGCGATATGTGTTGGCTGTTTGTGTGCTGGTACCAGCTGCCCAGCAACTGCGCCCGACCGCACCTTGGCAGGGTGGCAGGTAAGGTAAGCTACCTACCGGCTTACCAGTTGACGTTAGTGCACGTGTGACGAAGGGACCTCGATACAACTTGAAGCTCCGCCAACCTCAACCAATTTAACATTCTGGACAGAATCTGCTCCGAACACACCTATAATCGTTGTTCAAGATGTCGGGAGCTGCAGTGAGTCATCAAAATTGGGTTGTTACCATGGAGATGGAAATACTGATGACCTTAGGATCGCGAGGCCGTCTTCCCAACCCGGCAGTCGCTGGGTATCATGAAGGCGAAGCTCAAGGGGGCGGAGACCGGGCACAGTTTGTTGAAGAGGAAGAGTGAAGCTCTTACCAAGTATGAATTGTCCCAAAGACTATGCGATTTCAATAGCTGACCGAGTACTTCTATCTAGGCGATTCCGAGGTCCGTTATCCCATTCCGCGCCCTGTCCGCCGTTCGAAACCATCATCGCATGCTGATACCATAGTACTACAGAGATCACGAGACGAATCGATGAGGCCAAGCGGAAGATGGGTCGAGTGATGCAAATTGCGGCCTTCTCCTTGGCGGAGGTGACCTACGCTGTAGGCGGCGACATTGGATACCAAGTGCAAGAATCCGCCAAGTCGGCTCGATTCCGCGTCCGCACCAAGCAAGACAATGTTTCCGGTGTCTTGCTGCCAGCTTTTGAGAGCTATCAAACCGAAGGCAATAACGATTTTGGCCTGACGGGTCTGGGCAAGGGAGGACAACAAGTTCAGCGATGCAGAGAGACTTATGCGCGAGCCGTGGAAGCTCTCGTTGAACTTGCTAGCTTGCAGACGGCTTTCGTCATCCTCGACGAGGTTATCAAGGTCGTCAACCGACGTGGTCAGTCACTTGGACTCCCATCCCCTGTCCTAGTACTGACTGAGATCTCCAGTGAACGCTATTGAGCACGTCATTATCCCACGAACCGAGAACACGATCAAGTATATCAACTCCGAGCTGGATGAGCTGGATCGTGAGGAGTTCTACAGACTCAAGAAGGCAAGTTTACTTGTTCGCCAGCGAAGACGTATCTAACCAAACTCGTACTAGGTTGCGAACAAGAAGCAACGCGACACTGCCGCTGCCGATGCCGAGCTGAAGGCAAGGCGTGCTGCGCAGGCCGCAGCGCAAGGCGGCGAGCAGCCTCAGAAGGAAGAATCAGCGCCAGCTGATATTCTTGGCGCTGAAGATGACGAAGATGTCATCTTCTAAGCATTCGGTGAGAGGACAGTCACCAATCACCACAGGGCCGATAGGGGAACAGATGGCAGGATTAACTACGTGACCTGAAGATAAGCGAACGGCGAACCTTCATTGGGGCTCGCGATGAGGGAGGAAGGACGTGTGAATTATGACATTAGGAGTCGATAGGATATTATTATTGTTACAAGCCACCTCACTGGCGCTGGTATGTGACCTTGATAGGCTTTTCTCCAAGGCTCATGCCTGCGGTGTTCTCCTTTGCGGTAATGGCACCTTGCTCTGCCTCGTACTCGACGAAAGCAATACCCCGACGACCAGGCACCAGTCTGACCTCGCGGAAACCCTCGAAGCGTCCGAAAACGCCGGTCAGAGCCTCGATGTCGTAGTCCTCGGGAAGATTCTGAACGAACAGAATCTTGTTGGGAGGGAGGAACTCGTCCAGGACACCGCCTGCTGCTGCAGCGCTTGTTGACTTGAGACCTGATGGCCTGGCTGTCTTTGCTGGTCGGCTGTCTGGTGCTGCACCCGGGCCTCGCTTGTTGAGCTGCCTCTGCTCTTCCGCAGCCTCGAGGGCCTTGCGCTTGTCTAGGGTCGCAAGTTAGTAGCTGGTCCATTAAACGCCGATGAGTTGATGTCGCATACCCTTTTCTGCCTGTCTGTGTCTCTTGTGAGATTCAAATTCTTCCTGGCTGCAGTTCATCTCGACAGTCTTGTCGCTTCTGCTGCGCGCCAATGCGACCTTCATCGGCTTGCCGAAGAGCTCAAACCCATCAACTTCCTCGATAGCGCTTCGTGCGCTTTCGGCATCGTCGAAGACGACAAAAGCCTGACCCTTGGCCTTCAGGTTCTTCTTGGCCACGACATCGACGACGTTGCCGAACTCAGAGAATACTGTCCTCAAGGCTTCCGTCAAACTCTCGAGCTTGACGCGCTCTTCCAGGTTCTGTACGTAGACACTATAGATCAGTCAGCAAATGATCTTCACGTAGCGTGTCGGGTGTGCAATGACACGCACGTGGAGATGGAGGTTTCTGAAGTCATCTTGGATGCGCTGTAGAAACAAGTGAGCGCTGTCGCATTGGATGTGAAGAGCAGCAGAAGGTGAAGTGAAAGCCACCAAGGCCCACTTTGTGCGACCAGGCAGGCAAAGCGCGTTTATGTACTTAGGCGCTATGTATGCTCTTAACGGGTGGCCATGGACCTTGTTCGGCCATTCTGGGACGCCATCGTTGTTAAACCTCATCCTCTCCTGGTGAAACTTGGCAAAAGTTCGTAGAGGCCTTCTCCCAGAGAAACACTGTTGGCATTCGACCTTGATCTGTTGATGTCATAGGTATGCAGAGTCTCATGAACATGAACGCGGCTCTTTATCCTCTTCCCGTCCCTCGGCGCATCCACTGTGAAACGCGTCTACTGTAAAACAGTACTACCCTTCAGACGAACAATGCTCCCGGGTACTGGAGAAAGGAGCACTCCTCTGAGGGCTTGGGCTTGCCACTTCTGGCTCAAGCGCATTGCGAATAGGGTAGCAAGCCAACCTCCAACCTCGCTGTTTGGCGCTCAAAGGTCATCTTTCTCGCTTCTTGAGCATTTCATTGGAGATCACCTTCATCTCACCAACCTTTCTCGCCTCATTTCCAGGACCGAAATGCTCTATTGTCCGACAAGGCGCCGATTTGCCCACTTGGAGTTTCGGTCTGTACAAGATCCGAGCTGTCGATCGCAGGTTTGCTCGATCTCTTGGCCTGGGCCGATGTGAACAGGTCGTCATGGTAGGCATGGATCTTCATGTGAGCTCCCTCTCGTGGTGATGGTCTGTTTATCTTGCGATAGTCCTATATCTGTCCTGCGACAATTCGGTGCTTCTCTGGTGATAATGTGTGAATTGCCATTCCAATGTTGTCCAGGGGTGGGATTTCCGTTAATGTGGGACTATATTCCGTCCAGCCGCCGGCTCCGAACGGGTCCAGGAACCCGGTGCTGGCGACCGACAGACCCGGTTTTCCGGAGCGAGTGGCTAACATGTACTCGATAGTTGTGCGCTTGGCTTATGATACTCTCAATCAGTACGGTTGATGACCTCGCGTGGGGCTGGGCAGACAGTTCTCGAGTGTCATCTCTCCGATATGACTTCCTTGCTGTGTTCCACCTCGGTACCAGTAGTTGGGAACTCTAGTCTCCTATGCCCCTTCCAAGCTCGCGTATACGGCACACCTTTGAGGGTAAGATAACCTGTCTCAACATCTTCCCGAGATACAAGGTGGGTCGAGGGCCCATTTTGAGCCTCTCGGCCAACCCTTCAGTTCTCCCACCCAGTGGTTTCGGAACCTGGGTTGTTAATTGTGAGCTTGTTCCAATACATGTCTTAGTTGTGCTCGAGGTTTTTGACGCCACGTCGTCAGTGTAGACTGCAGCGTGTTCAGTGCCGCGTTGAAGCTCAAGGCATTTCTAGACATTATCCTGATCATCAGGATCGGCGTTTGACAAGCGTCCCGAGTGAAACGGCTTTCTGCTTGATGTTGGCAAGGTTTCCACATGTCATTCTTGGCCATGGCAAAGTAGAGAAATAGAACGACTAGGGAGGTGAAGTCTCCCGTCAAGGACTGGCATGTGTTGCGTTATCTCGATCGTCGAATCGACGATTCAATCACGACAGAACTATGCCTTTGCATGGCGAGCCTGGATGAGTATTTAAATGTCATATGCTGGCCACTGTTCAATGTTAAATACTCCTATCAATACCGTTTTATGACAAGTCTCGACACATCTTGCCTAGAGATCTTGGAAACGACCTGTCAATGCCTACCATGATTCAACAACACCCCCCTCCGGGCATCTCGGCTCTCTTGATGGAGTTATATGACTTATCGCCAGCAGAAGTCAAGCAAAGCCGGCAGTTCCAGACCCTACAAAAGCCAGACTTGGACAAGGCCCGCCTCCTGGCCTCAATTCCTAGTACACCCAAACCGTCTATCCGACCCCTCCATCTTCTCTACCTCTTCTTGACCGAGATCCCTGGAGAGTGGCCGACGTTTGATCTCATCAAGTGTCATACGCGACTCTACAAACTTCTCCCTGAGGAGGTCAGGGCAAACGATAATGGCGACTCAGCTTGGCTAGTGGAGGCCACCAAAGAGCTTGTGAAGAAGTCGTACACTTCCTTTTCCCAGTTCATCGGATCTGGCAACGAACCTGCTCTGCGAGCTACAAATGCCGACAACTACATCACTTATCGAGGCCTGAACCATTTCGTCAACAACTTTCATCTGCCGATTGAACCGTCTAAGACAAAACCCGTTGTCGCCATTGCGCTCCCCAACGGTCCAATCCTTGCAGCCACTTGTATTGCAGTCACCACCTACTACACTGCAGCGCCCATCAACCCAGCAGCCGGCCCTGAGCAGTTCCAAGCAGACATTTTGCAATCCAGAGCGAAATGTATCCTGACCACAACCGATGACTACAAGAAGCTCTGCCTTGACGCCCAGTGGGTTGCGGAGAACAACATTCAGATCTTCATCGTGAACTGGACTCGGGGAGATGACATCTGTGTGACCACAGTGGGTGGAGCAGGTATCTCGACAAACGGCATCACGCCTGAACCCAACAAAGCAGACGACATAGGCCTGATTCTCTTCACAAGTGGGACATCGGGAACCAAGAAAGTTGTGCCCCTGACAACACATTCGATCATTGCTGGCATTGTCTTCGTGATGGAGTCATGGGGCCTAACTTCGCAGGACATCTGCCTCAACATGATGCCTCTATACCATGTGTAAGTAACTCTCAATGTCCATGAAAATGCCTGGTCCGCTAACATGAAATAGTGGTGGCCTGGTAAGAAACATCTTTGCGCCAATCTTCTCTGGTGGTTCGACAGTTTGTTGCTCTGCGTTTGACCCCAACCTCTTTTGGGATGTCGCAGAGGATATTCAGCCCACTTGGTACTACGCGTCACCATCAATGCACTCTGTCATCCTGGCCGAGGCAACGGTCCGGACCAAAGCCTTGGAGAACAGTCGCATTCGCCTGGCTTGCAATGCCGCGGGCGGTCTCCTGCCGTCTCTGGCCTGTCAGCTGCGCGATACCTTCAACTGCGTTGTACTTCCTAGTTATGGAATGACTGAGTAAGTACTGTGACTGAAGACGTGGCCAAATACTAACGGATGCAGGTGCATGCCCATCTCTACACCCCCTCTTGACTATCGCCTGGATCGCGAGGGCACATCTGGCATCAGTACTGGTCCAGACCTTGCGATTCTAGATTGGTCAGAGGTCGTGGTTTCTAATGGGTCAGTGGGAAGAATTTGTGTTCGTGGTGAGCCAGTCTTCCCCGGTTACCTGAAGCCAGACGGCACGTACGATAAGTCTCCCTTCAATAAGGACGGCTGGTTTGATACGGGTGACCTTGGATACATGGACAATGATGGCTATCTTTACATCACGGGCCGGAGTAAAGAGGTCATCAACCGCGGCGGAGAGTTGATCTCCCCGTTCGAGGTTGAGAATGCCATCATGTCGGCATCTCTGTCCAGCGACTCCCCGATCAGTGGAAGGGTCAGCCAGGCTTTGGCATTCTCGGCATGCCACGACGTCCTCCAGGAGGTTGTTGCAGTCGCCTTGGTGACGCCTCCTAATGTCCCGCGGGTTGATCTCAAGGCCCTACACGGCTCTTTGAAGTCGTCTCTCCAGCAAGCCAAATGGCCTGTTTTGATCACCTACATGGATGACCTTCCCAAGAAGAACAACAAGGTCCTCCGAATCAAGCTTGGACAGAGATTGGGGCTGCCTGATGTGAGCGATGACACTCCATACTTGGAACGGCATTGGCAAGCGATATGCCCACCCCCTGACACAGCTCTGTCTGTCTCAATCGAATGCTCTGCTTGTTTAGTCGATTACGCCAATCTGTCCAGGCAGATCCAGGGTCTTCTTCCTCAAAACACAGAGATTTTCTGTCGGCAGGACCCGAAGGATGGTGGACCTGAGGCCGTCTTAGCCCCAAGGCAAGCCGGTATCGACGTGATCGGGGCCGAACTGGTCAACGACATTCGGCGAGGTCTGAGCACCGCGATCGACAACTACATGATACCCAACCAAATACACACATTGGCTAGGCCATTCCCAAGAAGTGGCTCAGGCATTGTTGATATCGCTGAGCTGCACAAGGAGGTAGAGCGGTGCCTGAACGACTCCCTCAAGAAGTTGAGCGCGACCACAGAGGGACTGGTCACAAAAGCATTCGCAGAAACATTGTCGATTCCTTCAGGAGACATACCCCCCGATGTTGACTTCTTTAGTCTCGGGGGAGATTCCTTGGGAGCTGGCCGTCTCATGTCGGCGCTACGTGCCCAGTTCAACGTGCATCTGCCCATCAGTCTCGTATTCAACGAGGGAACTGTTATGGCCATTGCGACACACATCGACAAAGTTTCGAGCTCGAGTGAATCCGATGACGAAAAGGCGGATAACACGGCAGGCTGCACCAAGACCTGCAGCTCCACCAACCCTTTTCTGATGTTTGTGCAGTTGATCCCTCTGATGGTCATCTACCCCCTGAGGCGAGCCTTCCAATGGACTGTCTTTATGGTGGCTCTGGCATACAGCCAGATGCTCCCTACGAACGACTCGATCCCTGGAAGACTCTTGAATTTGATTATCTCAATCTTCATCTCGCGAATTGTTGTTCGCTGTGTCGCGCCCTTCGTCGGTATAGCTGCGAAATGGCTCATCATCGGTCGCTATCGGGAAGGTCTCTATCCCATGTGGGGAGTCTATCATACCAGGTGGTGGATGGTTCAGAAGATCACCAGTATTTGCGGCAAAGGCATCTTTAGTACGACTGAAACCACGGCGCGTATGTACTACCGACTCATGGGAGCCAAGATTGGAAAGAATGCCAAGCTCACTGGAGCCGCTCTTGGAGAATGGGATCTTCTCGATATCGGGGACAACACTATCCTTTCGAGGTGTGTCTGCCGCCCATTCGCAGCGGAAGGCAACACAAGCATGTACCTGGGCCGTATCAAGATTGGAGCGGGCTGCTCGGTCGGTGTTTCTTCAATCATAGCACCAGGATCCGAGTTGCCGCCCAACACTTGTCTCGGCTTCAACTCGTCCAGCTGGGAGATGGAGGATGCGGACGAAGCATACCGCGACCAGTTGCCGGGCCAAGCCCGGAAACCTCACTGGCTACTGCAATGCCTTTTCACGATGCCTCTCAAGCTTGTCGCATGGTTCTTGACTCTCCTTCCCTGGATCGCTGGTCTGATTGGCATGGTCATACAAAAACCTTCGGAGAGTGATTCGCCACTACGAGGCATCATCGACTGGTTTGCCGAACCGGAGCGAGTAGGATACCACTACCTTGCACTTGTCCTGAAAGCCCTTTTCGGACCATTCTTCCTTTTTGGGTTCACAGTCATTGTGAAGGGAATTCTCGACGCAGTGTTTGGCAAGATTGGTTCAGATACTGCCCAACCCCAAGGCGCCGTCACTACTTGGAGAGCGAACCTCACTAAAGCTCTTTGCCCTGTTCCTCGACTCCACGATGTAACCTCTATGTTCGGGCAACATTACGAGGCAACATCCGTGGCCTTGAGAATGTTGGGGGCAAAGGTCGGCGAGCGCGTGTACTGGCCGGGAACTGGCCCCAGCATCGGTGACTACCACCTGTTGGAAGTTGGAAACGATGTCGTGTTTGGCTCCCGAGCTCACCTGGTGACTTCTGACGGCCTCGGATCCGAGAAGATCGCGATCAAAGACCGCGCCATGATTGCCGATCGGGTTTGTCTTTTGCCTGGCGTTGAGGTTGGGGAGCGAGTGACCATGGGATCTGGCGCCTTGACACAACGAGGCAAGAGTTATTCTCCAGGAGGGACATACGTTGGTTCCAAAGCAGGCGACGCTGTTTGCTTGTCGACAGGTCGCGATGTCAAGGAGAAGGGGAACCCTCGAGTCCGCATCCAGCACATGAGTAGTGACGAAACTTTGACCGGGCCTCGGCGTCAGACAGGGAAGTCGAACGTACGCACCCATATCTCGCATATGAGCAGCGACGATACCCTGGCAGAGTCGGGCAAGGGCCCGAAGAAGGCAAACTATCACGTCTCGGCCGACCCCTTCATGACATCCGAGAGCGAGACGGACGATAGCTCCGACGATGACGCCCCCAAGCAGGACCTATCGCCATTTGGGCGCGCCTTTTATCTCGGTCTCGCTCCGTACCATGTCCTTGGATCCTTTGCGATCTTCTGTTACTCGGCATTCCTCACCGTCTTCACTGCTTTCTATTGGAACATTCCCAGCATATCATCTGTTCAGGTTGTGGACCTGGTCGTCAAACGGTATCTTCGAGAAGGCTTGAGTGTGTGGTATGATCTGGCAGCGGTCTTCATTCTGACCTTGATCATGATTGCTATCTTGACCACTTTTCAAGCTGTTTTCGCCCTCGCCATTGTCATTTGTTCCAAGTGGTCTTTGCTAGGCCGACGCATGCCTGGAAATTACGATTGGGATAAGTCCTCATACTGCCAGCGTTGGCAAGTCTTCCTGGGCATTGAGCGGATCCGGCGACAATGCTACCAGGGCAACGGTGTCTTGGGCCTTCTCACAGGAACCAGCTGGATCGTGTTCTACTTCAGAGCTCTGGGTGCCGATATTGGAAAGGATTGTGCCCTGTTCGCAAACGGAACGCCTAGCCTGATGTTTACCGAGCCAGACTTGATCACCCTAGGTAATAGGGTTGCCGTCGATGATGCGAGCGTTGTTGGGCACATCAATACGCGTGGGAAATTCGACTTGAACAGGCTTGAGATTGGGGATGGATGTGTGCTGCGAACAGGTAGCAGGCTGCTGAGCGGCGCGCAGATGAAGAAGGAGAGTTGCTTATTGGAGCACACACTTGTGATGGGTGGTGATGTTGTTGAAGCAAAGTGGACTATGCAGGGTTGGCCCGCTGAGCGGTTTACGCAGGAACGAGTTAAGGAGTAGTTTGAGATACGGAAGTTACTGGTTAGGTAGGTAGGCAGGTAGGTCACTTTTTGATTTGGGGGACAATCTAGATAGTAATAAGAAATTATCAGGCATGAAATTGCATGTATACTAAGCTCATGCTATGTGTACCTAACCACACGAAAGGAAACTGCCACGTGTGCCAACTCGCAATGAGGATTGAACAACCCCATTTCTATCTTCTTCATAGCGAACCACTCTTAAGACACTATATGCAAGACGTGAAAAGCTCAAAGGCAGTGTGACAACATGGCCCTGTAAATCAGCTCCCAACTATGATCAAGCACCTTTATAGGGCACTTCGCGTATAGGATAATTTGTCAGTTTGCCGCTGAGACGCAAATAGCTATGCTAAGTACTACCGACAGAAAGCCTACAGTAGACAGTAGCAGTCCTGCTCGCGTGGAGGAAGTCGGCACATTTCTTAACGCCAGCTAA
This sequence comes from Fusarium vanettenii 77-13-4, assembly GCF_000151355.1. Taxonomy (NCBI): domain Eukaryota; kingdom Fungi; phylum Ascomycota; class Sordariomycetes; order Hypocreales; family Nectriaceae; genus Fusarium; species Fusarium vanettenii. Next base: position 2,461 of record NW_003315865.1, on the reverse strand, counting down.
GACGGGTTTATGCTCAGCTGTAATCCTAGTCGCGGCTAGTTGTCGACGCATAATAGATATAACCTTTAAAGTATCTACTATCGCTATTAGCGCCTTAAGTTAAAGCATAAGAGTAAGGTAAAATTATAATATTATATATACCTTGATAATATAATAGTTCTTATACCTTAGTTATAATTATTTTTACTTATAAAGGAGGCTACTAGTTTAAGCTTAGCTAGAGAATTCTTTTTCTTACCTTATATAACCTTAATAAAAAAAGTTATATAAGCTAGGGATTAAACTTATAACTTATATATTAACTAAGGCCTTTAGCTACTATATTATTAGCTATTAATTTATTAATATCCCTATTAAAATTATTATTAAAATTTTAACTATTATTATAAGAGGCTACTTAGCTAATTACTTACCCTATAGCTAATAAACTTAATACCTAGCTATAACCCTATAAGAGAATTATAAGAAGGTAAGTTATATATAAGGTTATATAAGCCTTAAAAAGCCTTATAAATAAAGGTATAATATAATTAAATATATTATATTATAATTAATTAATCTTTTATAAAAAAAGTTTATTAACTTAATTAATATATTACTTAAATATATTATAAGGATATATATAATAATAACCTAGTCTTAGATTATATAACTAATTATATAACTAACTTATTAACTAAGATAATTATTAATTTATATTATAAGGTAAGGCTTAGTAAGGTATATATATTACCAAAGGAAAATATATAAAGAGTTATATAATTATTAATTATATAATAAGTCTTATAATATATATAAATAACTTAATAATTTAAGTTATTTAATTAAGCCTAGCTAATAAAGGGTTTTTAAGCTAATTTAAAAGTAATTTTATTTTAACTAGGGTTTTTTATTTTTTTAAATAAGTAATTTTTCTTAATATAAAATAGTATTTCTTATTGTTAAAATTATTAAGATTAAATTAAAATAATATAATATACTTAATAAGTAAGTAAGCTAAATAAATAAATAAGCTATTTTCTTTTATATTTTTAAATAGAAATTATAATAAAAATATTATTAATTCTTTAATTAATTAAAACTATTTATTATATTTTTTCTTTAATATCTTAATTATTACTTAATAAATCCTTATATTATACTTATTATAGCCTAGATAAACTCGCACTTATATAATAAAAAGGTTAACTTATTATATTAATTAATTATTATAAGATTATAATAGATTATATTAAGATATTATAATTTAACCCTAATCTAAGGAAGGCTTATAATAGATTATAACCTATAGCTTATAATTTATTATAATTTATTTAAAAGACCTTAATATATAAATATATTTACTTATATTTTCTTATATATTATTTATCTTAGCTATTAATATAATTTAATTATACTTAATACCCTTAAGTATATTACTAAATATAATTTATATATTTATTTAAAATAATATAATATTCTCCTTTATTAATATAAACCTAATATAATTAATTTATCCCTTAGGAATCCTATAATTATTATATATTAATAGCTATTATTTAATAAATTACTTATATTACCTTAAATAATATTAAATATAATAGCTACTTAGGTAACTCTTATAAATAACTACTCTACTATTAAAACTATTATTAAGATTACTATTATTACTTATTTATATAGGCTAAGATATATATATCTTATATTTAATTAGATAAATTTAATAAATTAAACCTATACTCTTTTTTGCTATTAAATCTAATATTATTAATTAGCGCTAAATTTTTAAGTTTATAAAACTCTAATATTAACCTCTAAGATCTATAATACTAATTACCTTTATAACCTAATATTTCTCTTTTAGCTTTATAATTAATTTATAGCTATAATAATATCTCTTTAATATACTTTATTATATATATAATAAGGCATAAATAATATTTTAGGCGAGAATTAATATTATAAGCTATTTATTATATAATTAGCCTAGCGCTATATTATTAAAAGCTAAAAAAAATAGCTCTTTAAGCTAATTAAATATCTTACCTTATTTAACCTTATATTAAAGGCTTTTTAGCTTAAAGAGCTTTATTTTAATTTAATTAAATTAATTACTATTAAAACTATTATTAAGATTACTATTATTACTTATTTATATAGGCCGAGATATATATATCTTGCATTTAATTAGATAGGTTTAATAAATTAAACCTATATTCTCCTTTACCGCTAAGTCTAGCGCCGCTAATTAGCGCCGAATTTTTAGGTTTAAATTTTAACGCTAATCTCTAAGGTTTATAATACTAATTACCCCTATAACCTAATATTTCTCTTTTAGCTCTATAGCTAGTTTATAGCTACGGTAATATCTCCTTAATGCGCTCTATTATATATATTACGAGGCATAAATAATATTTTAGGCGAGAATTAGTATTATAAGCTATTTATTATATAGCTAGCTTAGCGTTATATTATTAAAAGC